>NC_136416.1:83081666-83780833 GCF_051521515.1 Lactuca serriola | reverse complement strand
ACATCAACTATTAGTCTCTTGAATGTTAGAGGGACGTCAAACCTTGGTTTCGATGCAACCTTCATAAAGCCACACAAACACAAACAACACTCTTTTCAGGTATGTATGCTATCTTATCTTTTCCCCTCAAATCTCATGATATACAAGTTTTGCAAAAAAAACAAAAAACAAGTGACTTCAATTTTAAAAACGATTCATTCAACAGAGCGGATGCGGAGACTACTACAAGATTAAGCATGGGAATTGTCGGATGACAAGGTCATATAGGAAAGTTGCATCAATTGTGGCCAAGGTATCCAACTTAGAAGAATACAAGTGCGTGCAAGTAGTTATGACAAACCAATCCAAGTTCCAAAAGACGCTCATGATTTGGGCAGAATACAAGTGTGTGTCAGCGATAATAACAGCCATTGCAAGAGTCATGATAAGTCAACCGAAGCTCCTAGTGATGCTGGCGATGGCTGGAATGACCATGTCGATTAATTTCGTGTTCATTTTGTGGCGAGAATCTGCACCCGACTTCCCACCTCTTTGGTTTAAAGCTCTTACTGCAACCATTCCATTTTTACCTGTCCTTCTTAACTTTCTTCTCATCCCAAAAACCACCACCGTCAGGTATACAGTTGCTGCCTCCATTCTCGGACAGACTCTTGGATTAGTGGCCCTCAAACGCTTTTACGCCAACCGAACCTTCTCTCGCCGCCTCTGACTTCTCGTGATGCGTCTTATATTCTATGTCATGTGAATGTTTGTTAAAAAGGTCTAATAAACCCATCTAATCAAATTGCTCGTTGCTGTTTTGCTAATATAAATATATTAATCACGTTGATTATCAAAAATGATCAATTCACAACCCGCTAAAGGCTTAATTATATGTAATTACATTGACAATAAAGTTAGCCCAAATCGTATCTTTTTGGTCGGTGATATTTTGCTTGGTTTTGAGATAAAAGAAAGTACTATTTTATAATTAACTTAGGTTAATTATAACTAGTTGACAAGTTAAAAAAATGCTTTTTATTTATTTTTCAGTATATAAATAATAGTTTTCAAAAAATAGAATGACATGTAAGGAAATGTTTTATATGTATTTTTCAAAATCTTCAAAACAGCCCATTTTACATGTAAATGTTATAAATGGCATTTTTCAAAAAGTAGAATGTTATAAACTTGTTTATTTGATTTTACATCAACTTCTTTGAAATATAATGCTAGAGAATAAATAAATATTCAATCGTTATAAATAACAGAAGGGATAACAACATAAAAACCTTTAAGTTTGTAAGTTATTATCGATTTTACCATTTTGTAGATTTTAGGTTCATTAAAACCAGATATTTGCAACTATTTTTCAATTTTAACTTTGGTTTATTAAAGCCTTTAAGTTTAGCAAAAATGTTTGGTTTTACTTTTCTTTTCTGGTTACAAAAGCCCTTAAGTTTGGTTTTCTGATTCATTAAACTTCTTAAGTTTGCCCCAAAAAAAATTAATTTTACCTGATAGGTTTGCAAAAAAGGTAAAATTGAAAAAGATGTTGCAAATTTGAGACTTTAATGGATCTAAAATACAATTTTAAGTAAAACCGACAAAAACAGATAAACTTAAGGCTTTTTATGGCAGCTGTCCATAACAAAATACCAAAGCAATTAATTATCATCATAACTTTTGGGGATGAGTGTTTTTGTTTAGTAAGTTTAAGAGTCCCTGAATAACTTAATTGTTTGCCTACATTTCCATGTAAAGTATATAGCTGTAAGACAACTAGAAACTAAAACTTATTACATACTCCTTTCACTTGATTTGGTGTGTTTCCAAATATTATAAATGATGTTTCCTTGATAAATATTGCTACACAAAAGTATAACATCAACAAATAAGACAGAAAAAAGTATACGATTTGTAGTTGTGTATTACCTGTACCAATTTCTTTAATAAAATGGTCACTTTGGAGTCTATACGACCAAATGTTCAAAAGCAAAAAAAAAAAAAAAAAAAAAAAAAAAAAACTCTTTAAATAGTTATCATGCAATTTTGAAAATTTTAATTGATATGAAATTTAGGTAGGAAAACCAAAGAGAAAGCTCACTCATAGGATTATACCGAAGGATCTCCACAACTTGTTAATTGGTAATGTGAATGTCGTGTCTATTTTAAAGCCAATATTGTTGGCAGGTGACCAATCCAGATATTTATTTTCAAAAGTCCAAACACATGATACTTCGATAACTCATAAGCTAGTTTCAAACATACCTTGTTACGGCTTAGGTGTTACCTTGGATTGCCATCATGGTTATAACCAATCCAGCAGGATAATTGAATCAAAGGATCATTGTAAGGACAAAATCTTTAATTTTGATGTGCTTTGAGACACCTTTCGAGATTCTTGCATGGAGTTGGTCTTATGGTGTTAATGAAGTATGGTTTGTTGAAAATAATAATAAAACAATCTCATATTTATTTATAAAGTAAATAGAGGGTATATTGTGCACAAAATATGTTTTCTTGGATTAAATTGTAAATGCAGGGAAGGAAAGAGCGCGGGTCAAGGTCTTGGATCAGGTTGGATCCGTATTTGTAGATTCTGGTATAAAAGAAGAGAGAGAGAGAGTGAAGTTGTAGATGATCTCTTATCTTCCGGTTCATACGATTAGGGTTTTCTCTCAATCTTTGATCATATTGTGATAGTCTGTAATATTTTTTCTTGTCTTGTTTTGATCTAGATGAGTTGAATATTTCATTCTGATGTAATATCAATTGTTTGATTAGATTAGGTTTTGAGTGATAAGTTGCGAGTGTAGATTAGGGTTTATGTAGTGAGGTTTCTATTGTAAATTTGTGAAAACCTTCTGTTTCTTAATCCTCTAATGATATAAGAAATGAAGATGTTGGGAAAATTATTTTGTCTGATTTCAACATGGTTGTATATATTGTAAATAAAATTCCATCGACTAGCAATGAAGATGACCGAAGTTCACATAGTTTTACTATTATTAATTGCAAAATAAACTTTTTTTATGATACTTGTAGTTGTCATTTTTTGTGGTTTTGGTCCAAAAAAAATTTGGATCTTTTCTTGGTGATTTTGATCCCTCAAAAAATTTAAAGGATTGAAATAACGATTTTTCCTTTTTATTTGTTTTAATGGTAATTAAGTATTAGAGTAACTTACACTTACACCATTGCTCGACGAAAATTTTCCCGAGTTTGTCATTCTTAAACATGCTACAACATTGTCTGTAACAAACAACCATAAATTGTATGCTTAGGTATGGTATGATTTAAGGGGTAAGGGTCGTTAAAGTCAAAGTTGATTTTTCCTTCAAACCACGATATAAGAGATATCTCTTGGGTCATTGATGTGCACTGATAGAAAATGTAGCTAAATCTATATAGGGTTATTAGTCAATTAGTCTAACCCATAATCACTATTTATCTATAATGAGAAAAAGAATCCTTCAATGCAAGAGCTTGACGAAAATTCCATGTCTTTTGTGATTCATACTAGATATCGAGAATAAATGAAATATGATCACTTATATGGAGCTAGATCAAACCTAAGGGTGATCTAAGTAGTTGTGTGGAAGATATAACCTATGTGAAGGTGTGAATTTGACAATAGTAGATATGTGAGTTGACAATAGTAGATATGTGAGTTGGTTGGAGATATGTCCACCACACATACAACATAATGGCAACATACAATTTGGTTTGCATGGGCTTGTATGGGTTACATACTTACCCAAGATGTAAAGAAGGAACAAAGCTAATAGATAAAAGAGGAAAGCTAATTTTTTATTCATCGAACGCCTAATAATAATTAGAAATTAACTAGATTAAATTATTATTTATTAATTTGATATTAATAGACAACTAAAATAATCAAATTTGAATTAATGATGCCTAAAAGAATTAAATTAATTATTTAGAATAATTAATAGATAATTTAGAAGGATAATTACCAAGAAATAAAACAATATTATCATTGGATTTAAATTAGGAAATGATTGGATTTTCCTCATCTATATAAAAAGTGGAGCAAGGCACCATAAGAAACCCTAATTTGGGCCTTCGTTAGCCAAATTATCTCCTACCTTCCCTTCCTCTTGATCGTTGACTCTAAGGAACCTCCAGGCTTCCTTCAGTTGAAATTCCTTATCCTCTACAACTAGGGTTCTTTCTTGCTTGATTTGTCAAAAGGTGCGATACTATCAAAGTGACTTTGGTCTAGGTCATTGATCTTCCAACAAAGCATTAAAGGTAATTTTTAACCACTCTCTCTCTCTCTCTCTCATGCTTAGAATTGTTATTAGTGGAAACAATCACGGTCTAAGATTTAATTATAAATGTTTTAGTTTTGAATACTTTCATTGATATTTTTTTGATTAATGGTTTTATTATGAACATGAAGAACACATTATGATCGAACACTATTAAGTATTATCAATATATTTTTAAGCAAGTTTTATGTAACATCCCTTTTTGAGGTAATTCTTATTTGAATGTTTGGACCGCGATTTGATGAGGTAGAAGTCCAAGGTATCAATGAATTAAGTTTGGATCTAAAGGAGGAAGGCTCTTGAGCTAAAGATGAAGTTGGGCTTAATCGGATTTTGGGCTTGTTGGCTTGGTGGAAGGCTTACCATGACATGGTGAATGCAGCAACCAAAGCCCATGAAGATTAGATTTTCTTCTATATTTAAAGGCATTAACTCCAGGTTTAGGTCATTCTCTTTAGCCTCCATCCCCAAGTCACAACCTAGCCTCCATGCATGATTGTGAGCTTATTTGCTTAGTTTTAGGCTTGTTCTCTTGGTTTTGTGAAGCTTGAGGAAAAAGGGACTCCATATTGGTGCAAGGAAGAAAGGACCTAGCTTAGATCCATCATGTACTTCATATTCCTAAGTCATTTGAGGTTTAAAGTTCATATATTGATCTTTATTCTTCTAGATCTAAGTTTATGCTCATTATGGATGGTTTTGGTCCCTTTTATGGATGATCTTGGAGTTGAGGAACTCTAGAGTTTGATATGGCACTTTTATGATTATTGGAGCTCTATTAAGTGAGAAAAAGGACCATGCTTTGGTTTTCTTAAATCCATGCACAAAGGCTTAGCCCTTAGAGAGCTTAATGGACTTAGGGCTTAAGATATTTCATTATGGTGATGTCTTATTGGATAAAGTTGGAAACTTTATCCATTGAGTCATTGAGAAGAACCAGATATGAAGTTATGAGCCTTGATCTGTAAGGATTAAGCTCTTAATGAAAAAAAAGACATTCTGACTGAAACCACGGTGTGGTGGCCAGTAGCGGACCTTAGTGGTGCCCTAAGGGTCTCGGGCCACTGCTCCGACGCCGGCACGTAGTGTAAAAATTTTTTTTTAATGTTTTTTCTATTTGGTGCACCGGCTTAAAACACGAGTGACACTACTAATATAGATTTATTTGGAATTTTTTTTAGTGCCACCCCTACAAAAATGTTCTATGTCCGCCACTGGTGGTGGCATGCTGCAACGCGACTGTTTTTCCTAGACTTAGCCACAGTGCGGCTATGGACTTGCCACGGCATGGAGGTCGTTGACCATTGACTTTTGTTGACCGTTGGTCATTAACTTTTGACTAATTTGACCTTAGGTCTAACTTGAAGGATTTGGGTTTTGATTGAGATTTGATCATTATTCGGTGATAGTCGGTTCTTGAGACTAATTAGTACGAGGAGTTGAGAGTGTAGAAGTGCTTCTTTGATTTTGCGATTCAAGTGAGTCTTCTCACTATGCCACATGTGACATTGTATATTCTTTGTATGACATGATATAGGTACTATTATAATACATATATACTAGTTGACTAAGTTAACTCGTCATTATGTATGTGTAGTATAGGACACTTAGTGTCATGATGTGTTGGACTAGTAGGGCCTTGTCTATGGATTGTATGATACTATTAGGTGTCATGATTTGTTAAGGTAATTATAGTACTGGTTGGTCGATGAGTAGATACCATAGGGGTTGTATGTAGTTTAAATTAGATAGCCTGAGAACTCTTGGTATAAAGTTGTTGAATCTATATGCTCAAGAATCATTATTGTATTATATTCTTAATAACATATGATCATATAGGGTCACACCTTTATCATGTTGGCCCATTTTGAATAATTATTATTAATACGATTATTAATAAATAAAATCAACTCTTGTATTTAATTAGGGGATTATTATTGTTTTTGTGAAGATAATAATTAAAGAGATCATAACCAGTTATTATATCAAATGGTATGATTTAATAGATCATGTACAAAGTTTTGGAAACTTTGGTTAACCATGGACTTACTAGTTACTTAGCTTTTGGTTAAAGAAACTAGCCTAACTTTTTGTCTTCTTCTTTTGACCATATTTTCAAAGAGCATGGGAGGTTGCTTGTCAAACTCCCATCACTTGACGCCCATGCTTACTCTCCTTTATATTACTTTAGAATATTATAAGGGATTTGTTTTATTTACATGGGGATATATAAGTGAATGTTATGTAATGTCCCAAAAACTATAGATAAATATTTCATTTTTAACTACTCTCAAATCAATCAACCATTTATTCCAAAAGATAAACATAGTAGAATCATTCTCAAAATATCAAAGTATTCAAGCCAAAGCGGAAAATAAACTCTGGGGGATGCAGTGTGATCAAGTCGAGCTCTTCCATTTGAAAACTAGAAGTACTTGAAGCATGTAAACACAAAATCATAACCACAAAGCTTAATGAGTTTCCCCCAAGATACCATATACCATACAGGTCCAAGCCTAACCCATCATACATGCTATTGGGCCTAGTCTATTTATATGGGCCTAGACCGTATACTTGGGCCTAGCCTATATACTTGGGCCTAGCCCACATACCTAGTCTTAGCCCGTATACTTGGGCCTAGTTATTTTAAAAGTCTTCCGTTTTCCGTTAAAGTTGTTTTTATAAAATGATTGTTTTTTGTTATTAAAACCCATCAAAAGCCTCATTGCATTGTTCTCATTTAACTTATTGCTTTTGGGTGGGACCATCTATTCGACTGACTATTGGATTCCCGATTACATATGGTTATGTATTCATGATGCGATCGTCATTATTAGCATTGGCCCCGGTATAGATATGGTTCCGGCTATAGGCCAATGATTGTATGACGGTTGAGAGTCGGTAGTAGTTAACGGTTGAGATTTGATAACAATAGTGGTTGAGAGCCAGTGGTAGAGTGCTAGTAGATGATACCTATTATTGTTATGTATGTTGAATGCATATGGATAGGAGAGCTAGAAGATTGATGCTAGAGCCGAGAAATTTGCTTGTATGGATTGTATGTATGGTGGAATATGTGGTATATTGGGGAACTCACTAAGCTTTATGCTTATAGTTGTGGATTAAATTTTTTTTGTAGGTTGTTCATGGGAAGAGCTCGTTGGGACTGCACACTCAAATAAAAGGTTTTGGTTTTTGTTGTCTTGTAATTCAACTCTATTAACTTTGTGATTTTCAACAACTAAATGTTATATCATGATTTCTAAAAAAATGCTTTTAATTGTTAACCTATTTTAAATGAAAAATCTCTTTGGTAATTTGGGTGTAAACTAAATTGTCTTTGTGATAACTGCATGAAAGACCATGGGTGTAACATGCCATGGTAGGAAAGATTGCAGGTGGACTGCAACAATGGAAGTGATTGTAAGACTATGGGTGGACCAAAGCATTAACATGGGTTGAAACAGACCCATTAGGTTGAAATAGACATGTTGGCTGAAATACGTTGGAAGTGATTGTAAAACTATGGGAAGACCGCAACATTCACCTGGGTTGCATAGACCTGTTGGATGAAGTAGTTTGTTGGGTTGAAACAGACCTATTGCTGTTGTGTGTAGTTATTTCTATGATTAGAGGAGACGGCTTTTAGAGCATAGTGGGTGTGTAGTCTAGTCTAGTCTTCCAGTTGGTTACTTGTTTAGGGATTTCGCCCTTGCATTTGTATGAGAAGTGGTCGGCAAATAACCGTGGGTTGTGGATTTTGTTATCCAATTTATCGGTAAGATGGTGCGAGATCGGGAGACCTAGGATGGATCAAATCGATGAGCTTTTGATCAACACAGTCGATGTTTGGGATGGCTTTGTCTACCAGGAAGTCAAGAGAGATCTAAGAATCTTCAAATTATGATTAGGGAATTAATTCCTCTCTATGTTTTTTTAGTTATGTTTGATGTTCGTTTCTTGGTTGGGCTGCGTGTTTCTCGTTGAGGATTGAATTGACATTTGTGTTGGAAGGTGGTTATAGATTTAGAGTATTGATTCAATGCTATGGTGGATGAGATTTCGGCCTACTTGAAGTTCCGCTCAAGAATGGATTATGTACCTATATTTGGAAACCTTATAATTGTAGTTGTAGGCTCTTGTGTCAAGAATTGTGTTGGTCCACATAAAAGGGGAGTAGGCTTAGAAAAACTCACACGGGGATCAGAGGATGTTTAAGGAGCACTTTATAAGGACAACTTTTAGGACGAAATTTAATTTAAGTGGGGGAGAAGTGTAACATCCCATTTTGAGGTAATTCTTATATGAATGTTTGGATCACGATTTGATCAAGTAGAAGTCTAGGGTATCAAAGGATTAAGTTTGGATCTAAAGGATGAAGGCTTTTAGGCTATGATTTATGACTTTAGGCTAAAGATGAAGTTAGGCTTAATCGGATTTTGGGGTTGCTGGCCGAGGCTTGCCATGGTATGGTGGAAGGCTTACCACGACATGGTAAACATAACATCCCAAGCCCGTGAATTTTATGGTTTCTTCCATATTTAAAAGCATTAACTCCAGGTTTAGGTATTCTCTTCAACATCCATCCTCCCAACTCAAAACCCTAACCTCCATGCATGATTCTGAGCTTGTTTGCTTAGTTTTGGGCTTGTTCTCTTGGTTTTGTGAAGCTTGAGGAAGAAGGGACTCCATATTGATGTAAGTAAGTAAGGAACTAGCTTAAATCCATCATCTATTTTAGATTTCTGAGTCATTTGATAAAGTTCATATCTTGATATTTGTTCTTCTAAATCTAAGTTTATGCTCATTATGGATGGTTTTGTCCCTATTTGTGGATGCTATTGGAGTTGAGGAACTCTAGAGCTTGATATGGGCACTTTTACGATTATTAGACTTCTATTAAGTGAGAAAAAGGACCATACTTAGGTTTTCTTAAATCCATTTACAAAGACTTAGCCCTTAGAGAGCTTGGTGGACTTAGGGCTTAAGATCTTTCATTGTGGTGGTGTATTATTGGATAAAGTTGGAAACTTTATCCATTAAGTCATTGAGAAGATCTAGATATGAAGTTATGAGCCTTGATATATAAGGATTAAGCTCTTAATGAAGAAAAGGCATTATGACTGAAACCACGGCATGGCCAAGGAAGGCCCACAATGTGGTGGCATGCTGCAACGCGTCTATTTTTTCTGGACTTAGACATGGCACATCCAAGAACTCGCCATGGCGTGGATGTCGTTGACCTGCTTGGCCATTGCCTTTTGTTGACCGTTAACCGTTGACTTTTGATTAGTTTGACCTTGGGTCAAACTTGAAGGATTTAGGTTTTGATTGAGGTTTGACCATTATTCGGTGATAGTTTGTTCGCGGGACTGATCACTACGAGGAGTTGAGAGTGTAGCAGTGCTTCTCCGATTTTGCGACTTATGTGAGTCTTCTCACTATGCCACATATGACTTTATATATCCTTTGCATGGTAAAATAGAGGTACTATTAGAGTATATGTATGCTAATTGAATAGGATAAATCCTTGTTATGTATATCTAGTATAGGACTCTTACTGTCATGATATGCTAGACTGGTAGGGTCTTTCCTGTGGGTGGTATGATATTGTTAGGTTTCATGATTTGTTAGGGTAATGATAGTACCGATTGGTAGTTGAGTGGATACCCTAAGGGTTATATGTAGTTTAAATTAGCTAGCATGAGAACTCTTGGTCTAAAGCCTTATTGCATGGTTCTTGTTTGATTTATTGTTTTCGGGTGGGATCATCTATTCGACTGCCTATTTGATTCTCGATTACATATGATTATGTATTCATGAGGTGGTCATCGATATTAGCATTGGCCCCGGTATGGATATTGTTCTGGCTACAGGCTGATGATTGTATGACGGATGAGAATCAGTAGTAGTTGACGGCTGAGAGTTGATAGCAATAGTGGTAGAGTGACAGTAGATGAAACGTATGTTGAATGCATGTGTATAAGAGAGATGGAAGATGGGCGCTAGAGCCGATGACTTTTCTTGTATGCATTATATGTACGGTTGAATATGTGGTATACTGGGGAACTTACTAAGTTTTATGCTTATAGTTGTGGATTAAATGTTTTATAGGTTGTTCTTGGGAAGATCTTGATGGGACTATACACTCGCATCAAAGATTTTGGTTTTCGTTATCTTGTAATTCAACTCTATTAACTTTATGATTTTCAACAATTGAATGTTATATCATAATTTCTAAAAAAACTGCTAATTGTTAACCTATTTTAAATGAAAAACCTCTTTTTGTAATTTGGGACGTTACATGTTAAGCTTAAAAGCTCATGAATTTTAGTGACGTTTGGACCCCGAAGAGGCATCCAGGCTAGTAATTCACACCCTAGAGAAACACCAAAGACCTGATATTGAGGTTCTTTCTCTACCCAAGTCCCATTTTTAAAGGTGGTGCGAAATGACCCTTCTAGCGTTATGGCCAATGGCCAATGGGCATGAAGGAGCGTTTGTTTTGTTATGTGGGTTGGATATGACATGACAAAAAAGAGAGTATCATGTTTGGTGTGAATTTGACTAGGACCAAGTAATGGGACAAAAATAAAGTGTTTTTGTTCCACATATTGATCACCGTACAAAAATTGTACTTAAGTAGGCAGCCCAAAAAGATGAAACGAGAACTAGGACTAGGATTGAGTTAACTGGACAAAACTTGCAGTTTTTGTGCCATCTAACAGATGGGATTGAGGTAACTGGACAAAAAAATGTACTATTTGTCTTAATAAAAAAATATTGAACAAGGAGTGACAAGACTCGCTCTTGATCTCTCATCTACGAAAAAGACATAAACGTCCTCTTCGTTCTCATCATCAAAAATAGCCTAGAACTCCTACCCATCTTAAACCAATAGCACATAACAGTTCCATTTCTCTTTTGAAAGGGTTTAATATCATTCTGGTCTCCCACTACCACACTCACTAATTGAAGTCACCACCGGGGTGCTCCACCGCTTGTCGATGGTCTCAAATTCGAATTATACACACTTCCCAAGTAACACTGGCACTGAAAATCACTGTCTAAATTTCTTTGTAATTCTGAAAATTTTCACTTGATTTAAAAAGGTGAATGCAAGGGAAGTAGCGCATGGAAACACTGTAACACTCTACTTTAGCACCTCGTATGCATACGAGTGTTCTCACGTATCCCATTAGATGTATACATGGCGACATTTGAACACAACAAACCACATAGCCACAAGACTACACTAAAGCAGATGCATTGCACAAGCAAATCACAAATTGACAGTGACTTTTTCTCTTAATTGTTTATGATACATGGACGAAGAAATTCAAGCACAAAAGTATGGATTAGATTAAGGTATTTCATATATATATATATATATATATATATATATATATATATATATATATATATATATATATATATTTGTCCCATCAATAACTCGATCGTGAGATTCATTTCAATTTCTAGAAGATGTTAATTGCAAGAGATAACAACATACTTTTATTTATTTGTATATTATAGCATTCTACTTTCGTTTCTTTCTATTACAACCTTGTACTTTCAATTTGATTTCTAATGAAGGAATCTTACTTTGAAAAATGAAAAATCCATCCACTTATCTCATTGTACTTTCATAATATTATTTTTCCATAGGGCTAAATGCATTATACTTCGAAAAATAAACTCAATTATAGTATTACACTTATATTTCTTATTGAAAATATATATCAAACTATAGCTGTAAAAATGGTTTGTATTTGAATGATATTGCTATTGTTTGGTAGATTTTTCAAAGGACAATGCGTTGTTAAATATATAAATAAAAGTGCGTTGTTATTTCTTTCATTTACCCTTTCTTCTTATTGGGGCCTTATATATTAATGAAAATTGTTTTGTATTTGAATAAAATTGCTATATAATTGGTAGGTTTTTAAAAGTACAATGATGTAATAGAGAGATGAAACTAGACATTTCATGATTTTTTTTTTCCTATTTGGTGTAATATGAGTTAATGGAAGTCGGGGAATAGATGCACCAGAAAGTGCCATACCTTATGGGAATAGAGGCAAAGGATGAATTGGTGAAGATAGTTGATGGAAAGTGTTTGAAAATTTGGATCTTTGATGAAGATCGTTATGGGTGTTTTGCTATGAAATGGGGGAATTGGTTTGATGATGTTAGTGGGAGAAAAATGTGGGAGCTAAGAAAATTTGGTTGTGGGCTTCGTCAAATCCTGAAATGCCAATGGAGGAAGAATGGAATGGAATAACAACGAATGGAATGGAATAAACAAGACAATGGAATGAGTCGCTACATTCAACGATCATGTTTGGTTGGTTGTCTGTAGAAATTGAATGAATTTTCATATGAATTTTTTTATCTTATTTGTATACAAAGTATAGTTTTTATACTATTCTATGTATTGTTCAATTATAATTAACGAGATTTAACTCACAAGGATACAAAATTTCAATTAAAGCTCATTAAGCCCCAAATAAGTTATAATATAAAATTGTAAATAATAAAAAAAAATGTCATTAAAATTTACAAACATAATAATACGTTATATCGCAATCTTTCATTACATTCCATGATGGAATTAAAAAAAACTTACACACTAGATAAAGAATAAAAATTAACAAAATAGAAGGAATCATATCCTTTAGGAATTATCCATTCTATTAATACGACAACAAACAAATTATTTTCATTACATGGAATGAACAATTCCATTCATCTCTTTTCTCTATATTTCATTCATCAAATAGAAAACATCAAGATCTCCTAAAATTCCCTCTCTATATTTCTTTCACAAATAACTAAAACAACAATTGCAAACGTAACCAAAGATGGATGAAAACATATGTGCTTTTAATGTTATTATAAATTTGTAAACACCAAAATCTCAAATTTATCTACATATAATGTCAACAAGGAAATGAATAGAAAAAAAAAAATCATACAAAAATCTAAGATTCTAAAAAGAACTACAAAAACACACTAATTCAAAGCACAAATAAGAACAATATTTAAACTTTTTTTTACGTGGCGTCTCTATGTATAAAGGATGGAATTGGTGGTTCTAGAGTTGAATCATTACCTCTTGAAGAAGAACCTTCTTCAATATTCGAACTCTTGTATTCCTGTAAAAACGTGGTAGGACTAGGGGTAGATCGGTAATTTAACTGTTCTTCTCGAGGCAAAGGCGATATAGACATCTCACCCTCTGGTTTTCTATAAAACTTATTATCCAAAACATCATATTTATTTCCAGTCCTAACCTCCTGAGCAAGAGAACACCAACAACAACATAACCACAATACACAATCACTAACACCCGGATTCCCACAACAGAAATCAGAAGAAGGCAAATTAAACCTTTTCCTCATTTGAATCCTCCAAAATCCACCATAAAGCAAACCAAATACACACAAAAACACCCCTGTAATTCCCAAAATCTCCCTCACAATCTCATTCTCAATATTAACAGCAGCCAATGTAAAGATCCAAAATGGAGCCAAACAAAAGAGAAGAAACGTTGTCATATGAACATACATGTTTCCAAACCCTAGTCTCTCCATATTCCACCCAAAAACACAAAAACTACAAAACAATGAGAGGTATGCTAATGAGATATCCTCCCAAAAGTCGAAAATACCCCCGCTCCATTTCGGGTTACTTTCACTTAACAAGAATATTTTTTCAGACGATTCAATCCCTTTTTGGGATTCTTCGTCTGAAACACTGTTAGTGTCGGTGTCAGAGTCCTTTCCTAAAGGACTCATGACACTGTAAAGACCTGCAATTGCAGGGGCACTGATTGCTATGGAAACAGTCAGTGCCACTCCAATTGCGGGTCTTTCTGATCTTTTGTATCCAACATTGAGACCACATAAAGCGTATTGTGCAAAACAATTGAGGTTAAGTAGGAAAACAACAACCATCATGTGGGCCCATTCGTTGGGTTTGTAAGTTCCATTTTTGGAGTATAAGTTTCTTAATTTGGAAATGTCTTGTGGTCTCCATTTTGATAAGAGTATGAGGTGATAGAGGCGATGAGGGTGTTGGTATAGACACATGAGGGTAAAAAGGGCATTTAGAATTTGGTTGTTGACTTCGAACCATGTGTTTCTTTGGGATTTTTTTGGTAGGGCGTGGTTTAACATACCTGTCATAACAAGGAAGAGAATTGCTCCTGAAACAGCAACACAAATTATCCAAATGAAGAGAACCATGTTTATTGGATTTGAGATCCATTCTTTAGCCATGGTTTGAAGGGATTTCCAGTTGATTTTCTTGTTGAAAACCCTATGAACACTTCCTCGAAAAGTATGATTATAAGAACGTGTATTAACATCTTTCTCAGGGGCAAGACGTTGGAATTTTACACAAGGGGAGCCTTGTTTACCAAATTTAAAGAAAGTTGACTTTTTATGACTATCATCATCTTGATTTTGATTATGATTATGATCTTCACCAAGAAGTCCCTTTTGATGGAGTGGAGGAACAGAAGTCGTGCATTTGTTTTCATTAGATTCATCATCCATTGAAGAGATTATATTATGATCTGACTATTTTGGCCTTTTGAATGTGGATTGCCCAATTTGCCCTTGAGTTGATATTCAAGTTCCTTGAGTATAAAGGGCAAATGTGGCAGCGGTGTGCTGCACTTGCAGAGGCTGGAAGGAGACACATAATTTAGAGTCATTTTATATACAAAGGAAATGAATACACAATTATGTCATTCCATGAATTGAAATTTGGAGGATTCATTTAGTTATCAGAGAGAAATTGACAACAGCATTCGGCTAATATCAAAAAACTAGAATTAGAAGTCTATTCTTCTTAAATTTGTAGCAAATGAAATCTCACATGGATTCGTAACTCAAAAAACAGTTTGAATCGAACGAAGACACCAAAATTTCTTCATCGTTACGAGCTACTTATATAGATCGAACAAACTGCTAAAACTCACTACGCTAACAAGTTATATTGTTCTGAAACTACCGATCTAAAATCATGTCGATTTTGATTTTTGAATTACTCGAAACATGCACAGAACAAACACCGAGCAACAACAATACAATATCCGCTAAAACCCTAGCAACTAATTCTTCTAACATGGTGAAAATTCACGAGTTCGATCAATAATTGAAATCATGTTAAAGCAGTTGAAGCATACATGTCTGTGTATGTTGCAACCATCAAAAAACAATACGAATTATTAAATTATGAGAAGGAAGGAGGAGCGTACCTGTAGGAGAAGATTAGTTGGAGTTGTTTTCTTCGCCATTGATATAGGATATTTGATAATAATACCTGTCACGGAGGGAAAACTGAAACTTATACGAAAGCACGAATGAAGAACGGGTATGTTGACTATGGCTACATATAAATATTCTTTGTGTGACTGTGCCCTTCGAGAAGATGACCAAATGGCGGAAAGGTGAGAAAAAGTAGCGGTCAAACGACAGCGTCTGACGGACTATTATCTTTTTACAGAATCGATCCTCTTAGATCGAAGTAGTTAACATATATGACCTAAAGAGCCCATAATACCAATTGAATAAGTAAATAAGGCGTGTATATGGTAAAATGAAAGTGTTAACTGTTAACCTATTTTTTAAAGAAATTGGGTAATTGAGAGTGCTTCATGTAAATTCAAAAGTACTTTTCTAAGAAAAAAAAATCATTTTGGATTGTAGGATTGCAGACAAAAATATATATTATGGGATCTCAAGAACGATAAACAATTCCGGAATTTCGAAAAAATACTTCCTTTTTACTAAAATCTAATAAAAAGTTAAAAAGATAGAAAGAGGGTGAGAAAGAAAGATTGATGGTAGAGTTAGGGTTAGACCAATTCCGATCTTTTTGGCTGAAATTTCCACAAACTCACTTCGCTGGTTCGAGTGCTTGTCGAGCAATCGGTCAAGTTGATCAACTTTTACAACAATGGGCACGTGTTAGCATTACATGACTAAGGGGAAGTGGGATTGGATGGGTTGGGTTGGGGTGTCAGTTGAATCGTTTTCGGGAGTGAGTGTTCAGTTGAGTGAGGGGTTGGTGTGATAGCTCTGACAGGTGAAAAAACATAACGAAGGTACGATGGGAGACACATCTAAATAATCATCAAGAAAGATATATATATAAGGGAGGATTAGATGGAGCTATGGAGTGGAAGGGAAAACCTTTTTCATCAAAGACAATGTGTCTAGAAATGATAATCTTTCCAGGTTAGAAGGTGTGAAAGCTCAAAATGATTGTGTTGAGTTTTACAAAGGATTGGCATGTGGTCGTGTTGAGACAGGTTCATAACATTTTAATGTGCCACACGGTCGCGTTGATTTTAGTTTATCTAGTAATATGCTCGTGTCACCATGAAAACTATTGTAATTATCTCCATAAAACATGTTTTTTTTTGGGATGCTTCAATTTCAAAAAGATTTCTTAAGATTTTTATTTAGAAGATATTATCTATTGAGTCAAAAATATTACTTTCTTTTGATTGTAAGTACAAATTAACATTTTTATTGATAAAATTACTTGATTTTGTTTTCCTTTTTTTGGAAAAGAGGACAAGCCCCCGGCAAATTATGATGATTTAGTCATTATATGTGGCTAAATCACGACAATTTCACCATTAGAGTTTATATTTTGAGCTTTGTTTCAAGCACTTATGGGAAATGATTATGTTAGATCTTTTTGGATGTTTTTGTATGATTTCTTGTACTCAATTCCAAACTTATTTTCAGAAACATTGTATGTTTTAAGAAAATTGATCACTTTATTATTGTTTTTTTTAATAAAGTTCATCAAGATTTAGAATCCTAATATAATTTTTAATTCTATATAATTAGAACAAGCAATGGTGTTGTTTTTGAAAAATATATTTTAATTTCATTATAGATTCATATAATATAATTTAAGCATTTCGAACGACATGTGTATTATTATACTTGGCATTTCCATCATCATTATTACAATGTGCATGATATGTTTACAACTGCTAGAACTTAGAGTAGCATGTTAGGCATAACCAATGAATTGCATTTATTCAAATACTAAAATACATAAGAGTTGTTAAAACGGTCAAACACCTCGTATCAATATGCTTCATTCTTTGAAGGATCATTAAACATAATCACTAAAGATGATAAGTCGAATCTTGTCAGAAGGTAACTCTAATGTTGGAATGTTTTTTATTCTCTAAAATTATACCTATCATATATCATGCTTACAATAGTAATTTCTAAAATTAACCCCCTCCCCTATTGTTTCTCTCTTATTCAAGTACATAATTTGTTAACATGTATCCCTAAGGGCACGAACACTACTTCCATTCATACGAATCCTTGTGTGTTTAATTAGGTGCATATTTATTATTATATTATTCTTTTTATTTGTTGGTCTGACACCCAACAAGCCTTCGAGTCTATTGTATGGAACTATGGGATAAATCCATTGCATGGAACTCTTACATGTTAATGGTTTTATTAAACATGGCTTATATCAAATGCTTATATCTATATCTATATCAATGGACTCACTCATTGCCATTGTTTTCGTTTATTATATAATTAGACTCACTCGATCTCAACATTAATCATTCATCATTTAGTTAACTAGGTAGTTAAGGACACAACAAATGGTATATAAAATTATGTTTGAATTGCATCAATTGATTGAACAATACAAATGGTTAATGTATCCATACAAAATTATGTCACCAATATTTTAGTAATATTGAGGTGTGACAAATCTCCCAATTGACAATCACATAAGCACAATATTAACAAGGCTACAATGAGGCCCAATAATACAAGGCAAGAAATTGTAAGCAATAATGAATTAACAAATCAAGTGAAGATATTTGTTTTTTTTTAAAGAAATATAAAGGGACTCAAGTAAGATCATCTTCCTCCAATTCCTTAGCCTTCAGCATGTCCTTTACTCTCAACAAAAGAGTTGTCTTCCATGCATCCTGTGTTGTTCACATATAACAAAAAATGAATGTAAGCATTTTTCTTCCCTGTAAAGTTTTTCATAGGGGCAAAATAGCCATTTTATATAATAACCGAAGAAGAAGATGAAAAAACAGGGTCAAAATTGTCATTTCTATAATATTAAAGAATGATATTAACTTAGACGATTAAAAGACTAGAAGCATGAAAAAAAAATTACTTTTCAGGGGCGAAAAATGTTAAAAAGGAACTACTAGAAATAATTTGTAAAAGTCAACAAACCATAGGGATGAAAAATGTAATTTACCAAATATAAAGCATCATAAGTCAAGATTCACAAAATGAAATACTAACAAGTAACAATAACTATGGATGTAACTATTTTTGGTTCCTGAAAAGTATGTTTTCATAGGGGCATAACGGTCATTTCTTGATATTAACTAATTAAGAAGAGAAAGAAAATGAACAATTTACCATACTTTGTAGTTTGTATCATAAGTCTAGCAACAGCTATCAATATAAGCAATTTTCGTTCCATCACAGGGGCAAAATGGTCATTTTCATAATATCAACTAATGAATAAGACAAAACCAAACATGATAATAGAATAATCAAAAATATTACCAGCTTAGTTATGCTATCAAATTCCTTGATTGCATCAGTAAATTTCTCAACATCTTCCTCATCAATCGAAGCAGCTAATTCCTGCCATAGACATCAATGTGAGACTATCGATCTCTTTTCTGTACAAAAGACGAAAATGCCCTCGACCTCATTTATGGATTCCCACCTACAACAAGGGTAATAAAGTAACTTACCGCGAGCAATCTGTATTCACGTGATCCTGAAAAAGTTGGATCCATATCCTACAAAAGGAAACACAGTGAAAATATATCCAACCACAAAGATTTAAAATAAATAAATAAATAAATAAAAAATCACTTTTTACCTGATATTTGTCCAATGCATTTGTAATAGCAACAACATCTCCTTTACAGAGTTGACAAATTCCAGCATTCAGTAGATGCCCTTTAACTCCATACTTAAGCAGATTATTGTTCAGTGATTGCTTTGATATGTCTTCATAAATTTCAATAGCTTTCTGATATCTGTAAGTAAAAATTAATCCTCCAATATAATTACTTATCACTTTACATAAATTGAGCATATTATATTTTGCTTTTGAAAAAGAAAAAAAGAAGGTTTTACTGTTGAAGTTCAGCAGCAAATTGTGCAATTTTGAGTCTGCATTGATTTGCAGAGCTGCTAACTTCTTCACCTTGATAAAGATCAGCTGCTTTATCATAGTAAACCATTGATTTCTCCATGTTTTGTTCCTGTTCATATAACTCAGCTATTTCCTGCATAAAAATAAAGAAATCATAGCCTAATATATGTATATATATTGTAATGGAAATGAAGACTTGTATTCAGTGAAAGAAAGAGATTCAGGAATTGTGTACCTTGCAGTATCTTGCAGACATGCCTAGCCTTCCAATTTCCATGAATATATCTAATGATTGCTCTAGGTTTTTTATGCACTCTGATAAGTTTCCAACAATATGAAAATAGACTTCTTTAAACTCTGATATAACTTGGATTGTAATTTGGAGGATAAAGAACAAAAGATTCCATATGGTTTATGAGTATAGTAAAATCATGTATGGAAGCTGAAAAGATTAACACCTGTGCTGTTTGTTTTCTTATAGCAGTGTCCTGCATCAGCATAAGCATTTGCAGCTTCATGTTTGCTATCCAACTGTAAATAGAAAGGAATTATCAATGTAGGATTTCAGTGAATACATGAAATTAGGGCTCGAAATTGTGAAGCACTTATTACCTTCAGATAGCATTCAGCCAATTTGACATATACTGCTCCAGCTTGATCCCCTGAGAAATCATGTCTCGTGTTAGCGACGAATACATATGTTCATAATCATGCCCAATTTATAGCAAAACTGTATGTCTACCTCTAGATGCCATTATATCATCAAGTAACGAGGTTTTCAATTCCACCCCAACTACATATTCAACCCTAATGATCTGCATGTAATTGAATATAGATATGGAATCTATCTCGAGTTTTAAACAAATTTGCAGGACTTGTTTTGAATTTCGATGTAGTTTGAACAAAATTCGCTAAAGCTTAACGCCTTTATCAATTTTGAAGGTGAAACGAAACACATTTGACATTCAAAGTTATATTGCGATCATTGTGGTGGACGAAGGAAGTGAAAAATAGACATTGTAAAGTTCTGTGAGAGAAAAAGAGAATTCAATCGAATAGTTTCCCGTTTGATGTTTATAACCATAAATTAATTAACTATAAAACGTCGTAAAACGGAAAAGGATAATCACGAATGTAATGCATCATGATGAAAACGTTAATCTCTCAATCAAAACGTCAATATCAGATCAATACGAAGATAGATCCTACAAACCTCAACGAACATAAATCATTCAGATGAAATTTTATATACATCAAAATTAAAACAAAAAACGAAATTAATAATACAATAAACTCAATCGAATCTATTACAATTAGATTGTTTGTTGGTGAGGGCATTGAAAACTTACAGGATTTTCCGAGTTTATAAAAATTGGCAGCTTTTTCAAATAAATCGGCGGCATCTTCATGCTTGGAACCGAAGAAAGCCCATCCGGTAAGCTTCTTCTCTGCTTGTTTTTCGAATTCTTCACCTTTCGCTATTTGATCAGCCATTCTTTGTCTCTCTGTTTCTCGGATGACACAGGGGAGGGTTGCAAAATGAAAAGCTTAAAACGAGGGTGTAATATGTAAATTGGCGGTTTTGGTATTAATGGACAGTTCAGCCCTATTCTTTCATCATATGTTTACTTTAGTACCTTGACTATTTATATTTTCCACAACTAGCCATTTCATGATTGTCGAGATTGGAAAATTTATCTGTATGCTCATCAAGCTATGGTTATATTATGTGTAGTTTTATAAATGCAAAATCGTATGTGTGCTTGTGACGTTAGACATGTTATATTTATGTTTAATTTTATTTGTAAATTTAATGCTTTAAAGGTTTATAACTCGAGTTTTATGTAAAGGTTGATAATTTTCAATGCAACACGGAACTCGACACGAATTCGACATGCAAATAAATAGATTTGGGTTGAGTTTTCTAACACACCAACACTCACCCATCCAATGGTATTTAACATCCAAAAAACTGCCAAATAAAATGCGTCCCAAGCCGAAATATCACAAGTACCGCCTCGTCCTGGGCCATCGCACGGAAAACTATAACCGAAATCCTTTTTATCAGGCATTAACTTGGAACCACGCGCATCTAACGCACCTTTTACTAAGATCAACGTAGTTGTATGTAAACCCAGATCAATAGCATGATGAACCAAAAAGTCCCCAGGACCTATTGTTAAGAATAGTGAATTACTATTCTCATTAATAGCATTTAACCAACCCGGCATCGTAACTTGTTTTATTATATGGATCTTGCTCGAGTTGACAAATAATTTTGTGAGTTTATCTGACAGCCTATTTATTTTATCAGATTAAAAACATAAATGAAAAAACATATTTATTAAACAAAGGTGTAAAGGACTAATATGTAATTTCAGACATAAGTAAGCACAAGCAAGCATTTTCCTTAGCTTTTGGTTTCTTTTCCTTTATTGGTTTGCCATAGGCCTAAATCACGCGGTCACGACTCAAGACTCACGAATCAACTATCAAGCCATCAACGCTCAACAAACAATGATTCAACGTTAATGGCTCCGCTATCAGGTCAACGCATCTATGCGTGATGCATAAACATAATTCGCACCCCTCTCTTTGGTTATTGCTCCAGCCCCTCACGTTTGTATGTCTCTCTCTGGCTTCCCTTCTCTCTATTTACTCTCTCTTTCTATGCGTGTTTATGACCAACTCTTGATCCTTGATATAAGTTTACTTTTGTTGACTTTAGCTATAAAAAGTTATACGGGTTCATCACACTTAAATCTGGTTAAGGATGTCTTTTGTGCACAGTATGATGAATACATGCAAGATTCTACAAATTCACTAGTAGCATATGAATCAATATCATCCACCTCATTCTTGAAGGAAATCATATTTTTATTATATTTGCTTTATAATGTTTAAGCTTTTAAGTGTCCTATTTCGTTTTCATATTTTATCTGTCTATCTATATCTATATCTATATCTATCTATCTATATCATCATATCATACTATAATATAAAGGAAGCATTTTTCCTTTCACCACATTCATTTGAAACTCTCATGTATTTTTCAATTTCTTTCTAATAATAATTATAAGCTGGTTAATAAAGCTAAATAAATATCAAACCTAAAGTGTAACATATATAAACTAAATTTCAGTATTAAAATAATATCTTTATTTTTACTTATAAAGTTATATTTTTTAATTTTTAACATATTGTACTTAATTTATTAGTTTTAATAAAGTATTGGATGTAAACCAATATAATT
This sequence comes from Lactuca serriola, assembly GCF_051521515.1. Classification (NCBI taxonomy): domain Eukaryota; kingdom Viridiplantae; phylum Streptophyta; class Magnoliopsida; order Asterales; family Asteraceae; genus Lactuca; species Lactuca serriola. Next base: position 83,758,096 of record NC_136416.1, on the reverse strand, counting down.
TTAAAGATACCATTTTGGAACAATTTGTATAAAATACTTCAATTATTAATTTAAATATAACATTACAGGATCAACTTAAATATAAATTTTAGTTTAACTTAAACAACCCAAAAAATATTTTGTAAATAGTTAAAAGTATTAAACTGTAGTGTCTTTCGAATAATGATTAGAAGTTGGTTAATAAAGTTAAATAAATATCAAACCTAAAGTGTAACCATAAATAAACTAAATTTCAATTTTAAAATAATATCTTTACTTCTACTTACAAAGTTATGTCTTTAACTTTTAATATATTATACTTAATTTATTATATTTAAAATGTTGTTGTATGTAAATCATTATCAATTTAAAGCTACAACTTTTGAACAGTTTAGACAAAATACTTAAATTATTAATTTATATATAACATTACAGTACCAACTTAAATATAAATTTCAGTTCCACTTAAAAAACCAAAGAATATTTTGTAAATAGTTAAAAGTGATAAATCGTAATGATAAATGCAAAAAACTAAATTGTAATCTCAATTTAACTAAAATATTTCCTAAAGATATTTTTATAATCTTTAAAAAGTTTTCAAATAAATAGCTTAAAATAACATACAATAACAATAGTTAAAAATAACTCTATATAAATGATTATATTGTTACCTTTAAAATAAAAAAAACAATATTTGGTGTTTTAAAAAATTATAATGATAGAAATTAAAACATTAAGTAAATAAATTTTAAAAAATTAATTAACAATAACAACAACTATAAATAACATTAAACCATATTATATTTAAATTTATTCATGTGTAACTCGTTGGTAGAAATCATTTAAACGATTGACTAAACTACAATATTAAAATGTTATGTTATATTTCTATTTATAAAATTGTGACTTTAACTTTTTAACATATTATAGTTAACTTATTAGTTTAAATATGTTGTCATATGTGAACAATTATCATTTTAAAGTCACAACATTTGTATAATATATGAGTTGATGCAAAATATTTAAATTATTAATTTCAATATAATATTAAACAATTAACTTAAACCAAAATTCCAGTTAAACTTGAAAAAAATCGAGAGACATTTTTATAAATAGTTAAAGATTATAAATTATAGTGTTAAACCTAAATTGTAATCCTAAATTAACAAAAAAAAACTATGACACTATTTTTTATAATCAATAACAATTTTCAAATAAATAGCCTAAAAATAAGTTACAATAAGAATAGTTAAAAGTAATATTACATAAAAAAATCTATAATATTTTATTTAAAAACAAAAAACAATGTTTTTTGTTTTAAATAACTACAATCCTAGAAAATGACAAATATTCATCAAATAAATTTAAAAACCATTAAATTTCCGAAACCAAATTAAAATAATTAAGAGTTTCGAAATACGTTATTTTAAATAACTTACAACAACAATAATTAAACATAAAATTATATATAAAAATTATATTCTTGTCTTTAAAAACAAAAACAATATTTGATGTTTTAAATAATTATAATGATAGAAATTAAAATCTTAAGCAAATAAACTTTTTAAAATTAATTAATCATAACAACAACTATAAATATCATTAAATCATATATTATATTTAATTTTATTCATAACTAATTTGCAGGTAGACGTCATTAAGACACTTATGATTATACAATTTTAAAAGATATCTACATTATCATATAATTCAAAACAAACAATGTTTATACCAACTTATTATAAGATTTATTATATAAATGCTAATAACAATGTCATTGATATATTTAAAAAACATATATTTGTAAAATTTTCAAGCATATTGTTGAATTATGCGCAACGCGCGGGTATCGCCTAGTATATTTATAAACGATGCATTTTTACTTGCACTACATGCATTTAAAACCTCCATGACATTTTAAGCCCAAAACCCTAAATCGATCCAATGGGCTTCTGAGAGAACGTCTGACATCCACCCAATGACGTCTAGCGTCCGAACGCCCAACGTTCTAACCCAAACGCCTGGCGTAACCACAAAATCCCAAATCCTAAACCAAGGTCTTAATGTCTTAAGACCTAACGTTAAAACTTCAGATCCAATGCTAAAAGAACGTCTAAAGTCACAAAGTTGCAACCTTTATGACTTTACATGGCTACAAAGAGTCCAACACCAAAATCTAACTTAAATCACACTCTAAAGTTCCAAAACTCTTGCATGGAAGAGTATCAAGGTCCAAGCTTGCATTTTTATGATTCTAAATCCTCCAAAGTGCTTAAAAGGACAGCCCAAACCTCTAGAGCAGTTATTGGGACCAAAAGAACATAAAACTACACTTAAGCAAGATCTAATAAAGAAGTCATCAAGATCTAAAGTTTATACCTCCAAAAGGTGCTCCAAGATGCCAAGAGTCTAGATCTAAAGGCTAGAGAGCAACACCAACACTCCAAAGATCTTCCTTCTCCACCAAGAACACTAAAATGTTACTTCAAGGCTTCAAAACACTCACACATACTTCGGGTTTCGAAATGAGGGCTATAAGGGACAGGGGCTAGAGATAAGAAAAGTTTTGAGGCTATAATTAATGACCTTTAAATAGGGTGCAACCTCTACAAATTAGTGTTTATCCTCTGCGTGCGAACATCTGGCATCCACAAACTTAGACGTGACGTTCCAACGCATAGCATTTCATTCCCAACACCTAGTGTTTGGGACCAAAATGAAAAATTAACACAAAGCAAGGCCAACAATGCAAATACCTGGAAAACTATTATTACAAATCGGTTATGCATTGGTACTGTGAAAACACATCGGTAACATGATGTTATAAAACGTTGTATCGTGTATGATTTGGTGAGTAAATGATACAAGCATATAAGTCAAAGTTTATTCGTTCCTTTTACCCTATCGGGAAAATCGATATCTTTGGGCCCCTCGGTGATTTGGTGTTGACTTATAGTGTTGGGCCCAACCAAGACTCAGTTGATGTGTTCAATTTGAAGTCTCATGTCGTTATCACTGTTTGGTGGTCAAACCAACAAATAATGGGATAAATAATAACAATAAAACTCTAGTCACTGCTATTTCATACACTAAAGATAATATAGAGTAAGCAGGGTCGGTCCACAGGAATACGGGACTACTTATTTAGCCACACATGTCTAAGTTAAACTACAAATTTAGAAAGTTTGATCTTCAAATTAACTTACAAAAAGCAAATTAAAGTGTTTCCAAGATGCTAGATGATGATATAATCTCCCAAAATCGCCACCTTGAAGTTCCAAGTCGAAGTTATCTTTGAATGTAACAGTAACCAAAGATAAATCGGAAGTTAAAATTTGAAAATCCATCAGATCGCATTACACAGCCTGTGTAACGTATGCCTTGCCAAAGCGTGGGCCGTGTAATGTAGTACATACAAGTCATTTTCTGATTTCCTTCATTTCTTCATTTTAGCTCCGAAAGTTCCGAAATTTCACCGAGAACTTCCCTTGACCATCCTAAGCATGCTCCAATCTTCAAATCACCCTAAAACATCCACAGAAAATGGTGAAATATCGATAGATCCTCGATAATCTCCTTAAATGCAAAATGTATGAAAATTACACTAAATATGCAATGCAATGTTATAAATAAACATGAAATTAATCTATGAAAAGGTGCAACTTATGCACCTATCAAATCTCCCCAAGCTTGACTATTTTCTTGTCCTCAAGAAAACAAAGCAAGAGTTAACCTTGGAAGAGGTGAATGCAAATGCAAATGTAAAATGCAAACATAAAAATAATATCTCGACAACATAATCATGATTAAAGAGTTGTCAACCTATACCCCAAACACATATGAATGTACTGCATTCCAAATCAGGACAGTAGAAGACTTGGAACACAAAGATTTGTCAACCACTTGGTTTAATTGCATAGAACCATATTATAAGGCATCTCCTAGTAACTTTTACTGACAAGGAAGGCGCATCTCAATCTATAGGGCATGCTCACCGAAGCTCTCAACTCGTGTATGCACTCATTTCACGAGATGTGTGAACTCACTCCTATCAAAGAATCTACACTCGTTATTTAAGGTGGATGACACTCAGGGGTCGGTAAGGCATATATCATTCTTCTTAGTATTCTTTCCATGCTCTTCAATAGCTTGCAATTACACAATCTTCATATCTTCTTCCAAAACCATGTCAACTCTCGGCAATCCATAAAAGGAGATAAATCCATGACAATATCAAGAGCACAAAAGAAGTATATACAACAACAAATATATAAAACAAGCAAATTAGAACCGGATAACATAATTGTTGGCCTCAAAACAAACTTCTAATTCTAAACAAGCCAACAAAATCATACACAAACGAATTTCCTGTAAAAATATCATCATGATAAATCTGGAAAGGCTTGGTTCGGTTCTTTTTTTACTAGAAAGCAGCATGAATGTGTACAAAGACTCAACTTAACTATTACAAAAGAAATGAAAAAAAACAAACATAAACTAAAACTTTTCTTATAAATATAAAACTTGAACACAAAACTTGATAAATTGACTTTTGAAGAACCCTTTTATAAATGGCAAACATTTGCAGAAGTTTGACTTTGACATCCACCATTTTGATGACTTCGCGCTTTTGACTTTGGAAAACAAATTGGTTTGAAATAACAATAAACTTCTAATATTTACAACTAGAAAACTAAAGTGAAAATAATAAACAACTTTAACAACTATCCTTTGGAAAAATTGATTTGTCCTTAAAATGCATAAAGACAATTGTTGAAAAAGTTGCATAAGTCCTAAATTTTATTTTATTTTATTTTATTTTTTATTTTTTATTTTTGAACCAATCTTTTTGAATCAAGCGAAGATCATGTATAATCCAACAAAAAGTCAATTAATCTAAACTAAATACTACAAAACAAAGTAAAAACAAAACAAGCATATATACAAACGATTAACAAAATAAACTAAAAATGAAACTAAAAAAACAAATGAACTTTTGCACTTCCTTATGCCTTGTCGATTCACATAATGACGTACTCACGGGTATTTTAAAAAACGCCCTACATTTGATTATCACCTGCTGTGACCGAATTATTTAAGAGGAGTTGTTTGTTATAAAACACCTCAATGCACTGCCACTAAGTGAATAGCAAATAAGTGTGTTCTCAATAGTTCTAAAGTTTCACAAATTAGTGACACCACATGTCTACAGGGTATAAGCAGACAAAACTTTGAACTTGACCGTGTATTGTAACAAAAAGTTAAAGGCATTCTAAAGATGAGAAGAAAGATGAGAGAAAAATGCATGAAATGAATTAAAAACCTAAATGAAAAAGAAAAATCTTTTTGTATTTTTATGTTTTGTAAATCTTTTTATTTATTATTTTTTTTAATGCAATGAATGAATATGCATTTTTTTATATTTTATATATGTAATGCATTAATGAAGGAATATGCAATGCGTTATCACCCCCTCCCCAAGCTTAAAAATATGCATCATCCCCGATGCTTGGGAAGAGAGCGAGACATATTATTGAGGAGGATCTTGAGGTGGGAATGGCGTAAGATATTGATGTGGAAATTGTGAATTGTACGGTGGAGGGTAGTGTGGATATTGAGGGTAATACGGTGGTCGTGTAGGTTGACCACCTAAGCAAAGTACCCTATACATGTCGGTCACAAGGGAATCCACATGTTGGTTGTGTGCTTGTTGATTATCTCTAAAGGTGTAAAACTCTTCTCTAAACTCCACCATCTCAATATTTATCTCACAAACATTGTCATAAAGTTCAGAATAATCACGATGCAAACGCCTATTGTCTTCATGCAACCTCCGAAATTCTTACATATACATGTCATGATAGGGATGCATGATAGGCTCTTGCTACACTGGAGCAGCAACATCAGGAATGGTTGCATCAAGAATGGGCTCATCCTCATCAGAATCAGGATCAAGCTCAGGCATCGGAACACCTAAATTGGAACTAAGGCGCCAAACAGTGTTGTGTACGGGGTTTGGCAATCAAAGAAGCTGAGAATTTTGATGATCGATGTTGAGGTAATCATGACTATCAACAACCCAATAAATGGCCTCTGTTTCATAATCTATATGGAACAAATGCATGTTTTGCAAGATGTTTTTCGTGAGGTGAGTTTCTCCTTCAATGACATCGAGACTGGGTGGAAAGAGAATGGAAAGAGCTCGGTGTTTGAGGATAATTATGGTCATACTCCCACAAAGTAATTTACCACTGGTGTTGCGGGATATTTTCAACAATTTGAAAATAATCCATAATCCAAAATCAGGAAGTTGATTTGGGTTGTGGATCATACACCACATAAGCTCTAATTCTTTTTGTCCAACATTGCTTATCTCATTTTGTGGAAATACAATAGAGGCAAGGATGCGATTAATGGCATTAAGAATAGGATGAATGATACTTGATGCTGTGGCAGCACTTGGAAAATATCTCAATCCTGAAATTCTCCCCTTAAAAAGCTTTAGCATCCTCTTGAAATGGGTTGTAAGTGTTAGCAATTAGAGCACCAATGAGTTCACATAATTGATTTTTATACAACTGATAATTATGACTAAAAGCATGGAATGAGAGATACTCGGTTCGATGATTGAAGGAAACAGATGACAGAAACTTAAGAGTAGGTTGGACATAACCCACATCATGCAATGACAACAACCCTTCCCACCCAATATTTCTGAACAAAACACGGACTTGGTCATGTATATGGAGGGACTCAAGAGTGGGCATGTCCGCGAATTTCTATGTTGCGCGCCCACGACTAAGAAAAGTATGATACCTAGCTTCTTGTTGAGAGTCTAAGAATGCCAATTCACCTGAATTTTGGCGTGGAGGGTTTGGAACACGTTGACTAACACTAGATTCAACGAATCTAGAATGCAATTACCCTTTTTACCACCCCCACAAGATGATGAAGCCATGAGAGAAATGAAATTTAGGCACAAAAATTTAACTTTTAAGCACAATGCATAATCACTTCAAAGGACCAACACTCAATTTGACAATTTAAGCACAAAGATTGAAGCTTTTTGACTAACAATGCAAAGTCAAAGAATTGGAAAGAGAATACCCGATTTGGAGCTTGAAAAACGAAATTTTTGCTTGAAATCACTTGTAAACTCTTCCACAATTCTTCCCCAAGCTTATTCTACAAGCAATTTTAAGAAATTAGAACAAAATTTTCAGAACCCAATTTCTAGGGTTCTTCCAAAAATCTGAAAATCACCATTCAAATGGTGTTTTGAAGTTGCTTGAGTGTAAGGAAGAAGAATGGGAATGAAATTCCATGCATTGCTTGCTTAAATCCATGGTGTAATTGAAGATTTGAGGTGTGGTAAAGGGGGACTGTAACACTCTAAAAATTTAAGCCAATTTAAACTTTTCAAAAACAACCCAGTTTCGTTAAATCATTACAAAAAGGTTTTCAATACAATTATTATCAGAGTCTTCCCAGAACCATATCGTAAAACATAAACATGAGGAGCAGTACAATCACACCTTCGCCTTGCCACGGTCTCCTGAAGTACCTGAAAAACATTAAACCACAACTGTAAGCCCGAAAGCTTAGTGAGATACCCAAAAAATACCAACCACATATACCACGCATAACATATCACAACCGAACAGAACAACCATGCACTTTGGGTCTACTGTGTGACTGGTCCGCCCTACCGGGCCTTCAGTCCACCTGGTCCACCCTCCGAGTCTAGCCATATCCATCGAGTCTGCAGTGTGGTTGGTTCGCCCGCACCAGGCCTTCAACCCACCTGGTCCACTCTCTGAGTCTACAGTATGACTGGTCCGTCCGCACCGGGCCTTCAGTCGGCCTGGTCCACTTTCCAAGCCTCGGCACGTCTGGTCCGCCCTTGCGGGGCCTACAGCCTATCCGGACCGCTCGCTGGGCCTTCGGGATAACCGGTCCACCCTGGGTATGTTGGCCTACAACACAAAGCAGGACCCGCCTCAACCCAACCCCAGTCCAACAACCATGTGCACATAAACATACAATCATATAACAATTCACATCCAATCAAACCGATCTAGCAGATCACATAACATAACCTACTCTAAACAGGATACCGACCTAACCGGTCACTAGCATAGCATCATCCTATATACCAGGATACCGACCTTAACCAAGTCTCTAACATAGCATCATCCTATATACCAGGATACCGACCTTAACCAGTTCTCTAACATATACCATCCTAACTACCAAGATGCAAACATAGCAAAGCAACAACATAACAAAGATACCCGGATTACAATCCGATAAAGGGCCGGTCTTCTTAGACCCTGTTGATATAGTGAGGATAACTCACCTCACAACTGCTGCCTGAAAAGATAAGATCATGTTGCTCCAACCTCTGACAAAACCAAAAGACCGAACTCAAATAAATAACAATAATTACCCAATTACCCCTGGAAGTCAACTGGTCAACTCTTGGTCAAAGTCAAAGTCCTCAGTCAAAGTCAAACTTCCTGACTGACCCTGGCTGACTCGTCGAGTCCCTCAACTCTGAAACTCCCCCTATCGCGACCCAACTCACCGAGTCGCCCCAAGACTCACCGAGTTCCATGAACTCTGAGTCACTTCCTGATCAACTCACCGAGTCGTCCCTTGACTCACCGATTCATAGCTCAACCAGGAAAGGTTAGGACCTCACGACCAGACTCGTTGAGTCCAAGAACAGACTCGCCGAGTCCAAGGCTATCTTTAACCAACTCGCCGAGTTGTTCTTCCTACTCGTCGAATTGCTGCCTATCTTCAAGCAACTCGCCGAGTACACCCGTGTGACTCGCCGAGTACCACTAGCTCTTAAACCATACAGAGGCTTTCCAAGCCATGCAGGGTCTCAAATTCATAGATATACTCTTCTACAAGCCATCCATCATGTAAAGTGGTTAACTTTACGTGAAACCAAGGAGATCTAAGCATAATATACTCTAGGGCTAAGGTTTGGGACTAAAAGGCTTCATCAACAACTCTTCAACAGGGACTTTATGCTCCTTTGGATCATCACTACACTAGATCTGAGGTAGCAACCTCAGATCCAACCTCCAAACTCAAGATAACACTGGATATACTCCCAAAAATCCCACAAATGATAGATCTAGATGGATAACAGCTCAAGCAACGAATCATTACCTCAAGAGAAGACTCCAACAGAAGAATAAGCTAAAACCTTGCAAAGCCCCTTGCTCCAAGCCTCTTAATCTTCAAGAATCTCTTCAACAAACACTCCTTCAAGGTCCAAATGCTCTCCAACTCACTCACAAACGAATGTTAGGGTTTCTGGACTTCAAGGGAGAGCAAAGAGGCTGGGGAGAGGGTGTTATGTTCTTTATATAGGGCTTAACCCCCGAAATTAGGGTTTTCTCCACACAACACCAACTTGCCGAGTCCACCCATGTGACTCGCTGAGTTGGTCACTTAACACGCGACCTACAACGCGACTCGACTCGCCGAGTCGACCTTCTTTTTTACACCTTTAGCCCTTCCACTTTACTTCTGAATTTCCGGGATGTTACAATTCTCCCCCACTTACATTAGGCTTCGTCCTCGAAGCCTGCGGCAACACAACTCCAGATACTAGTCTCGCAATGTACCACCTGGCATTAACCAACCCAGGTTCCTCAAAACACTACCACAGAAACCCAAAACCTAACTCTTCCCCTGCGGTGTCCTGAGCACCGCCTCAAGCCGGCCACCGGCTTCATCCTCTGATAACCACACCTATCAACCGAGTACCACTCCATGGTACTTTTCTCATTCTAGATCACCACAATCACTTGACTCTTACGAGCTAGATATAACCTTGAACCACCGGGATCCCAACCTGGTACCGCACTGTTGTTATTTTCCTCGTTGGACATATCCTTCACTGAATTCACTGCTGAAACTTAACCTGCTCCCTTTCTGAGTCCAACTCTATCCCTTCCATGCTGACATGATGACACATCCTTCAGCTTCAGAGCAACTCCCATGAGTTTTCCTCCGCAATCACATACACATGCTGAACTAGCTCTAGCATTCTCGGGTTGGGGAAACCCGACTCACTGACGACACCTCCAAACACCCCCCCAGGATGAATTACCACCACATGCATAATTTCTTGTTCACACCAAACTGGGAATCCAAGGCTCCATCCTTGCATCCCTTCCGAGCCTCTTTGGCTCTACACCCTCGAAACTCTTTCCGTGACCTCCGCAAACATCCAACCCGGATGTGATTCCATACCACCGGCGCAAACACACTGCTCAATAACCATGATTGGAACACCTCAATCATACCTCCGCATTACTGCTTCCGCTTACGTGAACTTACACTCCCTCTCGGAGCTACATACCTTTCCCTTTCCTTATCCAAGGAAATCTACTTGGCCGCCTTGTCACTACAACAAGTGTCACGATGCTCACCCAACGCTACACCATTCCCTTATAGCATAACCGCTATCCCATGCACCCTACATGCTCTGAATCTGCTCGCAAGGACTCTCGAGTCCATGCACTACCTTCCACTAATCATGATCAATACCCGGGGCCAAACCTTCTGATGCTATCACATCGCAACATACTCATTCCATCTCCTCATACAGATCTATCAACACATGTAGAGTCTTCAGCATGACTAGACCACCTTACCAGGCCTTCAGCCAATCTGGACCACTCTCAGAACCTTCAGCATGTCTGGACCGCCCTCCAGGGCCTTCATCCTGTCTGATCTGTCCCCGAGACTTCGGCCTGACTGGTATGCCCACCGGCCTTCAGTCTATCTGGACCGCTCGACTAGTATTTATCATCCTGAATTATCCCTTTGGAAACTCTTCCATGCATACTGTTCTAGCCCTCTAGGGGTTCCGAACTCTAACTCCATCCTACATACTCAATCCCGGCCTGATCCTAGGCCTTCCACAATCAATTGCCCTTTTACAAAACCCTTGGTCTGTATCCCGCCCCGCTTGCCTGTCACTTGCTCATACCAGCCTACACTCTTGGCTGACAGAACCACTGCTGAATCCCCGACAGCTAATCAACCTCTCATGCTTGTCGATCTTCCGGAGAATTTTCCAATTCTCCCCACTTAGAGCTCTGACTATCAACCACCAGTCGCCATAACCGACCTCCCTTAACATCCCTACACAACACATTCCCTTACATGCAAACTGATTCCCACTAGAAGGAACAACCCTCACAAAATCACATATCAACACTGATCATCTCGGACTTGAAAGAAGCCCGACCTTCAGCTAACCACTCTTCAGATTGCAGATGCTACCCGACATTCAGACCAAAAGCCTGATTTCCCACTAATAATCGCCATAGATGATAACCAACGAAACTCCCAATACCAAGACCCTTAACCATACCATAACCCTCAAGGAACAACAAATACAATACCAAAAATCACACAACGAGACTAGTAGATATACAATACTCCATAATAATCACAAGATAACATAATATCAAGAAGGAAACATACCCGCAGCTGCATCCGACATTGCCCTAACCTCCTCTGTTGTAAGCTGAAAAGCACGATCCTGAGCCCTTGGGGGCTCTGCTCCACCCTGACCTCCACCCATAATCCTCAACGTGGCCGGTGCTGGAGCCTGCACCGGCCTCCCAACCAGCTGTGGACAGTTGGCCCTCATGTGACCAACCTAATGACACTGATAGCAAATCCTCATATCCTGGGCTAGGGCTGACTGATGACAATCCCTCGCGTAATGTCCCTCCTTTCCGCACTTGCGGCATGAACCACCGGATCTACAAACTCCGGTGTGACCCTTCCCACGCTTCCCACAAGTGCGACTGCTCTGATCTCCCAATCTAGAATCAATGGTCTTGGACCGTTTTGGCGTCGGCTGCGACTGTGTTGGGGCCTGCCTCTGCTCCCTCATCTGTAACTCAATATCCAACTCACGCCGCCGAGCGGCCTCCTGCAACTCCAGCAAGGTCTCGCACATCTGTGTAGACACAAACTGCCTGATATCCCTCTTGAGCATACTCAGATATCGGGACATATGAGCCTGCTCCGAAGCAAACTCCGGGCAAAACATCGCCCTGTCAGTGAACATCCTGGTGATCTCCGTCACCGACTCGGAATCCTGCTTCAGCTCCAGGAACTCCTGAGCTAATCTCTCCCTCTCAACTCGCGGAACATAGCGAGTACTGAACATCTCTCTGAACTGATCCCAAGAAACCGCAGCTCGCTACGCATCAGAATACGATCCTGTGGTCAACCTCCACCAATCCTTCGCCCCGAGCCTCAAAAGGTTCAGAGCACACCTCACCCTCTGATCAGTAGGGCATGAACACGTGAAGAAACACCCCTCCACGTCTGAAAACCACCTCATAGCAACAATCGGGTCCTGAACTCCATCGAAGGTAGGGGGCTTCGTATTATTGAAGTCCCGATACTGAAAACCTCTACCGGCTCCTCCCCCTGCCGCTGCTACAGCCGCCGTAGCTGCCACGACATCCGTCTCTGTAAGAGTTGCATAACGCTCATCAAAATACTCGACCATGGCGGTCTTGATCGACCCAAACAGTTCCAGAAACTCAGCCCGGAACATCGCAGCAACCTCATCATGCAGGATCTCACGAATCCTAGCATCCAACTCGTTTGTGCTCATCTGACCGATAACCTCGGGTGGTGCTGACCCACCCCGACCACCCTCTCTTGCTCCCGATCTTGATCCGGATCCGCTCCCATCATGCCTCGTAACCACCATACTGAAAGAAATTACCGCAAACATCAGATACCTCCCACTAACCCGGGAACCGACTCTTAACACCGCCCTAGGGGTTGTGACTTCCTTGATACGCGTATGGGTCCTGTTCTTTCAGTAGTACGAGCCCATACTACCTTCCACACCTACCCATATTTATACCAAGTATCACCAAAACACCCTAGTGAAGAACAGGCATACCAAGCACTCAACCCTCACTCCTAGAGGAACACTAGAAATCTCATACAGAAAGAAACCCTAGGCTAGCAGGCATCACAATCAGGAAACACTATCATGCAATTCCTGAAGATCCCTAGCCTAGTACTATCATGCTGTTCTATCATATCACATAAACAAATAACTTGCATGGTATTTTGGGGCTACTTACTGGCTCCGGCTGATCGTACCTCCGCGTCCTCTTTTACTCAATTTGAAAACCATTTTAAATTCTCTTTTGAAAACTCTCCTTGATTTGAGACTGGATTCGCACGAATGTTCCTCCAATTCACTTAAACCAAGGCTCTGATACCAACTTGTAACACTCTAAAAATTTAAGCCAATTTAAACTTTTCAAAATCAACCCAGTTTCGTTAAATCATTACAAAAAGGTTTTCAATACAATTATTATCAGAGTCTTCCCAGAACCATATCGTAAAACATAAACATGAGGAGCGGTACGATCACGCCTTCGCCTTGCCACGGTCTCCTGAAGTACCTGAAAAACATTAAACCACAACTGTAAGCCCGAAAGCTTAGTGAGATACCCAAAAAATACCAACCACATATACCACGCATAACATATCACAACCGAACAGAACATCCATGCACTTTGGGTCTACTGTGTGACTGGTCCGCCCTACCGGGCCTTCAGTCCACCTAGTCCACCCTCCGAGTCTAGCCATATCCATCGAGTCTGCAGTGTGGTTGGTCCGCCCGCACCAGGCCTTCAACCCACCTGGTCCACTCTCTGAGTCTACAGTATGACTGGTCCGTCCGCACCGGGCCTTCAGTCGGCCTGGTCCACTTTCCGAGCCTCGGCACGTCTGGTCCGCCCTCGCGGGGCCTACAGCCTATCCGGACCGCTCGCTGGGCCTTCGGGATAACCGGTCCACCCTGGGTATGTTGGCCTACAACACAAAGCAGGACCCGCCTCAACCCAACCCCAGTCCAACAACCATGTGCACATAAACATACAATCATATAACAATTCACATCCAATCAAACCGATCTAGCAGATCACATAACATAACCTACTCTAAACAGGATACCGACCTAACCGGTCACTAGCATAGCATCATCCTATATACCAGGATACCGACCTTAACCAAGTCTCTAACATCGCATCATCCTATATACCAGGATACCGACCTTAACCAGGTCTCTAACATATACCATCCTAACTACCAGGATGCAAACATAGCAAAGCAACAACATAACAAAGATACCTGGATTACAATCCTATAAAGGGCCGGTCTTCTTAGACCCTGTTGATATAGTGAGGATAACTCACCTCACAACTGCTGCCTGAAAAGATAAGATCACGTTGCTCCAACCTCTGACAAAACCAAAAGACCGAACTCAAATAAATAACAATAATTACCCAATTACCCCTGGAAGTCAACTGGTCAACTCTTGGTCAAAGTCAAAGTCCTCAGTCAAAGTCAAACTTCCTGACTGACCCTACTCGCCGATTCAGCCCGCTGACTCGTCGAGTCCCTCAACTCTGAAACTCCCCCTATCGCGACCCAACTCACCGAGTCGCCCCAAGACTCGCCGAGTTCCATGAACTCTAAGTCACTTCCTGATCAACTCACCGAGTCGTCCCTTGACTCACCGATTCATAGCTCAACCAGGAAAGGTTAGGACCTCACGACCAGACTCGTTGAGTCCAAGAATAGACTCGTCGAGTCCAAGGCTATCTTCAACCAACTCGCTGAGTTGTTCTTCCTACTCGTCTAGTTGCTGCCTATCTTCAAGCAACTCGCCGAGTACACCCGTGTGACTCGCCGAGTACCACTAGCTCTTAACCCATACAGAGGCTTTCCAAGCCATGCAGGGTCTCAAATTCATAGATATACTCTTCTACAAGCCATCCATCATGTAAAGTGGTAAACTTTACGTGAAACCAAGGAGATCTAAGCATAATATACTCTAGGGCTAAGGTTTGGGACTAAAAGGCTTCATCAACAACTCTTCAACAAGGACTTTATGCTCCTTTGGATCATCACTACACTAGATTTGAGGTAGCAACCACAGATCCAACCTCCAAACTCAAGATAACACTAGATATACTCCTAAAAATCCCACAAATGATAGATCTAGATGGATAACAACTCAAGCAACGAATCATTACCTCAAGAGAAGACTGGGGAGAAGAAGAATAAGCTACAACCTTGCAAAGCCCCTTGCTCCAAGCCTCTTAATCTTCAAGAATCTCTTCAACAAACACTCCTTCAAGGTCCAAATGCTCTCCAACTCACTCACAAACAAATGTTAGGGTTTCTAGACTTCAAGGGAGAGAAAAGAGGCTGGGGAGAGGGTATTATGTTCTTTATATAGGGCTCAACCCCGAAATTAGGGTTTTCTCCACACAGCACCAACTCGCCGAGTCCACCCATGTGACTCCCCGAGTTGGTCACTTAACACGCGACCTGCAACGCGACTCAACTCGCCGACTCTATCCATCGACTCGCCGAGTCGACCTTCTTTTTTACACCTTTAGCCCTTCCACTTTACTTCTGAATTTCTGGGATGTTACAGGGACGAGAGAAGAGCAGTCACGACTGGAATGAGAAAGGGACCTGCTATTTGTTGCTTAAAAACTTGTTTTTTGTTAAAAGTGCATACCACGTTACACGGTCCATGTAATGGAAAGGGTAATGTTACACGGTCGTGTAACACAAGCATTTTTGAAACTATGACCCATTATACGGTCGTGTTTTGCAAAGGCATGCATTAGACGACCCGTGTAATGTTCGGTGAGATGCACATATATTTTTCTTATTTTCGCACCCGCTCACTTCCTATCCTCATAAATATTATTTTTAGACTCCCCTAATTATTCTAAGAACCTTGGAACACAAAAACTTGAAAGAAAATATCCATACAAAAATTTTACAAAAATGGCCAAAATACCCCCGAGTTGCCTCTCGGGTAGCTGCCCTTGTTTAAAGTTGGTAGCTCGACATGGACCCCAATCACTTGTCAATCTTGGTACTTTGGATCCGCTACTTCTTCCACTTCCTCGTTTTTTACTTCAAATCCTTCATAATAAGGCTTTAAATGATGATCGTTCACCTTAAGGATCTTCTCGGTTTTCACACTTGTGATTTCTATTGCGCCATGCTCAAAAACATTAGTAACAACAAATGGTCCCACCCAACGGGGCCTTAATTTACTAGGAATTAATTTAAAACGATAGTGGTAAAGTAATACCTTTTGACCTTTTTCAAATACCTTGCGTGAAATCATCTTGTCATGGTATGCTTTCGTCTTTTCCTTGTAAAGAACTTCATTTTCATATGCTTCATTGTGGATCTCCTCAAGCTCTTGAATGTCAAGTTTCCTCTTTTTTCCTGATTCATTTAAATCCATATTGAATTGCTTGATTGCCTAATAGGCTCTATGCTCCAACTCAACGGGTAATCGACATGGCTTCCTAAAAACAATACGGTATGGCGACATCCCAATTGGAGTTTTGAATGTTGTGCGATATTCCCACAAAGCATCGTCAAGACGAGCACTCCAATATTTCCTTGTTTTATTGACAGTTTTCTCCAAAATACCCTTGATTTGTTGATTGCTCACTTCTGCTTGTCCGTTTGTTTATGTATGATATGTTGTGGAAACTTTATAAGTAACACCATACTTCTTCAAGACGCTTACAAGCATACGATTGCAAAAATGTGAACCACGATCACTGATTAAGGCTTTTGGAAAACCAAATCTAGAGAAGATGTTAGCCTTCAAAAAATCTATCACAAATTTTGAATCGTTAGTACGGGTGGCTTTTCCTTCCACCCGCTTTGTAACATAATCCACAGCCTAAAGGATGCAAGTAAAACCCGAAGATGATGGGAAAGGTCCCATGAAATCAATGCCCCAAACATCGAAGATTTCACATACTAAAATGGGATTAAGGGGCATTGATTATTTGAGCTTAAAGAACCCATCTTTTGACACTTATCACAGCTTGCACAAAAAACATAAGAGTCATGGAAAATACTTAGCCAATAAAATCCACTCTCTACAAGCATAAGAGTGACAAAATGTTAAGATAGAAGATGCCTCATGTTGTTCCACACATCGTCTAATCGTTTGATCAACATAATATTTCCACAAATATGGCTCACCCCATACGTACCTCTTGGCTTCTTTCTTGATTTTGTCTTTTTGTCATCGAGTCAAATCTGGTGGAAATTGATTTGTGACGATGTAGTTCACAATATCGGCATACCATGGGGCAACTTTTGCTGAAAATAGATTCACATCGGGAAATGCATCATGAATGGGAGTTGAGTCATCGGGAGAAACAATCCTGCTAAGATGATCAGCCACAAGGTTTGACTTTCCGCTCTTGTCCTTGATTTCAATATTGAACTCTTGTAAGAGTAATACCCATCAAATGAGTCTAGGATTTGAATCCTTCTTTGCAAGCGGGTACCTAATAGCTGCATGATCAGAATAAACAATCACTTTAGAACCTAACAAATATTGATGGAATTTCTCTAAAGCAAAGACAATAGATAGAAATTCTTTCTCAATTGTCGAATAACTGGCTTGCGCACTATCAAGTTTTTTTGAGGCATAATAAATGACATGAGGAACTCGGTCTTTTCTTTGCCCTAACACTACACCAACCGTGTGATTTCTAGCATCACACATGATTTCATAGGGTAAAATCGAATCCGATGATTGAAGTATTGGTGTTGAGATTAACAACTCCTTCAACTGATCAAAAACTTGCTTGCACTCTTTGGATATCTCATAGCATCATAGATGTTGAAATGTATCACCTCTCCATCAAACTCCATGGACAACGTACCATCATAAACATCAATTTTTCTCCAGACTGTTTTCAAAAAGGGTCTTCTTAGAAGAATTGAACTCAAATTTGGCGAGTCATCATCATCCATGTCAAGGACATAAAAATATGCTGGAAATACTAAATCATTCACTTGGACTAACACATCTTCTAGCACACCTTTTGGATGTACCAAAGACCGATCAGCCAATTGAATGATCACCCCGGTCTTCTTCAATATGCCAATATTTAAAGTTTTGAAAATAGAATATGGAAAAACATTGATAGAAGCTCCAAGGTCTAGCAGAGCTCGTGGAAGATGAAGATTACCTAACTTGCAAGGAACCATGAAAACACCCGAATCCTTACATTTTTTAGGTAGTCTTTTCTGTAACACTGCAAATACATTTTCACCTATTTTGACTGTTTCATTCCCTTTTAATCTTTTCTTATATGTGCATAATTACTTAAGGAATTTAGCATACCTAGGGACTTGCTTGATGGCATCAATAAGAGGAATATTTACCTCAACCTTTCTGAACATCTTCATAATCTCATTGTCTACCCTTTCACGCTTTGACTTGCTTAACCTTGTGGGAAATGGAGGAGGAGTGACTTTTACTTCAATGGTAACTTTCTTTGAAGGTGCTTTTGACTTCTCTTCTTCTTTCTCTAACTCCATCTCTTCTTCTTCTTCAATCATTTTTAGACCTTCATATTCTTTTTCATTTCTTAAATTGATTGCACATGCATTATGCTTTGGATTCTTTTCGGTTTGTGCGGGTAGTTTGCCTTATGACTCCAATTTACTCACAGAAGTGGCGAGTTGAGTCATTTGTTGCTCCAAGTCTTGATACTCGCCTTGGTCTCATTTTGAAATGTTTGAGTACTTGTGGCTAAACTCTTGATAATATCTTCCAAAGACATTCCCGATCCGCTTGAACTACTTCCTTGTTGCATGTTTTGAGGTTGGAATTGAGATTGATGGGGAGGGTGATTTGGCTGGAAATGTGGTTGATAATTTTGTTGGTGATGCATTTGATTTTTAAATGGAGGTCTAGGTTGATAAGGTGGTGGCCTCGGCTGAAAATTGGCATTGGTTTACTTCTTGGCTGAAAGTTTCCTTGTTGTTGACTTGAAAATGCCATAGCTTGAACCGACTTTATATCTTCTTGTAACATCGGACACATATCAGTGGGTTGTCCAACTTGTGTACAAATACCACAAGGTCTAACTGTTGGTGGTTGCACACCCTTGTCCTTAGAAAACATCATTACTACTTTAGTCAACTCAGAAAATTGACTCTCAATTTTTGGGGTAGAAATTTCTTTCACTCCTCTTGGTGCATCATTATACTATTCTTCTTCTTGAGTTGTATGCTTGGATTCTTCTGCCATGTTCTTGATAAGAGCTCTGACTTCTGATGAAATTTTATCAGCTATTGATCCACCACTAGATGCATTGAGCAATCTTCTATCTTAAGATGACATTCCTTCACAAAAATATTGCAACAATTGATACTCTAAAATCCTATGTTTTGGACATCTTGAACATAACTTCTTGAACTGTTCCCAGTAAGTATGCAAGGCTTCTCTCTTTTGTTGCTTCATACCAATGATTTCCCTGCGTAAGGCTGAAGATCTTATTTCTAGAAAATATTTGTCCAAAAACATTCATGCAAGTTCATTCCATGTTGTGACTGACCTCGGTGGTAAGTCATAGAACTACTCCTTGGCTGAATCTTGTAAAGCAAAGGGGAATTCCCTTAACTTGATTTGATCTTCAGTAACTTCATGTGGCTTTATTCCCACAAAGACAACATGAAATGCCTTAAGGAATTTATGTGGGCCTTCATTCTCAAGACCACGAAATGAAGGTAACAAATGAATGAGTCCAGATTTGAGTTCAAAGTTTATTGATGCAGGATAATTGATGCATAATGGTTGTTGGGTAACATCTTGAGTGGCCCACTGTCTAAAGGTTTGTTCGGGTGGTGGATTTGGGGGATTTTGGTTTCTTCCATGGTTGTCTCCCATGGTAGGAGTAGGTAAAAATTTTTAGATTCGGGTAAAGGTGAAGATGGTGGGGTAGAATTTTTGGATGTTGGTGAAGATGTGGTTGATGGGTTTGATGAAGAAGATTTGGATTGTTGTTTCTATAAAAGTTTGGCTTGCTTCCTTCTTTGTTTTGCAAATTTCTCTATCTCCAAATCAACCGGTAAAGGTGTACCTGTGCGAAAAGATCTTGGCATAAACAATTAGTACTACTGTATCTCCGACAACGGTGCTAATTTGTTTGGTGGTCAAACCAACAAATAATGGGATAAAAATAACAATAAAACTCTAGTCACTGTTATTTCATACACTAAAGATAGTATAGAGTAAGCAGGGTCGGTCCACAGGAATACGAGACTACTTATTTAGCCACACATGTCTAAGTTAAACTACAAATTCAACAAGTTAGATCTTCAAATTAACTTACAAAAAACAAATTAAAGTGTTTCCAAGATGCTAGATGACGATATAATCCCCCAAAATCGCCCCCTTGAAGGTCCAAGTCGAAGTTATCTTTGAATGTACCAGTAACCAAAGATAAATCGGAAGTTAAATTTTGAAAATCCATCAAATCATGTTACACGGCCCGTGTAATGTATGCCTTGCCAAAGCACATACCGTGTAATGTAGTACATATAAGTCATTTTCTGATTTCCTTCATTTCTTCATTTTAGCTCCGAAAGTTCCGAAATTTCACCGAGAGCTTCCCTTGACTATCCTAAGCATGCTCCAATCTTCAAATCACCCTGAAACATCCACAGAAAATGGTGAAATATCGATAAATCCTTGATAATGTCCTTAAATGCAAAATGTATGAAAATTACACTAAATATGCAATGCAATGCTATAAATAAACATGAAATTAACCTATGAAAAGGTGAACCTTATGAACCTAACAATCACAAATCATGAAATCGGGAAACAAAATTTGGAAAATGAGATTGATTATAATCCAAGAATCATATATGTATGATATCTAGTAGAACGGGGGAATATTTGATCACTTATCTTAGGACCAATGTCTGTTCAGATCAGAGTTTGACAGTTGCTATGGAAGCACTCTTTGATGTTTAATTTAGAAGTTATACTGGTAATTGCGGTTATAGACTTAGCCAAGTGGGACATTGTTAGATTAGGTGTCTGAGCTAATAACTGAATCAGTATATACCTTAATTATTAACAAAGTTCTTTTAGGTTGCCCTCAAACCTAGTAATTGAATATGATGACTTTTAGAGATAGATAGATAGCTAGAGAGGGAGAGAGAGAGAGAATACTTTATTGATTTGTTATATGATTAATAAATAGCAATAAATGAATTTATTAATATGTTATGAAAATGATATATTAATTATAAATTGTATTATTTAACTAATAATTAATTAGAAATTAATTTGAATTAATTTTGAGATTAATTAGATTAATTAAAAGTGCAGGGAATGTTCGGTTATTTATTGAAAGTTGAAGCAAGAAGACTCTAGCACCCCATGGGATAGGGTGGACGAAAATTGGCTACCAATAGCCTAGATTTTTCGTCCAAGGAGTTTAAGATAAGCAAATAAGGCAGCTTGATTATTATATTAATCTAGGCCTTATCCCAAAAACCTTAGCTTTGGCTCCAAGTTTTCTTCAGCTATATAAACTCATCCCTGACTTCATAATTTCAGCCACTCCTCCTTCTCAAGAGATAACTGAAAATTTGTCTCTCTCCTCTCCTCTCTAAAAAGCTTCTTGTTGTTAGGATTGGGTGTGAACCATTAGAGGTATGACACTTGTGGTACTAGCTTCCAAATCAAAGAAGAAAGGATTCTTAATTGTTTACTACACCAATCAAAAGGTATGGTTTTTCTTCTACAATTTTCGAAATTACCTAAGGTTATAGGGTTATTGTTGTTTAATAGAATCTTACATCAATAGTACTATGACTTAGATTTTTAGGTTGCATGTATCCTTAAGTGTCAAGGATTTATCTGTGTTAATACATTTAAAATCATCACTTATTATAAGATTTATTATATAAGAGTTAACAACAACGTCATTGATATATTTAAAAAAACATATATTTGTAAAGATTTCAAATACATTGTTATATTTTGCATAACGTGCAGAATACAACAATGTAAAATACTCCAACCATATTTATTTGAAACCTACAAAACTTTTCATCTTCTCTTCTAATTAATACTAACCAACCACTACAACTCCAAAGTTTTATAACATAGCATACTTATGATCATTAATTAGTTAATATAATCATGAAGGTAAATTATACTGCTAGGATTTCTATTTTGATGACTAAATATGGTTTATACGTTTGTTTATTATGTATAAAGTTTTTGAATATTGAAAGGTTAATGAGTATCTAGGGTTTAATTTTCAGTTTTATTATTTTCCTTTGATGTTTGAAGTTATTGGAGCTTTTAACCTTCTCATTACAATCACGTCAATGACGTAATATAAGAATTATTATTTTTATAGTTAAAGGAAACGACGTAAATATTTATCTAATAACATATCTTTATTTATTTTTAAATAACTAATTATAAACACATTAATATTCATCCACTTAATATAATATGAGTTTGACAAATACAATAATGATGATTTTGGTTCGACTAAAAAATTAATTTCAAGTATATTTTCTTGAGTCAAGAGCTAAAGAATTTATTTTATTAACATGCACGAGTTTTGGAAATCCCAACAATATAGGTATCCAAAATTAGCTAACTAGCTATGGAAATACTTTGTGTCCCGAGTTCAACAGTGACATCTGAATTGACTTTCATTCTCGGTGGAAATTTTGTGAATTTTGAATGAAGTTCCATGACACTTACAATTTTTTTGAAAATACGATTCATCAATCGCATAAAGATGTTCAATGCGTTCAACAACCTGAAAGGCATGAACATCCATTCATAACCCGTCCCTTTGTTTTGAAAGCGGACTTCCATTCGTCTCCAAGTCTCATTCGAATATGATGATACCTGCTATGCAAATCGATCTTTGAGAAAATGATCGCTTCATGCATTTGGTCAAGTAGATCATCAAATCTCGGAATAGAAAAATGATACTTGATAGTTATCATGTTTACAACTCAACTATCAATGCACATTCGAAAAACCATCGCCATGTTTCAATACTAACAAGGTGGTTACGATGCAAGGAGTCACACTCTCTTATATCAACTCCTTTTTCGATCAACTCATTCACTTTCCTATGCAATTCTTCATACTCTTTTGGGTTCATCAAGTATGCAAATTTCTTTAGGATAGATGATTCAAATAGGAAGTTGATACATTGTTGTACATCTCTCATTAATGGTAATCCATGTGAGATTTCTCCGGGCAGCACGACTACAAAATCAACTAATAAAGGTTGAACTAGGGACATGACAAATTATTGGCTTCCATTCCATTAGCTTATGTTATCACGAGGGAGAAGATATATATATATATATATATATATATATATATATATATATATATATATATATATATATATATATATATATATATATATATATATATATATATATATATATATACACCCAGCGGGTAGCAGTTCCAAATAAACGAGAACCGGAACCAGAACCGCTTAAAGCGGTTCCATAACTTTAGGAACCGGAACCGGAACCGCTTAAGGCGGTTCTAGTTCCAAAACCGGCAGTTCCGAGGCGGTTCCGGTTCCAAAAGCGGGTACCTAGTTCCAATGCTCCCTAATTTTGAAGCCGATAATCATGATCAAAATCTTTTGAGACGGTAACATTTAAATCTCGTCGGAGTATAATGCTTTTCCATAATCAGGATACACTACTTACACCTCTTCTTTTAGTTCTTCTATGTCGGTATCATACTTGGGCATTATTTCTTTTTCTACCAATGTCACGAGCTACGTAATCAGGCAATCTCGTGATATATGGCCAACTCCTTGTCATTTCAAAAACAACGAAGTAACTGGTGCGGACGTCATATTTTAGGATACATACGTTAACATTGGTTGTTAGTGTTGGCATGTAGATGGTTAGTTCTACTTTTAGAGCCAAGTGACACATGTTAAAATAGGTCAAATATTGTTGGAGATTAACCACCTATGAAATCTCAGGTCGGAGGCCACAGAAAAACTAGACAACAATCGTCTTTTCTTCTTCGTTCGCATCACATCACATACGTGGCCTTGGTAGCATTTCATATATAGTATAGTTTTTTTAATCATTCTCAAGTTGGAGGCGACAGAAAATCATGGATTTTTTCATTGTTTTTTGTAAGTACATGAACAAAGTTCATATAATATTTTTGCAGTTAATAAATAACATTTCTTAGTATAGTTTTTTTTTTTTTCGAGACTATTGTTTTAGCCATTTTACCGTGCTCACTATCATTTCACTATGGGCACTTGAAAATTAGTGGTTTGAAGACATTTTTTTTTTCTTATTTTAGTTAATTTTTGGAGAAAACTTAATGATTTCTGTTAAATTTGTCATTTTCTATTAGATTACATTTTCTATTAGGTTACATTTTTTTCTATTTTTCGTTAATTTTTGGAGAAAACTTGAAAATTAGCGGTTAGAAGACATTTTTTGTAAGACTTTTAGATCTTTAAAGTTTTCTATACAAGTAAATGCTATAACTTCTAACTTTCCGACATCAACCGTAACATATATTTGGATTTTGGCATATTATTTCGTTACATATATTTAAAATTATGAAATATTTCTTGGTATTCACTCTTATTGGATGAAGTTTATCCGGGAATCTCCTGTTGCTATCTTTTTTTAATGGGCATGCGTGTGTTACGTATTGAGCATAAAAAATCAAACTTTTTTGTGATAGTAACATTAGAAGACTCTAGTCTCTAGTGTTTCTTTTCAAGTTTAATACTATTATATCTTTTTGTGGTTTGTCCATTTTGATACCAAATAAACATGACTTTCCCATATCATATTAATCTCCCTTTGACAAAATTCACAAAGCTCCAATACAGCTACATACTTAGCGTACATGAATAGCATGCTAGTATATAATAAAACAATATTATTTTAACATTTTCTTAATTATTACCTCATCATAGAACTGTAATATTTTATATTAATTTTTTAAATATATATTTTGTCCTCGAGTTGAGTGCTTCTGAAGTTCTGATAATGAAAATAATTCAAAAGCCATAACTTTCCCCTTTTGAAATCATATATAGATCCACCAACAAAATCTACAATAGCTGTCGAGGATCATATATTTGTTCCTATGCATCCGATTATTTTATCCAAATTCTCTGTGAAATTCACATCAGTCATCACAATCACCATCACCGAACTCCCCCAAATTCAGTCATGAAACCAGAGATCAACCGAGATTCGATTGCCACCACCGCCCTTCTCCCGAAGTCACAACCACCGGAAAATGAAATCGCCGGAACTTCTTCTCTCTCCGGCGCCGTATTCAACGTCTCAACCAGCATGGTTGGTGCTGGAATCATGTCGGTTCCAGCGACTCTCAAGGTCCTCGGCATAATCCCAGGGTTCGTTATGATCCTGATAACGGCGTTCGTAGTCGAAGTCACGGTGGAGTTTCTATTGAGATACACCAATTATACCGGTGAGGCGAACACCTACGGCGGCGTAATGGCTGAATCGTTCGGGAAATTTGGTTCCATTTCACTTCAACTCTGTGTCATGATTACAAACCTCGGAGCCCTAATTATCTACCTGATTATCATCGGTAAGTTTATAAATCACTATTCCTGTGTTTTGCAACCTAAATTGACTCGATTTAAATTGAAGAATCGAGTTGCTAATACTTGATCTCACATCATAGGAGACGTTCTATCTGGATCGCAATCCGATGGGGTATTACACTCAGGCATTTTACAAGAATGTTTTGGATTTCACTGGTGGAATTCGCGTGCGTATTCGGTCTTGTTCGTTGTGATCTTCGTGATGCTTCCGCTTCTTTTGCTCCCTCGAGTAGGTTGGTATTGGTATGGATTCCGATTCGCTTTCGAAGAACTTTGATTTTTAAGATCAAACTGACTGATTATTATCACTCACAGAATCATTATGCCATGCTTCGGCTGTTTCGATTCTCCTAGCAGTGGTGTTTGTCGTTATCATCTCCGGGATGGCGGTTTATGCCATGTTGGAAGGGAAAACTCAAGAACTCAGACTCATTCCAGATTTTGGCGATGGATTCTCTTTCTTTAATCTTTTCACAACCATCCCTGTTCTGGCTACTGCCCTTGCTTGCCACGTCACTAGTAAGAATTCATTTTCTATTTAAATGCAAAAAAAAACTAGTCACTTATATTCATGTAGTTTATTCTAAAATATTCTTTCCATTAATGCAATTTATTCTAAAAAAATAAAATCCAAATATAACATTGTATTTTTATTTTTTTTTTCTTATTATGACATTGTACTTTAAAAAAATACTTTAGATATAAGTAACATTGTTATAATTAGGTAAAGATAATTTGTTAGAAAAGTCCAAATATTTTGGAAAAGATTACGATTAAGTTCCAATTTTTTTAACATAAAAGTTCCGATCATTTCATTTGTGCTCTAATTAACGAAAAAGTCATTTTCTTTTCTTTTAATAGGAAATGATATATTCTCATGTAAAATCAAATAATCGGAACTTTTCTGTTAAAAGAAAAAAATCGGGTTTTAATCGTAACTTTTCCCAAAATATTGTGACTTTTCTGACAATTTCCCTTAGGTAAATCTTTTAAAGTACAATGTTTTAATAGAAAAAAAATAAAATTAGGATCATATAATAAGCAAAACAAAAATGAAACTATGTTGCTACATTTTTTTTTGGATTTTAACCTAAAAATAATAAATACTGTGATAAGATGCAATAAAAAATGCTTCTGATCACAGTATACCTCATCGTTGAGGAACTTTAGCCGACAAATGTATTGTTGGACCACACAACGTGATCCAACAGTACATCTGACCGTATAATTCAAACGCATATGTGATTATTTAACATTTTTCATTATTCAAATTTATAGTTCATCCGGTACGAGCCGAACTTGAAAATCAATCGGACATGACATCCGCGGTGCGGATCTCTTTAATCCTAAGTGTAGCAATCTACTTTGCGGTTGGGTTCGTAGGGTACCTTCTTTTTGGCGATTCAATCATGGCCGATATGTTAGTCAACTTTGACGAAACTTCTAATTCGCCAGGTGGCCTAGTCATCAATGCAGTCGTTAGGTTAAGCTATGCGGTCCATCTTATGCTTGTTTTCCCCGTGATTTTTTACACATTACGTGCTAACATGGACGAAATGATTTTTCAACAAAAAACACTTCTCGCAAATGACACTACAAGATTCGTGTCACTCACGTGTGTGTTACTTGCTTTCATATATTTCATCGCAATTGCCATCCCGAATATTTGGTACTTCTTTCAGTTCATGGGATCGACTACGGTTTCTTGTATTGCATTCATATTCCCCGCTGCTATTGTTCTCAGGTATCAGCTATCAGCTATCAACTACTATACAAAAAAAAAAAAAATCTATTTTTAGTCGGTTTCATTTTAGTGAAGTTATTTTCAAAATTGATTTCCAATAGATATTTGTTTTTATTTAATGAGTTATGTTTTTGTATTGATAGGGATGTTCATGGGATTTCTTCGAGAAAAGATCGGGTGATGGCGATAATGGTGGTAGTATTGGCTTTGGTGACTAGTGGTATTGCCATTTCAACAAATTTGTATAGTTCGATAGGGAATTCTACATGATTTTTTTTCTTCTCACAAGACTAATAAATAGGAGTTTAAATTGTAACATTTTAAATGTTGTCATCTATAGAAGAAAAACAAATGCTCTATGAATCTTTGCATGAAGTTGAGATGTATGCATTTTGCATAGGCTTTTTAAAATTTCATTTTTTAGAATATACGTTGTTTGGGTGTTTGACTGTTCGTTACGAAAAATCAGGTCAATTATATGTTTTTTTTGTCAAAAGTACTTGAAACAATAATAAAATTAGAACTTTGTAAATTTAAAATTTTGATTTATAATGACATTAATTTTAAAGAAAAAGAATAGCAAGCAATCCTTAAAACGAATGATAGTTGGAGTGAAGAATTGAAACAAAGGCTATGCCAATATTGCCGGCTGAACTCCTTCACTCCTTTGTGTTTCTTTGTGGTATATGTTTGAACCATATCCGCGTTGTTCGTTTGAAACAATGATATATTTTTAACAAAACTTTATAATTGGTCCTCGTTGTTTGCAATATATTACACTTTGAGGACTTTTATGAAAAACATCACGTCATTGGTTCTTATGGTTTCAAAAATTGAATGAATGGCCATTCTGGTGTTAACTTTAACTTTTGAGTATTTAGTTTTTTTTTTCAAAATGACCAAAATGCCCTACGACCAAATCTAAAAATTGTGTATACCTCAATGATCAATTCTGAAATTTTGATTTTTTTTATATATATATTAATTATAAATATAAATTTGTAACTTACTCGATTGACGTAATCCGAATGATTACGACCGTTGGATTTTTATTCAACAATTGTTTTAAAAAACATAAAAATGGCAATGGAAAGACTTTGATTTTGAACAAAATAAAATTAGTTTTATTCTCACCAAAAGATCAGTTTGCAATACTTAGAAATATTAAAACAACAATAGAAGGAAAACATTGCAATCTTTGAAGACTTTGGTTCCTTTTGACAATTAAGAAGTTGATGAAGATGACTTTAAGCTTCAATGAAGAAGCTCTTTAGAATTATCCACCAACATTTAGCCAACTTGATAATATGCTAGTCTTAATCTTGTAATAATAGAACACTCTTAAGCCTTTAAGAGCAAAACAAAGCTCTTGTTCTAAACGAGAGTTCAAGTAAAGTATAAGCATTTTCCTACTTTGATCTTAACACTTTAAGAGACAAAACTAGAGAGAAGGAGAAGATAGGATGTCTAAAATTTTATGGTTATGGCTTAGTAAAAGAAGGAAGAGAGATAACTAGTTTATATGCTCTTAACTTTATGTCTTTATCCCATGGGTCTTAACCTTTAAGACTCATGCTTCATTAAATCAACTAGTCATGCTTTCTAAAAGCATGAATCAATCAAAAGCAAGTCTTCTTTATTCTTTATGGTCTCATTGAATATTTTATAAAAAGAAGAAGTTAGTTTATCTATAAAAACTCTTCTAAATTTAAAACTTATAAAACATATAAATCCATATAAGATAAAAAACCATTTTTGATCCAGAAAGATATACAAGACATAATAAATCATAAGGAATCTTATGATATATTTTGATACTTAACATTGAAATTAATATTTTCAAAAAATAAATAATTTACAATTAATTATAAGATATTGTAACTCCCATAGATTCATGCTAGTCAATTTAGAGATAATAGGGGTCGAAAACGACTTTTGGACAAAGATTATTTAGAATAAATAATCTTAACCAAGTTGTAGAATATGTCTCAAGGGTTCTGTACATATAAAGAACGCCGAAATCTGAGTTATAACGAAAAAGTTATGTTCCGTCGAAGTTTTTCGGCAAAACCGGCACGACACTGAGAGACGTAAATAGTGAATTTACGATAGAGGAATTTTCAGCCTTAGTGGTCTAAACAAAAGTTGTAGTATACGTTAAACTGAGAACATACAAAAAAAGAATGCCAAAATCTGACTTCGTATGAGGAAGTTATGAATTTTCTAAGATTTGACATAGCAGTGCACGACTCGAAACTCGCATTTTAGTTCGAGCAGTTTTTGGACTATGGGACCTAAATGAGAGTTGAAGATATCATTAATAGGAACTCAACGATAAAAAGACAGACGGAAACGGAATCCGTATATAGAAGTTATGAATTTTACGCGAACATTTAACAATATAATCTCCTCCCACTGTTAAATTTAAGATCGGTCGAGAATTAGCCGATGGAGTCTAAATAAAAGTTGTATATATTTTTTTACCTACGCGTGGATATAAAGAACGTCG
This sequence comes from Lactuca serriola, assembly GCF_051521515.1. Lineage (NCBI taxonomy): Eukaryota > Viridiplantae > Streptophyta > Magnoliopsida > Asterales > Asteraceae > Lactuca > Lactuca serriola. The sequence goes on along the minus strand of NC_136416.1, from coordinate 83,728,290 downwards.
AAAATAGAGCTCATATGCGAAAGTTACAAGGTTTAGAAGTCGACAGGGTGCTGTACGAAATCGGGTGACGTGGTTGAATATGGGCCAAGGCTTTCTCCCCAAGGCAAGCCACCAGAAGGTGACATGTGGCATGGAATCGACGAGTAGGAGGACCAACTCGATGAGTAGAGCTGTTTTCCAGCCTATAAATAGAGGTGTTGGGTTCCCTCATTCTTCACACAACTCCAACCTCTTATCTCTCTCTCTCTCTCTCTCTCTCTAAACTGTCTCTAGCCCCTAAAAACCTCCCTAAGCCTAGGTAAACCCCCTAGCACCCGAAGGAAGCCCCGAGAAAAGAGCCTTTCGTCTCGGGAACGCTGCTCCGACAAAGCCCGATTTTCGAGAAAAATCCGCTGTAAGTGAGCTATGCCTAACCTATCTTAAGTATAGCTTATGTTTTAATATAGTAATAATGTTATTAGGACCTTATAATAAGTACTTGGGCTATTATTATGGGTTATATAAGTATTGTTTAACGTTTGTATAATAGTAATAATAGCTAGACTATTAATTAGTCTCGATGAATATTAGACTAAACTCTAGTGGTAATGATACTAGGTTTTGTCTGAGGAAAATTGTGTTAAGAGTAACAAAGTGCTGTCCGAGTGCTGGGTCACCACCTTTTCAAGTGAATGCATGGTCCCTTTCATCTTACACATATATATGAAGTATTTTATATAAACTACGTGCTATGTGTGCATATTATCTGTATAATTGCTATCTATGCTGGATGAACGATTTTATACAAGTTTTATATGATTTAAACTGTATATGTATTTATATCTATATAATATGTTGGGTAACACATGGGTAGATGAAATATGAGTCGGATGATGAGTTGAGAGGTGATATAGACCATGAGGTGAGGGTGAGAGGTGGACGATGTGAGAAACCTTGTTCCCAAATGCTGGCCCCGTCATCTAGCAGAGTATAGATGATAACCACAGACTATTCTAGACAGTCCAGTGAAACACTAGCAGGCTCACAACCTATAGGTTGTGAACGATGTGTTCATCGGTGTACTCTAAAAACCCATTGACTTGTATTTCGAGTGGACTCTCGAAAACGATAATGTCAATAAGCGAGATAACCCTGTCAGATGCGCCTAAAGGCCTCTACCGACAGAAGCGCTTAATAGAGAACCTCATAACCCCGGCAGATGCGCGCCATAAAGAATGTCACAATTCTGGTAGCTGCGCCTAAGTGATAATATTAGCAGTTGTGCTTGACAGATATGTCATTAGCAACGATGGATTTCGTGCCTATTCCTTAGGATAATGCTTGGAAATGAATAAACGAGGAATAACTTATTCTTAGGATAGATCCTTAAGAGTAAATAAGATAATGGGGATGGGTAATTGGGGTGATTGATTGTTTGATGATTAAACATAATGATTATATTATTTTGGGTTGAAAACTCTATGTACTCACCAGGTTTCCCAACCTGACCCACTCAAGCTTATTTGAGTCACATGTGCCGATACGAAGTTACATTACACTGAGAGATTAAAGAGGTGTAGATCACTAGTGTAAATGAATGTAGGTTCTGTTTATGCTTATGTTTCTGTATTGACGATGACATCCCAAATGTTTTAAAATGAATAAAAATACTTTATTCGGAAACGCTTTGATAACGTATTTATCATGTTTTATTGGGAACAAATTCCGCAACATTTTTATTAAAAGATATACTCTGATTTTTATAAAGTATAAACAAAATCGGTCTTTTCTGGCCGTGAAAATAAGGATGTCACAGATATATATATATATATATATATATATATATATATATATATATATATATATATATATCAAGAATCAAATTCTTATGAATAATATATTTGCATCACGATGTTGTTAGTGTGACCATTTAGGATCATATATTATCTAGCAATATCATTCTATAATAACTCTTGGGCATATAGATCTTTCACGAGTGAGGTTCGAGATGAAATGTTGGAAGGAATGACGAAGACCAAACAATCTATTTATATGACTGAAACTTGAAAAATGCACCACACTTTAGGGAGGGGCGTGCCTCGCTCCTGATGAGGGCAAGGTTGTTCTTGCTTGCATACAACGTCGATTGGGGAGTCAGGTGCATTAATTACTCGCGTCATGAATTTTATAAAAATCCTCCAAACTTATAAAAATCTTAACTTTCACATATAAACTCCGTTTTCGATGTTCTTTACATCCACACGTTTGTATTTGTATCTGCTAAAACTTTCATGTTGATCGTTTAAGCCAAAACGCAATATATTTTCACTTTTATTTAAAAAAAAAAGATTTATACTTTTATGTCTTAAAAAGTGAAACAAGATGTTACATTATTAGAATATGTAAATAAAGAAAACATATGTTATAAGCTAGATAATCAACATCCATTTAAAATAAGACCATTAAGTATGCAACCATGACCATAAGACTCTTCTTCTCCGGGTAATACAACAATATTTCCATGAAAGTACCAATCAAAACCTAGTTTTAGTAATATTAAGATATAAAACATCATGTAGTATTAATGTTCGTCATCATACATAATCATGTAGTATTAAAGTTTTTCCTTCATACATGAATAACTTGCATGAACCTTCACCTTCAAATTTTGAGTGTTTCCTCATGTATATTCACGTTGTTTCTTGTGAGACTCATCAAATATCTACGAAGGTATTTCTGTCTTTTGCGATGTGGTATGTTGCTCCTGAATCTACAATCCACAAAGGACTAGATACAATTTAAAATAGAACTAGCAACACAAAGTTTACTAACATAAGCCTTGTATCCTTCTCCAAGTCTCCCCATGATTTAATTAAGAACTTATGAGCCTTTTGCTCTTCCAACACATATTGGATTTTCATGATCCTCATTTCAAAATTATCTTCATTGAGTTTAATATCGTTGTATAGTTTAACAACAATGTTCTTTATAGTAGAATCCATTTTGATGAACGATTAAATAAGCCAACCATGGCATATCATGCAAAGCCATCTCAATAAAATCATATAAATTTAATCATTTGATGTAATGCTTAAAATTTCACAAAGAATCTCATGTCAATAAACATACAAGTTAACATAAGCATTAAAAAAATAGAGAAATTATCAACTAACAGTTTGCTAAGCATGGCATGTACAAATGAGAGTTTCTATGAATACTTAATATTAATTCACGATCTCTGTCATTATAATGAGGTACCCAAAGTTCTCCCCGACAAGGGAAGACATAAGCCAAAGGCCCATAGCACAAGTTTTCCTGAATTAGGAAACACATTTCCAAAAAAATGATTCTTCTTCTTAAAGAACCGATCCTAAATTACCATTTTTTATGTCAATAAACCAAATAACTCAAGAATAAACCAAATAGCTCATATTTTGATTTGACACCATTTAAAGTACATTGAATACTAAGCTTTTGTATATTTCTTATTAATAAAAATGATGTGACCGGTTCAAAGAATTGTCATTTTTTTTTGTTTCTATTCGGATAGCCAACAAATATTCCGCTTGCAATTTAAGTCCATAGTCATTTCTAAGTGGTCCTAATTTTGATATTGATGCAAGTTTTCTTCTTTTCATGGTTTCCTGTAACAAATACAGAAATAAGGAAATCCAAAATGATCAATTTGATTAATGTGTTGTTCAATTGATTAACAATTCATGTGTCAAGCACTTCACTTATAACACTTAACATTGAAATAAGAAGCTTAACCCAAATTTTAACCAAAATTACTTTGAAAGAAAATCCGAACCTCAAAAAAAAATGTGGGCCTTTTATTCAAACATAATTTCACAAGGTGTTTTGTTGTCAATAACATGTAAGTCCATTTATAATATAATTGTCCTTTACAAGGAATCTTAAATATTCCTGATTACATAACGTTCATATCTTTAATATTGAATTAAATAAAAACAATTTCATTTATAAATTATATAATCATAACGTGAATCACATGCATATATGTTGACTGTGGTCTTTCTCCACGTTACCTGACTGGATTTACGTCCACATACATTTAATTCTACACCACTCGCCACATCCAGGATTACCTAACTCTTAATTACACCCGCCTCCTCTCTTTTCCTATTTTACCCTTCAACTTACGAGCTCATCATGTCTATTTTCGTAATTTCATTCTACCTCAATCATAAACCCAACTTCGTATATAAAACGAACTCGATGAACGTTTAATACCGGAGAGAGGTTTCAGGATGTCGCCGGTCAACTCTGATAATGTAGTTCCACTTCTGCCGGAGCATGAATCACCGGAAACACCCACAGAGGAGAAGCAACCGTCGGTTTCCGGAGCCGTGTTCAATGTTTCCACGAGCATAATAGGTGCCGGAATTATGTCGATTCCGGCGACTCTCAAAGTTTTAGGCGTATTTCCAGCGTTTGTGTTGATCGTGCTGATTGCGTGGCTGGTGGATGTTTCTGTGGAGTTCATGTTGAGGTTTAGTTACGCTGGGGGATCCACGACGTATGCAGGACTGATGAAGGAGTCGTTTGGAAAGATAGGATCTGTTGCTGTTCAGATTTGTGTGATGATTACGAATCTCGGTTGTTTGATCATCTATCTCATCATCATCGGTAAGCAACATTAACATATGCATTTGATTATCGATCAGATTCTAAATTATTACTTTGATTTAGTTAAATTGAAGCCATTGACTATACGATATCGTTAAATTTTGTAAATCAGAACAGTTCGTACAAGCAACATGTAAATCACTAAATTGTAATGAATAATTCTTAGCTTCAAATCTGTATGAGGAAATCACAAATCCTTCAATGGAAACTCGTTCGTATGGCGTTTAGAAATAACATTTGAATTTCTAATGCTATGACTAAATTCATCATAAATAGTTCCTGATTGTGATACGATACTGTGCGATTTTGTATTACCAGGAGATGTTCTCTCAGGAGCGCAATCTGGAGAAGAATCGGTTCATTTGGGAGTATTGCAAGAATGGTTCGGTATTCACTGGTGGAACACACGCAACGTCGCCATCCTCTTCATCGTTATCTTCGTTATGCTTCCATTAGTCTTATTCCGCCGTGTTGGTAAGTAATTTCTCACTTCTTCCACCACCATGATCGCAACCTTAACCTAATTACTCTTTTTCACAACAGAATTTCTATCGATGAGCTCAGCAGTAGCTGTTCTTCTAGCAATAGTGTTCGTCGGAATCTGTTCAGCCATGGCGATCTCTGCAACTGTCAAAGGAGAAACAAGGAACATCAAATTGTTACCTCAGTTAGATGATCAAGCCGCCTTCTTCAACCTCTTTACAGCCATCCCTGTCATCGTCACAGCTTTCACTTTCCATTTCAATGGTAAGAACTAATAACTAAAATCTAAAAAAACGTCATCGTTCCAACAAAATGAAACTAAACGAAAGCTACTACATGATCTATTCTCTTGTAGTACATGCGATTGGTGTAGAGCTAGGTAAACCCGAAGCAATGGCGTCTGCAGTTCGAATCTCTCTCATACTCTGTGCCCTAATTTACTTCTCAATTGGGCTATTTGGGTACATACTGTTTGGGGATTCAATCGAGGCTGACATTCTTGTGAACTTTGATGAAGCAACTGGATCGATGATTGGATCAGTGTTGAATGATATTGTTCGATTAAGCTATGCATTCCACTTGATGCTGGTGTTCCCTTTGTTGAACTTTTCTTTGAGGACAAATATCGATGAGTTTCTTTTCCCTGATAAGTCTCTTCTTGCTAAAGACAACAAGAGATTTCTGTTCCTCACGTTTATTCTGCTAGCTGCAGCTTATCTCATCGCCATAGCCATTCCAAATATATGGTATTTCTTTCAGTTCATGGGATCAACAGCTGCTGTTAGCATTGCCTTCATCTTCCCTGGTGCTCTTGCTCTCAGGTAAATATATTCACCATTACTTATTTATATTTTTTTCAGTCAAAATTGCTTTTTCATCTTCTTAATTGTATTAAGTTTATGAAATATGACAGAGATGTACATGGTATATCTTCAAGAAAGGACAAGATAATTGGAGCAACTATGATAATTCTTGCTGTTATTACAAGCACAATTGCAATTTCTTCCAATCTCTACAGCTTAGGAAACTAAATATGATTTTGTGTAGTGGTTTCTACTTTCTTGTATGATAGTTTACTTTCTTCATTCTTTTTTCCGACGTGGAAATCAATATTCTAGTGTCATGTATTACATAATATTAATTGAGTATCTTGAAAAAGGTAATATACGTTATAAATCCGATGATTATGGGTGGGCCCAAAAAGTCTGATTTGGTCAACCATGTTGTTGGTCCAACTGTACAATTGGATGAATAAGCACTGAACATGCCAGTTGGACAACAATCATTCAGAGTCCCATGAAAGATCTAAAAGTTACATTTGTAATATAGTTTTTACCTTTATCTATGCATTAAGCTTATTATTGAATGTATGATCAACTGCATATGATAGTAAGTTTAATACGAACCTTAACCTTTAGATAGTTAATGTTTTTATAAACATAAGGGTCAATAATATTTATACATGATTAATATTGACGTGAACCACATCCGTAAACAACCTATCACAAAAGTAAATGCCAACCACATCTGTAAACAACCGATCACTGCATCATTGCATTCGCTACCTCAGCCCACTGCACAGTGTGGTAGGTGTATACCTACCGACCTTGGGGAGCTTGAGAATATTTTAAACCATCAAGCTTAGCAAGAGCTTTGGTTTACATGTGAAAAAATTGTCTTGGAGTTGCACTTGATTCTTAAATTAAAGTGATGAGAAGAGTATTATTTCTAAGGCCCTAGAAGTTCTTATGATCATGGAATGATGTGTCAAAAGGAAGCCACATAAAAAGGGAAAAGACCAAGATAAGGTTGTTGCCCCAAAGGTTGCGTTTCATCCCAAGAAAAAACCTTGATAAGTATACCAAGTATTACCATTATGATAAGAAAGTCACTTCGAAGAGGAACTTTCCGTTTGAAACAATATGCTTTTGAAACCACAGTGCCACGTAGGCTCCATCTTACAATTTACCACAAAAATATAGTTTCATACCACACTTAGGGATGAACATTGGAACCGGGTACCCGCTTTGGGAATCGGAACTGCCTCGGAACTGCCAGTTTTGAAACTAGAACCGCCTTAAACGGTTTCGGTTCCAGTTCCTAAAGTTATGGAATCGCCTTAAGCGGTTCCGGTTCTCATTTTTTCGGAACCGCTACCCGCTGGGTACCCCTCCGGAACCAGTTTATATATATATATATATATATATATATATATATATATATGTGTGTGTGTGTGTGTGTGTGTGTGTGTGTGTGTGTGTTACTTAGATCGGTTTAGAATATATTGGTCCGATTTTGTCCGTCTTTGGTCCGAATTGATTTGATTTGGATTGAACCAAATTGCAGTTTTATCGACAAAAGTTAACAAAATTAATGTAACCGGATTACCTGCTTCCGGGACTGCATCCAAACGTTAAAGAACTGCCTAGAGCGGTTCCGGTTTCGGTTTTAACTTTCTAGGAACCGCCGGTTTCGGTTCCGGTTCCGGTTCTTGCCAAATGAGGCGGGTATCCGCCTATCCTCATCCCTAACCACACCCAAGGAATGGTACCACTATATATATATATATATATATATATATATATATATATATATATATATATATATATATATATATATATATCCTCATCCCTAACCACACCCAAAGGATGGTACCACTATATATATATATATATATATATATATATATATATATATATATATATATATATATATATATATATATATATATATATATATATTACAGCCCCATTTAAGCTTAGGCATCAAACCTCTAAAATATGTCATTTTAACTTAGTAAATATACCCAATTTGGTTTTGCATTTGTTCAATATACCATCCTGGATAACATTTCTTTCCTCCATTATCGTTTTACCATCCATGTTTTCTTTTCCTTCATTATCGTTTATTAATTCACTCTGGTGAACATTATTTTTTTCACTATCACGAAGCTCGAAGATAATCAATATTTTTGTTTCCTTATCAAAACTATTGCGTTGATCTTGAATCTACATCTTCAAGTGTTAATCGTGAAACCTCTAATTGTTCTTTATATAGTAAAACGACGTATTTTCATAAGGTTTAGTACCTAAGCTTAGGTGGGGCTGTAATGTATATTCACTTTTCCCACATATATTATATATATATATATATATATATATATATATATATATATATATATATATATATATATATATATATAATTAAAATTTTTAGTTTTAATCAAAAACAAAATATTTCATTAATAAAAAAACCCATTACATTGCATCACTTAAAAAAATAACATCACATTAAAAAAACTACAAACTTAGAAAAAAGAAGGAAATTAAAAAAAAAACATAAACGAACTACATGAAATCGTCCTCCAAGAACTCGTCTTCCTGGTGGTCATCTAGGAGGTCCAAATTGAGGTTAATGTGTTGAATTTCGTAAATATAATCCCCCAAATCCATATGAAGATTGTAAAATGTTTCATTGGAATGAACCTCTGCTCTCTTTTCAATGTATTCGTCGTCACCGATTTCTATTGTTTGTGTCTCGCGAACGGTTTCCTGCTCATCATAATCACATATCGCTTTTCATTCGTCTTCGATAATCATGTTATGGAGTATTATACATGCATACATAACTTCATGCATTTTTTCCTCGCTGAAAAAAAAATTGTTGGTTTTTTCAATATGAACCAACGTTTCTTGAGATCTCCAAAAGCCCGCTCGACATCCGTCCTAGCTCTTTCTTGTGCTTTCTTGAATTTTTTTTTCCGGCGAGTATCATGCAGACACGTAAACGATTTAACAAAAACTGCATATTCAAGATATATATCCCATCAACTAGATAATAACCATTTTTATATGGTGTTCCACGCAATTGGAAAGAAGAATCTGGTACAGATTCGTCATATATGTTGTTAAAAATAGGTGAACAATTAAGAACGTCAATGTCGCTAAAAGAACCAGGAGAACCCAAAAAAACATGCCAAATCCACAGATCCTGTGATGACACCGTTTAAAGTATGACCGTTGGATGCCCATGATCACCACAAATAAATTGACCATGGTGTGAGGTAGGGCAAATTTCCAATGCTGAATGTAAACAATCTAAACCTCCTAACATTCTAGGAAAACCATATATGCTAGCATGATGAGATTTTAATTTCATAATGTCATTGCGTATATGCTTACATAAATATTTTGACCCATAAAATTGAATAATAGTTTTGCAAAAATAATGGAGAGTATCTCGTGCAATTCTAGCGGACATCCTAAAACTCTCATCCAACGCATCAAGAGGGATGTCATATGCTAATTGACATAGTACATCTGTGCATTTTCGTAAAAGGGTGAAACAAGTTGTATCTCTAGCATCAGGTTGTTGTTGGAAAAATCACATTCCCTCGTTAGATGTTCGACTATACGTTCATACAAAGGTTTGAACATTCTAAAACATCTTCGGAAATAGTACCCTTAAAAAGTGGCATTTTCTTGAAAGTAGTCTTGTATCAAGCGTTGGTTTGTTTCTTCACGATTTCTATAAACATATCTTCGAGTTCTCCATTCTACAAGTCTGGCTGCGCTACTGCATGTCGATTCATACGTTTGTTTCGCCAATTTAGGAGCAACGTCAAAAACATCAAACATAATATCAAAGTCTTCAGACAAATCAGATGATGATATTCATTAATTTTTTTAAAAGGAAATGTAGTAGAAAGATAAAAAAAATTGCTAAGGTTTGAGAGATTTAAATAGAAAAGTTTAAAGGTTAAAAAGAAAAAGAAACATTTTTTTTTAAAATCCGACCATTTAACAATCACTTTGGATGAAAATGGGAAAGAGGAGTGCTCCTGTGGGAAGTCGTAGTACGACCTCTACTGCACCCAAACCGTGATGGAGGGGCAGTGTTCCAACCTATGTGGCACAGGTGGTGAGTCTCTACCGCAACCACTCCCACCGGTCTAATGATCTTTGTGAGCCTTATATGCGTAAGTAATCTTCTCTCAAATAATAATTAAACATACATATATAATTGTCATATTGGTCATATAAAAAGAATGACACATTCAATGTTTTTTTTATCATATCGATCACTTGTTCTTCTATCAATTGAATAATATCATACACAATTATTAACAACATTAAACCTCCCCGACCCCACCTATCTTTTATATTAGGTATGGTTATTAAAAATGAAACAATATCACTCACATATGTAAGATAGTATCTTTAAGTGAGAAGTAATGGGTCCAAACAAAATGATAAGTGTTGGATGTATTAGGCCGGAGGGATTGATGTCATACTCAATTATGAAACCACAGTGTAATATAGGCGCCACCTCACAATTTATAACAAAAGTGTGGTTTCATACCACATCCAATGAATGGTACCACACTCAATATATATATATATATATATATATATATATATATATATATATATATATATATATATATATATATATATATATAATTTAGTTTTAATAAAAAACAAAATATTTCATTAATAGCAAAAAAAACCCATTACATTGCATCACTTAAAAAAAATAACATCACATTTAAAAAAACACCTACAAAATTAGAAAAAAAAGGAAATTAAAAAAAACATAAACAAACTACATGAAATTGTCCTCCGAGAACTCGTCTTTCTGGTCATCCGGGGGATCCAAATTGAGGTTAATGTGTTCAATCTCATAAATGTGTTCCACCAAGTCCATACGAAGATTGTGAAATGTTTCATTAGAACGAACCTCTGCTCTCTTTTCAATGTACTCATCGCTACCGATTTCTATTGTTTGTGTCTCGGAATGGTTTCTTGCTCATCATAATCACATATCGCTCTTCCTTCATCTTTGATAATCATGTTATGCAATATTATACATGCATACATGACTTCATGCATTTTTTCCATGCTAAAAAAATTGTTGGTTTTTTCAATATGAACCAACGTTTCTTGAGATCTCCGAAAGCCCGTTCGACATCCTTCCTAGCTCTTTCTTGTGCTTTCTTGATTTTTTTTTCTGGCGAGTATCATGCAGATACGTAAACAATTTAACAAAAACTGCATACTCAAGATAGATCTAATCAACTAGATAATAACCATATTTATATGGTGTTTCCACGCAATTGGAAAGAAGAATCTGGTGCATATCCGTCGTATATGTTGTTAAATACAGATGAACGATTAAGAATGTTAATGTCGTTAAGGGAACCAGGAGAACCAAAAAAATCATGTTGAATCCACAGATCCTGTGATGCCAACGCTTCAAGTATGACCGTTGGATGCCCATGATCACCTCGGGTAAATTGACCATGGTTTGAGGTAGGACAATTTTCCCATGCCCATTGTAGACAATCTAAACCTCCTAACATTCTAAGAAAGTCATGTACGCTAGCATGATAGGATTTTAATTTCATGATGTCATTGCGTGTAGGCTTACGTAAATATTTTGGTCCATAAAGTTTAATAATAGTTTTGAAAAAATAATGGAGACTATATTGTCTAGTCTTAGTAGACATCCTAAAACTTTCGTCCAACACATCAGGAGGGATGCCATATGCTAATTGACGAAGTACAAACCGCGATGGAGAGACGATGTTCCAGTCTATGTGGCACCGATGGTGCGGTTGCTACTACAGCCACTCCCACCGGTCTTAGCGGGCCCAGGAGAAGAAAGAAAGAGCATATATCTGTGGGTTACATATTTTTTAAAGATTATGTTTGATGATAGTTTAAGTCATAATAGTTTATGTATAAGGTATAATTAAAAATACATAATCATATATTAGATTCTTGTTCTATGAAAATCAAAAAATTTCTTATATTTTAACGAAATGAGTATGCAAAAGTAACTTTTCAACCATATAAAAAATGTAGATTTCAAGACAGAGATTACATTGTTGATAAGGGAATCAAGTCCCAAAAATGTTTAATATATTGAAAAAAGGGTGTAAACTAAATATTTAATTAAATCTAACGGGTGCAAAATACAAATAAACCTTTTCTTACATCTTCGCAGTATTTGAAATCTATTCCGGGTTAAACCCGTGTAAGTTGCAGCACCCGGCGGGATAACATCCTTTAAACCGTTATCCCTTTCTCCTTCACTGTCTGCTTCAAGTCTGTAATTTCCTTCAACCAATAAACTCCATCTTCCACTCCCTCACTCTTGATTTTCTTGCAAGGTAATGTCACGATTTTCTCTTAATTTTTTTATCAGTTCTGTTTATTTTGATTTTTGTTGTTTTCATGAAATTGTTGTCATGACATTTTCGATATTAAAGAACCCGAAGCAAATATAGTTTGATTATACAAATTTACGTTCGCGATTATTGTTTTTAATTGGAGATCATTTTAGTAACTCTCAAGTCTCAATGTAACAGTTTGACATGCAATTCAGGTGTTCGATGAAATGCCTGATGCCCTGAACAATATCTTCTTTAGGCATGAACTCAAATTCCGATTCTTTTCTTCTTGAAGATGATTCTTCATTGTCTGCTCCCTTGTTTTGAAGATTCCTTAAAAGCGATAACTGATACATCTGAGTTCTGACTATTTACAATGGCAACCGATTTATTAGTAAAAAGCACATGTCTTGATTTCTCTTCTAAGCTTGGCTTATTCACCTCAAATTCACATAACAGAGTAAGATATTCCTCTTTCCTTCTCCATACTTCTGACACTCGAGTGAAGTATTAAAGAATCTGTTCATATGTGAGTTGTGACCCTTTGATTTGTATATATCAATTGCAGGCTAAAAGTTCAACAAAATCTTTGTCCTCTCTCCCTACCTGTAAAAATCGGGTAGTCCAAATCCAAAGTTACAGTGATCAAATTCATGTCCAGAAATTGGTCAACTTCCTCCATGAATGTTCACGAAAAAAATCCATCAAAGAAGCAAAAGCAATTCATGGGTATGTGTTAAAATCCAATTATTCCAATGAAGACTTACTGATATTACTCAATCATGTAGCTCACACATACTCAAAGTGCTCAAATTTGAAAGAAGCTCAGTTATTATTCAACACAATGTGTGAAAAAAATGTTTTTTCATGGACTGTAATGGTTACAGGATCAACAGAGAATGGGCTATTTCATGATGCATTCAGATACTTCATTGAGATGCAAACTTATGGGATATTTCCAGATGCATTCACCTATTCTGCATTTATTCAATTATGTCTAGGCCTTGATTATCTTAATTTGGGAAAAATGATACACGCACAGATAATTAAAACAAGATACACATTAAATGTTCGTGTTGCCACATCACTTCTTAACATGTATGCAAAGATGAGAAAGGTTAATGATTCATGGAAAGTTTTCTCTTCAATGGAAGAACATAATGAAGTTTCATGGAATGCTTTGATATCAGGGTTCACAGAAAATGGTCTCTTTGCAAAAGCATTTGATTCTTTTCTTGAAATGATTGAAAAAGGATTTACTCCTAATAAATTCACATTTGTCAGCGTTCTAAAGGCAATTGGGAAATTGCATGATGTTAATAAAGGCAAACATGTCCATAAATGCATTGTTGAATCGGATATGGAGTCTGATGTTTTTGTGGGAACTTCATTAATTGATATGTACTCAAAATGTGGAGATATATCGGATGCTAGATTTGTTTTTGAAACAAACTTCATCACTTGTTCTTTAAACATGCCATGGAATGCAATGCTTTCAGGCTACATACAATGTAATTGCATCCAAGAAGCTCTAGAGCTTTATATAAGAATGTGTGAATCCAATATAAAATCAGACGTTTACACTTATTGTAGTGTATTTACCGCAATTGCCACTATGAAAAGTTTAAGGTTAGTGAGACAAGTTCATGGGATTGTGAAAAAATCTGGATACGAATCATATGACAATGACAATGACACTGTGTCCTTAAGTGTTAGAAATGCAATTGGAGATGCATACGCTAAATGTGGTTCACTTGAAGATGTAAAGACAGTGTTTGATAAAGTAAAGGAACGAGACGTAGTATCGTGGACAATCTTGATGAGTTGTTATTCTCGGTGTCTTCAATGGGAGGAAGCGCTTGTGATTTTCTCGGAGATGAGAAAAGACGGTTTTACCCCTAATCAGTTTACGTTTTCTAATGCACTTGTAGCGTGTGCTAGTCTTTGTTTTCTTGAATATGGTCGACAACTTCATGGGCTTATATGGAAAACCGGATGGAATACTGATAAATGTATAGAAAGTGGTTTGATTGATATGTATGCAAAATGTGGAAGCTTAAATGATGCGAAAATTGTATTCGAGAGTGTAAATAATCATGATGTTGTGACATGGACATCTATTATTTCAAGCTATGCACAACATGGTGATGTTGTTAATGCTCTTGAAATGTTCAAGAAGATGAAAGATCATGGTTTTGAACCGAATTCTATCACAATGTTGTGTGTTTTGTTTGCTTGTAGCCATGGAGGTAGGGTAGAAGAAGGACTTTATTATTTCAAAACCATGAAGGAAATTTACAATTTAGTCCCTCAAATGGAGCATTATAGTTGTGTTGTTGATATGTTAGGTCGTGTTGGACGTATAAATGATGCATATGAGTTTATAAAGAAAATGGACGTAGAACCGAATGTAATGGTTTGGGAGAATTTGTTAGGAGCATGTAGGGTTTATGGAAATATTGAATTAGGAGAGATAGCTGCAAAAAAGATAATTTCAATTAATCCACATGATTCGTCTCCTTATGTTCTTCTTTCTAATGCGTATGTGCAAAGAGGGAGTTTTATGGAAGGAATTGGAGTGAGAAATGTGATGAAAGAAAGAGGAGTTAAGAAGGAAGCGGGGTGTAGTTGGATATGTGTTAGAGGTAGAGTTCATAAGTTTTATGCAAAAGATGAAGAACATGAAGAAAAAAATGAATTATATTTTGTGTTGGATGTGTTGAAAGAAAAGCTAAGAGATATGGGTTATATACCGGATTTAAGATACGTATTGGAAAGTGATTCTTGAAGTATAAGAATGTGATATCTTAAAATGTTTCTTCAATAATAAGAATCTCATTATAACGAGTTACGTTTATTGTATTTAATTGTATTATTGGAATTTTAAAGTGTGGTGGTAAATGGACACTATGGATGGGATATGATGTGTGGAGGGGCCATCACCATGTGAGTGTAAAAAATGTTTATTTAACATCATCCTATTAAAAATACGAGTTTTTACAAATTATTTTGTAAAGGCATTTTTTGTACTTTACAAAAATACAAGAATGAAAATTAGGAGATGAAAATTTTGTTCACCATATCAAAAGTTTTTACAAATTATTTTGTAAAGGCATTTTTTGTATTTTACAAAAATACAAGAATGAAAATTAGTATATGAAAATTTTGTTCACCATATCAAGAGTTGTTTTTTTTGTTTTTTTTTTGTTTTTTTTTTTTAATATATATATATATATATATATATATATATATATATATATATATATATATATATATATATATATATATATATATATATTATGATTTTTGGTAACAATTTTTTTTTAATAAAAAGTTTGTGAAGACATCTCACGTTATTGGGGATGAGACAAACGAATTTTACTTAGAATTTCATTAAATAATGTTTCATAGAAAATTTCGTAAGTTATCCGTTATATCTACCACTAATTATTATAGTGATGAGTGCCGCATCATTATCACACTCCATACCACTCACCATGAGATACCTATCACTAAACACATCACTTCACCTTATTTTTTTAATTAAATTTAAATAAAAAATTCATAAAAAAATTTTAAATACTAATTTTCATTAATTTAAAATACCAAATAACATTAATTAAAATAAAAAATAAAAAAGACATTAAAAATAAAAATACAACTTCAAACTACATTACTTAATTAACCTAGAATAAAAAAAACATTACATTAAATTAAATAACCTAAATTAAAAAAAACAAACAAACATAAGTAAAAAAAACTAATCTTTGTTCATGTTAAGTTGGTACAAATGATCTGCCACATCTTCTCGAAGATTGAAACACGTTTCGCTGTTATGAATTTCAACAACTCATGATAAAAATTCATTCGTTCCAGATACGAACTCTTCAAGCGGGATGACGACGTCGTCTGGATCATACGTGCAAATCGCTCGTCCTTGATCTTCAATGATCATATTATGCATTATAATACATGCTAGGACCATTCGTTTAATTCTATCATTAGCCAAAGTTGTGTAGCCTATTTCACTACATGCCACGTCTGCTTGAGGAATCCAAATGCCCTCTCGATATTCTTCATCGTTGATTCCTGTCTCTTTGTGAACAACTTTCCCTTTTCACTCTGAGGAACCGAATATGCCTTCATAAGTGTAGAATAATCCGGGTATATCCCATTACAAAGGCAGTAACCGTATTTGTATGAATGTCCGTTCACCATGAACGTCATATCAGGTGCTTTGCCGGTCCAAAGATTGTTAAAAAGTAGAGACTGGCCAAGAACGTTAATGTCGTTGTTAGACCCCACAAACCCAAAAAAAGAATGCCATATCCATAAATCCTTAGGTGCGACAGCTTTTAGGATTATACTTGGTTCACATATATCTCTTCGAGTGAATTTACCACGCCATGCATTTGGACTGTAACACTCGGTTTTGGATCTATTTCATTATTCGGGACTGCGACCCAATCTTCAGTTGTCATGAGGATTAGGGCCTTGGGGAAGAAAGGATTTGGCCCTTTTCGGATGTGGGTGTTATAGTTTTAGTGATCCAAGGGTTCGATGGTGTTTTCGGAGTCCAAGGGTATAATCGTAATTTGATAACTCGGTCCTTTATGAATTTTGGGTTTTGTTCAGGAAGTTTTAAGGCTTTGGTGGGTTGTTAGAAGCGTAGGGCTCCTCTCCACCTTTCTGTGGATATAACATTCGTTGGAAACAGACCTAAGATGAGGAAGTTAGAGCATTTTGAAATATTGAAAGATTTGGCCCTTAGTGGAAAAGGGTTGCAAGGTAAGTCCTATGCGTGCATGGTCAGTGATGCGTGCCTTGGATGTGTACACCTAGCGTAAGATGTGGTAAGCCCAACGTAATGAGCAGAGTGCCAAATCCTAATTTTTAGGGTTTGGGCACTATTTAATCATCCTTATAAGCTCAAGGTTCTTTCATTGCGCACCCTCCACTGACTTCTAGCCTCATTTTTGAAACTCTAACCTCTCATTGAGTGTTTATGAGATCTAAGTGTGTATTTTGGTGTGATTTTGCTCATTTTCAAGGAGAAAGTCCTTGGTGCTAGCTTGTGGTTTAAATAAAGACTTATAGATCCAGACTCTTGGCTTCATTTCCAGCTCATTTAATGTATCAAGTTCATACATTGGCTTCTTGTTATTCTTTGTGGGTTTAGGGATAGATTTGTATTTATTTTTGGGTGTGGAGTCCTCCTTGCGAGTTTAAGCCACTCTAGGAGCTAAGATTGCTAGATCTTGCCTTTTCTAAGTTTATAAGTTCGTAAAAATGCTATCTTGATCCTTGCTTTTCGTCCATGCATGTTCTAGTTGGATTAGAATGAGTCTTAATGGATTAAGATGGTTGTTTGGTCCCATTAAGTCATGCAAATGCATAAAGGTGCCGACTTTACACATTAAAAATTTTATTTTAAGGTTTTCTGAGGTTTCGATGCAAATGACTTAAAGGATTAAGTCATAGTTTAAGTTTTAGTAAAGTCCCATTTATGATCTGCATAAATGCAAGTACTCCCCGCGCACTGATTTGAGAAACTGTCCGATATCACCGAGTACGCTAAGCATACCTAGGGGTTACGCCCCGCGTACGTTCAACTGTGGACTTTGGGCTTGTTCTTGTTTTGGGCCTTGGTTTTGGGTTTGGGCTTCATGTGTTGGGCTTATTGGTTAGAGGAATTTTAGGGTCTTGGACTCTTATTTGGGCTTGCATTGTTGGGTCTAGGGTTGTGGTTTCGAACCTTAGTGGGCCCAATGGGCTTTAGCCTTGTGGTGTCTTTTTGGGTTTGGGTTATCGTTTGGGCTTGATTCACTCGGGGTTTTGTTGGACCACCTGTGATCATATGTTTTGGATCCAGAAAAATTATTGGGCTTTAGGGCAAGGTCTATATAAAGATTAGGCTCAATTTGGAAAATTGGGCAATAAGTGGGCTTTGGATGATTATTTGGTTTGTGTGCTTTTAGATTGAAACTCAATTGCTAATTGGGTGTTATTTTGTTCTGATAGCTCGGTGAGTCGTTAGGGTAGCAGCTAGGGATTTCTTTTAGTGAGCTTCAACATTTGAGGTAAGTCCCCTCACTGTTCTATAGGTCGAAGGTGTTGGATAAGGTGTCTAAGTCTGTAACTATATTTGCTATGAACTTGACCCGACCCAACATGGTCCATTTGGGTTGCACTTCACCTAACAATTTGTATGGATATATTTTTGAGAATAAGATATTTATGATGTATTAATATATTATAAGTTATAATATATTAATATGAAATCATATTATTTAATTAGTATTGATCAAGAATTAATTTGGAATTAATTTAATGATCAAAAGGGGCTAATTAAATATGGACTCTTACATGTATATATATATATATATATATATATATATATATATATATATATATATATATATATATATATATATATATATATATGGATTGGGCTAAGATTTATCTAGGATGGGTTAAGAGTGTATGGAAGTCCATGGAGCTTTTAACCCATGGATCCTAGGTAAATGAAAAGTCATGGGTATTAGGGTTTACATGCATGTAACCCTAATCCTCCATACTATATAAAGATGTCCTTGGCACTTGAAATGGCACTAGTGTGTATGAGAACAAGGGTAGGCCGATTTCTAGAGTGCATCATATTCTCTCAAAGCTTCCAACTTGTTTTTGGTGATTTGTGATTCCACTTGAGGCATCCACATTATTGGTGCTAGGCTCTAAAGATTCCAAGCAATCAACCACAAGTAAAGGTATGTTACTCTACTAAAGTTGTATATTACAAGTACCCCATAACATGCTAGTTAGGTTGAGAACCTTGGAAAATCAAATTTGCATGTATTTTAGAGAAAACATAGATCTAAGGTTTCTAGGGTTGCATGTACACCATAGGACTGTTAGAATGCTCAAAACCCAACAATGGTATCAGAGCCTAGGCTTGTTTTCTTGATACTTGATGCAAATTGCTGAGAAAACTCTTTTTTACTGCATTCTGCTGAGTGAACTCGCCGAGTCCAAGCACAAATTCATCCTACCCGTCGAGTAGGTTCTTGCACTCGACGAGTAGGAGGCTCTGAATGCAGTTTTTTCGAGTTTTGCTGTTGGAAATGGACTAGGATCATTACCCTTAACTGTTTTGGACTTATAAAACCTATTTTTGATGCGGTAATGATTATGTTAATCCATTTCATTGGTTATTATCAAAGTTTCAAGTTTTATATGTGTTTATATAATTTTTCGAATTGTTGATATGAGTGTTCATACTTATGAGTTTTAGTAGATCATAGGAATTATTTGTAACTTGTTTGTTAGTGTAATTCTTGATCTAAATGCCTATTGATGGAGTCCATAATTTGTCCTTAAGTTATGGATTACCAAAAGTCACTTATTTAAAAGAGTTATTAAAGAATCATAGGTTACATAAAATGAAGAGTCTTTATTTTAATGGACAATTAAATTCATAATTTATGAAATTGAAAAGTCTTGAATAGTTTCAAAACTTGCCCTCAAGTCTTGGAATTTGTAAAGTCTCACACCTTAATGCTTTAATTCCAAATTGAACCTTAGAATTTTAAAAGTTTAATAATCAACCCTTATACTATTATTATATTAAAGGTTTAATTATATATATATATATATATATATATATATATATATATATATATATATATATATGTGTGTGTGTGTGTGTGTGTGTGTGTATAAGAATAAGTCAGTCTTACCGTTAGTAGGCCTCATTCATGAAGCCAGTCTATAAGGGGGTATAAGGTTACTGTCTATAAAATGACGGTTTAATGGGTGTCCACTCTCACCCACCACTTCCTTGACTGATGGAGGGTCGTTAGCCGAATGGGTAGGCTAGGACCTTAATCCTCATTAAAAGTATAATGAAATTAGAAAGTAACTAAAACTTTAATAATTCTCAATCTTAGTTACTTTAGGAAAAATGTAAAATAGGTGCTAACCCATGAAATTACACTTTGTACCTTACCAAGTCGTTAGTGGAGCATGTGTGGTTAACTGGCACACTAACAAGCCCTAGTAAGAGTGATAAAGGGTTAACCGGCACATCGATTAGGTGATAAAGTTAAGGGTACCAAGTCAATTTGCATGGTTATTCACACCTTTTTTGTGATCCTCGACATCCCATTCATAAACTTGAGAGGGCACAATCGAGATTTAAACATGCCATTGAAAGTTCAGTGAATCTCAAAAGATCTAGGAGTTTCAAATCCAATTAAAACTTAATAATTTATTTTGTTTTTCATGGTGGAAATTGGTAAATCGTCATTTACCTACCTTCAAATATTTTATAGCTTGGATTACGACATCTTTCTTCCAAGTTATGAAATAGTTTTTTGGGTCCTAGCCTTAATAATTCATTTGGGTGACTTATTAAGGACTCTTTATCTAATCTAAACTTGTCTTTCTTTCTTTTCAAATGTATTCCAACACTGCTATTGGCTCAAACCCTATATGCTCCTTTTCCATCATGAACTTATGTGGGAAAATCACTTTTGATGGGTCTAATTTCAATGAATGGATTAGGAACATCAGGATGATTACTCGCTACGAGAGGAAGGAGTATGTCCTTGATAAGGAACTGAGGGTTATTGATGAGTCGACTGCTACTCCTGAGGAGATTGCTGAGTACACTACCCATGAGAAAGATGCCACTAAGGTGTCTTGCATCATGTTGGCCACAATGACAGCAGATCTCCAAAAATCCTATGAAGATTTCCACCCTTTTGAGATGCACCAGGACATGATGGAAAGGTACCATTAGAGTGCTTTTCAGGAGAGGTATGGAATCATTTCCTCCATGATAACAACTAGGATGAAGGATGGTGAACCCATCACCAGCCACTTGCAGAAAATGCAAAGGTTCGTGGACCGGTTGCTAAAGCTTAATGTGGACTTTCCTGAGGACATGGCGATTGATATCATTCTCCACTCCTTACCTCTAAGTTATGATCAGTTTCGCATGACTTATCATATGAACAAAGAGGAAGTTACTCTTAGCAAACTTCAAGGACTTTTAAGGACCGCTGAAAGTGGACTTAAAGGTAAATCGGCTGTTACTCCTACTCATACTACAACCCCTGTTCTGACAATTAGGCACGGAAAGGGGAAGAAGAGGAAGACCCCTTCGAAGGGTACCAAGGGAAAGTCTCTTGATGGATCCTTTTCAAGTGGAACCAAAAGTGGTTCCATTCCTCCTTCTTCAAACCCAAAGGAAGCACAATGCTTCTACTGCCATGAAAAGGGGCACTGGAAGCGAAGCTGCCCCAAGTACTTGCAAGATGTTAGGGATGGGAAAGTAAAACCCACCCATGAAGGTATTTACACTGTATTGTCTAATAACTCGTCGCATACTGATTCTTGGGTTCTTGATACAGGTTGTGGTATTCACATTTGTGCTGATTTGCAGGGCCTAAGAAGAAGTGAAGAAGTGGAGCACGGGAAGATAAACTTAATCATGGGCAATAGGAAAGCATCACCTTTGACCAAGATTGGAGTTTATTCTTTATTGCTTAGTAATGGGTTAAATTTAGATTTGAATAAATGTTGTTACTCGTCTAAAATGGCGAGAAATATTATTTCCTTTCATAGTTTATACAAGCAAGGATTCGCATTTTCATTTGATAATAAAATTGGTGCTATTAATGCTTTTTATAATGATGTGTTTTATTTTAAAGCATTACCTTGTGATGGTGTATATGAAATTGTGTCGATTGTAGACAACCTAGGAAATAATGTATTACATATTGATTCTTCGATTAGCTTGGATAAAGCATCCTTGTGGCATTGTCGTCTTGGACATGTTAACAAGAAGCGCATAGGCCAACTCCAAAAGGCTGGAGTTTTGGAATCTTTTGACCTAAAGTCGGATGATAGTTGCGAGTCTTTTTTACTTGGAAAAATGACAAAGTCACCATTCATTGGTACTTGTGCTAGGGGTGAAGGTTTGTTGGACCTCATACACACAGATGTGTGTGGACCCTTCAAAACCGCCACAAGGGATGCTAACCGCTACTATGTGACTTTTACTGATGATTACAGCAGATATTGCTATATCTACTTAATCAAACATAAGTCAGAAACCTTTGAAAATTTCAAAGAGTTTAAGCAGGAAGTGGATAATCAGCTGGGCAGGAACATCAAGATACTCCGATCCGATTGGGGAGGAGAGTATCTTAGTATCGAGTTCCTTGACTATCTTAAGGAATGTGGAATTGTTTCACAATTGACACCTCCTAGGACACCACAACTGAATGGTGTGGCTGAGAGGCACAATCGAACCTTGTTGGACGTGGTTCGTTCCATGATGAGTCGAGCTTCGTTACCAATCTCATTCTGGGGGTATGCCTTAGATACTGCCACCCATATCCTTAATCTAGTCTCTACTAAAAAGGTTGCCAAAACACCTCATGAGATGTAGACTGTGAAAGTTCCCAATTTAGACCACATCAAGATTTGGGGTTGTGAGGCATTCGTGAGGTGCGAGACTCACGACAAGCTCGAAACTCGAAGTGAGAGGTGTGTTTTCATTGGCTCTAGGATCAACTCTCCTCAAAACTCCTACACATAACATCTCTTTTAATTATTATTTCATACTTATAACCCCTTTAAGGGTCAACTCTTATAACATCCCCAATTTCACGGCCAGAAAAGACCGATTTGTTTATGCTTTGTTTTATAAAATCAGAGTACTCCTTTGATTAAAAGAGTTGCAGAATTTGTTCCTAAAACAAAATATGATAAGGATTTATCAAAAAATTTCTTAAAAGAAACGTATTTTCATTAATTAACAAAATCTCGGGATGTCATGTTCCGATACAGATCAAAAGCATAAACAATATAAAATAGACCTTACAACAGTTATTTATAACTACTGATCTATAATCAAAATCCCTCGTCAACATCCAACTATGCTCTTGTTCCACTACCTGTAATTAGGCGTGTGCACCAAACCGCACAAACCGCATAAACCGCCCGTACCGCACCACACCGCACCACATAATGCGGTTTAGAACTTTTGCGGTGCAGTTTGCGGTTTGTTATATCGTTAAACCGCATTATGCGGTGCGGTTTGCGGTTTTCAATTTCAAAGTCGCGGTTTAAACCGCACCGCATATATATATATATATATATATATATATATATATATATATATATATATATATATATATAAAAGAAATGGTATTGTTTCATCCTTAGGATCAATAAAATAGTAATAATTGTCTGATTACAAGTTCGTAACAGTTAGAATGTTGGTATGGATAAAAATGGATATGTTAATTAGCCTAAAATTAGTGAATATAGTCATGCAATAGGAATTAATTAACAAACGTATTACAAAAAACAACTTGTTTTTGAGTTTTTTGCAAAACATTTCTAGTTTCTAGTTTTATGTCTCAAAAGATCAAAAGGTTTTTTAGATTTTTAAAAAGTTATAAACTATAGCAACTCATCAAACCGCAAAACCGCACATAAACCGCACAAACCGCCCACATAAAACCGCACCGCATAACGTGGTTTTGAACTTTTGCGGTGCGGTTTGCAGTTTCAAAAAAAATCAAACCGCATATGCGGTGCGGTTTGCGGTTTTGACTTTAAACCGTACCAAACCGCACTGCGCACACCCCTACCTGTAATACAGAAAAACCGAGTGAGTCAGGCTTGGGAACCTGGTGAGCATATAAGGTTTTCAACCCACAATAATATAATTATTATATTTAATCATCAAACAATAAAGCCAATTACCCATCCTCATTATCTTATTTATTTCTTAAGGTTTTACCCTAAGAATCAACTATCCTTCCTTCATTCATTCCTAAGGATTGACCTAAGGAATTGGCACAAAGACCATTGCTGCCCGAGGTTAATCTACACAGTACTAAATCCATAGCTACCAAGGTTCATCTACATAGTACTAAATCCATAACTACCATCGTTCATCTACACAGTACTAAATCCATAGCTACCATCGTTCATATACACAGTACTAAATCCATAGCTACTAAGGTTCTTATATAAGGCACTAAATCTATAGCTGCCAGGGTTTTTAGAGTACACCGGTGAACATCAAGTCCACAACACCTACAAGTTGCGAGTCTGCTAGTGTTCCACTGGACTGTCTAGAATCGTCCGTGGTTGTCCTCCCTACTCTGCTGAATGACGGAGCCATCGTTTGGGTAAATGTTTTCACTCATTTTTCACCTGTCACCCTCATCTCGTGATCTATATCATCTTTCGTCTCATCCTCAAACTCATCCTTCATTACACACCAACTATTTTGTCTACCCATGTTCTACCCAACATATTTGTAGATACAAATTACATATACAATTTAAACCATTTAAAAACCTGTATAAAACATTCATTCTACATCCATCTCAAGTAAACAAACAATATATAAACACATAACACGTATTTCATAGCAAATATTTCATATCTATGTGTTAGAAGAAAGTAACTACACACTCACTTGTTAAAACGATTGTCGGACAACACTACAGCTTTTAAAATAATAATCTTCGATGAAACCCGGATATCTTCCAAAAAAAAACCGGGCTTCTCGCGGGCAGAGCTTCGACTCGGAAACTCTTTTCTTCTTGGGATCTTCGGGGATTCGGGACTCGCTTTGGGTCTCGGGATGATACCGGGGATTCGGGGGTATTTCTCGCAAAGTAGAAGAAAGAAAAAGGGATGAAGGAGTGAAAATTAGCAATAAAACCTGGAGGTCTCACTTTCTATTTATAGGGGCTGAACCTCGATTTATGCTGGGCGTACTCCGCTTTCGACATGTACGCTGGGTGTACTGGGTGAATCAGACCGGAAGCCTCACGACTTCGGATAAGCTCCGAATTAATATTTTTATTTATTTTATTTTATTTATTTAAAGACTTCAGAAATTCATAACTTCTGCATACGAGCTCCGTTTTTGACGTTCTTTATATCCACGCGTAGGTGAGACTATGCTCTACAACTTTCATTTAAACTCCGTCGGCTAATTATGACTTTATTTTTATTATATTATTTTTAGTAGGCCGGGACAGGAAAATTTCGTTATAAATTCAGAACTTCTTCATCTGACGTCCGTTTTCGCCTGTCTTACCTCCGTTGCACTACTATCGACGAGATATTCGATTCTTGTTTAGATTGTTTTGGCTAGAAATCACTCGATCTCAAATTTGAACTTTGGGCTGCATACTACTAAGTCGAAACTTAGAAAAATCATAACTTCCTCATACGAAGTTAAATTTAGACGTTCTTTATATGGACGGTCTCGGTTTAACATATTCTACGACTTTCGTTTAAATTACTAAGGCTAATTATCGCTCTATCGTAGATTCACTATTTACGTCACGCAGTTTCGTACCGGTCCTGTCACGCAACTTCGACATGTCATAACTTCTTCGTTATAACTCGGATTTCGGCATTCTTTATATATATCCGGAATCCTTGTCACGTCCACTACAACATAGTTAAGATTATTCATTCTAAACAATCTTTTATCAAAAAGTCACTTTTGATGCTTATCTTACCTAAATTGACTAGATCGGATCTACGGGCGTTACAACTCTGGTCAATGGTCAACACTCTTGTCAAAGTCAACCTTCGGGTCCAAGTCAACATTCTGGTTGACTCAACTTGCCGAGTTGGTTCATCACCTCATCGAGTTCCCGGGTCCATAAAACTCTGGAGTCTCGATCCTACTCTTCGAGTTCTTCCATGAACTTGTTGAGTTCCATTTCATACAAGTCGGGGCATTTCATTTACAACTCGCCGAGTTCGTCATTGAACTCGTCGAGTTCCTAATCATATCAGTTGGGACATTTTTCTCTCAACTCGCCGAGTTCATCCTTGAACTCTTCGAGTTCTTCCTCATACCAGTCGGGAAATTTGCTCTCAACTCGGCAAGCTCATCCTTGGACTCGTCGAGTTCTTTGATCATCAAATCCATAAAAAACGTCCAAGTCCCTAAGTCGTATGAACAACTCGTCGAGTCCCCCATAGCCCAAATCCATACAGTCGATTTTGTCGGGCTTAATGCATCTAAAACGTGGATCTGGTTCCCTAGGGTCGATATATCTTGTAAAGTTTCTAACTTTACGTGCATGTATGAGTTATTTAGCTCAAATAGCCCTAAAAAGTGGTTCCTATGATGCATGGGACTCCTATGGCCATAAAGTTGTCACCCTAGAGTCCCTCAAAGGCTCTGGATCTGAAGTTATTACCCCAAAACATGCTTGCATCCATGAATGGTTCCATATTATGCTCCATACGGTCCTAAACTACCCCATGAAGAGATCTAGTAAACAAATAGACAAGGTATAGACTTTATACCTCAAATGAACTGGAAATGAAGTTCTTCTTCTGGATCCAAATCTCCTTCCTTCAACCAAGCACTTCTAGCTTCCACTCCTTCAAGAAAACACCAAGGAATCACTCCATTTTCACTAACACACACTCACAAAGCTCAAGATGATGAATTAGGGTTTGTTGGACTATGGGAGGCGATAAGGGAGGCCATAATGGAGGTGTTAAGGTCTGTAAATAGGGTGCAAACCTTGAAAATTAGGGTTTCACTCTTGCAGCCCTACTCGTCTAGTCAAGGCTTCTCGACTCGTTGAGTAGACTTCAAGTCCCGCATCCAAAATCCCATTCCTACTCAACGAGTTTGGGGCCTCCAACTCGTCGAGTCCATTTGCAAAAATGAATGTTTTAATTTAAAACACATACCAGGATATGGGCGTTACAAATCTCCCCCACTAATTTTAGACTTCGTCCTTGAAGTCTGATGCATCTGGAAATAGCTCGGGGTAGTGCTTCCTCATCTCGTCGTCCGACTCCTAAGTCCATTCTGAGCCCTTGTAGTGCTGCCATTGCACCTTCACCAACTCAAACTTCTTGTTCCTCAGATCCTTCATCTTCCTGTCAAGGATGGCTACCGGCCGCTCGATGTAGTTCAGGCTGTCGTCCACCTGAATATCCTCTAGAGGTACTACTGCAGAGTCATCTACCAGGCACTTCCGCAGTTGGGAGACATGAAAGGTACTGTCGATTTGGCTAAGCTTGGCTGGTAGATCCAACCTATACGCCACCTTGCCCACCCGGGTTGTAACCCTGAAAGGACCAATGTACGTGGGGCCCAACTTGCCCTGCTTCCTGAACCGGATGAAACCTTTTCCAAGGTGACACTTTCAGAAGAACCATATCCCCGACCTGGAACTCTAGGTCCGATCGGAGTCTGTTGGCGTAGCTCTTCTGTTGACTCTGAGTAGTTTGAAGCCTACTCCTGGCCTGCTGTATCCTCTCCGTCGTCTTGAGTACCACTTCGATACTCCTCATGACCCTCTATCCAACCTCACCCCAACATATCGGGGTTCTGCACTTCCTCCCATATAACATCTCGAAGGGAGGACGGTCGATACTCGCATGGTAGCTATTATTGTAGGAAAACTCTGCCAAGGGAAGGTAGGTATCCCAGCTACCATCGAAGTCGAGGATGCATGCCCTCAACATATCCTCCATAGTCTGGATGATCCGCTTACTCTGACCATCTGTCTGTGGGTGAAAGGTCGTGCTAAAGTGCAGACGAGTACCCAACTCGTCAAGAAATTTATTCCAGAATTTGGAAGTAAATTTCACTTCACGGTCATAAATCACGAAAACTGGCACTCCGTGTTGAGCTACTACCTCTCTAATGTAGATGTCGGCCAGCTTCTTGGCTGAAATGCTCTACTTGATCGGTATGAAGTGGGCACTCTTGGTCAACCAATCCACGATGACCCAAATCGACTCCACCCCCTGTGCGGTCCTGGGAAGCTTCATGATGAAATCCATAATAATATCCTCCCACTTCTACACAGGGATGTCCAACGGTTGCATCTTTTCGTGAGGCCTTTGGTGCTCTGCCTTGACCTTCTTGCATCTCAGGCATCTCTCGACGTACCAGGCTACATCCCTCTTTATGTAGGGCCACCAGTAGTCAGGTGGAAGATCTCTGTACATCTTTGTTGCCCCGGGATGGATGGAAAATCTAGATTCGTGAGCCTTATCCATCAGAATCTACCGTACTCCGCCCCTGTACGGAACCCAGACCCTCCCATGCAGGTTCAGTAGCCCACGACTGTCATAATCAAACGAGGCCACCTGGCCTATGATTCGCTCACACATCCGACGCTCCTCCTTCATAACCTCAACTTGCGCCTCTTGGATCCGCTCCAAAAGTGGAGTCACCACCGTTACCCTCAAGCAAATGTCTCTGATCAGGGCTGCCTTGCGGCTAAGCGCGTTGGCCATAACGTTGGCCTTCCCCGGGTGGTAGAGGATCTCACAGTCGTAATCCTTCACCACATCTAGCCACTGACACTGCCTCATGATCAGATTTGGCTGATCCATGAGGTACCTCAAGCTCTTGTGGTCCATGTATATGGTACAATGGAACCCATAGAGGTAATTCCACCAAATCTTGAGGGTTAAAACAACCGCCCCAACTCCAGATCATGAGTCGGGTAGTTCGTCTCGTGAGACTTTAGCTGCCTCATGGCGTAAGCGGTGACATGCTCCCTCTGCATCATTACCACGCCCAAGCCCGAGATGGACGCGTCATAGTGTATTAAAAAAAATCCTCCACGCCCTCTGGCAGGGCTAAAATAGGCACCTCGAACAACCTCCATCTCAGCGTCTCAAACGCTGCCTGCTGCTCAAGCCCCCAACGAAAGACAACGACCGTCTTCGTCAACCGAGTCAAGGGTACTACTATCTTGGATAACTCCTGAATGAACCTTCGGTAATAGCCTGCTAACCCAAGGAAACTCCGAATCTCATATGGAGACTTCGGAACCTCCCATCTCATCACGGCCTCCACTTTGGCCGGGTCGACCAAAATACCATTCTGGTTGACATGGTGCCCAAGAAACTGCAGCTCGCGTAACCAGAACTCACACTTGGAGAACTTGGCGTACAAGCTCTCCCTCCTCAGGGTATCCAACACCTCTTGCAAGTGCTCCTCGTGCTACTCCTGCGTCTTGGAGTAAACCAAGATGTCATAAATAAAGACGATCACAGATGATCCAACATCGATCTACATACGTGGTTCATGAGGTCCATGAACGCGCCAAAATCATTGGTGAGCCCAAACGACATCACCACAAACTCGTAGTGGCCATAGCGAGTCCGGAAAGAAGCCTTCTGCACATCCTAATTGTTGGGTTTTGAGCATTCTAACACTCCTAAGTGTACATGCAACCCTAAATACCTTGGATCTATGTTTTCTCTATTATACGTGCAAATATTAACTTTCCAAGGTATTCATCCTAACTAGCATAATGGCATTGATTCATATGAATATATCAAGTTAGAATTACATACCTTTTTTATTTAGAATGTCTTCATGAAGCTTGAGTGCCTAGTGCCCCAAGTGTGACACCTCAAATGGTTCACACAACATCATATGCACTTGGAAAGACTTGAGAGAATTCCACACGTCATGAAAATCGGCTAGCCCTTTCTATTATCCATAGTGGACGCTTTTCCCAAGAGTATGATCTTTATATAGTGTTACAATTAGGGTAAACCCTAATGGTCATGGCCTTCCATTTCCTTGGATCCATGGGTCCAAATACACAATGGAGCATCCTATGGGTTTTAGCCCAACTTGATAATCCATGGAGCATTAGCCCACTATATAAGTATGGATGATTTACACAATCAACCCATATATTTAATTAGACTTCTTTTGATCACTTAATTAATCCTAGATTAATTCTTGATCAATACTAATTAAATAATCCTATTAATATATTAGAACTTATAATATATTAATAATCCTTAAGTGTTATTTCTCTCATTATGGTCTATCCAAATGCATGATGCCATGCAACCCAAATGGACCATGTCGGGTCGGGTCAAGTCTTACCAATTATAGTTATGGACTTAGACATTAATCCAACAGTCTCCCACTTGGATAAGTGTAAAACTATTATTGCGTATGAATTCAGGAACCGATCAGCAATCGTAGCTCTCAAAAGCTTCTGTTGAACTCTGACCTTGTCGATGAACTCTGACCTTTGTCAATGACTTGTCTGTTAGATAAGGGATCATATATTCCTCCATTCTAGATATCATATGGACTGAGACATGGATTATAATCATTCTCTCTGTCCATTTGTTGTTTCCCGATTTCCGATTTATGACGACTGACTAATTGAACAAATCAAATCAGTCCAGGCCCGACCAAGCACTTACATTTGTCGTCATCAAATCATCGAGGGCCCCACATATATCGATTTTATCCCGAAGGTAAAAGGAATGGATAAACTTTGACTCATATGGATTGTTCTACTACTTGTTGAATCACACACAAAGGCACATTTTATAACACCGAGTTACCGAATGCGTTTTCGTGCAATCAATGTACAACCAACTCATAGTAACAACTCATATCTCTAGGTTTGAAGAATATAAGATATTATTATCTCATGATCACTCGTGATAAAATCCATGAAGTGATTCCAATGAGCGCGGGTTGAATCCAATATTCAGAACTTATGAGCACTCATGAGTGTTGTAGCCCTTTGTCCAACATCTTAGACCTCTACAAGCCAACCCATGACAGTCTTAATTCATATCTACTTCCAACATATGACCGACTGTGGATGGTTTGAATAACTTAGTCATCCAGAACAATGACCTAGTTATTCAGGAAGTTAAAACATGCAAAGTGAAACACAATAATAATTGAATCCAATATGGTATCAAAACCTATGAACATAAATAAAACACCTTTTATTTATCATCATATGATTACACATTATTCATTGTATACTGTTTCAACTATCAACTTTATTCTTGAATTTAAAACAATAGTTGTCCCATGCTCCAAGCATATACACTATGTTTTCTAAACACTAGTCATGCCATACACCAAGTATGCATACTATGTTTGTCTATGATCTTTACTTTTTGAAATAAATCAATTGAACATAACTCCAATGATCCTCTTTTCACAGTCCCAAATCCTTAATGCAAATGCAAGAATTCCAAATTTATGCCATTTACTGAAATCTGTTAGATTCGAAACTTATATGCATTGATCCTCTTGTAATGATTATGCACAAAGTCAGAAACACTTAACAACAACCATTACAGAGCATTCCAAAGGAGATCAGCTCCTTGGAAACATCATTCTTACATTAAGTTTCCTAATCTTACACAGATTGAATAATTTCTAACTTTGAAACATTTCTAGATACCATTTTGACTATCACTTCTGAACAAGAGTTGCCTCTTTACAGATTATGTCAATATGGTCCTTCCAGAATTATCACTATACTTCCAACTTTCCTTGAGCAACCAATCTTTGGTAAACCTTAGATTGTCTTCAAATATTGTTTAATGCTTTTAGTCATATCCAATTCTAGACCTTTTCCCTTCTTAATGCCCCAGGCATTTGGAAAATTTTAGAAAGGATGAATATAGCACATGTAATCGATCCTATATCCGAAGCATATGGGACACGGTTCATGATGTCTCACATAAAGACTAAACCAGTCTTTTGATATAACATTTCCATTTCTATTTGCCAAGTTCTCATAATTCAGATTATGAAAAGGGATGCCATAATCATAATCGAGTTTTAGAACGCAAATAATGGACCTATATATAGAATTTTCTCATGTTGAGCCATTCCAACATATCATTCATATATATATATATATATATATATATATATATATATATATATATATATATATATATATATACTTGACTAAATTGATTAAAATCCCAATCTAAGCTTTTAGATTTGAGATGAAGTATAATTTCCTCTCCCTTAATTATAGCAAAACAACTCTTTCCCAATTGAAACCTTTTGTTTTCTATAATTAACATTGCTAACTGGCAACCTTTATCATAATTATCATGCTCCCACTAACATGATGATTATTAGCATAACACTTATGCTCCCACTAGCTTTGACATGTACTCAAAAATCAGCTGGACTTCTAGAAATCAATACTGTATTGACTTTCTTACCAAAGTTCAGATTTCTGATACTAGATTGCTTTGATAAAACTTTATCAATATCATACACCTTATCTTAGATAGCTCACAGGTGTGTCTAAAAAATTTGAAGAACTATGAAAAGGGATGCCGTAATCATAGTCTTGATTGTTTAGACCTTTGCCACTTCTCACAAGTCCATGTTAGTGTGCCGGTAAACCACACACGCTCCACTAACGACTTTGAGAATGCAAATATCACAATTGCTATCTAGCTAAAATCTACTTAGTAAAAGTGTTTCCTCACCATCATTTTCATGAATCGGAGAGAAACCTTATGACACTTAGATTTTATGGTGTATGTGTTCTTATCCATGTGAATTGTCAAAACCATAGTCATAAGACAAGGATAATGACAAATCCAAACTGAACTCAATCTTAATTTCTTGCCACCTGGCAGCTCAAGGGCCTGCCATTGCTTCCAAGTTGTTGTGCAACCAATTGAGAACTCTATGAACTCATATGCAAAACCAACTTTAATTGGAATGGGCACAGAATATGTCAACACGATAGGTTATGAACCTCAAGTCGTGTGCTAGTGAAGAACTTCAGGTTTTATTCTTGATTAGTTCTTGAGACTTTCAAGACCTTTAAGACTCCCACTGTCCTCTTGACATATAAGACTTTCTTGTCAGATATTCAAGAGATAGTGTGGATTCTAATCAAGACAAACACTTCACACAATTGGTCTAAGTTGCTCCATGTTTTTATCCAAAACATCACAACTTACCAATTTCAAATGTACAAGAGTAGAAAACTTTTACTCTTACATTTGACAAGTGTTTTAAACCTTCTTTAAGACATGTCACTCTAGTTACAATCTTGGAGTATGACTCTAAGACTTGTATTGGAATGAAGTATGACCCATTTTCTTGATTTAACCATTTCAACAATTCAAGATTCCTCTTCTTAGTCATAAGAATGCACTAAGATTTCCTTAGAGAACTAATTGTGCTATGGTTTCTTAATCATTAAGATGATCACAAAAACTGATACTAAAGTACTCTCCCATCTTTTTAGATTTGAGAAACTTTTATCTTTCTACCTAAGTTGACTCTTCTTATTCGCTCTGACTTACATTGAAACTTTCCAATGTTTCAGAATTATACTTAAGCCTGTAAGTATAACCATATTTACTAAACTTTAGTCAATCATGACGAGTAGTCTTATCGATCTAATTTTGTGGTGGACTTAATCAGTGCACAAGAATGTGTACTCGATCCCTTAGTCCTTTACTTGACTCACACATCCATGTGAACAAGTAATTAATCTTAATTTTCCAATGCTTGAAAGTTCTCATTCATCATACTATACAACTTGCATGATTCCAAGTTCCAGTCCAATTGAAACTTGGGTGATGAGGATCTTTCCTTATTTGGTTAATTTAGACATTACCACAAATGAAAGAATCAATTTCATATTTCCACTCTTGCTATTAATAGAATCATATAAGCAACAATTTTTTCACAAACGCCATTGTAAGGATACATAAAATAAATAAAATTAAAAATATCCTTTTTATTTTTAAAAACTTTACGGAAAAACTTATCCTTACAATCCATATGAAAACTTGTTGTTATCTATTCCTAAGCAATATCTCATAACTCCTAAGAAGTAGCTCAAGAATCTGATCTTCAAACTATGCGATAGAAATCCATCTACGCGATAAGATTCAACATATTCCTTCTTTAAGTTTTTTTCACTTTTCTTTGATTCTTAAACATCAACATGTGACCCAGTCACATCATGTATCAAGAATCTCAGAATAGAAACTTAGTAGAGTTAGATAGTGAACTTTACCTGAAATAGAGTCAAACTTATTGACTTTAACATCCTTAGGTAAATTTGGCAGCTTTTCAACCAATGCCCCTTCCTTTGGCAATTTAACATATGGACGCTTTGGTAATGGAACATGGGACTATCACAGACTTAGCCTTTCTCTTTACCATTTGGTCAACCGAGTTGACTATGGCCGATCCCTTTCTACTGGGAAGAGAGAGCTTTACTGGATATCCTGTGTCACTATTTTCAATGTCCATAAGTTTTTGGAAGTTGATCTTAGCAAATAGATAAGATCATTAAGGGTCTTGTCATAGTCTGTTTCATAGGAGTCCCAAAGGAACTCACTATGTGACTTAGAAAGTAGTTGAGCCACCAACTTTCTCAAGACTTTGACACCCAACTCTCCTGGCTTGTCAATATGTGACTACATCTTGAAGATGTGACCACACATAGACTTTTACTTGCCAACAGGGATTGAGTGACCTTAAACTTTCAAGAACTTGTGGGTTAGGGAGAATAATTGGAGGAGGTGAAAGAAGTATGATTTCCATGGGACATCATCTTCATTTAGGAAAGTTTGTTTCAAGAGATTTGGGAAGATCATAAATGTCTAAACCAGACATCTTTTGGGAGATATTCAAGATAGTTGATTTAAAGTCCCTAATATAACACCCAATATGAAATATTAAGGCTAGGACCCAACACAATACTTTTATAACTTGGAAGAGGGATGCCGTAATCCAAGCTATAAAATATTTGATGGTAGGTGAATGATGATTCACCAATTTCCACCAAGATAAACGAAATGTATTATTAGGTTTTAATTGGATTTGAAACTCCTAGATCTTTTGAGATTCATTGAACTTTTCAATGGCATGTTTCAATCTCGAGTGTGCTCTTCAGGTTTTGTGATTGGGATGCCGAGGACCACAAAACATGGTGTGAAGTAACCATGCAAATATTCTGGGTACCCTTAATAGTTACCCCTTAATCGATGTTTCGGTTAACCACACACGCTCCACCGATACTATAATAAATATTAAGTTACCCTTTGCCTACCTTGTTAAGTCCAGGTTAGTGTGCCGGTTAACCACACACGCTCCACTAACGACTTAAACAAAGTGCAAAGTGTAATTTCATGGATTAGCACCTTATTCACTTTTTCCTAAGTAACTAAGATTGGGTATTTATAAAGGTTTAGTTACTTAGTATTTATCATTAATACTTTTAATGAATGGAGAATTATAGTCCTTATCATACCTGTTCGGCTAACGACCCTCCACCAGTCAAGGAAGCGGTGGGTGAGAGTGGACACCCATTAAACTGCCATTTTATAGGCAATAACCTTATACCACCCTTATAGACCGACTTCGTGAATGAGGCCTACTAACGGTAAGACTGACTTTACTCTTATACATATATATATATATATATATATATATATATATATATATTATTAACTTATAATATTATAAAGTGTAAGGGTTGAATTTTAACTTTTAAAATTCTAAGGGCTAACTTGGAATTAAAGTATTCATAAGTGAAAATTTTCAAATTCCAAAACTTGAGGGCAAGTTTTGAAACTATTCAAAACTAATTAATTCCATAACCTATGTGTTTAAAGTAGTTTTAATCCAAAAGCTCTTCAAGTTCCATAACTTGAGGACAAGTTATGGAAGACTTCAAAATAATAAAAGAATGTAACTTTTATTTATTTTATAACTTATGGAATTAATTCAGGTTACTCATTTTATTTCTTAATGAAGTGACTCTTGAACCTCCATAACTTGAGGACAAAACTCTTCATTTTTTGTAACCATTGCCAACTTTTATGAGTTTTATGAAACTTAAATGTGACTTTTCATATAACTTGAGGACAAGTTACAAAAACACATTTTAGAATCAACTCTTAGATTAAAATGGATTGAAAACACATAATCAATTAACTTTTCAATTAATCTAAGCAATTCATAAGAACAAGATAATTCAAATCAAACTTTTTCATGTAATTAGTCTAAACCTTAAACTAATACAAAACATGAATCTATTGACAATTATCTTTGAAATTGGATTAGCATGAACATTACCACATCAAAAACAAGTTTATAAGTCCAAAAACATCTGAGGGTAATGTTCCTAGTCCAATTCTAGCCAAAAAAGTCGAATTATACTGTCTGGGTGTCCAACTCGTTGAGTGCATGAACAAACTCAATGAGTTGGATGCATTTTGCCTTGGACTCGACGAGTTCATCAGTAGACTCGGCGAGTCTGCTGAGCAGACAGCATAAAAACTCGATTTTCATCCAATTTTGCAAGTATAACAAGAAAACAAGCCTAGGCTCTGATACTGTGACATCCCCATTTTCTCGCCAGAAAAGACCGATTTTGTTTATGCTTTATAAAACTCAGAGTACCTCTTCTAATAAAAATGTTGCGGAATTTGTTCCCAGTAAAACATGATAAATACGCTATTAAATCATTTCCGAAGAAAAGTATTTTTATTAATTTTAAAACATTTGGGATGTCATTGTCAATACATAAACATAAGCATAAACCGAACTTACATTCATTATCACTAGTGATCTACATCTCTTTTAAATCTCTTAGTGTAATGTAACTTCACATCGACACCTGTGATACAAATAAACTGAGTGGGTCAGGTTGGGAAACCTGGTGAGTACATAGAGTTTTCAGCCCACAATAATATAATTATTATGTTTAAACATTAAACAATCAACCCAATTACCCATCCCCATTATCTTCTTTACTCTTAAGGATCTACCCTAAGAATCAACTATTCCTCATTCATTTATTCCTAAGGATCATCTTAAGGAATCGTCACGAAGTCCATCGTTGCCACAGTTTACACAACATACACTAAGTCTGCATAGTCGCCAGGGGTTAGGCATCAAGTCTGCATGATCGCCAAGGTTTACACAACGGGCACTAAGTATACATAGTCGCCAGGGTTTAGGCATCAAGTCTGCATGATTGCCAAGGTTTAGGCACCAAGTCTGCATGGTCGCCAAGGTTTAGAGTACACCGGGTGAACACATCGTTCACAACACCTACAGGTTGCGAGCCTGCTAATGTTCCACTGGACTGTCTAGAATAGTCCGTGGTTGTCATCCATACTCTGCTGAATGACGGGGGAATCATTTGGGAAAAGGCTTCTCACATCGTCCACCTCTCACCCTCACCTCGTGGTCTATAACACCTCTCAACTCATCATCAAACTCATATTCCATCTATTACATCTACCCATGCTTTACCCCAACATTATCGTAGATATAAAATACATATACAATTTAAATCATTTAAAACATGTATAACATCGTTCATCCAGCATAGTCAAAAAGTATTCAGATAATATGCACACATAGCACGTAATTTATATAAAATACTTCATATCTATGTGTAAGATGAAAGTAACTATGCACTCACAACACGTAATATATATTAAATACTTCATATCTATGTGTAAGATGAAAGTAACTATGCACTCACCTGAGAAGGTGGTGACTCGGTACTCGGACAACGCTTCGTTTACTTTAAAATAATTTCCTTCGACGAAACCTAGTATTATTGCCACTAGATTTTAGTCTAATATTTATTGTGATTAATTATTATTATTATTATTATTATTATTATTATTATTATTATTATTATTATTATTATATAAGCGTTTAAACAATAGTTTCCAACCACTATGTACGGACAGGGGCCAGACATAAAACACCGGAGAGAAGGACCATTCTAGCGTATAACACTTCTGAAATCCAACAACCATATGCGGCCCTTTAAACCAGATTCTCCGTATCGCGAGTAGTTAAAAAGATATTATAAAGACACTTATATAAGTCATAATAATAGTTCAAATATTTATTATAAGTTCATAATAACAATATTAATTTTAAATATAAGCTATATTAAAATAGGGTAAGCATAACTTACTTACAAGGGGATTTTAGCTACGAGTCGGACTCTGCAGGGGCAGAACTTCGTCGCTGAATCTTTCTAAGAAAGATTCGTGCAGCGCTTCGACGCACACCTTACTATACTAAAACTACAGAAAGAGAAGTCGAATAACGAGGGACCGAAATGCTCTGGGGATAAGAAGAGAAAGACTCTTGAATCAAGAGAATGGTGCAAGAAATATGAGAGCCCAAGGCTCTTATTTATACTAATTGATTTTTCAAAAACTACCCTCCATAATTACTTAATGACCTTATAGTTATATAAACAACTAAACACCCCTTTATAATACTATTTTAAATAGATTTAACGATATTTGTACTAACCTAATGTCGAAAGAACTCAACATTAGTCTTATAATGACCGCATTGTCGATACCTTTCTAATGATATATACATATGTATATATGTGTATGTATATATGATTTATACTTTATTTTAATACGTAAATATGCTATTATAAATTGTAACTCGTTTACACGAACTCCGTTTTTGACGTTCTTTATATCCACGCGTAGGTGGAGACGTACTCTATAACTTCCGTTTAGACTCTGTCGGCTAATTTTGACTTTATTTTTAAAGTTATATTTTTAATAGGCCGGGACATGATTGGTCCGTTAAAATCTTATAACTTCTTCATCAGATGTCCATTTTCGTCTGTCTTTTTATTGTTATGCTACTAATAACGAGATCTTCGATTCTCGTTTAGGTTGTGTCGGCTAAAAACCGCTCGATCTAATACTCAAACTTCGGGCTGTACACCGCTAAGCCGAAACTTCGAAAAATCATAACTTCATCATACGAATTTATATTTGGGCGTTCTTTTTGTGGATGTTCTCAGGTTAACATATTCTATGACTTTCATTTAGATTACTAAGGCTAAAAGTCGCTCTATCATAAATTCACTATTTACGTCTTCGCGGTGCCGTGCCGGTTCCGTCGCTAAACTTCGACGGGTTATAACTTCTTCGTTATAAATCGGATTTTGGAGATCTTTATATGTACGAAACCCCTGAGACATATTCTAAAACTTGGTTATTATTATTTATTCTAAATAATCTTTTGTCAAAAAGTTGTTTTCGACCCCTGTTATCTCTAAATTGACTAGCCTGGATCTACGGGCGTTACAGATACCCCTGTTGGGTTTTGAGCATTCTAACACTCCTAAGTGTACATGCAATCTTAAATACCTTGGATCTACGTTTTCTCTATTATACATGCAAATATGAACTTTCCAAGGTATTCATCCTAACTAGCATAATGACATTGATTCATATGAATATATCAAGTTAGAATTACATACCTCTTTGATGTAGAATGTCTTCATGAAGCTTGAGTACCTAGTGCCCCAAGTGTGGCACCTCAAATGGTTCACACAACATCATATGCTCTTGGAAAAACTTGAGAGAATTCCACACTTCATGAAAATCGGCTAGCCCTTTCTATTATCCATAGTGGCCGATTTTCCCAAGAGTATGATCTTTATATAGTGTTATAATTAGGGTAAACCCTAATGGTCATGGCCTTCCATTTCCTTGGATCCATGGGTCCAAATACACCATGGAGCATCCTATGGGTTTTAGCCCAACTTGATAATCCATAGAGCATTAGCCCACTATAGAAGTATGGTTGATTTACACAATCAACCCACATATTTAATTAGACTTCTTTTGATCACTTAATTAATCCTAGATTAATTCTTGATCAATACTAATTAAATAATCCTATTAATATATTAGAACTTATAATATATTAATAATCCTTAAGTGTTATTTCTCTCATTATGGTCTATCCAAATGCATGATGCCATGCAACCCAAATGGACCATGCCGGGTCGGGTCAAGTCTTACCAATTATAGTTATGGACTTAGACATTAATCCAACACTAATCTCTGACCCTCATCTGATGGTAGCTTGAATGCAAATATATCTTGGAAAACCAAGATGCCCTCTGTAGCTGGTCGAAGAGATCATTAATCCTCGGGAGTGGGTAACAGTTCTTCACCGTTACCTTGTTCAGCTCCCGGTAGTCTATACACATCCGATGTGACCTATCCTTATTCTTTACAAACAGGATCGGGGATCCCCAAGGCGAACTGCTTGACCTAATGAATCCCTTTTCTAATATCTCCTTCAACTATGTAGACAACTCCTGCATCTCAGGAGGAGCGAACCGATATGGTGCCTTGGCTATTTGGAGCCGCACCAGGGATTAGGTTGATCCTGAAATCCACCTGCCTCTCTGGAGGTATCCCAGGAAGCTCCTCTGGAAATACGTCCAGGTACTCTCGCACCACTGGTACATCACTCAGTCACCTTACCCACCTCTCGGGTATCCTTAACGTAGGCAACATACCCTGCGCAACCCTGCTGAAGGTAGCACCTAACCCTCGCTGCCGAACACAAAGCTGGTCCACATTGCGGCCTCTCGCCCTGAATCACCAGCTCTCCCCCACTTGGGGTCTTGACATGTACCATCTTCTGCGCACAGTCGATCACCTCCCCATTAGGGCTCAGCCAATCCATGCCGATGATAACCTTGTTCCCACACAACAAAATGGGAACCAAATCTAGGAGGTAACGCTCGTCATACAATCTCAAAACGCAATCTTTGAAAACCTCTGATGCCCGGACGGATCGGTCGTCAGCTATCTCGACCTCTAAAGGACAATCTAATATGCCTGAAGACTGAGAAAACCTCTTGCTAAGAGCAAGAGAGACAAATGATTGGGTAGCCCCCGAGTCAAATAACACCTGTACTGGAATGTCGTTCACATGGAACGATCCAAAACAAAACACATATACATAACACATAAATATAATAAACAACATATAACAAGAGTCATGGAGAAGAAAACATACCCATCACCACATCCGGTGTGACACGCGTCTCCTCGGCGGTCAACTGGAAGGCTCGACTCCTCACCACTGATGCATCCGTCTTGCCCTGTCGGCCATCCGTGATCCACATGGTCGCTGGAGCTGGTGTCGCTACTGGCGCTCCTCATGTCAATCTCGGGCAATTGGCCATTTTATGGCCCTTCTAATTGCAATGGCAGCAAATCAGGTCTAACGTCTGAAGGGTGGGGGTTGGGGCAGTACAATCCCTACCAAAGTGCCCTAGCTTGCCGTACTTATAGTAGCCCGATGATCCCAGTCTACAAACTCCCTCATGAGTCTTTCTGCATTTCCCACATCGGCTCCGACCCTGTTGGCCCTTTGACCTAATGTCAGATCCCTTGGGTTTCTTCCTCGAAACCCTAGTAACCTGCCCAGCCTCCGCCTTCCTCTTTCGGATGTGCTCAATATCAATCTCCCTCTCTCTCTCTCGCTTTGGCTATCATGTCCTCTTAGGTCGGGCATGCTGAGTAGCTGACATGTTTCCGGATGTCAGCCCTCAACATGTAACACCCAAAGTCTGGAAGGCCAAGAAGGGAAAGAAAACCCTAATTTTAAGGGGCGACTCGGCGAGTCCAAGGAGGAACTCGGCGAGTCCGAGCAGGATCCGGGTCGAGGAGTAAGTGACCGACTCGGCGTGTCGGCCAAGGAGACTCGGCGAGTCTGGTCTGTATGAGGAAAACCCTAAATCCGGGACTTGGAGCCTATTTAAATGTCTCATTCTCTCCCCTAGGGTTCCTTTACTGCCTCTCTCACCCAGAAAACGAACCCTAAGCCTCCATTGTTGTGCATTCAAGCTTCCATGCCATTTTTGGGTGATTTGAAGGAAGAAGAAAGAGGGGAATCATTGAAGCTTCAAGGATTGGATTTAAATCTAGAGTTTGTGGAACCTTTCTGAGTTATTGAAGGTATTGAGTCGTTTCCTTCCTTTAGATCTTCTATGGTTGTGAGATTTGGGGATTTTTAAGCCATGGTTAGTCATCCATTTGAGTTAGAAGCCGGATCTGGAGTTGCTACTTCAGATCTAAGCATATTTTGGTCTTGGGAAGCATAAAGTATCAGCCCTTGAGTTGATTACGGAGCCTCTTTGCCTTAAACCCTAGTTTATGGTGTATTTAGCCTAGATCTCCTTCTCTACATGTAAAGTTTGCAACTTTACGTGAGGAATAGGCTTGGGAAGGGTAGATCTACAGTTTGGAGTCCATGCATGACTCAAAAGTCCTCTGCATGTATGTAGATCTGAATGGACTCGGCGAGTCCTTTGAGTGGACTCAGCGAGTAGCATGAAGATTAGGAGGAACTCGACGAGTGGGATGAACAACTCATCGAGTCAGATGAAGTTGGGCAGGAACTCGGCGAGTTGGAAGAACAACTCGGTGAGTCAGGTCACGAAACCCCAAACCCTTCAAGTTGAGACTCGAATCAGTGATTCGAGTGGAGACTCGGTGGGTTGGATAGGTCAGGACTCGGAAATCGGTAGACTCGGCGAGTCGAGTCGCGATTGGAAGGACTCCTGGCTTATGAACTCAGCGAGTCAATAGGTAGACTCGGCGAGTAGGGTTGACCTGGAAGGTTGAACTTGACCAGGACTTTGAATTTGACCAGAGTTGACTTGGTTGACTGTCGGGAGTCAGTTAGACTAAGTGTTGCATTGATTTTGGTAGCTCGGGGAGCTAGTGGAGCAGGAGTTCAAAGAGTTGCCGGTCAGCAGCCAGTGGGATCATCAGCGAGTTCAGCCAGTGCAGGTGAGTTTCCCTTTGTGTGAATGGGTCTACGGCCACAATGCCGACCCATGTAGTTATGAGTAGAAGACTCGGGGGTTAGCCCTAGCCACAGTATGCTAGTATGATATTCAGGACGAGGTCCAATGATAGCGGGCGGGTGCCCAAGGAATGGTTTATGTGATAGTTTATACTTGTTGTCTGTGTGATACTTGTATGTGCCTAATAGGGAGGTGAGTGTGGGCGAGGACCCGTATCTCACCAATAGAAGAGTGTGGATGGTGTGCCACATCTCATTAGCAGCAGATCAGGGGTAAGGCCCGAGTTAGGGAAAGAGTGAATGTGGGCTGGGCCCGTATCTCACTATCAGTAGGAGTATGGACGGGGTTCCATGACTCATCGGTAGCAGGATAAGGGCGAGGCCTTCGGACATGATCCGTTAGTATGTGTTTAGCCTATGTGTTGTGATATGTTAGTGGGCGAGGCCCTATGACAGGCGAGGCCTAAGTGAAACAGATCTGTATCCGAGCGGGGCTCGAAGCCAAGCGGGGCCGTTGTAGCGGGCGAGGCCCTGATTAGCGAGTGTGGCCCAGTATGTGCAGTATGTGGTTATGCATGGTATGTGTTAGGGTGGGGAAATCACTAAGCTTCGTGCTTACGGTTTTCAGTTTTGGTTTCAGGTGCTTCCGGTAGCGGAGGGAAGAGCTCGGGGTGATCGCATGGCACACACCATAGACTAGACAGCCTGGGAATGTTTCCTCTAATAACGAACATGTATTTTGGAAATTAATACTCTGTTTATGTTTTGAAATGATGAATTTGCTTAGAGTAATGTTTTATTAAAAGAAATTTTTAGTCTTGAATTTTGGGACGTTACACAACATATCATAGTACCGGGTCTTCCTCATATCCTCATCCCTGCGTACTGAGGTACCAGTAAGGCCCTTTCCCTGAACTTGGCGGTAATATCCGCCACCGACTCAGTCGTCTGCCTCATATCAAGAAACTCTCTACCCAGCTGCTGAATCTCCACAGCTGGCGCGAAATCAGCCCTAAACCTAGTCACAAAGTCCAACCAAGTCATAGCCTCAACGGCTGCGGCTCCCAAAGAATCACTGACCGCATCCCACCAATCTCGAGCTCGGTCTCTCAAACAACCAGAATCATACCGTACCTTCGATTCCTCAGGGAAGAAGCTCATCAGCTGAGCAGACTCGATGTTTGCAGTCCACCTCCTGGCAACAAGGGGGTCCTTCACCCCGTGGAAGTCTGGCGCACCACATCCCCTGAAATCCTTGAAGGAGAATGTGCATGTCCCCGACTGGATATATGCCATATCGATGATCCCTTCCACGATCGACCTGAAAGTCCCTGGGGTCGCCTCAAGGATGCCTCTCATAATCTCAGACGCGATGAAATCGTGTAGTTCGTCATCAACTGGCTCGGAACCTGCACCCGAACCTGAACCTGATCCTGACCCAAACCGTGAACCTCCTGCTCCGTGACGAGTCACGACCATTCTGAAACAAAACACATAATCGTCAGAGTCATACATAACCTTGAGAGGTCTCACACACTCTACAAGTTCCCTGGTTCTATATCAGCCCTCCTTGACTCGAGTACGAATCCTCTGATTTTAGTAGTATGGGCTCATACTACCTTCCACATCTATCCGTACTTTCCTCAAGGATTACCTTAACTTCACCAAGTCCCTTTCACTACTACTGCTCACTGCACTAATCTCATCCTAGGCTTAACCTAGGGTAAGTCTCCAACCTACTCTCCGCCATCAGCTGCATAAGGAATCCATGCTACCTTTACCTAACTACCTCGCGAATACCAATACATATCACTAAGATCAAATAATTCTTCAAATGAGAGGTCCTACCCTACAACGTTGGACTCAGACAAGAGCTGCGAAATAGGGCTAGACCTAACCTTCTGAAATTATTTAGTCCTCTCAATATGTAACCTAACATATTCGTTTACTAATTAGCTAAAGATAACCAGAACTCCTAAAAGCACAAAGCAAGCAGCATTCAGGCATTGAGTAACCAAACCAGTCATATCCTATTCAGGCCATCA
Organism: Lactuca serriola; assembly: GCF_051521515.1. Taxonomy (NCBI): domain Eukaryota; kingdom Viridiplantae; phylum Streptophyta; class Magnoliopsida; order Asterales; family Asteraceae; genus Lactuca; species Lactuca serriola. The sequence continues at coordinate 83,683,457 of NC_136416.1, read as the reverse complement.
TATCATTGACTAATCAGTTCTATTACGCAGTTCAATTAGCACATAAAGCATCTTCCTAGATCCTTAGCCCTAATGTAGCATGCAGTTCTCATACACATATAGCAGACATATAAAAGCATCCTTCCTAGATCCTTAGCCCTAATCTAGCATGCAGTTCTCATAATCATAACACATATGATAACAAACATGTATGAGTATCTTGGGGAAAACTTGCTTGTGCTCGGCCGATTGCACGCATCACACACCTTGTTCTTTCTCAAAACTCTTTATTTAGTCTTTTAGAAAAAAATATTTTCTTGTAAAATCTTTCAAATCCTCGATTTGAGTCCAGATACCCCCGAAGGTGTGTCCGAATCACTCAAACCAAGGATCTGATACCAACTTGTAACATCCCAAAAATACGGACAAAAAATTTCATTTTTGTTATAGCAATTTATAAAACAATTTATCGAAAACATCATTAAGTTATTTCATTTCATAAAAATCAATATATCATAAGTCTCAAAATCATGTCATAACATAGTAACAATGTCAGAGTACAAATCCCAAGAATCTCATATGCGGAAATCACATGTGCGATGCGCTGCTACTATACCGACTCCTTTCCCTTCGAAGAAGAAGGACCTGAAACAAAAACTGAAAATCGTAAATACAAAGCTTAGCGAGTTCCCCCATCATACCACATACCATATACATACTATCTAACATATCCGAGTACTGAACTACCCCTTCGGGTCCATAAAACTCTGGAGTCTCGATCCTACTCGTCGAGTTCCCTTTCATACAAGTCGGGGCATTTCATTTACAACTCGCCGACTTCATCCTTGAACTCATCGAGTTCCTCTACATATCAGTTAGGACATTTTGCTCTCAGCTCGCCGAGTTTATCCTTGAACTCGTCGAGTTCTTCTTCATTTCAGTCGGGACATTTGCTCTCAATTCGCCGAGGTCATCCTTGGACTCGTCGAGTTCTTTGACCTTCAAATCCATAAACATGTCCAACTCGCTAAGTCATCTTCTAGACTCAACAAGTCTGCTCAGTAATAGAAAAGGTTGGGGGACCACGACCAAACTCGCCGAGTCGTATGAACAACTCATCGAGTCCCCCATAGCCTAAATCCATAAAGTCGATTTTTTTCGGGCTTAATGCATCCAAAATGTAGATCTAGTTCCCTAGGGTTGACATATCACGTAAAGTTTCTAACTTTACGTGCATGCATGGGTTATTTAGCTCAAATAGCCCTAAAAAGTGGTTCATATAATGCATGGGACTCCCATGGCCATAAAGTTGGCATCTTTATGCCATAGAGTCCCTCAAAGGCTCTTGATCTAAAGTTATTACCCCAAAACATGGTTGTATCCATGAATGGTTCCATATTATGCTCTATATGGTCCTAAACTACCCCATGAAGAGATCTAGTAAACAAATAGACAAGGTATAGACTTTATACCTCAAATGAACTGGAAATGGAGTTCTTATTCTGGATCGAAAGCTCCTTCCTTCAACCAAGCACTTCTATCTTCCACTCCTTCAAGAAAACACCAATGAATCACTTCTTTTTCACTCACACACACTCACAAAGCTCAAGATCACGAATTAGGGTTTGCTGGACTATGGGAGGCGACGAGGGAGGCCACAATGGGGGTGTTAAGGTCTGTAAATAGGGTACAAACCCTGAAAATTAGGGTTTCACTCTGGAAATCCTACTCGTCGAGTCGAGGCTTCTCAACTCGTCGAGTAGACTTCAAGTCCTGCGTCCAAAATCCCATTCCTACTCAACGAGTTTGGGGCCTCCAACTCGTCGAGTCCCTTTGAAAAAATGAATGTTTTAATTTAAAATACATAACAGGATCCGGGCGTTACATACAAATTTATGAAATTTAACATACTAGACAAATCTGTTGCACTTCTCAAATTAATATGAATTCAGTTTCCTTATATTTGTTACAAAATATGATCAAATAACAAGATAAATTATAGAGTAAATAAAGAAATGAGAGTGAAGAGAACTTTTATTCCTATACTTGTGATGAAATCATTAACTTTCTAATACATATGGCTCACTATTTATACAACTAAAATAAAATGAAAGATGAATGCACATTATGATGGTGCATTATTACACTTAAAAACACATTGTAATAGTTATTACTAATGCTAAGTAATGATAGAGAGTATGGGAGAAATGGGGAATCCAATGATCATTCAAAAAATAATATTTCATAACACTCCCCCTTGAATGACAATTGTATCATGCCTCGTTAAAACCTTAATAGGTAAAACCTCATGGGAAAACCCTTTATTAAGGAAAAAGAGTACATGATTAATAATAGATATTGGAAACAATTGCCTCGTTAAAAACTTTGTTAAGAAAACGCAATGGGGGAAAACATAGCTAAGGAATAGAGTACAATATGCTTCTAACTCCCCCTGATCAACACATCGCTTGATTTCCTTGAAGCGCCGCATAGAAATGTTTCATAACATATTTTCAAATTTGGATGTAGGAAGTGCTTTAGTGAACAAATCGGGAATGTTGTTACTTGATTGAATTTTATGGATGTTGATGCCACACTCTTTTTGAAGATAACGAGTGGAAAAAACTTGGGTGGTATATGCTTGGTTTTGTCTCCTTTGATAAATACTTCGTTGAATGGAGCTATACAAGTCGTCTTATATTCATATAGTATGGTTGGAACATCCCTGTTAGAAGTTAGACCAAATTCTTGTGAATGTGTTGTGTTAAATTTCTTAACCAAATACATTCATGACTTGCCTTATTAATTGTTATAATCTCTGCATGGTTAGAATATGAAGCAACTAAAGTTTGTTTAACATAATGTCAATAAATTTCCTTACCTCCATAAGTGAATAAATAACCTGTTTGAGTTCGAGGTTTATGTGAATCAGATAAATATCCAACATTTGCACAACTAAATAACTTCGCATTTGATGAATTTGAGTAGTACAAATTCATATCCACTGTACCACGAAGATACCATAGAATGTGTTTGACTCCATTCCAGTGTCTTCTTGTTGGAAAAGAACTATATCTTGCTAATAAGTTTATCACAAAAGATATATTAGGTCTTTTATTAATAGTAAGATATATTAGTGCACCAATAACACTAAGATATGGTTCTTTAGGAAAAAGAAGATTTGCATGTTTTTTATGATGCTGAAATTGGTCCTTTTTGGCATCTAAGTGCCTTACCACCATTAGGTTAGTCATGGATGTGAGTTATTCCTATAAAACCTTTTAAACACCTCTTCTTGATATTAATGTACAAAAACTCCATTTTTGTGTGCTTAATTTGAAGACCCAAATATCATTTGACTTTACCAAGATCATTCATTTCAAATATTTCTTTCAAACTAGAGGTGACTTTTTCTAATTCTCTAGGAGTTCCAATTATGTCCAAATCATCTACAATAACATCAATTATGACAAATTCTTATCCAGATCTTTTTACGTATACATATGAGCTTATTGGATCATTTTTGTAGCCCCTTTTCAACCAAAATGAACTTAAACAGTTGAACCACATTTAGTCATATTGTTTCAATCCATACAAAGATTTATTTAATTTTACTGAATATACTTCTCGAGAATTAGAAGTTTGTGCTTCTGGTACCTTAAACCCTTCTAGGATTTTTCCAGTTTTGCATGTGCTGCCAAGCTTATTAGATAACAGAATGCAATTGCATCAACCAAGGAGCGTACGTTTCTTCAAAATCAATTTTGGGCCTTTGGAAAAAATCTTTTGCAACAAGTTTTGCTTTTTATCTCTAAAATTCATTTTTATCATTTATTTTAAGAACATATACTCATTTCTGTCCCACTGGTTTTACTATATTTTGTGTACGGACTATAGGTTTAACAACTATTCATGGAGTAAGAGAATTAAGCTCTTTAATGAATACATCTTTCCATTTTGGCTAATCTTTTCTATTTCTACATTCATCTACAGATTTGGGTTCAAGATATGTGACAACCCGATATTTTAAGTCAATGTAACGACCTAAAAGTCAAGGAATTGTAATCTACTTTTGATATAATAAAAGTAACGTCAAAAATAAAATGTTCAAAAGTCTCAATTGGGTTGCATAAAGTAATAAATATCGTAAAAGGGTTTTCAGAAATGTAAAGAACACAAAAATCCGAGTTATAACGAAGCAGTTATGACCAATCGAAAATCCACAGCAAAACAGGTAAAACGATGTTAAGCGTTAAACGTGAAATAACAATAAAATACTTTTTAGCCTTAGGTATCTAAATGAATTTCGTAGATATCATTAAACCATGAACGTACATAAAAAGAACGTCCAAATCTGACTTCATATGAGGATATTATGATTTTTCTAAGTTTCAGAATAGCAGTAGACAGCTAAAAACTTGAAATAAAGATCGAGCGATATTTAGCTGACACAACCTAAACTAGAATTGAAGATCTTGACAATAGTAATACAACGGTAAAAAGACAGACGAAAACGGACACCGGATGAAGAAGTTATGAATTTTTAATGGTTTTTTCCTGTCCCGGCCAATTAAAAATATACAATAAAAAATAACGTCAAAATTTGCCAACTAAGTCTAAATGAAAGTTGTAGATTATATTCTCACCTACGCGTGGATATAAAGAACGTAAAAAAATGTAGCTCATTTGCGAAAGTTACACATTTTAGAAGATTGGGGCACACAAACCGAGGGGAGTACGCTATGACGTACGAGGGTACGCCCAGCGTACTCAGTGTGTGGCCTCCGATTGACCACATCTCCCTACTACCTTCTATCTTGTCCCATCCGAAGTCCGGAGCCTGAAGAAGGCGTCATGCATGATGTACGCCCAACGTGCGCGAGTATGCTCAGCGTACGAGGGTTAGTTCCACTCCTATATAAAGGGTGCGAGGCTTCCGAATTCTTTTGCCAATTCACAACCTTTATCCCATATTTTCTCACTCTCGAGCCTCCCGAAACTATCCCGACGCCCCGATTACGTATCCAAGCTCTGAAAAAGGTCTGAAACTCCCGAGAAATTTTCCACTTTCCGGTTGAAGTGCTGCCCGAGAAAAGTCTCGTTTTCTGCAAATCATCACACTTACCAGGTGAGTTCATACCCATATATTTTCATGTTTTTACTATATTTTAGGGGGAAAATACAAGTGAAACGCAAGAAAAAATTATGTTAAAATGCAAATCGTTACATACAGTTTCTAATGCTTTATCTACATTTTGTGTATAAATGTTAAATAAGTAAAATAATGTTATTACAAATATCGTACTTTACATGCAAAGTTGGTAATACACTAAGGTTTATCATTCAAATGAAACAGACTTTTGAAAAACTATAATAGGTATAGTTTACGAGATATTCATGATATCTTACACTCTATGAACACTATAGAAAGGAAATGTTTACATTTACAAGAAAAAATGGACTTTTCATACGTAAAACAATTTGATACAAACTTTTGTGAGACATTTAACTTCATGTACTTTCAAGTACGCATTTGAAGTCCTGTGTTATAAACCATAATCTCCTGTAGGGAGTGCGTGATACTTGTGTATAGATCTATACGGGATTGACAATCCCGTACCTAAACTGTTAGCTACAGTTGGACCGACATGTCTGGGGTGACAAACGTCATATCATTCCAACGCCTGAAGAATGTTGCGAACAAGGCAGTCTAGGTCAATAGTACGGTTATAAAACTCACATGTAGTATTAAAACATTTAATTTACGGGGCTATCAAACGTCTTAGTGGTTATATATACATATATAAATCTACTTACACTATTTTAGGTATAGAAAATACTTATGCATTCCGGTTTTTTGGAACTTTTTAAACTACTATTCATTTATGGAATGTATTGGATTTTCTCGAAACAAACTTAGTTACTTTATACAAAAAGGCATACAATTCTTATACAAAAACGCCTATGAACTCAACAACTTAATTGTTGACACTTTTTCAAAACTACTTGTATTTCTCAGGGATTCAGTAATACAGGTAAACAACAACTTTTGGGGAAGGGACGCTAAGGTGTCAATTTCATACTCATTATATCATCATAATGTAATTTCTTTTGAAACATGTATTACAATCAACAATGTAACTTTTTGAATTATATTTATGATGGTTGTGTTTGCTTTCTTTACTATTTACTCAACTATTATGATACTACATGAAGTCATCCGCCCTCGAATGTTTCCTCTGATAACGAACATGTATTTTGGACATTAATACTCTGTTTATGTTTTGAAATGATGAATTTGCTTAGAGTAATGTTTTATTAAAAGAAATTTTTAGTCTTGAATTTTGGGACGTTACACAACATATCATAGTACCGAGTCTTCCTCATATCCTCATCCCTGCGTACTGAGGTACCAGTAAGGCCCTTTCCCTGAACTTGGCGGTAATATCCGCCACTGACTCAGTCGTCTGCCTCATGTCAAGAAACTCTCTACCCAGCTGCTGAATCTCCATAGCTAGCGCAAACTCAGCCCTAAACCTAGTCACAAAGTCCAATCAGGTCATAGCCTCATGGGCTGCGGCTCCCAAAGAATCACTGACCGCCTCCCACCAATCTCGAGCTCGGTCTCTCAAACAACCAGCATCATACCGGACCTTCGATTCCTCAGGGAAGAAGCTCGTCAGCTGAGCAGACTCGATGTTTGCAGTCCACCTCCTGGCAACAAGGGGGTCCTTCACCCCGTGGAAGTCTGGCGCACCACATCCCCTGAAGTCCTTGAAGGAGAGTGTGCATGTCCCCGACTGGATATATTCCATATCGATGATCTTTCCATGATCGACCTGAAAGTCCCTGGGGTCGCCTCAAGGATGCCTCTCATAATCTCAGACGCGATGAAATCGTGTAGTTCGTCATCAACTGGCTCGGAACCTGCACCCGAACCTGAACCTGATCCTGACCCAAACCGTGAACCTCCTGCTCCGTGACGAGTCACGACCATTCTGAAACAAAACACATAATCGTCAGAGTCATACATAACCTTGAGAGGTCTCACACACTCTACAAGTTCCCTGGTTCTATATCAGCCCTCCTTGACTCGAGTACGAATCCTCTGATTTTAGTAGTATGGGCTCATACTACCTTCCACATCTATCCGTACTTTCCTCAAGGATTACCTTAACTTCACCAAGTCCCTTTCACTACTACTGCTCACTGCACTAATCTCATCCTAGGCTTAACCTAGGGTAAGTCTCCAACCTACTCTCCGCCATCAGCTGCATAAGGAATCCATGCTACCTTTACCTAACTACCTCGCGAATACCAATACATATCACTAAGATCAAATAATTCTTCAAATGAGAGGTCCTACCCTACAACGTTGGACTCAGACAAGAGCTGCGAAATAGGGCTAGACCTAACCTTCTGAAATTATTTAGTCCTCTCAATATGTAACCTAACATATTCGTTTACTAATTAGCTAAAGATAACCAGAACTCCTAAAAGCACAAAGCAAGCAGCATTCAGGCATTGAGGAACCAAACCAGTCATATCCTATTCAGGCCATCATATCATTGACTAATCAGTTCTATTACGCAGTTCAATTAGCACATAAAGCATCTTCATAGATCCTTAGCCCTAATGTAGCATGCAGTTCTCATACACATATAGCAGACATATAAAAGCATCCTTCCTAGATCCTTAGCCCTAATCTAGCATGCAGTTCTCATAATCATAACATATATGATAACAAACATGTATGAGTATCTTGGGGAAAACTTGCTTGTGCTCGGCCGATTGCACGCATCACACACCTTGTTCTTTCTCAAAACTCTTTATTTAGTCTTTTAGAAAAAAATATTTTCTTGTAAAATCTTTCAAATCCTCGATTTGAGTCCAGATACCCCCGAAGGTGTGTCCGAATCACTCAAACCAAGGATCTGATACCAACTTGTAACATCCCAAAAATACGGACAAAAAATTTCATTTTTGTTATAGCAATTTATAAAACAATTTATCGAAAACATCATTAAGTTATTTCATTTCATAAAAATCAATATATCATAAGTCTCAAAATCATGTCATAACATAGTAACAATGTCAGAGTACAAATCCCAAGAATCTCATATGCGGAAATCACATGTGCGATGCGCTGCTACTGTACCGGCTCCTTTCCCTTCGAAGAAGAAGGACCTGAAACAAAAACTGAAAATCGTAAATACAAAGCTTAGCGAGTTCCCCCATCATACCACATACCATATACATACTATCTAACATATCCGAGTACTGAACTACCCCTTCGGGTCCATAAAACTCTGGAGTCTCGATCCTACTCGTCGAGTTCCCTTTCATACAAGTCGGGGCATTTCATTTACAACTCGCCGACTTCATCCTTGAACTCATCGAGTTCCTCTACATATCAGTTAGGACATTTTGCTCTCAACTCGCCGAGTTTATCCTTGAACTCGTCGAGTTCTTCTTCATTTCAGTCGGGACATTTGCTCTCAACTCGCCGAGGTCATCCTTGGACTCGTCGAGTTCTTTGACCTTCAAATCCATAAACATGTCCAACTCGCTAAGTCATCTTCTAGACTCAACAAGTCTGCTCAGTAATAGAAAAGGTTGGGGGACCACGACCAAACTCGCCGAGTCGTATGAACAACTCATCGAGTCCCCCATAGCCTAAATCCATAAAGTCGATTTTTTCGGGCTTAATGCATCCAAAATGTAGATCTGGTTCCCTAGGGTTGACATATCACGTAAAGTTTCTAACTTTACGTGCATGCATGGGTTATTTAGCTCAAATAGCCCTAAAAAGTGGTTCATATAATGCATGGGACTCCCATGGCCATAAAGTTGGCATCTTTATGCCATGGAGTCCCTCAAAGGCTCTTGATCTAAAGTTATTGCCCCAAAACATGGTTGTATCCATGAATGGTTCCATATTATGCTCTATATGGTCCTAAACTACCCCATGAAGAGATCTAGTAAACAAATAGACAAGGTATAGACTTTATACCTCAAATGAACTGGAAATGGAGTTATTATTCTGGATCGAAAGCTCCTTCCTTCAACCAAGCACTTCTAGCTTCCACTCCTTCAAGAAAACACCAATGAATCACTTCTTTTTCACTCACACACACTCACAAAGCTCAAGATCATGAATTAGGGTTTGCTGGACTATGGGAGGCGACGAGGGAGGCCACAATGGGGGTGTTAAGGTCTGTAAATAGGGTACAAACCCTGAAAATTAGGGTTTCACTCTGGAAACCCTACTCGTCGAGTCGAGGCTTCTCGACTCGTCGAGTAGACTTCAAGTCTTGCGTCCAAAATCCCATTCCTACTCAACGAGTTTGGGGCCTCCAACTCGTCGAGTCCCTTTGAAAAAATGAATGTTTTAATTTAAAATACATAACAGGATCTGGGCGTTACATACAAATTTATGAAATTTAACATACTAGACTAATCTGTTGCACTTCTCAAATTAATATGAATTCAGTTTCCTTATATTTGTTACAAAATATGATCAAATAACAAGATAAATTATAGAGTAAATAAAGAAATGAGAGTGAAGAGAACTTTTATTCCTATACTTGTGATGAAATCATTAACTTTCTAATACATATGGCTCACTATTTATACAACTAAAATAAAATGAAAGATGAATGCACATTATGATGGTGCATTATTACACTTAAAAACACATTGTAATAGTTATTACTAATGCTAAGTAATGATAGAGAGTATGGGAGAAATGGGGAATCCAATGATCATTCAAAAAATAATATTTCATAACACTCCCCCTTGAATGACAATTGTATCATGCCTCGTTAAAACCTTAATAGGTAAAACCTCATGGGAAAACCCTTTATTAAGGAAAAAGAGTACATGATTAATAATAGATATTGGAAACAATTGCCTCGTTAAAAACTTTGTTAAGAAAACGCAATGGGGGAAAACATAGCTAAGGAATAGAGTACAATATGCTTCTAACTCCCCCTGATCAACACATCGCTTGATTTCCTTGAAGCGCCGCATAGAAATGTTTCATAACATATTTTCAAATTTGGATGTAGGAAGTGCTTTAGTGAACAAATCGGGAATGTTGTTACTTGATTGAATTTTATGGATGTTGATGCCACACTCTTTTTGAAGATAACGAGTGGAAAAAACTTGGGTGGTATATGCTTGGTTTTGTCTCCTTTGATAAATACTTCGTTGAATGGAGCTATACAAGTCGTCTTATATTCATATAGTATGGTTGGAACATCCCTGTTAGAAGTTAGACCAAATTCTTGTGAATGTGTTGTGTTAAATTTCTTAACTAAATACATTCATGACTTGACTTATTAATTGTTATAATCTCTGCATGGTTAGAATATGAAGCAACTAAAGTTTGTGTAACATAATGTCAATAAATTTTCTTACCTCCATAAGTGAATAAATAACCTGTTTGAGTTCGAGGTTTATGTGAATCAGATAAATATCCAACATTTGCACAACTAAATAACTTCGCATTTGATGAATTTGAGTAGTACAAATTCATATCCACTGTACCACGAAGATACCATAGAATGTGTTTGACTCCATTCCAGTGTCTTCTTGTTGGAAAAGAACTATATCTTGCTAATAAGTTTATGACAAAAGATATATTTGGTCTTGTATTAATAGTAAGATATATTAGTGCACCAATAACACTAAGATATGGTTCTTTGGGAAAAAGAAGATTTGCATGTTTTTTATGATGCTGAAATTGGTCCTTTTTGGCATCTAAGTGCCTTACCACCATTAGGTTCCTCATGGATGTGAGTTATTCCTATAAAACCTTTTAAACACCTCTTCTTGATATTAATGTACAAAAACTCCATTTTTGTGTGCTTAATTTGAAGACCCAAATATCATTTGACATTACCAAGATCATTCATTTTAAATATTTCTTTCAAACTAGAGGTGTGACAACCCAAAGTTAATCCGTTACATTACCCCGTTACCGTTAACGGAATACTCCATTGTATAAAAGTTCCGTTAATTAGAGGTCGTCAAATAAATAAATGTTTCATTTATTTATATCTTCATGTCGTTAAGTCGTGATAAGAGAAATAAAAAAACCTGTGATACACATTTTCATTTAAATGGAAATGTTAGTTTTATTATTACGATCACTAAATCGGGTGCGACCAAAAGCCTCGTTAAACGACAGTATCGGGTAGAATTTCACCAAGATCCAACTCCCACCCACATATAAAGGGGAGTAAACCCCATTTCAACCTTTTTCACTCTCTCTCTCTCTCTCTATACTCTCTCTCTAGACTCGTTTTCGACCCGAAACCGCAACCAAACGCTTCCAAATCATAAGTCCGCTTATCCTAGCTTATTCTAAACATTATGATTTGTGTTTATAGCTTAAAAATCGGACTTAGAAGCTGTTGAAAAGGAGTTTACGGCCTAAGATCCTCCTTAGGCCGTAAACACCTTATTTGAGGCCAAAAAGACCCAAACTTGTCCCTAAAAGCTTGGAAATAAATAGAGGAATTAGTCTAGGAGTGTTTGCTCATTTAAAACAATCAAATTAGGGCATAAAAGAGAGTTTACGACCCAAGCACATGCTTAGGCCATAAACCCCTCTAAATCATGCCAAAATGCCCCAAAAACACTCCCAAACCACCCTTAGGATTAAGACATAATTAAGGGACTTGCTACTTTGGGTTTAGATCATTTAAACACAAGGAAATGTAGGGGAAAAAGGAGTTTATGGCCCAGACATGTGTCAAGGCCGTAAACACCTTCAAACATGCCAAAATGTTGGTTTTTGTTCCCCAAATGGCCTTAGACATTTACCATTAAATACTAGGATTGTATCAAGGGCTTAAAATCAAAGATTGGAGGGTGTATGAGAGTTCACGGCCAAGCCATAGATCTTACGGCCGTAAACTCTCAAAGGTTGGTCATTTGGACCATAAACTCTAAAGGAGTGCCCTCTTGGAACCCCAAACACCCCTATAGCCTTGAATAATTACTAGAAGTGATATAAGGGCTTGAAACTTCACAAAACTCAAAGAATGAGAGTTTACGGCTGTAAACTCCCTTAGGAGTGTCCCTAGGCCATAAACTCCCTAATGAAGCCCTTAGAAGCCTTAAACTCACTCATGCCTTTTTGGGAAAGTACTTAGAATAATCCCATGAACAAGCTAGAAGCCTTAAAACACACTAGATACCCTCACCATGAGTTTATGGCCGTAAACTCATGGTGAGATGTCCCTGGGCCGTAAACTAGGTAATTAGAGTTTACTCTCGGAGAGTAAACTCCATTCCTAAGCCATACGCACCTTTAGACGCTACCCGGGACACCTAAACACTTATCTAAAGTGTTTTCCGCTCCTTTGAGTGCGTATATTTGTTTAATTAGTATTAAATATACTAATTGTATGTGAACATATGTTATCATATGTTAAATAGGTTATTGTGTGTGTTCGAGTCCTTGCGTGACACCGAACGCCCAAACGGCACCTTCGTCGGACCTACTTACACCAGGTGAGTTCATACCCCTGAATGAACCTTTTAAATGTTTTAACATGTTTTATAGGGGGAATACAAGTTAAACATGCCAGTTATCATATCAATCACATGTGATTGATAACCCGCATGCACAAGATTTTACCACTGTACACTGTTTTACCGAGTAGGGCACTATAAATGGCTTTCAAAAAGGGTTTTCACTTGTTCAAGTTCTTAGTTTTATTGCTTTATCAAAGTTCCATTTTCAAAATGATTTATGAAAGATTTCCAAAGATTTCTAAAGGTTTTCACACTTATTTTACCAAAGAATACAAATGTGATTTTCCTGAGTATAATGGTTTTTCCAAGGTTTTCATGTATACTTTTACTTGTTAGTTACTGCTGCTTCACTTATACTTATTTTTAAACTCCTACTCGATAACGCTTTCACTTTGTGATGCGTTTATACTTGGTATTGTCTCTATTTCGCTTATTCTTGTAGTCGCTTATACTTGATAGACGCTCTTACTTCACTTATCGTCGTTTCCACTTCGTGATACACATACACTGGGTACACTTATACTTCACGATTCGATTATCCCACTCTGTACGCTTATACTTCACGACTCGGATGTTCCATTGTACGCTTATACTTCACGACTCGGATGCTCCACTGTACGCTTATACTTCACGACTCGGATGTTCCACTGTACACTTATACTTCACTGTATGATACCACTTGATACACACTCAAGCGTAGTTAGATGTATGTTTGTGCTTGTATAGATGCATATAAATAATGATTGAAGGACTTAGGAAGGCTTGTCCGCCCTATTTCCTTTTCTTCGTTGAGATGTGGTCTGGTGGGATCGGATGTCCATCCGAAGGTCGTTTGATTCATTAGTTATATATTATGTACACAAGCATAAACATACGGGTCTTCTTCAGTAAATTTAGTTAAGAGTCTCTACCTCTAGGTCAACACTTACATTAGAAACCCACTACCCACTGTTTGGAAGTCATTACCCACTATTTGGGATGCATCTTCGGGACACGGCCTTCTCAGTTGTCTAGTTGGTAACCAGAGTCTCCTGTAGGGAAAGCGGACATTGTGTGTATAGATCTATACGGGATTGACACCCCCGCACCCTGACTGCTAGCTACAGTCCACGACTCACCAAGTCAAGGGGTGACAAATGTCACATTATATAGACGCTTATAGGGCGTCTGGTACTCTAGTTTCGGTTAGTATGGTTACGAGTATCCCGGGTTACCTTATAATTCATGGCCTTAAGGTAACAATATTCATCGGCAATTTACACTGTATGCTGGTAACTCATTTTCAGAGTCACTCTGTTTTGACCTTGCAAGATGTATCTTTCATTTGATACTGTCTGCGGTCTGTATTCTCCGTTTTGACCTTGCAAGATGTATCTTTCATTTGATACTGTCTGCGGTCTGTAATCACTGTTTTAGACCTTACCAGTTGTACCTTTCATTTGGTAACTTCTGGGGTCTGTGTCTTCTTTTGTTAGACTGAGCCAGACGTGTCGTTCGTTCGATACCCTCCTGGAGTCTATGATTTCTTTTGCCTTAGTCAGCAGTCCTCACTGCTGAGGCATATGTTATTTCCCTGACTTCTCTTGCTTTCTTTAATAATCAAATTCAATATTTTGATAATGATAGCGATTAAGGGAAAACTACTTTTACCACATAACTCTGTCCAGTCTTAGTAGAAGGCTGCTTTTATTAAAGAAAATATAGGATTTTCTGGAAAGAACTCTAATACACTGAAATCTCTTAAACTAGTTCATTATAAGGTTATTTGAATAAAATGTCACTAAATGCTTATGAACTCACCAACATTTGTAAAAATGCTGATACTCGCTTTTCAAATAACTTGTATTCTCAGGTTAGCATTAGACAGGTACATCCCCGGAGCAGTTGATGAAGATAGCTTAGTGCCATGCCATACTTACTTGTATTTACTTGTACTCTTTGATGTATTGTAATGTAAGCATGTAAAATTATTACTATTAATGCAATGTTTTGTTGTACTTTGATTACTATAATGCATGTGTTGTGATACTTGACATGACGTCATCCACCCCAGAACGTTTCCGCCGTTCCGGTTTTGGGGTGTGACAGATTGGTATCAGAGCATTGTTTATAGTGAGCTAAGTATATCAATTCATTATAGATATACAAAATATAAACACAAAGGGATAAAACACTCTGACCAAGAATTATACTTTAAAATATAACCATATTTTACCAAAGTATAAAAACATCCAGAATCTGAACACTCGAACAAAAGTATCACAAGAAGAACAAGAATAAAAGTCGTTGAGCATTACCGTCAAACCTGGGCAGTTATGTACTCGTAAGCTGGAATAAATGTAACCTGATCAACTACATTTATTCGAGATGCGATGAACGTGTGCTTGGGAGTGATAGTGGTGTGCAACAGGTCTGAAACTTACCAACTAGGATTGCTAGAGCCAAACATAAAGTTAAAATACTATAGGAGTATTTTAGAACACTAAAAGATCCACACTAATCCCAGAATGAAACTCAGAAGATAAGAATCAAACAAGAATTAAAATACCATAGGGGTATTTTAGAATCCATAAACAACCTTGCGTGAATAACTAAAAAGATCCTTAGTGATATACCTACAACTACAGAGGGTGTACTCCCAAGGTTATATATAATAAGGATCCCATAGGCTAAGAGTGTGTGGTTTCGCTCTATTTCCTTTTCCTCTTTGGGATGTGGTTCTAGAGTAGTATCACATATTCAGAGGCCTATCGGATCTAAGCTATATATGATTTGTATACCCTGTGTAATCGTAGCAGGACTCGATATGGATCATCCAGTGAAATGTTAATAATCTCTTAGGATTCTCTAGACATTTCCATTCTCGCATGAACCCTGTAAACAACCCTATCCACTTCAGTGCTCGGCAGATGAGTTGATTCAGACCCAGAGGAGGTTCATTGAGAAAATTTCCTGTTCGGAAATAAATGAACCGGGTCGAGACTATTGAATGCACCAAGTGCCCATATTCTTCTAAGGACATCGGTGCGAAATTTGCCTAAACTTCCGAGATTCCAGTCATCCATCATGAAGTGGTGACACCCAGAGTCGGAATCAGAAGGAAGGCAGAGTAGAGATTCAATATGTCCATACGAGGAGAGAACCCTAGGAAACTACCCGAAGGAAACCAACGCCAATTCCAGTCAAAGATACGAGGCAGACCGAGGGAGCCAGTACATGGAACCCGAGAATTGTCTTCCCCTCGTGATTCGTCACGCTAATACACCCATAAAATAATACAATTTAGTGAGTTAGTGGTTACACTACTCACGCTATGTGTTAGGTAAATCGTCGTTTCCCGTTGCCAGATACACGATTAGGGCAGATCCCCGCATCTCTATTTGAGAGAATTTTAGCCATTTGCCCTTGTGAGACTCTCTTTCCGCAGTTTCGTTCCGAACCGTTCTCAAATCTCTCCAAGCCGGAGAGTGAAACCTTTCCCAGTATAAAGTTAACTTAGTAGGAACGACTCGCATCTTATGGCTTTTTTTTTCGATACTCATACACCCACTTCGATTACCAGGACTACATCATAGGGATGTAGGTCGACACTCAGACGACCAGTACTCAAGGCACGGGAAAAATTTATGCCTAATACGTTAAGGACAGAAATGTCCAGGGTTAACCATCGTCTCTCATTACCTTGTATTCCTTTCCGTGTAGGAAAACCATGCCACCGAAGAAGCGTAACCAATCCACAAGCAAGAAACCTACTCTCTTATTCGATGAAGCTACGTTCCAAGCTGCAGTCTCAGCAGTCGTAGCAGCTGTCATGGCTCACCTGAATGCTAACACCGCCAAAGTTATCAAGGGCCCTGTCGGGATTTCCAATCCTGGCGATGGACAACAGCAACCAACACATCCATACTCAGCCACCCAAGAACCTCACTCAAACCCACTAAAGAGAAAACTCAAGATTGAGGAGGGAAGTACCTCGGCTTAAGGACCTTCCGAAGGGCAACGAGCTGAGACAGTCTATAACCCTGTCAATCCTTCCCTCCCGAATCCAAGAAGACCATACCTAGGAGACCTTCCCCACTGCAGCAAGTGCAGCTACCATCATCATGGTGTTTGCCGAGAGCTCTATTGTGCTAGGTGCCACATGTTGGGGCATACTGCTCGCGTCTGCAGAACCCCGGTTGAGTTCATTACATCAACCACCAATGTGGCGACCCGTACAGTTTGCCACCTATGTGGTAAAATGGGACACTTCAAGAAGGACTGCCCAACCGAAGGGAAAGACAAAGACACAGGAGGAGCCTAACTCTACTGCTTAGGCAGAAGCATCAAGACACTCGTTAGATTTTGGTACGTCTCTCGATCTCAGATAACTAAACTAAATACATTAAAAGATTAATTCAAAATCTAAATTCTCCCCAGTAAGGCGAAAGTCGCAGCACTGTTATAAGATAAAAAAAAATCATCAGGTAAAACTATAATTGCTAAACATATACGCTACGGCCATGTATATTTAAGATGGACAGACCTAGAGTGAGCGAATGCCGACTCATTTCCTGTTCCTCGTTTGGTTGTGGATTTAGGGCGGGGTCGCTCAGTCAACAGTCCTGCCCACCTTAAATATACATGACTAGTATATGTGAGGCTATTATAGAAATGCCTTGTGAAAATCCACTCATGAAAAGATACTCTATTCAGAAACACTTAGAACTCTCTATAGTTCCGCGTCGATTCTATCGGTCCAGGTATCCACGGTAGTGATACACAGGACGAAACCCGAGACACGTAGAACTTGTGTGCCTGTTCGGCACATGACTCTATCGATCTTCACTTTATATCATGTCGGAGTGTGCCAACTTCGACGACCCTATTGATCATGGTTCGACTTCGTGCAACCATGTGTACATTCTTAGTGCTGTGTAAAAAGAACTTTCTCCGTAGCCACGTCGGCGAATAAAGGTTCTTCCAAACCTGAACATAACACAAATAATCAAACCTAATGCGATCCGTCAATCGTCTCTCTTATCTCAAACTTTCCGAAGTACCCAAGAGAGGGTACCGTGCACCGTCGACCGACCCCTCGTAGTCAGATGAACACCGAAGTGA
The DNA here is from genome assembly GCF_051521515.1 of Lactuca serriola. Taxonomy (NCBI): domain Eukaryota; kingdom Viridiplantae; phylum Streptophyta; class Magnoliopsida; order Asterales; family Asteraceae; genus Lactuca; species Lactuca serriola. Next base: position 83,665,826 of record NC_136416.1, on the reverse strand, counting down.
ACGACACTATAGAAACTTCATTAGACGACAACCAACTGAAGCATACTCCATAGATTCCCCGGGAGATCCTTCGCACCTCGCACATCAGGTTCGTGAACCCAGATAACAAAACTCATGAGACTGACCACTATAACTAGGTATATGCATAAATGTGGCATATAATTGAGATAAAAAAGATTTAAGGTGTGTGTTTCCTCCCTAGTCCTTGTTCCTCGTTAGGTTGTGGGTTTGGGGTGGAGTCGCACAGCTGAACATCCTGCCAACCTCAATTATATACTGCTGGCATACACCAAGTATTGGTGGTTAAGCCAAGCGTGAGCTCTACCACGAACCTCTTAGAAAAGTCCTTCACCCTATTCCATAACATAGGAGCCGGAATCAAGAGAATCACTGTGGGTTGAGCTGGTAAAGTTCCGAGTGATGAGACCCTATACCCACTAGATTTGACCTAGACCGAGAAAACTCAGAACCTTCAGAAGAGTAGTTGCAGTAGGTGTTCACACTACTTAGGCACCTCGTCCACCCAGTTATAGAAAAGTGGTGCCTATCATCATCCACCCTCTCGTATGGAGGAAATCGTCGTCGCCCTGTAGACGTTAGACTTCATTCTCCGAATTGAACACTAGGATACCGAGAACCACAGGATAACCTTCGCAGCCAATAATACTTGATCAAAGAGCGAAAGTAGTTGTGTTAAGCCTCATGACCCTGATCCCAAAGAGGTTATAGACTTGACACCAGTCCTGGTGTTAGTCAAAGGGTTATGCAGGAGCATACACTTTCCACGCTAGAATAAACCACAGTCTTAGAGATTCATTGGACTATTAGGTGTTCCATGAATACTATCTTACGCTGAGATAGTAGAAGCACCTCCAGAGATAGTCCGACACTCGTCTGGTGAAACCCTATCTTCCCGACCTCCAGGGTTTCCGCATTTCAAGCTTCGTTAGTGCAGATTCCTTTTTGCACAAGCTTGAGATAGACACACTACAGCAAACTGATAACCATAGTCACACAACCCACTCGACGATCTAGAAAGTCTCTATCAGCTAGTTGACAGGAAACGCGAAACCAAAGACCACCCGAGCTTTCTAAGAACCAACCTGAAGGACTACACTACCAGTACGGAAGAGAACGTTAGGAACTTCGGAATGACGATCACGCCAGTGATGATCTTGCCATAGAAATACACTATGTTCTAAGTACTGAAAAGCTCTACCATTCCGAGAGCTTAGGACCATCTGAGAATTCTCATGGAGACTTGGTCCAACCCTTTTCAGGCCGCTACTACCTTCGATATACCACAAGATTCACACCCGATCGATCCACTTCTTAGACTTGACATGTGATTTCCCGACATCACTCTTCGTACCTCACTCATCTTGATAGGAACCATCGAGAACTCTAACCTTGTAGATACACCAGTTGGAACCCATTAGCTACACTAGACGGAATCCGCATCCCGTACGTGAAGGTCTGTCGGAATGACAAACACAGACTAGAGTTCACTATGGAATGTGAGGACAACCGTATAGGAGGTACCCTCTTACCTATACGCGATCATTGATACCTACTTCCTTGCCTAGACCTGAATTTCGAGATGAAATTCCCTCTAACGGGGGGATGATGTGACAACCCAAAGTTAATCCGTTACATTACCCCGTTACCGTTAACGGAATACTCCACTGTATAAAAGTTCCGTTAATTAGAGGTCATCAAATAAATAAATGTTTCATTTATTTATATCTTCATGTCGTTAAGTCGTGATAAGAGAAATAAAAAAACCTGTGATACACATTTCCATTTAAATGGAAATGTTAGTTTTATTATTAGGACCACTAAATCGGGTGTGACCAAAAGCCCCGTTAAACGACAATATCGGGTAGAATTTCACCAAGCTCCAACTCCCACCCATATATATAAAGGGGAGTAAACCCCATTTCAACCTTTTTCACTCTCTCTCTCTATACTCTCTCTCTAGACTCGTTTTCGACCCGAAAACGCAACCAAACGCTTCCAAATCGTAAGTCCGCTTATCCTAGCTTATTCTAAACATTATGATTCGTGTTTATAGCTTAAAAATCGGACTTAGAAGCTGTTGAAAAGGAGTTTACTGCCTAAGATCCTCCTTAGGCCGTAAACACCTTATTTGAGGCCAAAAAGACCCAAACTTGTCCCTAAAAGCTTGGAAATAAATAGAGGAATTAGCCTAGGAGTGTTTGCTCATTTAAAACAATCAAATTAGGGCATAAAAGAGAGTTTACGGCCCAAGCACATGCTTAGGCCGTAAACCCCTCTAAATCATGCCAAAATGCCCCAAAAACACTCCCAAACCACCCTTAGGCTTAAGAAATAATTAAGGGACTTGCTATTTCGGGTTTAGATCATTTAAACACAAGGAAATGAAGGGAAAAAGGAGTTTATGGCCCAGACATGTGTCAAGGCCGTAAACACCTTCAAACATGCCAAAATGTTGGTTTTTGTTCCCCAAATGGCCTTAGACATTTACCATAAAATACTAGGATTGTATCAAGGGCTTAAACTCAAAGATTGGAGGGTGTATGAGAGTTCACGGCCAAGCCATAGAGCTTACGACCGCAAACTCTCAAAGGTTGGTCATTTGGACCATAAACTCTAAAGGAGTTCCCTGTTGGAACCCCAAACACCCCTATAGCCTTGAATAATTACTAGAAGTGATATAAGGGCTTGAAACTTCACAAAACTCAAAGAATGAGAGTTTACGGCCATAAACTCCCTTAGGAGTGTCCCTAGGCCATAAACTCCCTAATGAAGCCCTTAGAAGCCTTAAACTCACTCATGCCTTTTTGGGAAAGTACTTAGAATAATCCCATGAACAAGCTAGAAGCCTTAAAACACACTAGATACCCTCACCATGAGTTTACGGCAATAAACTCATGGTGAGATGTCCCTGGGCCGTAAACTAGGTAATTAGAGTTTACTCTCGGAGAGTAAACTCCATTCCTAAGCCATACACACCTTTAGACGCTACCCGGGACACCCAAACACTTATCTAAAGTGTTTTCCGCTCCTTTGAGTGCGTATATTTGTTTAATTAGTATTAAATATACTAATTGTATGTGAACATATGTTATCATATGTTAAATAGGTCATTGTGTGTGTTCGAGTCCTTGCGTGACACCGAACGCCCAAACGACACCTTCGTCGGACCTACTTACACCAGCTGAGTTCATACCCCTGAATGAACCTTTTAAATGTTTTAACATGTTTTATAGGGGGGGGGGGGGGAGGGAATACAAGTTAAACATGCCAGTTATCATATCAATCACATGTGATTGATAACCTGCATGCACAAGATTTTACCACTGTACACTGTTTTACCGAGTAGGACACTATAAATGGCTTTCAAAAAGGGTTTTCACTTGTTCAAATTATTACTTTTATTGCTTTATCAAAGCTGCATTTTCAAACTGATTTATGAAAGATTTCCAAAGATTTCTAAAGGTTTTCACACTTATTTTACCAAAGAATACAAATGCGATTTTCCTGAGTATAAAGGTTTTTCCAAGGTTTTCATGTATACCTTTACTTGTTAGTTACTGCTACTTCACTTATACTTATTTTTAAACTCCTACTCGATAACGCTTTCACTTTGTGATGCGTTTATACTTGGTATTGTGTCTATTTCGCTTATACTTGATAGACGCTCTTACTTCACTTATCGTCGTTTCCACTTCGTGATACACATACACTGGGTACACTTATACTTCACGATTTGATTATCCCACTCTGTACGCTTATACTTCATGACTCAGATGTTCCATTGTACGCTTATACTTCACGACTCGGATGCTCCACTGTACGCTTATACTTCACGACTCGGATGTTCCACTGTACACTTATACTTCACTATATGATACCACTTGATACACACTCAAGCGTAGTTAGATGTATGTTTGTGCTTGTATAGATGCATATAAATAATGATTGAAGGACATAGGAAGGCTTGTCCGCCCTATTTCCTTTTCTTCGTTGAGATGTGGTCTGGTGGGATCGGATGTCCATCTGAAGGTCGTTTGATTCATTAGTTATATATTATGTACACAAGCATAGACATACGGGTCTTCTTCAGTAAATTCAGTTAAGAGTCTCTACCTCTAGTTCAACACTTACATTAGAAACCCACTACCCACTGTTTGGAAGTCATTGCCCACTATTTGGGATGCATCTTCGGGACACGGCCTTCTCCGTCGTCTAGTTGGTAACCAGAGTCTCCTGTAGGGAGAGCGGACATTGTGTGTATAGATCTATACGGGATTGACACCCCCGCACCCTGACTGCTAGCTATAGTCCACGGCTCACCAAGCCATGGGGTGACAAATGTCACATTATATAGACGCTTGTAGGGCGTCTGGTACTCTAGTGTCGGTTAGTATGGTTACGAGTATCCCGGGTTACCTTATAATCCATGGCCTTAAGGTAACAATATTCATCGGCAATTTACACTGTATGCTGGTAACTCATTTTCAGAGTCACTCTGTTTTGACCTTGCAAGATGTATCTTTCATTTGATACTGTCTGCGGTCTGTATTCTCCGTTTTGACCTTGCAAGATGTATCTTTCATTTGATACTGTTTGCGGTATGTAATCACTGTTTTAGACCTTACCAGTTGTACCTTTCATTTGGTACCTTCTGGGGTCTGTGTCTTCTTTTGTTAGACTGAGCCAGACGTGTCGTTCGTTCGATACCCTCCTGGAGTCTATGATTTCTTTTGCCTTAGTCAGCAGTCCTCACTGCTGAGGCATATGTTATTTCCCTGACTTCTCTTGCTTTCTTTAATAATCAAATTCAATATTTTGATAATGATAGCGATTAAGGGAAAACTACTTTTACCACATAACTCTGTCCAGTCTTAGTAGAAGGCTGCTTTTATTAAAGAAAATATAGGATTTTCTGGAAAGAACTCTAATACACTGAAATCTCTTAAACTACTTCATTATAAGGTTATTTGAATAAAATGTCACTAAATGCTTATGAACTCACCAGCATTTGTAAAAATGTTGATACTCGCTTTTCAAATAACTTGTATTCTCATGTTAGCATTAGACAGGTACATCCCCGGAGCAGTTGATGAAGATAGCTTAGTGCCATGCCGTACTTACTTGTATTTACTTGTACTCTTTGATGTATTGTAATGTAACCATGTAAAATTATTACTATTAATGCAATGTTTTGTTGTACTTTGATTACTATAATGCATGTGTTGTGATACTTGACATGACGTCATCCACCCCAGAACGTTTCCGCCGTTTCGGTTTTGGGGTGTGACAAGAGGTGACTTTTTCTAATTCTCTAGGAGTTCCAATGATGTCCAAATCATCTACAATAACATCAATTATGACAAATTCTTATCCAGATCTTTTTATGTATACACATGGGCTTATTGGATCATTTTTGTAGCCCCTTTTCAACCAAAATGATCTTAAATAGTTGAACCACATATGGTCATATTGTTTCAATCCATACAAAGATTTATTTAATTTTACTGAATATACTTCTCGAGAATTAGAAGTTTGTGCTTCTGGTACCTTAAACCCTTCTAGGATTTTTCTAGTTTTGCATGTGTTGCCAGGCTTATTAGATAACAGAATGCAATTGCATCAACCAAGGAGCGTACGTTTCTTCATAATCAATTTTGGGCCTTTGGAAAAAATCTTTTGCAACAAGTTTTGCTTTATATCTCACAAATTCATTTTTATCGTTTATTTTAAGAACATATACTCATTTCTGTCCCACTGGTTTTACTATATTTGTTGTACGGACTATAGGTCTAACAACTATTCATGGAGTAAGAGAATTAAGCTCTTTAATGAATACATCTTTCCATTTTAGCTAATCTTTTCTATTTCTACATTCATCTACAGATTTGGGTTCAAGATATGTGACAACCCGATATTTTAAGTCAATGTAACGACCTAAAAGTCAAGGAATTGTAATCTACTTTTGATATAATAAAAGTAACGTCAAAAATAAAATGTTCAAAAGTCTCAATTGGGTTGCATAAAGTAATAAATATCGTAAAAGGGTTTTCAGAAATGTAAGGAACACAAAAATCCGAGTTATAACGAAGCAGTTATGACCAATCGAAAATCCACAGCAAAACAGGTAAAACGATGTTAAGCGTTAAACGTGAAATAACAATAAAATACTTTTTAGCCTTAGGTCTAAATGAATGTCGTAGATATCATTAAACCATGAACGTACATAAAAAGAACGTCCAAATCTGACTTCATATGAGGAAGTTATGATTTTTCTAAGTTTCAGAATAGCAGTAGACAGCTAAAAAGTCGAAATAAAGATCGAGCGATATTTAGCCGACACAACCTAAACTAGAATTGAAGATCTTGACAATAGTAATACAACGGTAAATAGACAGACGAAAACGGACACCGAATGAAGAAGTTATAAATTTTTAACGGTTTTTTCCTGTCCCGGCCAATTAAAAATCTATAATAAAAAATAAAGTCAAAATTTGCCAACTAAGTCTAAATGAAAGTTGTAGATTATATTCTCACCTACGCGTGGATATAAAGAACGTAAAAAATGTAGCTCATTTGCGAAAGTTACACATTTTAGAAGATTGGGGCACACAAACCGAGGGGAGTACGCTATGACGTACGAGGGTACGCCCAGCGTACTCAGTGTGTGGCCTCCGATTGACCACATCTCCCTACTACCTTCTATCTTGTCCCATCCGAAGTCCGGAGCCTGAAGAAGGCGTCATGCATGATGTACGCCCAACGTGCGCGAGTATGCTCAGCGTACGAGGGTTAGTTCCACTCCTATATAAAGGGTGCGAGGCTTCCGAATTCTTTTGCCAATTCACAACCTTTATCCCATATTTTCTCACTCTCGAGCCTCCCGAAACTATCCCGACGCCCCGATTACGTATCCAAGCTCTGAAAAAGGTCTGAAACTCCCGAGAAATTTTCCACTTTCCGGTTGAAGTGCTGCCCGAGAAAAGTCTCGTTTTCTGCAAATCATCACACTTACCAGGTGAGTTCATACCCATATATTTTCATGTTTTTACTATATTTTAGGGGGAAAATACAAGTGAAACGCAAGAAAAAATTATGTTAAAATGCAAATCGTTACATACAGTTTCTAATGCTTTATCTACATTTTGTGTATAAATGTTAAATAAGTAAAATAATGTTATTACAAATATCGTACTTTACATGCAAAGTTGGTAATACACAAAGGTTTATCATTCAAATGAAACAGACTTTTGAAAAACTATAATAGGTATAGTTTATGAGATATTCATGATATCTTACACTCTATGAACACTATAGAAAGGAAATGTTTACATTTACAAGAAAAAATGGACTTTTCATACGTAAAACAATTTGATACAAACTTTTGTGAGACATTTAACTTCACGTACTTTCAAGTACGCATTTGAAGTCCTGTGTTATAAACCATAATCTCCTGTAGGGAGTGCGTGATACTTGTGTATAGATCTATACGGGATTGACAATCCCGTACCTAAACTGTTAGCTACAGTTGGACCGACAGGTCTGGGGTGACAAACGTCATATCATTCCAACGCCTGAAGAACGTTGCGAACAAGGCAGTCTGGGTCAATAGTACGGTTATAAAACTCACATGTAGTATTAAAACATTTAATTTACGGGGCTATCAAACGTCTTAGTGGTTATATATACATATATAAATCTACTCACACTATTTTAGGTATGGAAAATACTTATGCATTTCGGTTTTTTGGAACTTTTTAAACTACTATTCATTTATGGAATGTATTGGATTTTCTAGAAACAAACTAAGTTACTTTATACAAAAAGGCATACAATTCTTATACAAAAACGTTTATGAACTCAACAACTTAATTGTTGACACTTTTTCAAAACTACTTGTATTTCTCAGGGATTCAGTAATACAGGTAAACAACAACTTTTGGGGAAGGGACGCTAAGGCGTCAATTTCAAACTCATTATATCATCATAATGTAATTTATTTTGAAACATGTATTACAATCAACAATGTAACTTTTTGAATTATATTTATGATGGCTGTGTTTGCTTTCTTTACTATTTACTCAACTGTTATGATACTACATGAAGTCATCCGTCCTCGAACGATTCCGCCATTCTGGTTTGAGGGTGTGACAGATTGGTATCAGAGCATTGTTTATAGTGAACTAAGATATCGAACCACATAAGATATACAAACTATAAATGCAAAGGGACTAAAACTCTTTGAAAAAAACGCTTTCACACCAACCATACTTTATTAAATTAAAAAGTTAGTTTCATAAATGTACAAACACACGCAGGTAACAGTTTAATGTCATAGTTAGAACTATACAAAAGTATTATGACAAGTTGGATACTATGACTAAGCCTCAAAATATGTAATCAGATCTAGGATGAATATAGCCTGATCAACTATATTTATCCGAGATATGACCAACGTATGTCGGGGAATAGTCGTAGTGAGTAACAAGTCAAAAACTTACCAAAGTAACACTATAATCAAACCTACAAATTTAAATACTATAGGAGTATTTATGACACAATAAAAACTATAACAAGCGAGTAAATGACGACATTTCGTTAGGACTAGGATTGTCAATTAAATGAAAATTAAGCTTATAAAAACTAAATACCTTCACTGACGGAGCTATAATTGCAAAGTGCATACTTTAAGGTTACACATGATTGAGGTTGCATAGACTTAGGATTTATGAATTTGCTTTAGGCTCTTTTCCTTGTTTGGATGTGGTCTTAGAGTGAAGCTACTTATCCAACGGTCCATTCAATCTCAATTATATGTAATTTGTATACACTAGGTAATTATAGGAGGACTCGGTGTAGGTCTTATCAAAATTTTTCTCTTTACACTCAAATTCTATATATAATTCTCTTATCTCTATTCTTGATCAGACGAAATGGCAGGATTTCATATCCCCGGGGATCCCTACTACCCAAACCAGGGAAATGGAGGTTGGATTGAGGAGGATCCAGAAGAGGATCCTGAAGAGATTCCCGAGGAAGATCCAGAAGAGGATCCTAAAGAGGAGGAAGAGGAAGAAGAAGAGGAAGAAGATGATGAGGGAACTGACTTAGAACCCGAGGTTTACAATCCTCCCCAGGTAGTACCAAATCTCCGACGGGACTTTCCGGGCCTGGCGCCCCTCTGGTTTGTAGATCTGAAACGATGAAGCAGGGAACAAGGACAACGCCCGCCCAACGGCATGTGACAAGACTTTTATAACCTCAGTAGTGGAGGTTCGGCTGATAAAGCACTCCCTGTCATGGCTTGTCGTATCACCAACCAAGGTGAGCAAGCAAGGGTAAACGCCAACCAAATCATGGACGTTGGTGCCATTGCCCAAATCACGGTGGTACGTCTTCATCTCCTGGACGAAGAACATGATCGAACAATAGAGCACACCTTTTCCCTTCAGAAAGACATTACCGTTGCAAGAGCTGAGGTAAGGGAGTTCTAGAAAAACCAAGCCTCAATGGAGAGGCGTGTGATCGAGGCTGAACGCCAAGTAGCTCGAGCTTGGACTTCCACGACAACATACCATGGTCCGTAACGTACAAACCGCTCGGAGTAGAGCGCATACATCTTGCGCTATATATACTTATCGAGTGAGCGTTGGTGCTACTCTTTCCTTTATGTATGTAAAACCCAAGGACTGTGAGTACACAATTCGAGGGTCTGAATACGGTCAAAATTTCCCCTTTTCATTGATGTACTCTAGACCCCTGTTATGGTCAAATTTTCCTGATCGATGTATCGAATATTAATATCAATGAGATTGGGTATTTCATTAAATTCTTAAAATACTAAGGAAATCATGCACTTATTATTGTAAGTTTCCATTTCGCAATTAACTTACAAATTTGGTAATGTTTGGAACGTAAAGCATATAATACTAAGACTTTCAATAATCATTTCGGAAGACTTATCAAGATTAGTCTTTTAACATATGGCAGAATCATGCCGCCAAGAAGGAATCCCCGACGCATCAATACTATAGGAACACCAACACCACCTCCACCACCACCCCAATCACTGGACAATGCTGTTTTCCAGGTTGCCGTAACAGCTGCTGTTACAGCAGCAATGGAACAAATGAGTAACAATGGGTCGGGAGGAGGAATAAATAGCTCTACTAATGGACAACACCAAGGTCGTTCCGGGAATGCACTTACAAGGACTTCACCAACAGCAAACCCATATCCTTTAATGGGATTGGAGGAGTTATGGCTCTATCCCAATGGATAGAGAAAACAGAAGCAGTATTCGAGATCTGCTCATGCCAAGAAGGGAGCAAAGTTATATTTGCTGCCTGTACTTTCTCTGAACGAGCCCTAACGTGGTGGAATGGCCACGTCAAGTGACTAACTCTGGTAGTGGCTAACTCCTTGGGATGGGAAAACCTGAAACAAATGCTCATGTAAGAGTACTTCCCGAGAGGCGAAGTACAGAAGCTCGAGCAAGAGCTTTGGGGCCTTACTATGGTAGGCTCGGACATCACGACCTATACCAATAGGTTCAGTGACTTGGCAATACTTTTCCCGGGAATGGTTGCTCTAGAGAGCAAGAAGATCAAGAGATATATCTCGGGATTGTCACCCCAGATTCAAGGAAGTGTACTAGCTTCCAAGCCAGTTACTTTCGATAGTGCCAAACAGCTGGAACAGTCCCTCGTTGACGATGGTGTCTGCAAAGGATTCATGACTATAGTTCCGAAGCAACCCATAGAGAGCAACAACAACAACAACAATACCTAAAACAACAACAAGAAGAAGTTTTGGAACAAAAGGAAGGGTCAATCTTCGCAAGAACCTTCCAAGAAACAACAAATAGTGACAGTCCATCACAACAGAAATTATCGGATGATGCACTGTAATAACTGCGACAGGAAAGGGCACACTGCCCGTTTCTGTAAGGCACCGCCACAACCAATCACCCAAGTTCCTGGAGTCGGTGTGGGCCATGTGTGTTATGGGTGTGGTGAAGCTGGGCACTACAAGAGAGTTTGCCCTAAGTCAAGGAATGCTGGAGGCGTAGGAAGAGTGCTAGCAATAGGGCAGAACGAAGCAATAGCTGATCCCACAGTGGTTACGGGTACGTTTCTCCTCAATAGCACTTATGCATGCATACTCTTTGATTGTGGTGCAGAGAGGAGTTTCATGAGCCATGAATTCAAACACTTACTTAAACAAAACCCCAATCACTTAATAAGATATTCACAGTAGAAATGGCAAATGGTAAAATAAAAAGCACAAACAATATGTACATAGGCTGCACACTAGATTTAAATGAACACTTGTTTCAAATCGATCTAATGCCAATCACTATAAGAAGATTTGTGTAACATACCAAGTCAGAATCAAGAGCTCAGGGGGGGGGGGGTAAAGTCTAAGTTTGGAAAAGAGGAACTCGGCGAGTAGGAGCTGCAACTCGTCGAGTCTAAGCGTGTGTCGGGCACATGTTAAGTGACCGGACTCGCCGAGTCGGAGGCTGGACTCAAAGAGTCCGTGCTGGAATGAGAAACCCTAATTTCTAGGTTTGCACCCTATATAAGGAACCTTAAGCCCCACCACGACCTCTTTAGCACCCCCCTTTGATGTCCAGAAGCTTTCCCCATCGTTTCCAAACCCTAATTTGAGAGTGAGAGGGAATTTAGTGTGTTGTGGAGCTTGGAGAAGAAGGATACTTGAAGCAAGAGTTAGGGAGATCATAGAGGAGCAAAGTGGATCTGACTTCTTTGCTTGTTGGCATCAGATTGAAGGTAAAAAGCTGTTGCCTTGACCTTGTTGTGCTTAGATTGTTCATAGATGAAGTTTTAGGGCCAAATTGTCATATATGAGTCTCTTTTCGAGTATGGGGTTCAGATATGTGGTTGCTAATACAGATCTAGACTGGTCTTGACTCAGAAAGTGATAGCTTTGGGGTTTGATTGAGAGTATCCTTGCCTTAAACCTTCATTTTTAGCTTGTTGGAGCTTGTTGAGCCTTGCATACACGTAAAGTTGGAAACTTTACGTGTGAATCTGACCCTAGGAGTCCATATCTACTTATTAGAAGCAATGGAATGGCCTGTAATCGTCTGAATGAAGATGTCACGAATGGACTTGGCGAGTCGGGCTAAGGATCAAACTTTGAGTAGTAACTTGGTGAGTCGAATGGGTGACTCGGCGAGGGGTTTGATGATGAGCTTGGACTTGGCGAGTTGGAAGAACAACTCGGCGAGTCTGTTCTTGGACTTGGCGAGTCTGTTCTTGAAGTCCTAACATTTTCTCGTTGAGTTGTGAATCGGTGATTCGAGGGATGACTCGGTGAGTTGAGCAGGAAGGGACTCAGAGCTTGTTGGACTCGACGTGTCTTGGGGCGACTCGACGAGTTGAGTCGTGGCATGGGAGTTTCTGAGCATAGGAACTCGATGAGTCAACAGGTTGACTCGACGAGTAGGGTCAACCAGGAAGGTTGACTTTGACTGAGGACTTTGACTTGGACCAAGGGTTGACCAGTTGTCTTCCAGGGGTATTTTGGTAATTATTGGTGTTTATTGGTTTTACTTATTTGGTAATGATCAGTGGTGGAGTTCGTGCTGGTGGTCGAAGCAGCGTGGTCTTATTTCGTCAAGTCGGCAGTTGCAGGTGAGTTATCCTCACTATATCGACATGGTCTAAGGCACCAAGGTCGGCCCTTTATCGGATGGGAATCCGGGTAGTTGTTTGTTATGTTATTGCTTTCCTATGTCTGTATCTTGGTATTTAGGATGGTATATGTTAGCGACCTGGTTAAGGTCGGTATCCTGGTATTTAGGATGGTATATGTTAGAGACCTGGTTAAGATCGGTATCCTAGTATATAGGATGATGCTATGTTAGTGACCGATTAGGTCGGTATCTTGGTTAGGATGTTGCTATGTTATGTGATCTGCTAGATCGGTTGATTAGTTGTGAATTTCTATATGATTATATGTTTATGTGCACATGGTTTGTTGGATTGGGGTTGGGTTGAGGCGGGTCCTGCTTTGTGCTGTAGGCCAACATACCGAGGGCGGACCGGTTAGACCGAAGGCCCGACGAACGGTCCGGATAGGCTGAAGGCCCCAAGAGAGCGGACCAGACATACCGAGGCTCGGAAAGTGGACCAGACAGACTGAAGGCCCAGTGCGGGCAGACCAGTCATACTGTAGACTCAGAGAGTGGACCAGGTGGACTGAATGCCCGGTGCGGGAGGACCAGTTATACTGTAGACTCGAAGAGAGAGTGGACCGGGTGGACTGAAGGCCTGGTGCAGGCGGACCAGTCACACTGTAGACTCGATATCCATGGCTGTTCTGTTTATGATATGATATGTTATGTGTATGGTATTGTGGTTGGTATTTTGGGAGTAACTCACTAAGCTTTCGGGCTTACAGTTTCAGTGTATTGTTTCAGGTACTTTAGGAGACCGTGGCAAGGCGAAGGCGTGATCGTACCGCTCCTCATGTTTTATGATTTATGTGATATGGTTCTAGGAAATGCTCTGATGTTTAAACTATTTTGAAAACAAATGTATGAACTTAATGGTTTTGGATGAATTAAAATGTTTTAGTTTGGCTCGTAATTTATGGTCGTTACACTTTGATGTCATCATCGATATGGATTGGTTAAACCTTCACCATGCTGATATACTTTGTCACGAAAGGGCCGTTCCCCTTAATCTGCCAAATGGAGAAACTCTTATCATTTATGGGGATAAACCTGATACCAATTTACAAATCATCTCTTGCGTCAAAGGCCAAAAATACCTGCGCAAAGATTACCATGTTTTCCTAGCCTATGTGGTAGATAAGGAAAAAGAAACGATAGATATCAAAGACATTCTAGAAGTCTGCGATTTCCCCGATGTCTTCCCTGAAGATCTTTAAGGAGTTCCACCGGAACGTCAAGTCGAGTTCAGAATCGACTTGATTCCCGGAGCTACCCCAGTAGCAAAATCGCCGTACCATCTTGCCCCGGCAGAGATGCAGGAATTATCCAGCCAACTAAACGAACTACTCAATAAAGGATTCATCAGGCCGAGCTTCTCACCTTGGGGAGCACCAGTCCTATTCGTAAAGAAGAAGGATGGATCCTTTCACATGTGCATTGACTACCGACTACTAAACAAGCTCACAATCAAGAACCGATATCCCCTACCGCGCACAGACGATTTGCTCGACCAACTCCAAGGAGCAAGCTATTTCTCAAAGGTCGATTTAAGATCCGGGTATCATCAGCTGCAAGTCCTGGAAGGAGATGTTACCAAGACGGCCTTCCGAACTCGTTATGGTCACTACGAGTTTGTAGTGATGCCTTTTGGATTAACAAATGCACCGACAGTGTTCATGGACTTAATGAACCGAGTATGTCGTTCTTTCCTGGACAAATTTGTGATCGTGTTCACAGATGATATACTCATCTATTCGAAGAGTAAATAAGAACATAGTCAACACCTCCGGTAGGTCTTGGAAACATTAAGGGCAGAGAAGTTATACGCAAAATTCTCAAAGTGCGAATTTTGGATTCGGAAAGTAGATTTCCTTGGTCATGTGGTCAGCAAAGAAGGGATACACGTGGACCCTTCCAAGATCAAGGCAATCGATAGCTGGTAAGCTCCAAGAACTCCAACGAAAATTCAACAATTCTTGGGCCTTGCTGGCTATTACCGAAGATTCATACAAAACTTCTCAAAGATTGCCAAACTCCTTACTGCCCTGACTCAGAAGGGTGTAACCTACAACTGGGGAGAAAAGCAAGACACTGCGTTCCAAACACTGAAACAAGCCCTATGCAGCGCACCTATATTGTCCCTGCCAGAAGGAACATAAGACTTTGTGGTCTACTGCGATGCATCAAACCAATGTTTGGGATGTGTTCTAATGCAACGAGGAAAGGTGTGACATCCCCAAACTCACGGCCAGAAAAGACCGATTTTGTTTATGCTTTGTTTAAAAATCAGAGTAACATTTTAAATAAAAGTGTTGCGGAATTTGTCCCAAAACAAAATATGATAAAGATTTATCAAAAGCATTTCCATAGAAATGTATTTCATTAAAAGACTTGGGATGTCATGTTCGTACAGATCAAAAGCATAAACAGTACAATATAAGCCTTACTACATTATTTCATATCTACAAGCCTATATCCGTAATCCCTCATCTAAACATCATATCTATGCTCAAGCGCCACTACCTGTAATACATAAAACTGAGTGGGTCAGGCTTGGGAGCCTGGTGAGCACATAGGGTTTTCAACCCACAATAAATAAGTTTATTAATTTCATCAATCAACAATAACCCGATTACCCGTTCCCGTTATCCTCACTTTACGTCCCTAAACACCTATCATAAGGGACCTAGCCTAAGGATCATCATCGGGACGGACACTACTGCTAAGGGGATTCCTCGGCAATAAATGTCCTAAAGGCAACCATGTGGGGGATGGAGTACACCGGTGAACACATCGTTCACAAACACCTACAGGTTGCGAGCCTGCTAGTGTTCCAATGGACTGTCTAAAAGAGTCCGTGGTCGTCATCCATACTCCGCTAGATGACAGAATCAACAACACCAACATCGAGGCCTCTCATCATTTTATCACACATCACCTATTACATCTACCCATGTTTTACCCCAACATTTTCATAGATATAAAATACATATGCAGTTTAAATCATTGAAAACATGTATAACACTGTTCATCCGACATAGATAGCAAGTATTCAGATAATATGCACACATAGCACGTAATTTATATAAAATACTTCATATCTATGTGTAAGCTGAAAGTAACCATGCACTCACTTGTTAAAGTGATGATTCCAAAATCGGGCAGCGCTTGCTTCTAACGATTCTATTTTTCCTTCGACGAAACCTAGCATTATTATCGCTAAATTTTAGTATAATATTTACCGTGACCAATTATTAGTCTTAGTATTATTATTATTATATAAGCGTTAAACAATATTTTCCAACCACTATGTACAGACAGGGGCCAGACATAAAACACCGGAGGGCAGGACCATTTTGGCATATAGCACTTCTGAAATCCAACAACCCTATGCGGCCCTTTAAACCAGATTCCCCGTACCGCGAGTAGTTAAAAAAAAATTATAACGACACTTATATAAGTTATAATAATAGCTCAAATATTTATTATAAGTTCATAATAACAATACTAATTTTAAATATAAGCTATATTAAAATAAGGTAAGCATAACTTACTTACAAGGGGGTTTTAGCTAGGAGTCGGGCTCTGCAGGGGCAGAACTTCGTCGCTGAATCTTTCTAAGAAAGATTCGTGCAGCGCTTCAGCGCTCACCTTACTATACTAAGCTACATAAAGAGAAGTCGAATCACGAGGGACCGAAATGCTCGGGGGATAAGGAGAGAAAGACTCTTGAATCAAGAGAATGGTGCAAGAAATATGAGAGCCCAAGGCTCTTATTTATACTAATTGAATTTTCAAAAACTACCCTCCATAATTACTTAATGACCTTTTAGTTATATAAACAACTAAACACCCCTCTATAATAGTATTATAAATGAATTTAATGATATTTGTACTAAACTAATGTCGAAAGAACTCAACATTAGTCTTATAATGACCGCATCGTCGATACCTTTCTAATGATATATACATATGTATATATATGTGTACGTATACATGATTTATACTTTATTTTAATACGTAAATATGCTATTATAATTTGTAACTCGTTCATACGAACTCCGTTTTTGACGTTCTTTATATCCACGCGTAGGTGAAGACGTACTCTACAACTTTTGTTTAGACTCCGTCGGCTAATTTTGACTTTATTTTTAAAGTTATATTTTTAACAAGCCGAGACAGGATTGGTCTGTTTAAAATCTCATAACTTCTTCATACGAAGTCAGATTTGGGCGTTCTTTTTATCGATGTTCTTAGTTTAATATATTCTACGACTTTCGTTTAGATCACTAAGGCTAAATCTCGCTCTATCGTAAATTCACTATTCACGCTTCCCGGTATCGTGCCGGTTCTGTCGTGAAACTTCGACGGGTCATAACTTCTTCGTTATAACTCGGATTTCGGCGTTCCTTATATGCACGGAAACCTTGAGACATATTCTACAACTTTATGTAGAGATATCGGGATTATCTCATACTTTAATTTTGACGCTCATTTTTATTCTTTATTAATTATACATTTATAATTAAATAATAAACACATATAATTCACATAATACTCAAATATTTCATCTTTATTACTTCAAAAAGAGTTACAAGAGTTGACCTAGACTATTACATTGACAAAAAATGCTTAGCCTTGAAACCCGGGCGTTACAATTCTCTCCCCCTTAGGATGATTCCGTCACGGAATCATGCACCAACAAACAGATGTGGATAGCGACTCATCATGTCATCCTCTGTTTCCCAAGTGAGATTCGACCCATTCGAATGTTTCCATCGGACTAGCACCAAGTCGACCATCTTGCGTCGTAACTTCTTAGTCTTACGGTCAACAATTGCCTCAGGCTCTTCGATCAACCTTTTATTTTCATCCATCCTTAACTCTGAGATTGGAATTATGTCGGGAACATCTCCCGTGAATTTCCTCAAATAACACACATGGAAGGTGTTATGAATACCATTGAGTTCTTCGGGCAATTCCAGCTTGTAAGCTTGGTTCCCTATCTTCTGAAGAACTTTGAACGGTCCAATAAACCTTGGACTCAACTTTCCTCGTTTCCCAAATCGTATAAGTCCCTTCCACGGTGAGACTTTAAGCAAAACGGAATCCCCAACTTCGAAAGTTATCGGTCGTCTTTTCTTGTCAGCATAGCTCTTCTGACGATCCTGGGCTGCTAACATCCTTTCCCTAATCACCTTCAACTTCTCAGCAGTCTCATGGACTATCTCGGGGCCCATAAACTGCTTCTCTCCGGCTTCAAGCCAACAAGACGGCGTACGACACTTCTGCCCATACAAGGCTTGATAAGGAGCCATCTTGATGCTCGAGTGAAAACTATTGTTGTAGGAAAATTCTACCAGAGGTAAGTGCTCGTCCCAATTCCCTTGGAATTCGAGGGTACATGCTCTCAGCATATCTTCCAGCGTCTGAATCGTTCTTTCGCTCTGACCATCAGTTTACGGATGATAAGCAGTACTCAAACACAACTTTGTACCTAACTCCTCTTGTAGACTCCTCCAAAACCTTGACGTGAAACGACTATCACGATCTGATACAATCGTAAGAGGGACACCGTGAAGTCTTATAATTTCCTTCACGTAAGCATTTGCGAGCTTATCCATAGACCACTTCTCGTTGGCTGCTATGAAGTGTGCACTCTTGGTGAAACGATCCACGACTACCCAAATCATGTCGTGACCGTTCTTCGTCTTGGGCAGTTTAGTCACAAAATCCATGGTGATGTCTTCCCATTTACTCATGGGTACAGGTAAAGGTTCCAAACTCCCATACGGTTTCTGATGTTGTGCCTTAACCCTCACACATGTTACGCACTTGGCCACATACTTCGCAACATCGAGCTTCATCATCGGCCACCAGTAGTAGGGTTTTAGGTCCCTATACATTTTAGTGCTACCGTGATGAATCGAGTACATGGTCTTGTGTGCTTCTTCCATCAGAAGATCTCTTATTCCTCTCGTCTTAGGTACCCAAATTCGATCTTGGAATACCTTCAGTCCTCGACTGTTTGTACCAAACACTAACGTTCTTCCCAAACGTTCTTCCTTTCGGTCATTTTTCTCTAAAGCTTCTTCTTGAGCTTTCCTGATACTTTCCACAATCGTCGAGACGAATTCAATTCTTAACGCTCTTGGCCTTTTCCTTTCCAGATTGACTTTCCGACTGAGAGCATCAGCAACAATATTTGTTTTACCTGGGTGGTAAAGTATCTCACAGTCGTAGTCCCTGAGAAGTTCTAGCCAGCGTCGTTGCCTCATGTTCAACTCCTTCTGATTAAAGAGATACTGGAGACTCTTATGATAAGTGAAGAGCTTGCACTTCGTGCCGTAGAGGTAATGCCTCCATATCTTTAAGGCAAAAACTACCGCTGCCAACTCCAGATCATGAGTGGGGTAGTTCTTTTTGTGCTCTTTCAATTGTCGAGATGCGTATGCTATCACCTTTTCTCTTTGGGTCAAAACACAACCCAACCCGACTCCAGAAGCGTCACTATAAACCGCGAAATCTTCGACTCCATCGAGTAGAGAAAGTATCGGTGCTTCACATAACTTCTTCTTTAGCTTCTCAAATGCCTCATCGTGTTTCTCACTCCACGTATACGTAGCTCCTTTATGAGTCAAAGCTGTTAATGGAGCAGCTATCGAAGAAAAGCCTTGGATAAATCGTCGATAATATCCGGCTAATCCTAGAAAGCTTCGAATCTCCGTGGGACTCTTTGGACGTTCCCACTTCATTACAGCCTCGATCTTTGCGGGGTCAACCATTATTCCCTCCTGGTTAACAACATGACCCAAGAATTGGACTTCCCGTATCCAAAAGTCGCATTTGGAGAACTTTGCAAAAAGCTTCTCCTTCTTCAACACTTCTAATACTTCCCGTAGATGCTTGCCATGCTCCTCTTGGCTTTTCGAGTAGATGAGAATGTCGTCGATGAACACTATCACAGATTTATCGAGGAATGGTTTACAAACCCTATTCATCAAATCCATGAATGCTGCGGGAGCATTGGTTAGCCCGAATGACATAACCAAGAACTCGTAGTGTCCATATCTCATTCTGAATGCAGTCTTCTCAATATCCTGCGTTCTCACCTTTAGCTGATGATATCCTGATCTAAGATCAATCTTTGAGAAGTAGCTCGAACCTTGCAGCTGATCGAATAGGTCATCAATCCTCGGCAATGGATACTTGTTCTTCACCGTTGCCTTATTCAGCTCTCGGTAGTCTATACACATTCTCATACTTCCGTCCTTCTTCTTCACGAATAACACCGAAGCTCCCCAGGGTGATGAACTAGGTCGAATAAAACCGTTGTCCAACAGCTTCTGAAGTTGCGTCATGAGCTCCTTCATCTCCGTCGGTGCTAATCGGTAAGGTGCCTTTGCTATCGGTGTTGTTCCTGGTAACAAGTCTATACGAAACTCCACTTGCCTATCAGGTGGTAATCCGGGAAGATCTTCGGGAAAGACTTCCGGATAATCACACACAACCGGTATATTCTGCACCTCTTTCTTCTCCTTCTTGGCATCGATTACGAATGCCAAGTATGATGCACATCCTTTGGACAAACATTTCCTGGCTTTCATCAGGGAGATGATTCCAGAATTCACTCTGTGTTTGTCCCCATACACCATAAATGATTCTTTTCCGGGTGGGTTTACCTTTACTATCTTCTTTCGGCATTGAATCTCAGCATCGTTGGCGCTAAGCCAATCCATACCCAAAACGATGTCGAAACCGTTTAACTCTATGGGTAATAGCTCTTCGTGGAATTCGTTTCCGTTTAGGTCAATGACGATGTTCCTAATACGATTACTAACAGGTACGAATTTGCCACTGGCAACTTCTACAATCAGGGCATTATCTAGTTTTTCTACAGACAATGCTAATTTCCCACCAAATTTATGCGACACAAAGGAGTAGTTGGCTCTGGAATCAAATAGTATATTTGCAGGCAAACCATTTACAAGAAAGGTACCTGAAGTGATGTCTGCTGCCTCCTTTGCAGCCTCGAGCGTCATCTGGAAGGCTCTCGCCTTCGGCTTCGGTGGTATGTTGGGTCTTCCTGTCTCCTTCTTCTTCGGGCAGTCCTTCAAAATGTGCCCTTCTTCATTGCACCCATAACAGGGTTTCTGGTTGAGGGTGCATTCATTGGCGTAGTGCCCAGGCTTTCCACACTTGTAACAAGTGACCCCTCCGTCACACTTCCCAGAGTGCTTCTTCTTGCACTTGTCACACCACTTCGCTTCTGATCCTCCTCCCCTCGAACTAGACTTTGAGAATCTACTCTTCTTGTTGGACTTCGAGGATCCATTGAACTTCCGTTTCTCACCAACCTCAGCCCTCTCCGGACCTCTTTCCTTTTGTTGGGTCTCCACGTTCTTAGCTGCTCGAACAGCTGATTTCAGAGTGGTTGCCATCTTGACTGTTGGGCCAAAGTCAGCCGGCAGTCCGTTTGCGAATTTCTCAATTCTGGAAAGTTCGGTTGGCACTAGGTATGGAAACAACTTCATCTTTTCCGTAAATGCAGCAGCATAGTCATCGATGCTCATTCTCCCTTTCTTCAAATTTTGGAACTCATTGTTCAGATCAATCAGGTCTATCTCTGAACAGTACTGCGCCTTCAGTTGTTCCAAGAACTCATCCCATGACATTTTCAGAGCTTCTCCCCGTGGCATTGTATCTGCCAATAGCTTCCACCAGCTCAAGACTCCAGTTTTCAATTGTCTCACAGCGAAGACAGTCTTCTGCTTCTCGCTGCAGTCGCAGCTCTCAAACACCATCTCCATCTCGTAGATCCAGTCCATAATCTCAACAGGCTTTGGGCTTCTTGAGAGACTTGGTGGTTTCGCACCCAAGAAATTTTTGTACATCCGCCCATCCTTGTTGTTTCTCCCTTCTGGGCCATCCTTTTGCTCACCTTGAGTCCCTACTTGACTCACTTGGCGGCTATAGTTCCCTTCCTCAGATGGCTCGGGAACTGGCTCTGTCGGTTCAACATGTATGGTAGGTTCGTCCCTATTTTCGTGGAGCATTCGTCTCATTTCTTCCCTTTGTTCAGCTAGCATAGCCTGAATCATGGCTTGACTCCAGCCATGGTGACTGGCTCAGGTGCAACTTCTTCAACAACAGGTATTTGCTAAACCACTGGGGGTTGGTTCCTACCTCCATTTGCGTTCACGTTTCCGCTACGGGTCCTTGCCATCTTGATCTATACACCGAATAAGGTGAATTTAGATCTTTATTTAGGATAGACGTTTTAAATCGTCCTTATCACTTCGAAACGTTTACATGCTAGTTCTAATATCGTAGTCGTACGTTTAGAATCCTAAACACATAAGGTTTCCAGATCCGGTCGGCAACAGACCATAGATCCGAACAATTAACAGCATATTATGCACAAAGCATTTAGCACATAAAAGTATTTTAGGCACAATTCCTAAAATAAGCTAGTGCTCACACCTCACAATGATCGCTTAGCATTCTAAGTTTAAGTCTAGAAATCCTACAAATTCCTAGTTCGCTTAAACTAATGCTCTGATACCAACTGTGACATCCCCAAACTCACGGCCAGAAAAGATCGATTTTGTTTATGCTTTGTTTAAAAATTAGAGTAACATTTTAAATAAAAGTGTTGCGGAATTTGTCCCAAAACAAAATATGATAAAGATTTATCAAAAGCATTTCCATAGAAATGTATTTCATTAAAAGACTTGGGATGTCATGTTCGTACAGATCAAAAGCATAAACAGTACAATATAAGCCTTACTACATTATTTCATATCTACAAGCCTATATCCGTAATCCCTCATCCAAACATCATATCTATGCTCAAGCGCCACTACCTGTAATACATAAAACTGAGTGGGTCAGGCTTGGGAGCCTGGTGAGCACATAGGGTTTTCAACCCACAATAAATAAGTTTATTAATTTCATCAATCAACAATAACCTGATTACCCGTTCCCGTTATCCTCACTTTACGTCCCTAAACACCTATCATAAGGGACCTAGCCTAAGGATCATCATCGGGACGGACACTACTGCTAAGGGGATTCCTCGGCAATAAATGTCCTAAAGGCAACCATGTGGGGGATGGAGTACACCGGTGAACACATCGTTCACAAACACCTACAGGTTGCGAGCCTGCTAGTGTTCCAATGGACTGTCTAGAAGAGTCCGTGGTCGTCATCCATACTCCGCTAGATGACAGAATCAACAACACCAACATCGAGGCCTCTCATCATTTTATCACACATCACCTATTACATCTACCCATGTTTTACCCTAACATTTTCATAGATATAAAATACATATGCAGTTTAAATCATTGAAAACATGTATAACACTGTTCATCCGACATAGATAGCAAGTATTCAGATAATATGCACACATAGCACGTAATTTATATAAAATACTTCATATCTATGTGTAAGCTGAAAGTAACCATGCACTCACTTGTTAAAGTGATGATTCCAAAATCGGGCAGCGCTTGCTTCTAACGATTCTATTTTTCCTTCGACGAAACCTAGCATTATTATCGCTAAATTTTAGTATAATATTTACCGTGACCAATTATTAGTCTTAGTATTATTATTATTATATAAGCGTTAAACAATATTTTCCAACCACTATGTACAGACAGGGGCCAGACATAAAACACCGGAGGGCAGGACCATTTTGGCATATAGCACTTCTGAAATCCAACAACCCTATGCGGCCCTTTAAACCAGATTCCCCGTACCGCGAGTAGTTAAAAAAAAATTATAACGACACTTATATAAGTTATAATAATAGCTCAAATATTTATTATAAGTTCATAATAACAATACTAATTTTAAATATAAGCTATACTAAAATAAGGTAAGCATAACTTACTTACAAGGGGGTTTTAGCTAGGAGTCGGGCTCTGCAGGGGCAGAACTTCGTCGCTGAATCTTTCTAAGAAAGATTCGTGCAGCGCTTCAGTGCTCACCTTACTATACTAAGCTACATAAAGAGAAGTCGAATCACGAGGGACCGAAATGCTCGGGGGATAAGGAGAGAAAGACTCTTGAATCAAGAGAATGGTGCAAGAAATATGAGAGCCCAAGGCTCTTATTTATACTAATTGAATTTTCAAAAACTACCCTCCATAATTACTTAATGACCTTTTAGTTATATAAACAACTAAACACCCCTCTATAATAGTATTATAAATGGATTTAATGATATTTGTACTAAACTAATGTCGAAAGAAGTCAACATTAGTTTTATAATGACCGCATCGTCGATACCTTTCTAATGATATATACATATGTATATATATGTGTACGTATACATGATTTATACTTTATTTTAATACGTAAATATGCTATTATAATTTGTAACTCGTTCATACGAACTCCGTTTTTGACGTTGTTTATATCCACGCGTAGGTGAAGACGTACTCTACAACTTTCGTTTAGACTCCGTCGGCTAATTTTGACTTTATTTTTAAAGTTATATTTTTAACAAGCCGGGACAGGATTGGTCTGTTTAAAATCTCATAACTTCTTCATACGATGTCAGATTTGGGCGTTCTTTTTATCGATGTTCTTAGTTTAACATATTCTACGACTTTCGTTTAGATCACTAAGGCTAAATCTCGCTCTATCGTAAATTCACTATTCACGCTTCCCGGTATCGTGCCGGTTCTGTCGTGAAACTTCGACGGGTCATAACTTCTTCGTTATAACTCGGATTTCGGCGTTCCTTATATGCACGGAAACCTTGAGACATATTCTACAACTTTATGTAGAGATATCGGGATTATCTCACACTTTAATTTTGACGCTCATTTTTATTCTTTATTAATTATACATTTATAATTAAATAATAAACACATATAATTCACATAATACTCAAATATTTCATCTTTATTACTTCAAAAAGAGTTACAAGAGTTGACCTAGACTATTACATTGACAAAAAATGCTTAGCCCTGAAACCCGGACGTTACAAAAGGTCATCACATACGCCTCAAGACAACTCAAGACGCATGAAGTCAACTACACTACCCACGTCCTAGAGCTGCGAGCAGTCGTTTTCACCCTAAAAATCTGGAGGCACTATCTCTACGGTACCAAATGCATAATCTTCACCGATCATAAGAGCCTTCAACACATTCTCAACGAAAAAGAACTCTACACGAGACAGAGATGATGGGTTGAACTACTGAGCGATTATGAATGCGGGATTCGTTATCATCTGGGAAAAGCTAATGTAGTAGCTGAAGCTCTCAGTCGAAAGGAATACTCGGGCCACTGAGTGAAGTCCTTAACCATGACAATCTATTCACACCTGTCCACACAAATCAAGGAAGCTCAAATGGAAGCCTTGAAAACAGAAAACGTGGCTGGCGAAGCCTTAAGAGGAATGGATAAAAATCTTGAAGTCAAGGGTGACGGAGTTTGTTACTTCATGAATCGAATCTGGAAACCAAAGTTTGGTGGATTCAGAGACGTTATCATGAATGAGGTTCATAAGATTCGCTACTCCGTGCATCTCGGTTCAGACAAGATGTATCTGGACCTCAAGAAACTGTATTGGTGGCGGAACATGAAAGCCGAAATTGCTTCCTATGTAGGCAAGTGTTTGACTTGCGATAAAGTCAAAATAGAGTACCAAAATCCCTCGGGATTGTTACAACAACTTGAAATACCCGAGTGGAAGTGGGAGAGGATAACCATGGTTTGATAACTAAGTTACCCAAAACAGCGGACAGACTTGACACCATCTGGGTGATCGTCGACAGATTAACCAAATCCGCGCACTTTCGTCCAAAAAAGGAAACAGACAAGATGGAGAAACTAGCTCGAACATACATAAGAGAGATTGTGCGACTGCATCGTGTACCAATATCCATTATCTCCGACATATATAGTAGATTCACCTCATGGTTCTGGCAGTCACTACAAAAATCTATAGGGACGAGACTAGACATGAGTACCACTTACCATCCACAAACCGATGGTCAGAGTGAGAGGACCATTCAAACTTTGGAAGATATGATAAGAGCTTGTGTGATCGATTTTGGTAAGGCATGAGATACCCATTTACCACTAGTCGAGTTCTCGTACAACAATAACTATCACACTAGCATCAAGGTTGCTCCATTCGAAGCCCTCTATGGCCCCAAGTGCTCATCTCTGTGCTGGGCTGAAGTGGGTGATACGTAACTAGCTAGAGGACAAATACCTGACAGCACTCTCACAGGCCCGAAAATCATAAGAGAAATGACAGAAAGGATTGTCCAAATCCGGGAACGACTAAAAGCTTCAAGAGACAAACAAAAGAGTTATGCGGACAAAAGACGGAAGCCCTTGGAATTTCAAGTTGGGGACCGGGTACTATTGAAGGTCTCACCCTGGAAGGGGTTAATATGTTTTGGAAAACATGGGAAACTAAATCCAATGTATATCTAACCATTCGATATCCTTGCCAGGATCGGCTCGGTAGCGTACAAGCTTCGATTACCGCAGGAACTTAATAACGTACACCCTACCTTTCATGTGTCAAACTTAAAGAAGTGTTTGTCCGATGAGACCCACGTCGTCCCTCTGGACGAAATCAAAATCAACAAGAGTCTCCACTTTGTAGAGGAACCAATAGAAATCATGGATAGGGAAATTAAAAGAACAAAACGAAGTCGCATACCCATTGTGAAGGTCTGCTGGAATGCAAATCGAGGACCTGAATACACCTGGGAGCACGAAGATCAGATGAAACAAAAATACCCACATCTTTTCCCTAGTCCATAAATACTTACCTTAGAATAAATTTCGGGACGAAATTCTCTCTAACGGGGGAATGATGTGACAACTCGATATTTCAAGTCAATGTAATGACCTAAAACTCAAGGAATTGTAATCTACTTTTGATATAATAAAATAGCGTCAAAAATAAAATGTTCAAAAGTCTCAATTGGGTTGCATAAAGTAATAGATATCGTAACAAGGTTTTCAGAAATATAAAGAACACAAAAATCCGAGTTATAACGAAGAAGTTATGACCAATCGAAAATCCACAGCAAAACCGGTAAAACACTGTTAAGCGTAAAATGCGAAATCTCAATAAAATACATTTTATCCTTAGTTATCTAAATGAATGTCGTAGATATCATTAAACCATGAACGTACATAAAAAGAACATCCAAATCTGACTTCGTATGAGAAAGTTATGATTTTTCTAAGTTTCGGAATAGCAGTAGACAACTAAAAACTCTAAATAAAGATTGAGCGATATTTAGCCGACACAACCTAAATGAGAATCGAAGATCTCGACAATAGTAATACAACGGTACAAAGACAGATGAAAATGGACATCAGATGAAGAAGTTATGAATTTTTAACGGTTTTTTCCTGTCACGGCCTATTAAAAATAAAGTCAAAATTTGCCAACTAAGTCTAAATGAAAGTTGTAGATTATATTCTCACCTACGTGTGGATATAAAGAACGTTAAAAACGAAGCTCGTATGTGAAAGTTACGCATTTTAGAAGATTGGGGCACACAAACCGAGGGGAGTACGCTATGGCGTACGAGGGGACGCCCAACATACTCAGTGCGCAGCCTCGGATCGACCACGTCTCCCTACTACCTTCTATCCTGTCCCATCTGAAGTCCACAGTCCGAAGAAGGCGTCATGCATGACGTACACCCAACGTACGAGGGTCAGTTCCACCCCTATATAAAGGGTGCGGGGCTTCCGAATTCTTTTGCCAATTCACAACCTTTCTCCCATATTTTATCACTCTCGAGCCTCCCGAAACTATCTCGGCGCCCCGGTTACATATCCAAGCTCCGACAAAGGTCCGAAGTCCAAAACTCCCGAGAAATTTTCCACTTTCCGGTCGAAGTGCTGACCGAGAAAAGTCTCGTTTTCTGCAAATCATCACACTTACCAGGTGAGTTCATACCCCTATATTTTCTTGTTTTTACTATATTTTAGGGGGGGGGGGGGGAATACAAGTGAAATGCAAGAAAAACTTATGTTAAAATGCAAATCGTTACATACAGTTTCTAATGCTTTATCTACATTTTGTGTATAAATGTTAATTAAGTAAAATAACGTTATTACAAATGTTATACTTTACATGCAAAGTTGGTAATACACTAAGGTTTATCATTCAAATGAAACACACTTTTGAAAAACTAGAATAGGTATAGTTTACGAGATATTCATGCTATCTTACACTCTATGAACACTATAGAAAGGAAATACTTACATTTACAAGAAAAATGGACTTTTCATACGTAAAACTATTTGATACAAACTTTTGTGAGACATTTAACTTCACGTACTTTCAAGTACACATTTCAAGTCCTGTGTTATAAACCATAATCTCCTATAGGGAGAGCGTGATACTTGTGTATAGATCTAGAAACAAACACAGTTACTTTATACAAAAAGGCATAGAATTCCTATACAAAAACGCTTATGAACTCACCAACT
Source organism: Lactuca serriola (assembly GCF_051521515.1). Taxonomy (NCBI): domain Eukaryota; kingdom Viridiplantae; phylum Streptophyta; class Magnoliopsida; order Asterales; family Asteraceae; genus Lactuca; species Lactuca serriola. Next base: position 83,637,610 of record NC_136416.1, on the reverse strand, counting down.
TAATTGTTGACACATTTTCAAAACTACTTGTATTTCTCAAGGATTCAGTAATACAGGTAAACAACAACTTTTGTGGAAGGGACGCTAAGGCGTCAATTTCAAACTTATCATATCAGCATAATGTAATTTCTTTTGAAACATGTATTACAATCAACAATGTAACTTTTTAAATTATATTTATGATGGTTGTGTTTGCTTTATTTACTATTTACTTAACTGTTATGATACTACATGAAGTCATCCGCCCTCGAACGATTCCGATGTTCTGGTTTGGGGGTGTGACGAGATCCTCATTTTCTTCCATAATCTCATGCGTAACATGATATGAAAAATTATCATCAAAGAATGTCTTATTTCGGTTCCATCTTATTCCTGTCATGACACAATTTATTGAGATCTCTTCATTTTCATAATTTTTAAGTACCTTAGTTTCTTTTGTTGTGTCATTGGGCTATTTTAGAACTTCAATAATATTTTAAAGATCTTTTGTTTTTTTTTTGGACCATCAATTATATTTGCTCTGTTTCATTTTCGAGGGTTTTTGACTTTGGAATCGGCTGATCTTTAATGCTTCAGGCGTGCCTAAGATTCATTTGTAGTTGTATTTTTTCCCTTATGAGATATCAATTCTAATTGGAGTATTTATAGCTGGTACATGAGATATTGTTACTGTCTTAGGGTCAGTAAATGCATCTAGCAGTTGATTTGCTACATTTGTAAATGAATTATCTTTTTAATTTGAAGTTCACATTGAATTGAACGAGGATCTAAAACTGAAAGTAATAATTCATTTCATGAGATTTTATTTTCCATATTCTTTATTTCTCCTCATAATGTTGAAAAATATGATTCGTCAAAATAATAATCATCAAATATAGCTGTAAATAAATCTCCAGTTGACGGTTTTAAATATTTTACTATAGATGAAGATTCATATCCAACATAAATTCTCATTCTTCTTTGAGGACCCATTTTTATGTGGTAACGTCGAGAAATGGGTACATAAATTGCACATCCAAATGTGCTTAAATGGGAAATATTTGGTTCTTGACCGTAAACCAGTTGAATAAGGGAGAACTTATGATAACTAGTCGACCTGATGCATATAAGTGATGATGCATGTAAAATTGCATGTCCCCATGTCGATATAGGGAGTTTAGAATGCATTGGTAATGGTCTTGCAATTAATTAAAGACGTTTGATTAACGACTCAACTAAACCATTTTGTGTATGAACATATGTAACAGGATGTTCAATAGTTATCCTAATCAACATGCAATAGTCATTAAAAGATTATGATGTAAATTCTCCAACATTGTCAAGTCAACTTTTCTTAATTAGGTAATTGAGAAAATATGCCCTTAGGCAGATTATTTATGCAAGTAATCTTGCAAAAGCCAAATTATGACTAGACAACAAGCACACATGTGTCATTTAGTTAACATGTCAATTAAAACCATAAAATATCTAAATGGTCCACATGGTGGAAGAATTGGTCCACATAATATCCAAATTTGTTCAATGATGATCAGGAAAATTAAATTTTCTTTGAGAGCATGCAACACAAGAAAATTCATTAGCTTGAAAAATCTTCTGGTTTTTCAAGTAATGACCTCTTGAATTTTCAATTATTCTATGCATCATAACTGATCTGGCATGGCCCAACCGGTCACGCCAAACATTAAAGGTGTTATCATACCTTTAGTTTTCAATAACATGAGATTCAATCATTCTAATATTTATATAATACAATCTGAAGGACAATACGAGTAACTTTTCCGAAAGACTTTTCTTACCCGATATCATTTTTGTAATATTGAGATACTCTTTATTGCCATCATTAGTTGTTTCACCATGATATCTGTTAGAATGAATATCCTTAAAACTTAATAAATTTCTTGGTGATTTGGATGAAAATAATGCATAACCAATTGTAATTATTGTCTCTTATGGTAATACTATATTCGCTCTTCCGGAGCGTTCAATCATTTTTTTTGTACTACCTGTTATTATATTAACATTTTGCTTATCAAATTGATAAGTAAGCAAAATATTTATCATTATTAAAAATGTTATGTGTTATTGCACTGTCTGCAAGACATATATCTTCCTCATTTCTTTTATGAATATCCATATTTCTCTTCAACAAATAACTAAAACATAAGAAACATTCGATTTAGAAAATAAAGTCATATTTTATTTACTTTGAGAAGATTGTGGTGACATCATTTCTTATAAAATGAATATGACATAAAAACATAATAAATAATATGAAACAAAACTACATATTATTCTTCCATCACCATACATAACACCACGTGTCCCTTTTGGGTAGACAAGACAATCAGCAACATCAAAATGTGTTATTTATGGTTGATCTTCGTAAAAATCATTTTGAATAAAATTTGTTTTTATATTTTATTTTTCTTTAGATTTTAGAGAAGTTTGATAAAGATCAACAAAATACTTTAGAAAGCGGCATGCACGAGACCAATGACCGGTCATTCCACATCGGTGATAAATATTTTCATCTTTCTTTTTGCCTTGACCACTTTATCATTAGGATGTGAGTTTTTGTTGTTTTCCAACTTCTGGTGGTTATTTGTAATCTTGTTATTTTTATGATAATTATGATAACCTCCACGACCTTAGTTAGACCCACGACGATTATAATTATATGATGTTGCATTTACTTCAGGGAATGCACTAGAACCTGTCGGGATTGATTGGTGTTTTTTCACCAATAACTCATTGTTTTGTTTAGCCACAAGAAGACATGAGATTAATTCAGATTCTTTTTTAAACCTTGCTCATGATATTCTACTGCAGGAGCATGTTAGGGGCATGAAAAGTAAAGGAAGTTTTATCTAACATGGTTTCTCTAGTAAAAATACTAATCAAAATAAAGACTTGTATGTTAAGGAATTGTTAGTTACGAAATTCCATAAGGTAAGTTGCAAGCATTATATATGTGAACTTAAAAAAAAATACATACCTAAAAATGATAAGAACAATAAAGAGTCAGAGCTATATGGTAAAGTCGTGCTGATAACGCATTATAAAATATGATCAAATAAGAAGATAAATTATAGAGAAAAGAAAGACATGAGAGTAAAGAGAGTTTTTATTTCAATACTTGTGATGAAATTATTAACTTTCTAATACATACGACTCACTATTTATACAACCAAAATAAGATTAAAGATGAATGCACATTATACTAGTGCATTATTATACTCATAAAACACATTAAAATGATTGTTACTAATACTAAGTAACGATAAAAGAGTTATGAGAGAAATAAGAAATCCAATAATCATTCACAAACTAATATTTTATAACAATATTCAATTTATTCGACACATTACAATTCTTTTGAAAATATTTGCTCAATCAAACACTCTTTTAAATGATGGAATCTGCCAAAAATTGAATTTTGTCCTTTTAACAATCAAACATGAAACTAAATAAAATCTCAGATTCCTGTTCATTGGAATATTACGACCCAAATACGCCCAAAAATGACAGAATTTTCATGATGCTATTATATATATAGGTATCGTAGTAAATTTATAATGCTTAATATAATATCTAAACAATAAAGTCTTTGCAATCTTTAAATTTTAAAAATATCGTTTTTTAATATCAGTTTAAATATTTTAAAATTACAAGTTTCAAAAAATTTAATTATAAACTAAAAAGAATCTAACAAAATGGACGAGACCAAATAAACCAAACGAAAACCGGTTGATCCGGTCGGGTCCAGTCAAGATGAAAATCGGTCCTTCACTGATATTACTTTTGGGCTGGAGTTCTGGACCGGTTGTCTGCCTCTCTATGAGCTTGTTTGACTACTCCTTTCGTAGCAAACAGAATGTATTTTTGTATGTGGTTTTAATTAACTTTGTAAGGCAACCTTTTTGTACTTCAAAAAAAGTTCAGACATCTGAGATTAATGTCTGGAAAAGAAGTTAAATAACAGATAAAATGATGTTTAACACTTCTTTTCACTTATATGCATACAATCTTTTTCTAAACTAGACGTTGTATCTTGCTTATTAACTCTTGTTTAATCTGTTATTGAAGGGTAAAAAGTTCCTAGATTTCATAAGACCCAAGCATTCTTTTACATTCGAAGAAGAAGATCATATTACTTAAGGTTGATTAATTAATTAACTTTTTTCAAAAATACTTTGCTCGAAATGATGATTCTCGAAGGCTAGCAAGGTAGCTATTTCCTTCGACTTGAAATCATTACTTATAAATAGAGCGAAACCATGAACTTAGAGGAAGAAGAATAATTAAGAACATTGAAGAATATTAGAGGAAATCTAAGTTATTTATTACTCTTGATCATTGCTTTCGTTCCAATCTTGAATTGCTTGTAAGACTGCTTGTTTCACCATATGAGTGTCGATGGTCTCTCCATTTTCTTCACTCTGCAAGATTTTTTTTTTGTTTAGTTTAATGAGGTGTGATATGAAAAATATTGTGACACTTTAAGATAAAATTAAACGTTTTCTATTTTCTAGAGAGACACGTGGAGGAAATATTTGAAGTGTATTATTTTTTTGGACTTCTTGTATATATTTATTTCAATAGAAGACAATAATCAAGTGTACGATTCAAATTTTAGAGAAAATAATTGCCATGAATATTATTGATGATGATCGATCCAAAAGCAGGAAAATTTAAGATGCACCAAAATGCAAAACCGTTTGAAAATCCATGATCATGCATGAATATTAAGAAACTTTGCATGAATTATAGTCCTCTAATAAAAACCCTTCAGTTTGTTTAAACAGTTGAATTTTTTAAAGATAAGTAAAAAGTTTCGAGTTTATACACAATATTAGTGAATGATCGACAAGGAATACATCATCCCTAAAAAGTGGCTCATGTATATTAATTAAGAATTAATCTAGAAACCTAATTCTTTTTTTAGGAAACCTTAATGGAGAGAGGTAAGCCTCATTCAAACCTAATTCATTTATTTTTCTTTTATTAAAAAATATCACTGTTGGGTTGTACTTTATCAATAAAACAACACGTTTTTGGCTTTGTATGTATGAAGATCATTGAACCAAGCATAAAGCGGTATTCTCCTGACTCCTATTCATTTTCTGTAATCTAAATTTATATTTTTGAAATTTGATTATCGATGCTAACCAATAATTACCTCAACTCCAAGTGCTTCAAGTTGAAAACTGCCTTTACAAGAAACCCTAGCTTCCAACACATTAAGACTGAATTCTTCAAACACTTTCAACACAAAAACGAGTAGACCTGGGCAGCTTCTTTCTGAATATACATTTACTTGTATACCTTTTTCCAAATTTTCTACTGTAACCTGATTCAAATCCTGATAAAGTTTAGTAAAAAAAAGGGCGTATATAATCATGTGAAAAACTCTTATCGAGGTACACATACCATAGGCCATGAGTAGCTTGAGCTTCGAGCTATGTCTTCATTCAGAATATCTATTTTCTGTTTAAGCTCTTCTATGTACTTTGATGCATCAATTAAGATCGATGAATCTTTCGTCTACAACAAGTTTTTTTTTTTAACGATGTTATAGTGATTAGAATATGAAAAGATCAAAAGAAATTAATTTAGGGTTTGTATTTGGAACACTTGAAAATTAAAGATGGTTATTCGTGGTTTCAAGATTGATAAAGAATCGTATCTCTGAAAACTATAGTTGTTTGTTCGTATTATTGAACATAAAGAAGATATCTTTTTGCTAGACCCAAAACTTTTGCCCATTGATACAAACAAGTCACGGGTTTGAAATATAAAACAGCGTGTTATATATATAAGTTATTTTAAGAAAGACTGAACTTTTGTTTGAGGAAATTTAATCGAATGAAAAGAAAGATACAAAGAAGAAAGAAATGGGGATTATTACTGCATGAGAGTTTGTAACAGATCGAAGGAGTTGCAGCTTGTCATGCATTGCAGCTTTCTTGTTCTCCCTTGACACCATTTTTTTAGCTGTTTCTTTAATAATTGTTTTCTCCGTGGTTTGTAGCATCAATCTCAAGCTTTTTAAAGAGGGGACTCGAGCACTCAAATCAAAATGATCATTTTGTTTGCTACTTACATACGACTGTCTTATACTCTCTATGGAGTAAATACCAAAAAACACCCTGGAAAAGATCTAGAATTTGGTTGGAAACTCTGTATAATTCCAACACTACCCTTTTCTGTACTCTTATAGTTTCCAAGAAAATATGATCAAGATATACTTTAGTTATTTTCTATTATGGAATTGGACCCATAGAATTGATATTATGAATTTAATATTTTATGTCGAATAAGATGTTTTTGGTTGTTCATAAATCAAAAGAGAAATATAGTCCGACGAATTTGTTAGCGTACTAGTGATGTAATACTCTACACGTTCCGGCGCTTGTACTTTTGTAATTCGTACTTTTATCTAGTTTAAATAATAATTCTTTAAATAAAAGAGGATAATAGATATGCTAAAGATGTTTACACTAAAATTTACAGACTTACAAGTTATTTTTTTTAACAGCATTTAATTACGACTTTCAAGTACAAACGATTATGGGCGAAAAAAACCTAACGTCCAAAAAAGCTGAAAATTTGTTATATACGTTCAGACAATTAAATAAACCCTTTTTAGTTAACGGGGTCGTCTTTAATATGTTTGCTGCATGGTTATCTTTAGAAATTGTATTTAAACTTTTGTTTAGGGGGAAATGCAGTTAAATAAAGGATAATAATACTTAAATCATTTTTGAAGTATATATATGGTAGAATGGTAGTGAGGGCATACTTGTCAAATTACCAATATATATATATATATCAGATAAATTATAAGACAAGGGCATGACAAAGAATACTGGGGAAGAATTAGGAACTCGTGATCATTGTTTGGAATTAAAGGGTGAAAGTGTATATTATATATATATATATATATATATATATATATATATATATATATATATATATATATATATATATATATATATATATATATATATATATATATATATATATATATATATGTTATTTTGTTTTTACTAACTATTGTATGCCAGAATGCACAGATCTGAACCACCAGATGGAATAGAATCAAAGGTAATAATCTGAGAGTCTATGATACTACAATATGGTAACTTGTACTATATAATCATACAAATTTCAGCATAAGGGCTTTTTAGTCAATTAACCTATATTAAAAAAAGAAAATTTTGGATTTTTAGGGATAATTAATTCCATTATTTTTAAAAATCTGAATATTTTAAATGAATTCAAATTTAAAAATTCTATTTTATTCTGTCAGAATGACAGAATGCCAACTATAAATTAGTAGATATATTTTCGATTTTATTCTTATAGAATATATTTCCAATGCAAACATTTTTGATAATTAACCTGATTTAAGAATTCTAGATTATTATTCATATACATCCAAGTTGGGTCTATGTTTTTATTCTTAATACACATCGGAAATAAAATACAAATTCATACATATTCTTACATACTAATATCATTATACATTTTAATATAGTTATACATATTCCAACATATTCTAACAGAATATCCACTTGATATTCGCATATATTCTTGTTGTTGAACTCGATTCCAAATATTTCTCTTGTATGATCAATATTGAATTCCTTCTCCATGCAATTCTGAAAGAATAAGATACATTACTCGTTAATATTACCCGTTAAACAAATATACTTGTTGTAAAAGAATATTGTGTTTTGTAAAAGAATATGATCAATATACAAATAAAGTCTGACATAATACATTACAGGATACACTTAAATAACATTCTTTTGCGAATTCTTTTACAAATAATAGGCATCAAATCGATGAGTGTTACTAACCTCATTCTAAAAGAATATTGTGTTTTCTCATTCTAAAAGAATTTGCAGGTTTAAATACACCAAAATAACATCAGAATGTAAACAATGATTATGAAATTGGTTCAAAAAACTTAAGGGCTTCATAAACAAATAATAATAACATAAGAAATTCTTCACCATAATAATCGAGTTATATTAGAATAACATTTTGTAAGAATGACTTAAAACATTGGTCACATGACATGGTTAATTGGCCTAAGTTTATGCCATCAAAGTTCACCCCTGGTGTTTATCACTCACAAAATTAGTCTAGCTTCACGAAATAATAAGACTAGTGTTAGTTGAGATGAATTGATAGCATATAGAACTAGAACATGATAAAACTCCCTTAAATGTGAAAATATGATGCAAAACCAACATCGAGAGACAAGAAACGCCCAATTTTCAAAAAGACAAATTCGGAAAGCTTAAAAGTTTGGTCAAAATCCTTGATTCGATCATCTTCGAATCTCTTGCGAGTATAATCGTATAAATATTATTCTCAAAATTGGAAAGTCACCTGGTGAATATGAGGACGGAGAGACCGGAGTGAACAAGGAGAAGACAATCAAGTGGATCTCGGCTTGCGCTGTCCCTGCAAGTCGCAACCAGATCTTGTTGTTGGATATCGAGGTTCAATTTAAGAACTACCAGATTATCATAAGTAATAGATTTTGGAATCATTTGAACTTTGAATATTAGGAATCTGATGGGGGGTTTTAGGATTTGAAAAAACTTAGTAAAAACGGATCTCATGTAGTTTACGCTTCATTGTAAATGTGGTCGTTATGGTGTCCGATGGTTGTGGTGATTTAGGGTGAGGAAGAATCAATTGTCGGGTGAGGAAGAAAAGAACGAGCCATTTTTTATTTTATCAAATGTTTTAAAAAGTAGAAAACTAAGTTAGATGAAGTCAAAGTAGTTACCCTAATTATAGGAAAGTATTTGTGGAAATTATTTTTTCTTTTAAAGGAAATTAATAAATTACCCTTATTAATTTAATTAATGATTAGTTTTTCCCTGAATTCTTATTGGTGCCTACAAGCACACAACAGTTATAAAAAGGGTAAATTACACCAATCGTCCCTCGTGTATATGCCAGAAAGTGTGTTTAGTCCCTATTTTTAAAAATTAACTCGGACCGTCCCTCATATGTTTAAAAGTTATGCATTTGGTCCCTACCGTTAATGGTGTTAAGTTTCTACTACTAAACCATGATAAAATGACATATCTACCCTTATTTTTATAATTATAATTATTTAAAAAATACACACTAATTTAAGACTCAACACCCCACCCTTACATCGAAGTTGTTCCTGTTGCTCTGCACGACCACGTACCCCAACTCGTTCATTTTAGAATGACGTAATAACATACATAAATCACATAATAAAATCCATAGGAAAAACACCAAATTAACTGGTAATTAGAATCAAACCCATAAATCACATAATCAAACCCATAACTCAGGAATCAAACCCAATAAGACCGATAAAATCAAACTCACGAATTATATACCCATTCAAGGATTCAATTACAAAGCATTCAAGGATTCAATTAGAAAGCTGAAGTCCATGATTCAAATAAAAAACAAAAAAAATTGAAAATTAGATGCAAAACACAAATGAAAATAAAAAATAGAAGACTATCCAAATCAAAATTCTGGCCAAGGTGATGTAACAATGATTTCAATTTCCAATTCTTAATGTTCTTGTTCTTTAATAAAGTCAGATTATATGTTCTTGTTTTTGAAGAATTACCCTTTCCACCGTCCACTTACCACCAACCACCACCCAACTCCCAACTTTTCCACGACCCAAACCAAACCAAAATCATATTCAAGACTACAAAAACCCACAACCTAGAAAGATCATAAAAAATCCTAGAAAAATTGATGACTTAGTAATCAAAAGGAAATACTTCGAACTTCTTGAAGGAATAAAACTTGATGAAATCGAAGCTTAAACCTGTAAAATCAGAGCAGAAGTAAACTCGATGACTTCAAAAAAAAGTAGAAATTGTCTTCAAAAAACTAGAAATCATCTTCAAAAGACCAAGATTTTGTCTTAAAAATCCCTATAAATGAAATCGAATCTTCGACCCACAAAATCTGAGCTAAAGGTAAATTCAATGACTAAAAAAAACTAGAAATCGTTTTCAAAAGCCCAAAATTCGTCTTCAATAGGACGCAAATTTTCTCTTCAAAACACTGAAATCGTAGTGTCTTTGTCTTCAAAATAAACCGAGACATCATCTTCCGTAAAACCCAGATTCGTCTTCAGTTTGGTGTACCTCAAACGATGCAACAAGAAAAATTAAGGAACACACAGGCCTTCCTATTTCTCTTCTTTGATGATGATGAGGTCCGACAGAGGGTTGTTGGAGGAGTGTCGGAGTGAGAAGAAGGGAAGGAGAACGATGGCTTTGGGTTTGACGGGAGAGTGGGAGAATGTTGGAGAGAGAGAGAGGGAGAGAGAGAGAGAGAGAGAGAGAGAGAGTCAATAGAGTTAAGGTTTAGTTTCTTTATTTATTTATTTTTGTATTTTTAGGTAAAAGACTGAAATACCCTGTCATGTGGGTCACTTAACGGAAAAACAAACGGTAAACGATGCCAGGGACGAAACATGCAACTTTTAAACATATTAGGGATGGTCCGAGTTAATTTTTGAAAATAGAGACTAAACATGCTTTTTGACACTTGCACGAGGGATGATTGGTGTAATTTACCCTTATAAAAAACATTTGAGCCTACCTTTCTCTCTCTCCCTCTCTCTCTCTCTCTCTATATATATATATATATATATATATATATATATATATAGTAGGGTTTCAAAGCACTCCATGGATGATGGCAATGGGCCCCTTGATGAAGTGTAGGTTAAAAGCCCAAGACTTGTCTTTTCCCTATAAATAGTCATGTATTATTCATTATTAGGGTTAAGAGTGAGGCAAAATGTAGCCGTCACGTGAGGTTTCTTATGTAGTGTTAGATTCTTTAGTCTATGCTTTAAGTGTAATTTATTCCTCTTGTTTGAATAAATCGAGTGATCATTCGACATAATCTTCATATTTGTGTTTGTTCTTATTTTCCGCATCTTGTTCATCAAATCTCAATTAGGGTTTTAATCCCAACAAGTGGTATCAGAGCGGGTCTTTGAAGATCTATTGATTTTTAAGTATCGGTTCTTGATTTGGTGATTTTATACACAAGTTATTGAAGATTTTTGGTGTTTTGGCGGTATGGAATCAAATTTTTTGTTCAACAACTGTTCATGAAAACTTATGTTTTCTATTACTGTTCATCTGGGTAATTTTCCTTTAATCCGATCTGTTTCATGCTTGTATTTTCTTATTTGAATCGGTTCCTTACTGTTCTTCCGTCTTTTTTTTTTGCCGAAATCCATTTGTTATTGTTTGTCTGATATTAGCTCTTCACTCGTGGCGACCGATTCACGATTATCCTCTATTTGTAGCCTAAATCGCTTTTTAGTTGATTTTTTGTTCTTCAATGGAATCTCATTTCTTCAAAATCGTTTGGCAACTTGTGTATTTATCCAAGCTTGTTGTTTGACCGAGATCATTGATATGAAACGATTAATATCTATCGATTTTCTATTGTCATTCTAAAAGTAGTTCGTATTTGTTGAAATCGGTGTATACAAAATAAGGTTTGAGTTGAAAAATCAAAATCTGGTAGATTTGTGGTCATGTATTTGGAGTGCATTTGTTATCAGAATCGATTGCAATTGTGAAGGTGAATCGTAATGAAAATTGTTTGATTTCGATGTGATAATTTTCCTGGTCTGGAAATGATTGGAAGAGAATGTAATCGGGATTGGATCTTATCTGAAGGATTGAATAGATCTTCTTGCGAGTCAAATTGTAAAAGTCAAAATCGGAACCATTTGAAACTGGGATGACGGAATCGATGTGGACGTGTTCGACACTTGAACTATAGTCGGAATTTCTATTAGAATCAGAAGTTCTTTGTGTTCGGAATTGCTTTGAAATTCTGTTCGAAATCACCAAGCGGGTTTTGCAATCGGAGCTTAAAACGTCGGAACAAATGAAATTGGATTCGCAGGTGGAATTGGGTCGAAATTCGTACTCCTCTGGCAATTGGAAATTAGACTACACTTGATTTGCAAACAAAGTCAGTGCTCATAACGAACGATTCATGGGAGTTATTATTTTTTTTTATTCGCAATTCATGAGTGGTTATTTGCCGATTTCCTGGTTGATTAATTGGGAACGGGAAGAAGATGTTAAAGATTCACTATTGGTCCCTGCAACTTCAGCAAATGGACACTTTTGGTCCCTGTTGTTTTCACAGATTGGTTGTTTTGGACCAATTCCAGATTTTGTTACAAATAAAGGGGTTTATTGGTGCATGATTACAATTCCAGCCCCTGTTTTTCAGCAAGTGACAATTTCAGCCCATTTTTCGAAAAATTTGCAATTTTAAGGGCTGGTGAACAGTTTTGAAATTTTTAACGCTCATATTTTTTCGTGAACAACAAAATAATGATTCCATCAAGTCTTGGCGGTTCGGAAAGTCGTTTTTCGTAATAACGTCAAATTTTCACGACTTTTTCGGATTTTATACTTCATCGTTAATATCGTTTTGTCACGGGGGAGCTTAGTAAATTTTTATCCATTCAAGATCATTCTCATTACCATTTGAAGGCTTTATAATCATGTGTTTGATTATAAATCGGGGGAGAATTTGGTATGGCCATTCGAAATTGGATTTCTGACTTTTCAAAGTTGAAGTTTTTTTTGATAAAGCTTATGGTAGAATCATGAAGGTAGCTTTTACAGCGGAAGTTCTTCATCGAGCTCTGTTAAAGCTTTTACAGAGAAGTATCCTTTACAGCGGAAGTTCTTTATCGAGCTCTGCTAAGGACTTGTTATATCTCCGACTTCTTGTATTTTCTCGATAAAGTGGCGTTACGAATCTTAAAGTTTGGGTTGTTACATGATATTTTTTGATGGCTTATATCATTAGCTTATTTGAAGATCATTGTGACTTGGAGGGGGAGCTCTTCAAAGACAAGAAGTGATTCAGTTTCTTTGTTCTGAAATGGGTTTTATGGCGAGTTTGGTTTTCATGAAGATTCTTTGGGATTACATTCGAAAATGAAGTTTAAAGACATTACTTCAGTGCTTGATTTATATATCCTAGAGCCCGTGTTTGAAGACTATTGAAGAATCAAGATTCGTGGGTTGCTTCATCTATTCCTCGTTGCAAGTTCTTTTTATTCGCTAGATGCTTGTTTTGGAAGTTAAAGAATTGTCATCCATTCCATACTTTGAGGGGGAGATTGTAGGGTTTCAAAGCACTCCGTGGATGATGGCAATGGGCCCCTTGATGAAGTGTAGGTTAAAAGCCCAAGACTTGTCTTTTCCCTATAAATAGTCATGTATTATTCATTATTAGGGTTAAGAGTGAGGCAAAATGTAGCCGCCACGTGAGGTTTCTTATGTAGTGTTAGATTCTTTAGTCTATGCTTTAAGTGTAATTTATTCCTCTTGTTTGAATAAATCGAGTGATCATTCGACATAATCTTCATATTTGTGTTTGTTCTTATTTTCCGCATCTTGTTCATCAAATCTCAATTAGGGTTTTAATCCCAACATATATATATATATATATATATATATATATATATATATATATATATATATATATATATATATATATATATATATATATATATATATATATATATATATAGAGAGAGAGAGAGAGAGAGAGAAAGAGAGAGATATATTATTTGAAAAAGCAAAATTTGCAATTTGCATGAGAACTTAAGAATTTTTTTAGTGAAAATTTTCTTTTTCAAAACCACACTACAAGAAATGTGTGCAATAGCGGCGAAGCCTTTAGTGGCGATGCTAGGCATTAGTGGCGAAGAAACTCATAATGCATATGAGTCCTCCATTGCGTTTCTTTAGTCAACAATCAACGGTTTCAGGCGTTCTCTCACTGCGAACTCCAGTGCAGATGAGATTCTTCGATTGACCAAGGAAATTTATACCCTTCTCTTCAACTCTGAATTCCCAGATAATCTCCAAGTCTCGGGGTTAATCAAGTCTCAGTTTAATGAACCTTCTCCATGATCGATGGCCTTAAGCAATGGTTTGAGGAACAACAGTTGGATGTTTCCTCAAAAGGTGGAAGTGAGTCCCCACTGCATTCTCATCTGCATCTCAATCAAAGCCATTCAAATCAATCTCCCCCACAAGAATCCCAAGTCATGGTCCAATCCATCAAAGGATTGTAACTCTGCAACTATCTCCAAGAAAAACTCCTCCAAGACAACCAACTCTAGTACCTTCTCCAAAGCAAACTCCACCGCAACCAGATCAACATCAACATCAAGAAATTCCACCGCAATTCAATAACCTTGAACCAATGATGTCATCAGAGCACTCAAATGATTCCCTTGATATGGTTCAACAGAAAGGATTGGAGTGCAGCCAAATTCGCAGAACAAATATGGAGAGAACATGGTTTTGACAAAACCATGGACGAGTCTCTAATCAACTCTTGGGTAAATCCCACACGAAGGCTCCTTGATGATGATTACAAACCTTACTTGACGTATGTTGAACCTCCATCCGATGGATATTGGGATATTCCAATCTCTCCCAATCCCAAATTCTTTACAGTCTTCGAGCCTTTTGATCTTGGCCTTCCTGATGATCAAAGAATCCCCCTCGAATTTGAACGTTTGAATTAGTTTCACGCTAAGAATGGATCTGACTCCAAAAATATCTAGTCCAATGACAGGCCTGAAGCGGTTCAGAATTACAAGGTGGGGAAGTTTATGAAAACTGACTTTGTTCAGTACACACAAACCCAGAGAGGAGCTTACTACATTCGGACGTAGGCGGACTTTCCCTGTATGAACCCTGAAGAAGTGTTCCTGATTGCTAGAGTCTTGCAAGTCAAGTCCGAAAAGCACCCAAAAATGAAAATTGCTTATGAGAAAGTTTGTGAGTTTCTCAAGGCACTTGTTTGTGACTTCGGAAAGATATATGCGGATATCCACCTGATACTTTCCAAGAAATTCAACTTCCTTGAGCTTGGGTCCACACCAAGCTTCACTGAAGGCTACCAAGAAATGTCTCTTGGTGCAACCAACTTCCTAGAATTAGGGGTTGTGTGCAAAAAGGCTAACAATCGCATCAAGTACTTCATTCCTATTACTATGATGCATAGGCTGACTCAAAAGCAACTAGAAATGACTCTAACTTCAGTTTAAAGGTCCAAACACACAACAAATGAAGTAAAGTTTGAGATAACAAGAAGAATCAACTGGCTGGGTGAAGTGAGAAAGTGTTGGTCGATCCTTATCAAATTCTTGAAACTTGATAAATGAAGAAGAAAGTTGAAGAGGTCACTTTGGGGGAAATTATTAAAGCAAAAAGTGACCCTCTTAAACTTAAAGATTCGTAGTTCATTTTTCTACCACATCTCTATTCTATCTACCGAAATCAGTTTTGCCACTGTAGCGGATGTTTGTCTACCGCAGTTGAAGTTTTTGTTTTGAACCAAAACCTCTCTACCACAATGAAGACTTGTTACATCAACTGACTTTGAGTGTTAGCATTATATTGTCCAGTGAACCTTTCATGGTCATTAAGAGTCAGTAGTTGATTATATTTTATTCAAGTTGTAACTTTATGGAACTCTATAAATAGAGTCTCCGTCTTCATCAATTTAACACATCTCTTTACCACTACTTCTCATCTTATCTCTATAAACGATCTTTTTGAACTTTCACTCTGAAATACTAAGATCATTTTCTCATATCACTATCTTTCTTATTATCCTCTAAGATCCTCTTCACCTTAAACTGATCACATATACTAACTAGTGTTTGAATGAAAACCTCGTTATGAATCGGTTTGGTGTATAGTTGATATAACTTGTTGTCATTTACATTTCCTTTACTTTTCAACACTTTATAATTCCACAACTAACCTTCTAACAAATCTAACTTATTATTGTTGAGCTTTTATGATCCTTTGAGATTAACTTATTTTGCAACCATAATCGTGTACTAATGTTTGTTCAAGTGTGTCTCAAAAAGTTTTTCTCTCAACAGAAACATAAAAAATTAGGTCCAATTTTGACAAAAATTAGAACCGTAGCTTATGAAAACAGCCCTAAAACTCGTTCAAATCAAAAAATGTGCACTAATAACAACTAGATATTCGATTACCACTAAGAAGAGAGGTTAAAAATTGTACCTTTGTGGAATAAGCAAGAAATAAAAAGTAGGAGGGAAGAGTTCTTCGTGGGAAATGTAGCACGGCGAGAGGAGTGATAGGTTGAAAAGTGAACAAATGGTCGAATGGTAACAAATAAAACCCTGATATTTACTGTTGTTAAATCATCAACACGTCACGGTGAGTCCACCACGTCGTGGTAGTTACTTGAAATTCGTGAAATTGGTTTCTGGAAAGTCACCACCTCGTGGTGTAATTCACCACATCGTGGTGTTAGAGAGAAATTATTTTTGACCAAATTGTCAATTAAACTACCACCCCACACTCATTCCATGCTATTTCTCCCAACAAAGCTCATATAAAAATTCAGAGGAATGAAAAATAAAAAATAAAGCAAAAATAAAGCAAAAATAAAGAAAATAATGAAAAACGAAAGAAAATTCAAACTCAAAACCATGGGTTGCCGCCTGCTTAGCACTTCTTTTTGTGGAGTCATGAGCCGGACTCCTTTCTGCTTTACGTCGATCTGGCTCGTGCAAATTTCACAATTTCCCCTTCTTTTCTTCATATGGCATGGCTTCTTCATAGTACTTTACTCTATAACCATTGACCTTTAAGGGAGTTCCATCTCTTGATATTAACTCAATGGTTCCATGTAGAACCTTTTTGCCCTTTTTGAAAGTCCTTGTGTCCTCTTAATCTTGCGTCATGCCATTTCTTCGTTTTATCTTTGTAAATTAAAGAGCTAGTGTATGCTTCATTTCTTAATTCTTCAAGAGCATTCATTTGCATCAAACGGTTGGTATGAAGTTCAGTTAATTCAAATTTACAAATCTTCAAAGCCTAAAAGTGGTACTTGAATTCCGAGTATAGTTTCAAGATTTCTTGATTTTCTTTCCCGAACACACATCTCCTTATCATCCCATCTGCACAGCTTATAAAGAGGTATGGTTCATCCCAAAAATAGTACTTGACTTTCGAGAATAGTTTCATCTTTTGCTATCGAGTCAATTCTTTTGGAAATTAATCACTAGCCAAGAAGTTGGCTATATCCGCATACCAAGGTACCTCTCCCACGATTAGCATTAAATATTCTTCGGGAAAGTTGTCTCCAATCTTTTTTGTCTTCCAACTCTTACAAGTTCGGGTTTTCTAGTCTTGAAAAGTGATCGACCGCCGCGTTCTCCATTCCCTATTCATCTGTTATTTCAATGTCAAATTCTTGTAAAAGCAATACCCAATGTATCAATCTTTGTTTGGCATCCTGTTTGGCGAAAAGATACTTAAGGGCATAATGGTCAGTAAACACAATTGTTTTACATAAATTTATCAAAATCATAAACCACAACAAGAAGCTCCTTTTCAGTAGTAGTATAATTTTCTTGAGCATGATTTAATGTCTTTTTTGCATAATATATATGTTGAAAATGTTTATCAACCCTTTGTCCCAAAACAGCTCCAACTGCATAGTCACTAGCATCACACATTAGCTCAAAAGGAAGACACTAAATTGGAGCGATCATGATAGGGGTACTAGTCAATTTCTCTTTCAATAATTGAAAGGATTTAAGGCATTCTTTAGAGAAGTCAAATGTAGCATCCTTCAAGAGAAGTTCGGTCATTGGCCTTGTGATTTTTGAGAAGTCCTTGATGAGACGGTAGTAAAATCCCACATGGCCTAGAGAACTTCCCACACTTTTTACATTAGTTGGAGGTGGCAACTTTGCTGTAGTATCTACCTTTGCGCGGTCCACCTCTATCCCTAATATTGAGACTTTGTGTCCCAATACAATTCCTTCTTTGACCATAAAGTGGCATTTCTCCCAATTTAAGACCAAGTAGGTCTTTTCACATCATGCAAGCATTAGATCAAGGTTGGACAAGCAGTCTTCAAAAGAGGAGCCAATAACCGAGAAATCATCCATGAAAACCTCCATAAATTTTTCAATCATGTCGTGGATGATGGCCACCTATGCACCTTTGGAATGTGGCTGGTGCGTTGCACAATCCAGATGTCATTCTTCTATATGCAAAAGTCCCACTCGGCCAAGTAAACGTGGTTTTTTCTTGGACTTGAGGATCGATAGGAATTTGAATGTATCATGAAAAACTATCTAAAAAGCAGTAATATAGGTGACCGGATAACCTTTCGAGCATTTGATCAATAAAAGGTAAAGGGAAATGATCTTTGCATGTGGCATCATTTAGCTAACGATAATAAATACACACACGCGAACCGGTTACCGCTCTCGTTGGAATTAGCTCGTTTTCTTCGTTGGTAACAATCTTCATGCCTCCATTTTTTGGTACCACGTGAACCGGAATTACCCATTGTCTATCGGATATTGAATATATGATACCGACGTCTAAAAGTTTGACTACCTCCTTCTTCAATACTTCATGCATGTTCAGGTTTGTCTTCTTTGGTGTTGCACCACTGGTTTAGCCCCTTCTTCTAGATTGATTTTATGTGAAAAATATGAGGGACTAATGCCCTTGTTGTCGGTAATCTTCCATGCTGTGGCATTTTATCTTTTCTTGGGTACCTCCACTAGGCTTTCTTTTTCATGTTTAGCGAGATCAGATGCTATGATGACTGATTTTTATTGTCCTTCTTCAAAAATGCATAATCTAGATGTTCGGGCAAAGCTTTGAGCTCAATTTTTGGGTTTTGGTTAGTGACCACGATGTGGTTCTCCTGCCATGTCGTGTTGTCGTAGTTTTAATCATTAGATCGTGAAAAATTCAATGACCATGTCGTGGTGTCAGTGCCACATCGTGGTGTTTCTACAACTTCTTTTATCACTTCGTTGTATTTGCTTTCCACTAACAGCTTCTGTAGCTCTTCTATATCAAGTTCAACATAAAAATCTCCTTCTTTTAGCTCCGTATATCCCTCGGTTTCCTTTTCTTTCCAACCTCCAAGCTCCTTCTCTAGTAATTCTTCAAACACGTCAATTGAGAAAGCCATTTATCACTAATCCTTGAGTGTTGGATTGCTCTATTAACTCCAAAAGTGACAGCTTCCTCTCCAACTCGAATAGTGAGTTTGGACTCTCTAATATCAACCAAGGCTTAGGTGGTGCTTAAGAAGGTCCTTCCAAGAATGATTGGGACTTGTTCATCTTCTTCCATATCAAAGACAATAAAATGCACTGGAAAAACAAACTTGTCAAATTTCACTAATAAATATTCACATATTCCTCTTGGAAAGGTCATTGTCTTGTTTGCCAAATGAATGACCATGAAGACCTGTCTTGGTTCGGGGAGATCAAGCTTCATGATGAACAAGTAAGGCATCAAATTAACTATTGCTCCCAAGTCGAAAAGAGTGTGGCTAGTGGCTAGATTTCCAAATTGACAAGGAAGTGTTAAGCTTCCTAGATCACCGCTCGAGTAGAAAGTTCATTTTCTTCCTTGGCTTTCTTGTAATCATCATAAGTTATCCACTTCTTCTTGGGTTTTATCCAATCTTCCTCATATCGATCACCGCTCGAGTATAGAGCTAGAACCTTTCGGTTTCCATTTTCATCAAGATCAAAGTCTTTGGTTAAATGCGGCCCATTACAATTTTCACACCCCACTGACATAACATGGATTGTTTGATCCATTTTAGTCATCCTCCTATCCATGTTATATAACATTTCTAAGACTACAAACATGTCTTTCGAAGCTGAATTAGTCGATCCCCTTGATATATCATTTCTTGAGTTATGGCACTCTCTCGAATGTTTAGAAAATTCTTCAATAAGCTCCTTAATTTAAGCAGGATTCTTCTTGGTTCATGGTCCTTGAGAATCAAGGAGTTGCCTTGTAGTGACATTTACCCCATCATAAAATATTGAAACTTTTTGTTGTGCATTAAGATCGTTTTGGGGACAATTTTGAAGTAATCCCTTAGAGCCCTCCTATTCTTCAAATAGCGACTCACCAATTTTTTGTTCAAATTTAGCAATGGACTTTTTTTTAGTTTAGCCACCTTTGATGGTGGGAAAAATTGTTCTAAGAATTCCTCAATCATTTTTGCCCATGTAGTGATCCTGTCGGGTGGAAGTGCCTTCCACCAATCCTTTGCAGCTCATTTGAAGGTGACCGGAAGCATTCTCAACAACATCATTTCGCGTGGAACATTCGAGATGTTGAAGTAGTCATAGATGTCACTGACTTTATCATGATGCTTGTAGGCATTTTCATGATCTTAGCCAGTGAATGGGATCTCTTTTAGTGCAGCAAGGATGTGCCCCTTTAGTTCAAATGTGGTGGTGGTTGGAATGGCTGGTCGCACAAGACCCGGACTGGTGTTGTCACAAATTCTTTTCTTTTATGTCTCCATTGAAATGTCAACAATGGCTGCCATGAAGTTGTCAGGTTCGCTGTCTTGTTCGCTTTCTTTTTCTGATTTGGAGTCACCTTCTTCCTTGTTTGTTTTGTAATCAGTGTCCTCATTCACACGATTGTTCTCAATGATTTTGTCTTTTGGGGTTTTTTGGATTCTTCCACATGCTTTCCCTTCTTCTTACTAAAAACCAATATGAGATTCTTGAAAGGTGATTCCTTTGGTGTTGCAGATTCTCCAACTTCCTTGTCCATCTTTTTTTTTTCGAAAAGATGACTCTGGGTCTTTAAGTGGTGGTATGAAAGGTGTATTGGATCCACAGGTCATAAACTACTACAACAAAAATAAATCAAATGCATAAAAGAAAAATAACGAAAAGTAAAAATTTACTGTTACGACACCACGACGTGATGATAATGACCACGACGTGGTGAGTCTAAGAGAAGAAAAACCTAATACAAAAATTTAAAAGCAAATAAACAAAAAATTCCTAATAAAATAGCAGATTCAAATTAGCTAAAAATGGACTGTTCCTCGGCAACGGTGCAAAAAACTTGATGCATAAAATAATATGCACTAGTTAATCCAACTAATGTGATTAATTATTTCCTAAAGCAGTGTACCTTGTTGAAGATAGTGTAGCACAATAGACATGTATCAAACACAGGGAACAAGATTATTAGCTAAATCTTATCTACTACAAACTAAATTACTAAAAGATTTAGAAAAACGGTTTTCTCTAGCTTTTCAAGACTAGAAAGTTAATTTCCTAAACTAACTACCTAACTATCGACTATTAAATCAAATATTAAACTAAAGAAAGAAGAACACAAGATGAATTATACCAAGGCAATTGAGTGACTTTCGTTTAGTTTCAGATTTACTTGTTGTTATGGTTAATGTATGGAAGTGCAATGGATTTTTGTTTTATTGGTTACAGATTCCTAAGATGACCAAGTTAGTGCTCATTAACTTAATCCTTTAGCAAACAAGCTCATTCATATGGTGATCAGGCGGATAAACTAACAAGTTTACTAATGTTCAGTTCGAGTTAATTTAGACTTATAACGAATTGAATAATTTTGTTTTTAGTAGATCAATTCAATATATGATTGGTCTTCATATATTAGCTCCAATATTTATTTACCCAATTTTCTATTTAACCCTAGGTTTTATTCAAAACTCTAGTCCTATAATTTTGCGATTCACAAAATCATATGATTCAAATTCAATTAAGAAAGATGGTTATACAAACATAATTAAATTTAGTAGTAAACAGAAAAAACAATTATCATCAACACAAAAGGTTCTTTAATAAGCTAAATCAAACAAATAACCAATAAAACTAAATCCATACCATAGATCAAACAATAAATAGTCAAGTAACCTTACACCGAATTGAAGTCACAGGGTTTTTGCCCATGATTTCAACAATCAAACAGTTAAAAACAAACTTCAAAGAAATAGACATGATTAATTAAGTAGAAAGTCTTAATTTAGAATTGTATTGCTTAAATGCTCCCAATGCCTTAGCTATAATCGACTCCTTCACTCCCAAGCTTCAATTCTGATACTTTGCCTTCAATAATCGACAATTGCTTCCAGAAAAAGTTTCCAATTTGGAAAAAAGTGGCATATATTTATAGATTCCCGAAAAATAGATCACCACGACATTGTATGGCCACCATGTCGTGGTCTTCGTTGTTATCTCGTATTCGACAAAAGTCTTCTTAATGTATCAAGAAAGTCCAAATTGCCACGTCGTGGTAGGGTCACCACGACATCGAGAGTGTAATCTTTCTTCAATTTAAAGTCTTTTTTCATACACCTAGCTTCTATCTTCCAGCTTCCTGCTTGCACCAAACATGTCTTTTACCCCTACAATACAATACATAGAAAATTAAGTACCTTTTGTTCTATAAAGGGCATAAAAGTAATTAAAAATATTAAGATATGATGTACAATTATATGTATATATATATATATATATATATATATATATATGCACATATCAATAATCATATGTGATTGTTTATACAAATTATGTTTATGTTTCTAATCACAATTGCACATATGTGATGTATATCATAAAATGTTCACACCAATTGATAATTATATATGATTCTCTTTGATTTAATGTTTTTGAAAAATCATCTTGTAATCACATATAAGTGTTGAAATCATATGTGGTTATATTCATAATCACATGGCATTTTGCAAATAAATGATTATACAAGAGTATGGCTTGTTTTATATGTACAATTAGATGTGATTGTTCATATAAATTATGTTTATGTGTGTAATAACATATGATTGATGTATAAATCATACAATGTTCACTACAAATGCAAATTATATGTGATTTAATCTATATTGTGATAATGACATGTCATTGTATATAAAAGATGTTTATATTTCTAATCACATGTGATGGATTTTATATATATAATGACATGTGATTATACCAAAGTGTGAGTTTTTTATTTCTTTAATCATATGTGATTGATATAGAAATTATGATTAAGCGTCTAATCACATATGATTCAATCTTCTTGTGTATGTGTTCATAACTGAATTAAATAATAATATGCATGATTCTGTAATGTTTTACTAGTATAATCACATGTTATTATAAATGTATAATAAAAGAATCTTCATAATCATATGTGATTTCAATTTAAATGTATAATCAAATAATCTTCCTAATCATATGCGTTGGATGTATAAATCTCACAGTGTTCATAACATAGGCAAATCAAATGTGATTTAATATATATATTGCTAATGAAATGTGATTGCAGTAATCATATGTGATTACATTAATAATCACATGTGATTGTCGAAATCTCATCGCATTGTACAAAGAACAATATATTTTATAACTGTTAAAAATATCTAAATCATATATGATTCAAAATGAAACATTATCTAAACATTATTTTTGTTAAATAAAAAAATAGACACTATTTTGTACAGTAATAAACTATTATGTTCATATTCATCTAATAGAAAACTAAACATTGTCTTAATAAAGCATCAAACATTGATCTATTCAAAATCACATTCACCACTTCCTAATCTAATATCCGCCACTTCACCTTCACATTCACATTCACCATCTTCACATACACCACTTCACCTTCATAATCTTCCACATTCATGATCTCCACAATCTTACCTTCAATCATCCTTATTGACTATCTCCACCATCACTAATTTTAAAATCAAGGCCTTCAACCTCTCTTGGATTTTACCACAAGCTTTTTTTGCATCATCTTCTCTTTTCTGTTTATCTTGTTTGTTGTATTCATGTACAAGCTCCATGATATCATCCTTCATGTAATTTATTTCATAATTGATGATTTCATAAACATATATGGCTCTGATATAATCCAACAATGCATCCTGAGCTCCTTCTTTTGGAAATTTTGTTTTTATATTTTGTCTGACCCATGTATGTTTCCATATATCTCATCACAAATACTCCACAGTCTGTTTCGTTCTTATTTGTTTTCCATAACAAATCTGGTATATGTGGTTTGAGATTTAGGTCTTACAAGGCATGAGATCTTGGATGCTTGATCTCATGTAAATATATTGTGAAGTAATTTTGCTGAAAAAAATACGAGAGTTAGTCACATACAATAAAATATAGAAAATTTTTATTAATATCTACATAATCTCTTGTGGTGACAAGTATAATATAATTTTCTTGCTTGAATTAAAATCTAAAATCACATGTCATTATAAATGTTTATTCATATTTATATAATCACATGTGATTACAAATATTTTACATAATCAACTATGATTACAAGCATGAAAAAATGTTTTATTCTTGAATTTAAACGTATAATCATATAATATTTACAAATATTTATTCATATTTATATAATCACTTGTGATTTTTTTATGTAATGACTTGTGATTTTTTTATGTAATCACATGTGATTACAGATGTAAAATAATGAAGTTTTATATATGATACCTATATATAATAATCAAATGTTACTCATGTTTTTTGAGTATAGGCATGTACATGTCTTTGAATGTTGCCCCTTAGTTGATTTTTTCACGTATCACGATATTTGCATTTTTAAGGTTAAAAATAAATTGGAACATGTGTTCTTGCAAGAAAAAAGGGAAGAATATCTGCATATAAATATTTATTGTTATATTAAGGAAGGATATAAACTATAATAATATTTTAAGTAACTTACAAGATCAACATTTTTCATTTAATTTTTTTCTTCATCTCCTTATAACTAGTCACTGATGGATTGCCTCAAGAGTTTGTATCTCTTCTCATATTTTTTTTCTTTGCCTCCATTTCCATTTTTTTCATTCCTTTACCTAGCTTTTTCTTCGTTTCACCTTTTGTTGGTTTTGGAAGTGGCTCATCCTCAATGTACTTTGTCTAAATGGTGAATCATGTATGATTCTATGTATAATCATATATGAATTTAAATAACAAATGTTTATTCACTTATTGAATCAAATATTTTTAACTTACCATCATTTGCATGTTGAAGAATACTTTATATGTAGATTTTTTTTTTAAGTCTCTATCATTCTCATTGTAGTTTAGCAGTTCAGCTCAGGAGTCAATTCCATCTGAAAAAATATTCTTCAGGATACAAGCTTTTAAATACATAACATAAACTACTCATTTGCTTATTGTCAACATCACTTGATCACTGTAAATATAAAAACCATTTTGTTAGTTCATATTGTTATATTTATTAGTGTAATCACATGTGATTGGTTAATGAAAAAGTATACTTAACAAAACTTTTAATCATATGCGATTATGTTTGGTAAGCACATGTGATTAATAGATGTTTAACAAGTATGCTTAATGTGATTATTATATTCATAACTGTAATCACATGTGATTGATCCATATTGAAAAAGTATACTTAACAAAACTTTTAATCATATATGATTATGTTTGTGAAGAGAATAAAACTTATAAGATCGATTAGATTCAAACAGGTAAAGAGATCAAACATCAAGAATGAAGAACAAAGTTGTGACGAATGGTTAAAAGCACTGCCTTAGAAGAGCTCGATTAAGAACTGCTACTGTAAAGGCACAATAAGGTTACAAGATCCTTAACAAAACACGATGCTTGCATGCACTATAAATACTCTAACCCTAGCACATTAATATCAGGTGGACAGGCCCAGCCTATTACAAAGTATTAAATAAAACAATAGAATACATTTATTGACACAACACTAAATAATCCTAGGAATATCCTCCTTTGTGTCAATAAGGAAGGTAGATCCTTCATTGATGTTGAAGCTTTTGCACTTTGAACAACTTTGGAATTATTCCATGTAAAGACTTGTGAACCATGACATACCAATTGATCATGTCCAAATATCACTTCTTGTCCGCAACACTGTTCGCTTTATTTTGACTTACAAAGTCCACAATGTATTCGAGACAGGAGGTGGAGTACATATGTTTGTCTGGCAAGTAGAAGCAAGTTCTGTGAAAGTTTGCATCTGGCCTCTCTCTTATCTAAAATGCGACACTCTAACC
Source organism: Lactuca serriola (assembly GCF_051521515.1). Taxonomy (NCBI): domain Eukaryota; kingdom Viridiplantae; phylum Streptophyta; class Magnoliopsida; order Asterales; family Asteraceae; genus Lactuca; species Lactuca serriola. The sequence continues at coordinate 83,611,600 of NC_136416.1, read as the reverse complement.
CTTCTTTTGTATCCTCCCCAACTTCATTGTATCAAGGTCCTTTGGTGGCTCTTTAGGGAGAACAATGTGTTTCTTGTACAGAACAACGACAATATCCACGTCTATCTTCACAATCTCTTGGATGTAGTAGACCAACATTCGTTTTAGATGTCCAATAATAGGCTCGAACTTCCGTTGATCCTTCATCAGTAGAAGTAACAGAGAAATCCAATTGAATCGGTTGAGTCGGGGCAGATATGCGAGAGTAAATTCGTGAGTTGAACTCATAGACCCACAAGAAACCTTGAAACGAGCATTGATGAAGCTCTCAGTTTCAATTGGTCCATACACCTTAACAACTATAATCTTCTTTGAGCTCCACGTTTCGTACTGTGGCCTTATGTGGTTAAGATAAAATGAACATAGCGCTTGATTAGCACTTTATCACCCGGAGAAGCATTCACAATTAAGTCAAAGCTGCGAAAGAGAAAAGCCTTCGGAGTAATAGGCAAATCGAGTTGTAAATCCGAAGAATTCTCCAAGTTGAAAGATCCGGCCAACAGGATCAAGCCAATAAACGTCCGGATTTTCGATGGCTTCTTTCAAAATTCGCTCAATTGTCCACAAAGGAAATATAGTTTTCTGAGCTTTCAGTGTATCCTCTGCTTCACGAGCAAGCCTTTCTTTCTCTTCAGCTTCTCTGACTATATGATTATTTTCATCAATTTCAGCTTCACGAGCCTTCCTTTGTTTCAACTCATGCTCATTAGGTTCATCCTCTTCATTATCATCGATAATGTTCTCTTTGCCTCTCGAACTTGAAGCTGCATTAACCTTCGGTTCGTTTATTTTAGGCTTTTGTTCTTGAAAATCATCAACAACAACTAGTTTCTTGACACTTTCAGTTGTCACCTTCTTTGCCTCTTTCTTTGCTTCTCACCCTTGTTTTGGAATGGAAGATTCCAAAACACCATGAATCTTGTCAAACACAGAGAAGATAGGCTGCAATTTCTCTATGAGATGTTGACAAATAGAAACAGTAAGGAGAGATTTGTGAGTCTCTATCAGATTGTGTAACTCATCTGTGAGATCCCCTAATTTCTCGGCCAGAAAAGACCGATTTAATTTATGCTTTTTAAAATAAAATCAGAGAAATCTTTTTAAAAGATGTTGCGGAATTGGTCCCCAAACAAAATATGATAAAAGTTTATCAAAACCCCTCATTAAGAAGGTATATGTTTTCCATATATATATATATATATATATATATATATATATATATATATATATATATATATATATATATATATATATATATATATATCTCAAAACCTCGGGATGTCATGTTCCGATACAGATCAAAAGCATAAACAAGACATTATAAGCCTTTCAACAGTTATTTACAACTACTGTCCTATAATCCAAAAATCTCTCGTCGTCCTCCGACTATGCTCGGGGTCCACTATCTGTAACATAAAAAGCAGAGTGGGTCAGGCTTGGGAGCCTGGTGAGCATATAGGATTTTCAACCCACAATAATAATAAACTTACTAAGTTAATAAATCAACAATAACCCTGATTACCCGTTCTCGTTATCCTCACTTTATGTCCCTAAACACTTGTCACAAGGGACCTAGCCTAAAGAATATCATCAGGATGGACACTACTGCTAAGGGGTTTCCTCAGCCATACATGTCCTAAAGGCAACCATGAGGGGGATGGAGTACAGCGAATGAACACTCTCAGCTCATTAACACCTACAGGTTGCGGACCTGCTAATGTTTCCTACTGGACTGTCTAGAAAGTCCGTGGTCGTCATCCAAACTCCGCTAGATGACTGGATCTCAAAACACATCGAGGCCTCTCATCAATTTTATTTTTATCACACATCACAATCTACCCATGTTCTACCCAACATATTTGTAGATAAAAATACTTATACAGTTTAAAACTTGTATAGAACATCAACACAACAATCACCTCAAATAAACAATTAATATATTTACATATAGCACGTATTATAAGGTAAATACTTCATATCTATGTGTAAAATGAAAGTGACTATACACTCACATGGTTTGATGATAATCGGGCAACAATTTGTTTCCTAAAACGATTGTTTCTAATAAAACCGGGAGTTTTATTGAGAAACCGGGCTTTGTAAAAGTCGGGCTTCGAAACTGAAAAGATAAATTTTCCTGGCTTCTCGGCCACTTCGTGGAGTATTCCGGGCTTTACAATCGATATCGGGGCTTTGCGGGATGTTAAGATGAAGAAAATATGGGTTTATGGGTTAAATATGGCAAAATTCCAAAAGTAACCGAGAGCCTTCGCAGGTACCCTTCTATTTATAGGGTCCGAAGTCCTGATCCAAGGGCTGAGAGTCTTCTGATCCGACGACTGAGAGGCTTCGCAGGGGGGTGGCTCGCACGAGGATTGCGCGTGCGAGGGGCTCATTGGCAGCTTCTGATTGGACCGCGGCCTACTGGTGCACATGCGAGGTTCGGAGCTAGGCTATGCGAGGGTCGGAGCTAGGCTATGCGAGGCTCGGAACACGCGGCAACAGGGCGAAGCTTCGGCCGGAGAGCTGGCTGCTTCGGATTGGGCCTCCTCCTCGGTCGAATTAGGATCTGACGCGTGGCTTCGCATGACTCAACAGCTCGGTGACTCAGCAGCTTGGTGACTTAGCAGGACACGTGTCACATTCTAAGCGAGGGTGACGTGGCAAAGTGTGACTATGCGAATTTTCTCGATTTTCGCGCCAAAACTTCTAAAATCCATAACTTTCGCATACGAGCTCCGTTTTTGACGTTCTTTATATGCACGCGTAGCTAAAATTACGCTCTACAACTTACGTTTAGACTTTGTCAGCTTATTTTGACTTTAAATTTTATTTTATTATTTTTAACAGACCGGGACAGGAAATCCGTTAAAAATTCATAACTTCTTCATCCGACGTCCGTTTTCGTTAGACTTTTTACCGTTGTGCTCCTAATGACGAGACCTTCAATTCTCATTTAGGTTGTGTCGGCTAAAAATCGCTCGATCTAAAATTCGATTTTTTAGCTGTCTACTGCTAAACTGAAACTTCGAAAAATCATAACTTCTTCATACGAAGTCAGATTTGGGCATTCTTTTTATCGAACTTCTCGGTTTAACGAATACTACGACTTTCGTTTAGATTACTAAGGCTAGAAAGTAGTTTATCGAAAACTCACTTTTTACGACATTCAGCACCGTGCCGGTTTTGTCGCGAAACTTCGACAGGTCATAACTTCTTCATTATAACTCGGATTTTGGTATTCTTTATATCCCCGAAATCCTTGTTTCGACCACTACAACTTTATGTAAAGATATCGGGATTATCTCACAATTTAAGTTTGATGCTTATTTTTATTCTTAATTAATTAAACGCTAATAATTAAGCATAAAACACATAATTCACATAATATTCACATAATTCCTTTTCATTTCTTCAAAATGAGTTACAAAGGTTAACCTAGACTATCAACTCAATATAAATGCCTACGCTAGAAACACGAGTGTTACAATTCTCTCCCCCTTAGGATGATTCCGTCCCCGGAATCATATATCACCAAACAAATGCGGGTAGCGACTCATCATGTCACTCTCCGTTTCCCAAGTAAGATTTGGTCCACTCGTATGTTTCCAGCGCACAAGCACTAAATCGACCATCTTGCGTCGTAACTTCATAGTCTTACGGTCAACAATTGCCTCAGGTTCTTCGATCAACCTCTTGTTTTCATCCAACCTTAACTCAGAAATCGGAACTATGTCGGGTACATCTACCGTGAACTTTCTCAAGTAACACACATGAAAGGTGTTATGAATACCCTCCAGTTCTTCCTGTAACTCTAGCTTGTAAGCTTGATTCTCGATCTTCTGAAGAACTTTGAGCGGTCCAATAAACCTTGGACTCAACTTTCCTCGTTTCCCAAATCTTATAAGTCCCTTCCACGACGAGACTTTAAGTAAAACCGAATCTCCAACTTCAAAGGTTATCGGTTGTCTTTTCTTGTCAGCATAACTGTTTTGTCGATCTTGAGCAGCTAACATCCTTTCCCTTATCACTTTCAACTTTTCAGCAGTCTCATGGACTATTTCAGGTCCCATAAACTGCTTTTCCCCAGCTTCCAGCCAATATGATGGCGTTCGACACTTTTCCCCATACAAGGCGTGATAAGGTGCCATCTTAATGCTTGAGTGGAAACTATTATTATAGGAGAATTCTACTAAAGGTAACTGTTCATACCAGTTACCTTGGAATTATAGGGTACATGCTCTCAGCATATCCTCCAATGTTTGAATCGTTCGCTCGCTCTGACCATCGGTTTGCGGATGGTAAGCTGTAGTCAAACACAACTTGGTACCCAATTCCTCTTGTAGACTTCTCAAAAATCTCGAGGTAAAACGGCTATCATGATCGGACACAATCGTTAACGGAACACCGTGAAGCCTCACAATTTCCTTTACATAAGAATTCGCAAGTTTATCCATAGACCACTTCTCTTTGGCTGCTATGAAATGGGCACTCTTAGTGAAGCGATCAACGACCACCCAAATCATGTCGTGACCGTTCCTTGTTCTGGGCAGTTTAGTCACAAAATCCATGGTGATGTCTTCCCATTTACCAATGGGTACGGGTAAAGGCTCTAAACTCCAATACGGTTTCTGATGTTGTGCCTTAACCCTAGCACAAGTTACACACTCGGCCACATACTTAGAAACATCGAGCTTCATCGTCGGCCACCAATAATAGGGCTTTAAATCCCTATACATTTTTGTACTACCGGGATGAATCGAGTACATGGTCTTGTGAGCTTCTTCCATTAGAAGAGCTCTTACTCCGCCCGTCTTAGGTAACCAAAACCTATCTTGGAATACCCTCAACCCTTGGTTGTTTGTACCGAACACTAATGTTTTGCCCAAACGTTCTTCCTTTCAGTCACTTTTCCCTAAAGCTTCCTCTTGAGCTTTCTTTATACTTTCCACAATTGTCGAGACAACTTCAATTCTCAACGCTCTTGGCCTTTTCTTTTCAAGGTTTACCTTCCGACTGAGAGCATCAACAACAACATTTGCTTTACCAGGGTAGTAAAGTACCTCACAGTCGTAGTCCTTGAGTAACTCTAGCCAGCGTCGTTGCCTCATGTTTAATTCCTTCTGATTAAAGAGATATTGGAGACTCTTATGATCAGTGAAAAGTTTGCATTTAGTACCATAAAGATAATGCCTCCATATCTTTAAGGCAAATACTACCGCTGCCAACTCCAGATCATGAGTGGGGTAGTTCTTTTCATGTTCCTTCAATTGCCTTGATGCATACGCTATCACTTTATCCCTTTGGGTCAGAACACAACCTAACCCAACTCCAGACGCATCACTATAAACTCCGAAGTCATCAACTCCTTCAGGCAACGAAAGAATCGGTACTTCACACAATCTCTTCTTCAACTTCTCAAAGGCTTCCTTATGCTTCTCATTCCAAGCATAAGTAGCTCCTTTGTGGGTCAAAGCTGTTAATGGAGTAGCAATCAAAGAACAACCTTGGATAAACCTTCGGTAATATCCAGCTAATCCTAAAAAGCTTCGAATCTCCGTAGGACTTTTTGGTTGTTCCCACTTCATTACAGCTTCAATCTTTGTTGGGTCAACCATTATTCCTTCTTGGTTAACCACATGACTTAAAAATTGGACTTCTTGAATCCAAAATTCAGATTTGGAGAACTTTACATACAGCTTCTCCTTTTTCAGGACTTCTAGCACTTCACGCAGATGCTTTTCATGCTCCTGCTTGCTTTTCGAATAAATCAAGATGTCATCTATGAATACTATCACGAATTTATCTAGGAATGGTTTACAAACCCTATTCATCAAATCCATGAAAGATGTTGGGGCATTGGTTAGTCCGAACGACATAACCAAAAATTCATAGTGTCCATATCTCATTCTAAACACAATCTTTTCGATATCCTGCTCTCTCACCTTTAGTTGATGGTATCCCGACCTAAGATCGATCTTTGAGAAATAGCTCGAACCCTGCAAATGGTCGAACAAGTCATCGATCCTTGGCAACGTGTACTTATTCTTTATCATCACTTTGTTCAGCTCTCTGTAATCGATGCACATTCTCATGCTTCCGTCTTTCTTCTTTACAAATAACACAGGGGCTCCCCAAGGCGACGAACTAGGTCGAATGAAACCTTTGTCCAATAACTCCTGAAGTTGTGTCATAAGTTATTTCATCTCTGTTGGTGCTAATCGATAGGGTGCTTTTGCTGTTGGCGTCGTTCCTGGTAACAAGTCGATACAAAATTCTACTTGTCGATTAGGGGGCAATCCGGGAAGATCTTCGGGAAAGACTTCCGGATAATCACACACCACTAGAATATTCTGCACCTCCTTCTTATCCATCTTAGCATTGATCACGAACGCTAGATATGATTTACATCCCTTAGCCAAACACTTTCTGGCTTTCATTAGGGAAATGATTCCAGAATTTACTCTGCGTTTGTCTCCATACACCATAAACGACTCTTTCCCTGTCGGGTTTACTTTTACTATCTTCTTTCTACATAATATTTCTGCACCGTTGGCGCTAAGCCAATCCGTTCCTAAAACTATGTCGAATCCGTTTAACTCGATAGGTAATGATTCCTCGTGGAACTTATTCCCATCCAAGTCAATGAGGATGTTTTTCATACGATGGCTAACAGGTACAAACTTGCCACTATCAATCTCGACTAATAAGGCATTAACTAGCCTATCTACAGGCAAAGCTAGCTTTCTACCAAATTCATGCGATATAAAAGAGTAATTGGCTCCAGAATCAAGCAAAATTTGGGCAGGCAATTCGTTTACAAGAAAGGTACCTGAAGCGGCATCGACTTCTTCTTTTGCAGCTTCAAGTGTCATCTGAAAGGCTCTCGCCTTCGGCTTTGGTGGTAGATTGGGCATTGCGGCATCCTTCCTCTTTGGACAGTCTTTAAGAACATGCCCTACTTCATGGCACTCAAAACATACCCTCCTGTCGGACGGACACACGTTGGCATAATGCCCAGTCTTTCCACATTTGAAGCAAGTCACATCCTCACTACATCTCCCAGAGTGATTTTTCTTGCACTTCTCACACCATTTCACTTCACCTCCTCCTCCTCAAAACTTCTTGGACTTAGAAAATTTGCTTTTCTTGTTGGAACCCAAAGTTCCTTCAAATTTTCTCTTTTCACCAACTTCTGCCCTCTCCAGACCCTTCTCTTTGATCTGAACCTCGACATTCTTAGCAGCCCAGATGGCGGCTTTCAAAGTGGTTACTTGCTTAACCATCGGACCAAATTCCGCTGGTAATCCGAGGGCAAACTTGTTGACCTTAGAGAGTTCAGTTGGAACTAGATGAGGAACTAGCTTCATCTTTTCCATAAAACTAGCAGCGTATTCAGTAACGCTCATCTTTCCTTTCTTTAAATTCTGGAACTCATTGTTGATTTCCAGAAGATCCTACTCAGAGCAGTACTGCAATTTCAGTTCTACCACAAAATCTTCCCAAGACATCTTACTAGCTTCACCCTTGGGCATCGAATCAGCTAGTAACTTCCACCAGCTCAACACACCAGACTTTAACAGAGGGATTGCAAGTGCGTTCTTTTGTTTGTTGCTGCACTCGCAACTTTCAAACATCGTCTCCATTTCGGAGATCCAATTCATGACTTCCATCGGTGTCGGACTTCCAGATAGACACGACGGTTTAGATGCCATGAAATCTTTGTATTTGCATCCGCGTCCATCAACTCCTCCATCCTGGTTGTTTTGTCTAACTATCGGTGGGTTGGCTTGACCAAGAGTCCCACTGTAATTCCCTCCTACTGATTGCCCTTCATTCAATACGGGCTGTTCAACAGGCATCGTAGTCTCTTCCCTATGTTGTTGTAGTAATCGCCTTGTCTCCTCCATTTTGGCGATCTAACATCATCTGGATCATTGCTTGTACCCCAACCATCGTCATCGACTCAGGTGCAGCTCCTACAACAGGTACTTGCTCAACTACTTGAGGTTGAGGCTGTTGATCCCTGTATCCGTTTGCATTTGCAGCTCCACTATGAGTTCTTGCCATTACAATCTATATAATGAATAAGGCGAATTTAGGTCTTTATCCTTGTTAGACATGTCAATTCCCTTATCACTCCGAACAAATAATGGCACACATGGCAAACACATAGCATTTAGCACATAAGGGCATTTTAGGCATCTTCCCTAAAATAAACTAGTGCTCGTGACTAAAATATGGTAGACACTAATCTCACAATCATCACTTAGCATTCTAAGTTCAAGTCTAGAAATTCTACAATTTCTTAGTTCGCTTAAACTAATGCTCTGATACCAACTGTGACATTCCCTAATTTCTCGGCCAGAAAAGACCGATTTAATTTATGCTTTTTAAAATAAAATTAGAGAAATCTTTTTAAAAGATGTTGCGGAATTGGTCCCCAAACAAAATATGATAAAAGTTTATCAAAACCCTTCATTAAGAAGGTATATGTTTTCCATATATATATATCAAAACCTCGGGATGTCATGTTCCGATACAGATCAAAAGCATAAACAAGACATTATAAGTCTTTCAACAGTTATTTACAACTACTGGCCTATAATCCAAAAATCTCTCGTCGTCCACCGACTATGCTCGGGGTCCACTACCTGTAACATAAAAAGCAGAGTGGGTTAGGCTTGGGAGCCTGGTGAGCATATAGGGTTTTCAACCCACAATAATAATAAACTTACTAAGTTCTTCAATCAACAATAACCCTGATTACCCGTTCCCATTATCCTCACTTTATGTCCCTAAACACTTGTCACAAGGGATCTAGCTTAAAGAATATCATCGGGATGGACACTACTGCTAAGGGGTTTCCTCAGCCATACATGTCCTAAAGGCAACCATGAGGGGGATGGAGTACAGCGAATGAACACTCTCAGTTCATTAACACCTACAGGTTGCAGACCTGCTAATGTTTCCTACTGGATTGTCTAGAAAGTCCGTGGTCGTCATCCAAACTCCGCTAGATGACTGGATCTCAAAACACATCGAGGCCTCTCATTAATTTTATTTTATCACACATCACAATCTACCCATGTTCTACCCAACATATTTGTAGATGAAAATACTTATACAGTTTAAAACTTGTATAAAACATCAACACAATAATCACCTCAAATAAACAATTAATATATTTACACATAGCACGTATTATAAGGTAAATACTTCATATCTATGTGTAAAATGAAAGTGACTATACACTCACATGGTTTGATGATAATCGGGCAGCAATTCGTTTCCTAAAACGATCGTTTCTAATAAAACCGAGAGTTTTATTGAGAAACCGGGCTTCGAAACCGAAAAGATAAATTTTCCGGGTTCTCGGGCACTTCGTGGAGTATTCCGGGCTTTACAATCAATACTGGCGCTTTGCGGGATGTTAAGATGAAGAAAATATGGGTTTAGGGGTTAGATATGGCAAAATTCCAAAAGTAACCGAGAGCCTTCGCAGGTACCCTTCTATTTATAAGGTCCGAAGTCCTGATCCAAGGGCTGAGAGTCTTCTGATCCGGCGGCTGAGAGGCTTCGCAGGGGGGTGGCTCGCACGAGGGTTGCGCGTGCGAGGGGCTCGATGGCAGGTTCTGATTGGACCGCTGCCTACTGGTTCACATGCGAGGTTCGGAGCTAGGCTATGCGAGGCTCGGAACACGCGGCAACAGGGAGAAGCTTCGGCCGGAGAGCTGGCTGCTTCGGATTGGGCCTCCTCCTCAGTCGAATCAGGATCCGACGCCTGGCTTCGCATGACTCAGCAGCTCAGTGACTCAGCAGGACACGTGTCACATTCTAAGTGAGGGTGACGTGGCAAAGTGTAACTATGCGAATTTTCTCGATTTCCGCACCAAAACTTATAAAATCCATAAGTTTCGCGTACGAGCTGCGTTTTTGACGTTCTTTATATGCACGCGTAGCTAAAATTACGCTCTACAACTTCCGTTTAGACATTGTCGGCTAATTTTGACTTTAAAATTTATATTATTATTTTTAACAGACTGGGACAGGAAATCCGTTAAAAATTCATAACTTCTTCATCCGACGTCCGTTTCCGTCAGACTTTTTACCGTTGTGCTCCTAATGACGAGACCCTCAATTCTCGTTTAAGTTGTGTCGGATAAAAATCGCTCGATCTAAAATTCGAGTTTTTACATGTCTACTGCTAAGCTGAAATTTCGAAAAATCAAAACTTCGTCATACGAAGTCAGATTTGGGCGTTCTTTTTATCGAACTTCTCGGTTTAACGAATACTACGACTTGCGTTTAGATTACTAAGGCTAAAAAGTAGTTTATCAAAAACTCACTTTTTATGACATTCAGCACCGTGCCGGTTTTGTCAACTCAATATAAATGCCTAGGCTAGAAACACGAGTGTTACATCATCATCCACATCAGCAACACAACTGCGAATGGCAGTGTTCTCTGACTTGTGATCAACAATCTAGTTGTTGACATTTGTTAACTTGATAGAAAGAACCTTCACACGCTCAGTTTTACCAAAAAGCTCATCCATGATCTTGTTTTCATGAGCTTGATCAACTCGAAGCTCTTCGATTTTTGAAGAGATGAAAGTGTGGAACTCTGCATTATCTGACTGTATGGTGGTGCAAACTTTCTCAAGAGCATCCTTTTTAGCATGAAGAGAAGTTCCAAGATTGGAAATCACCTGATTCGCTTTCATAGTGTTGGACTCAAAGGATATTTGGAATGTACCCATCAAAGCTTGAGCATCAGAAAGTAGTTTTGCGAATTTTTCGGTCATATCCTTGCAAGTTTTTGCAGAATCTTCAACTGCTTTATTGGTGAGAGCAAGGTTGGAAGCATGCTCCTTTGTAAGCATTTCCAAGAAGGATTTGACAGAGCCTGGGATTATTCCTCGCTTGACGAGGCTTTGGAGGACTCGATTAAGGAATCCAACTTGGAGTTTAGTTCTTTGAACTACTTCGCACTCATGGGAGCATCGTCTTCATCACTTTCTTGTTGGACGTTGAAAGGACTAAAATGAAAATCGTCAAAGGCGTCCTAGTCACCATCAAATATAGTGTCTGGATCATCTTGATGCAGTGGTGAGATGGTAGCAGACTCTGTGCCAATATAAATACCAAAAGCCCTTTCCCCCATATCAGATACGTTGGTAGTGACTGGTGGCGAACTTATGATCGTTGTTGTAGTTTCTGTGAACAGTGGAGTCGATGATGAAATTGAAGCTGGAGGTTGCGAAACTCACATAGAAGCATTTGGGCAGGGACCAATTGAGATCGGAGTTGTTGTAGCAGTGGGTGACGGCGGAGAAAAATCTTGAAACAAAATCATCAGAAATAGGAACTGAAGTTGGCATTGTGAAATTTACCTCAGGATTTGAAGTTTTAGCCTCCAAAACCATAGGATGCGAAGTCGTAGCTGTATGATATTCGTGCTGGACTCGCTTAGGAATGCAAATGTCCGAGATGGTGTTGGACTGCGAATCCTCCTCGGCACTTGGAGTAGGAGTCCTTGTCTTGTGAGCAACTTGCTTAATTCTCTTCTTTTTTGGAGCCAGAGTAGGTTCGGAGGGTCCAGCCTTCATATTTCGCTTGTCCCCTTTCTTAGGTTTATCAGCCTCCCCTAGAACCTTTCACATTTTAGAGGTCATTGGACGAGGACCAAAAACTGGTAGACTGCGATAGGCTCGAATAACATCACTCGCAGCTGGGACATTATGAAGCATCATCTTTGGGATTGATCTGATGAAGTCAAATCATGAAGTATCTAACAAGATGATGTTCATGGTGTGGAAAATCTGAATGTTAGCCATACTTGAACCCTCTATCACCGGAATGCTAAGCCAATCGATGGCCCTCTGAAAAACGCTTGTCCAAAAAAGTGCACCGTAAATCTTGTTGTGACGTGTTGAAGAAAGTGTACTCTCGACAAGTTGAGCCTAAAGTACACTCCCGTAGTCGTGATTAATGTCGAAGTAAACACCATACATGATCATCATGAAAAGCTTATTGGCACAGTCAGATCTTGTTACCCTTTCAGAAAATCTTTTGAAAATAAGGGTAAACAACCCATTCCACACTAGCGGTAAGTTAGGCTTCTTGAATTTGGAGACAACTGCAAGGTTTTTACGATATCACATATTGTAGAACATCTCCAGAACTGTAGAATTGGAGATGGATTCTGGATCAACTAGGTCACGATGTAATACTCGTGTTTCTAGCCTAGGCATTTATATTGAGTTGATAGTCTAGGTTAACCTTTGTAACTCATTTTGAAGAAATGAAAAGGAATTATGTGAATATTATGTGAATTGTGTGTTTTATGCTTAATTATTAGTGCTTAATTAATTAAGAATAAAAATAAGCGTCAAAATTAAAGTGTAAGATAAGCCCGATATATTTACATAAAGTTTTAGTGGTCGAAACAAGGATTTCGGGGATATAAAAATACCAAAATCCGAGTTATAACGAAGAAGTTATGACCTGTCGAAGTTTCGCGACAAAACCGGCACGGTGCTGAATGTCGTAAAAAGTGAGTTTTCGATAAACTAATTTTTAGCCTTAGTAATCTAAACGAAATTCATAGTATTTGTTAAACCTAGAAGTTCGATAAAAAGAACACCCAAATCTGACTTCGTATGAGGAAGTTATGATTTTTCGAAGTTTCAGCTTAGCAGTAGACAGCTAAAAACTCGAATTTTAGATCGAGCGATTTTTAGCCGACACAACCTAAAAGAGAATTGAAGGTCTCGTCATTAGGAGCACAACGGTAAAAAGTCTGACGAAAACGGACGTCGGATGAAGAAGTTATGAATTTTTAACGGATTTCCTGTCCCGGTCTGTTAAAAATAATAATATAAAATTTAAAGTCAAAATTAGCCGACAAAGTCTAAATGGAAGTTGTAGAGCGTAAGTTTAGCTACACGTGCATATCAAGAACGTCAAAAACAGAGCTCGTATGCGAAAGTTATAGATTTTAGAAGTTTTGGCGCGAAAATCGAGAAAATTCGCATAGTCACACTTTGCCACGTCACCCTCGCTTAGAGTGTGACACGTGTCCTGCTGAGTCATGCGAAGCCACGCGTCGGATCCTGATTCGACCGAGGAGGAGGCCTAATTCGAAGCAGCCAGCTCTCCGGCCGAAGCTTCGCCCTGCTGCCGCGTGTTCCGAGCCTCGCATAGCCTAGCTCCGAGCCTCGCATAGCCTAGATCCGAACCTCGCATGTGCACCAGTAGGCCACGGTCCAATCAGAAGCTGCCACTGAGCCCCTCGCACGCGCAGCCCTCGTGCGAGCCACCCCCCTGCGAAGCCTCTCAGCCGTCAGATCAGAAGACTCTCAGCCCTTGGATCAGGACTTCGGACCCTATAAATAGAATGGTACCTGCGAAGGCTCTCGGTTACTTTTGGAATTTTGCCATATTTAACCCCTAAACCCATATTTTCTTCATCTTAACATCCCGCAAAGCCCCGATATCGATTGTAAAGCCCGGAATACTCCACGAAGTGCCCGAGAAGCCCGAAAAATTTATCTTTTCGGTTTTGAAGCCCAACTTTTACAAAGCCCGGTTTCTCAATAAAACTCCCGGTTTTATTAGAAACGATCGTTTTAGGAAACAAATTGCTGACCGATTATCATCAAATCATGTGAGTGTATAGTAACTTTCATTTTACACATAGATATGAAGTATTTACCTTGTGATACGTGCTATGTGTAAATATATTAATTGTTTATTTGAGGTGACTGTCGAGTTGATGCTTTATACAAGTTTTAAACTGTATAAGTATTTTTATCTACAAATATGTTGGGTAGAATATGGGTAGATAGTGATCTGTGATAAAATAAAATTAATGAGAGGCCTCGATGTGTTTTGAGATCCAGTCATCTAGCGGAGTTTGGATGACGACCATAGACTTTCTAGACAGTCCAGTGGGAAACATTAGCAGGTCTGCAACCTGTAGTGTTAATGAACTGAGAGTGTTCATTCGATGTACTCCATCCCCCTCATGGTTGCCTTTAGGACATGTATGGCTGAGGAAACCCCTTAGTAGTAGTGTCCATCCCGATGATATTCTTTAAGCTAGGTCACTTGTGAAAAGTGTTTAGGGACATAAAGTGAGGATAACGGGAATGGGTAATCAAGGTTATTGTTGATGGATGAACTTAGTAAGTTTATTATTATTGTGGGTTGAAAACCCTATACGCTCACCAGGCTCCCAAGCCTGACGCACTCTTCTTTTTATGTTACAGGTAGTGGACCCCGAGCATAGTCGGAGGACGACGAGAGATTTTTGGATTATAGTCCAGTAGATGTAAATAACTGTTGAAAGGGTTATAATGTCTTGTTTATGCTTTTGATCTCTATTGGAACATGACATCCCGAGGTTTTGATATATATATATATATATATATATATATATATATATATATATATATATATATATATATATATATGGAAAACATATACCTTCTTAATGAAGGGTTTTGATAAACTTTTATGATATTTTGTTTGGGGACCAATTCCGCAACATCTTTTAAAATGATTTCTCTGATTTTATTTTAAAAAGCATAAATTAAATCGGTCTTTTATGGCCGAGAAATTAGGGGATGTCACACACGACCTTGAGGAAGACACAGGAGGCTACAAAACCTGGACTTTAAGACGTGGGTTTTCTGGTTACTGATTTCAAAGGTAATCATCTTCCCCTTTGAGATAGCTAGCAGTTGAGTACGCCTTGGACAGATGAACCGAGGGTACGTTCTCAGTTTCTGTCAAAGCAATAACAAATGGAGAATAGCGTAGGCATTCAGTTAATGGTTAGAGAAAGGTGTCATACTTGGATGGCTCAAAGTCCAGAATTAGATTCTGGTTAGCCTTGATGTTGAGAAGTGTTGAGTGTGTCATTTGTTCAGTGGCTGAAGGGGTTTCAGATGAGGTGGCCATTGTTGCTTGGTGAAGAAGAAGATAAATAGTAGAGAGAGAAACCGTCGGAGAATTTCGAGTGCTTTTTGAAAGTGGTAAAGAAATAATGAGGCGTCGAAATCCTTTTTATACCATTTGATAAGTGAGAGAAATCCGACGGTTGGCTAACCAAGTCACTGAAAACATGCCTAAAAAGACGTGAGTCAGGCGGCATGACATCAAGTGTCGTTTCAAACTTCACGCTCCTAAATTCAAATCTTATCCATTAAATACCTTTGTTTCAGTTGCTAAGTTTCGTAGTTTCTTACTTTTGCAAATGATCACCATTTACAGTACCCGGAACCTAAAAGTAACCATTAGGACAACGAACCAGATTTTTGAAAATCACTAGGATCTTCGTGCAAGAGTATACCAAAGATAAAGAAATGAAACAAGTTTTCTAAGGTATTCTAGTGATGTCATTAAAGACATAAAGTAGATAGATCACATGCAACGATATCTTCCTACGCAGTCAAGAGAGACTTTGAAGTGCTTTTGTGGTGTCCCGTTAAATTACGATCATCTGTTTGTGGAGAAACAACGAAAGGCTTCTTTTAATACGACAAATGGGGTGGCTTCTTCTTCAACTACGTCCGAAAGTCAATATATATCCGAAGTTCGTATAAAGTACTTGTCTGACCAGTTTAACCATAAGAACAAGTATGCTTTGGAAATTTTTGGAGTGGTTGGATAATATAGAAATCTCAAGAAAAATAAAAACTGAATCTTATGGGAAGAAAAGTCTTAGGTCTAGAACATTTCATTAAGATCTCGCAAAAATAAAAAAAGAGATTTCAAGGTATGAACCACAAAAGTGGAGTTTCATCAATTCCATGGTGATTAATCTAGAACATTTAAATCGTTAACCGTTAATTCATAAATGTGTGTTGAATTTTGGGTTTCACTCAATTCATGGTTATAATGAATTTCAGATCTTAAAAACAGAAATTGTGCAACCATAAACCTTAGTGGTAACTTCTGAGAGTCTCAAGGGTTACGAGTGTGGAAACGAATGTGATGGAGAACTATTGGAGATGGTTCTGAAGATAAATGTACCTCTGCTATACGAAAATGAAAAAACAGTCAACTCTTAACTCAATGTGAGAAGAGTAAGGTAGCTTAATGACTTATGTGGATTTTAGCCTGATTGGGAAGAAATGATTGGTATTATCATTTCATTAAGGCTTCAACATAGAGTTTCCGAGGTTTCGGAATACATGCAGCAACATGCTTCGAGGGATACTTAACTAGTGTAAAGATTAAAAATTCAATACCTTGCCCCATCATTCGTAATTGAGAGTATCATGATGGAATTTGTCAGTCCTGCTCAATTATCTATTATGTTGATGTTTTATAAAAATAGAAAAAAAAATAAAAAAAATAGAAAATATTTTTGGAATTTTGATGTAACGACCCGTCTCCGGTATGATGATTCCATAGTATTTATTTAGAAGTTTGCAAGAGGGACTCGGCGAGTTCATAGCCTGACTCGCCGAGTAGGGACGGGATTTTCGAGCACGTGTTAGTCGGTGACTCGGCGAGTCCATATTCGGGACTCGGCGAGTCTGCCTGCCTAGAAGAAACCCTAAATCCCCGGGTTGCTCACTATTTAAGCCACCTTATAGCCCCCATTCTCGCCTCCTTCACCCTCAGAAAGCTGTGAGAAACCCTAATCCATCCTTGAGTGATCTAAGTGTTCTTGTGTTAAATTTTTGAAGGATTGAAGAAGGAAAAGAAGAAAGGAGCAAGGAGAAGAGTTGTAGAGCAAAGATTCAAGGGCAAATCAGAGTTCTTTGAGGTATTCTTCGGATTTCCCTCTGTTTTATGCTTTAAACCTCCATTAGAACTCTTCTAGATCTAGTTTGATGCTTTTCTCAAGCCTTATGATTGTATGGATACCCTATTTCGTCAAGATATCCTTAGATCTGTTCATTTAGGAGTTGTAGAGCCCAGATCTATTGCCTTTTTGAAGTTACCTTGCATAAGAACCCTAGATCTACCCTTTTAAGTCCTTTTTAGCCTTTATCTCCTTTTTCATGTGTTTGTACACGTAAAGTTGGAAACTTTACATGGTGAATCAGCTTTTTGGACTCAGATCTATCATTTGTATGTAATGGATTCAAGCAGAATCGAGTTTAGAATAGTTGCATGGTTGTGACTCGGCAAGTCGGAAGAACGACTCGGCGATTCGAGTCGCGAGTCCCCGATTTCTTCCTTTTTGAGTGATGCCGAGTGGGACCAGTGAGTAGTAGGGTGGACTCAGTGATTTCGAGGTCAGACTCAGTAATGGAGGGACTCGGCGAGTTGTTTATACAACTCGGCGAGTCCAAGGC
Organism: Lactuca serriola; assembly: GCF_051521515.1. Lineage (NCBI taxonomy): Eukaryota > Viridiplantae > Streptophyta > Magnoliopsida > Asterales > Asteraceae > Lactuca > Lactuca serriola. The sequence continues at coordinate 83,594,241 of NC_136416.1, read as the reverse complement.
AATCTTCTTAAGCTCAAGAGCAGGTCGTCGAGTTGTTCATATGACTCGGCGAGTCGGATGCAGATTGTCTGAGTTCTTGGATCGAGAGATTACTCGTCGAGTCGATGCCATACTCGACGAGTAGCCTCGAGTGGGGTTGTGAAATGAGATTAGAGACTCGGCGAGTTGGCGGCCCAACTCGGCGAGTCAGGTCAACTGTGAGTTGACTTTGACCGAGAGGGTTGACTTTGACCAAGGGTAAAAGAGTCATTTTACCCCAGTGTAGTGCTTAGTATTTGATTAAGTGTGTTTATGGACTTGTAGCCGGGGAGATACCGGAGCAGCAGCAGCAGTTAGCTTCCAGAGCCATTCACACAACAGCCAGTTCACGAGGTGAGTGTTCCTTCCAGTAGTAACAGGTCTAAGGCCACAATGCCGGCACGTTTAGCTAACAGTCAGCTTCGGACCTCGGTCCGATGTAGTAGTTAGTATGTTTGATGCCTTCGTGGTTCAGACAGGGTTATGTGTTTATGCTAGATGATATGTTTAGGCCATGATCAGTCAGCTTCGGACTTCGATCCGATGTAGGGGACAAGGTCCCAGTCAGCTTCAGACTTCAGTCCGATGTTAGCTTCGGACTCCGGTCCGATGTAGGGGACGTAGGTCCCAGTCAGCTTCGGACTTCGGTCCGATGTCTCAGTCAGCTTCGGACTTTGGTCCGATGTTCTAGTCAGCTTCGGACTCGATTCGATGTAGGGGACGAAGGTCCCAATCAGCTTCGGACTTCGGTCCGATGTAGGGGGCAAGGCCCCGGTTAGCCGGACTTCGGTCCGATGCAGTGGGCAAGGCCCAGTATGTGCTTTATATGTTATTGTGTGGTATGTAGTAGTTTGGGGGAGCTCACTAAGCTTCGCGCTTACAGTTTCAGGTTTGGTTTCAGGTACTTCCGCAAGCAGAGGGAAGGGCTCGGGATGATGGCATCGCACACACCACAGCCACAGTTTTTATCCTGGGAGTTGATCAGTTATCTTATATATGTTTTGATACAGTCATGACACCGTTTTCTCATTTGTATTTTTGTATGGTTTTGAGATTTGCAACACATGGTTTTATTATGATATACTCTGTTTTATGATTATGGTTATATTAAAAATGAATTTTTTTCGGGTCGTATTTTTGGGTCGTTTCAAGTTGGTATCAGAGCCTTGGTTTGAGGGATTCGGATACACTTCCGGGTGTATCTGAACTCAAACTAAGGAAAAATAAAAGGTTTTTGAAAAGAAAAATGTTTTCTAAAGGAATTTTAAAAGCGCTTAGAAAGAAAGGAAATTTTTCTTAAAACGAGATAAGGGTGTGGTGCATGTGATCAGCCGAGCTCAAGTAAGTACTCCCAAATTACCCATACAAGTTATTTGTTCAGTTTCAGTTTCAGTCGAACAGCATGCTAGTATAGGACTAAGGATCTAGGAGGATGCCTTATGTGCCTGCTTTATGTGTTACTGCTTTATGAGCATTGCATGCTAGTATTGAGTAGACAGCAGTAGGATATCCTATTTAGGTTATGCCTAATAGTATGAGCTTTGCATTATATGCTAGAGTAGCTTCTCGTTATGAGAATAGTTTTGCCTGAGTATGTTTCCCTTATCCGAATGTTGCTTGCTTTGTGCTCTGTTGGACTCTGAGCGGTGGGAGTTAGCCATTAGGTGAATACGTCACATCACATGTGATCAGGGTTGAATAATCTTAGAGTGCTGGATTTGGCCCTATTGCGCAGCTCTTGTCTGAGTCCAACCGTTGTAGGGACGGGTCTTTTATTCGAAGGATTATCCGAGCCTCATTGCATGCGATGGTATTCAGGTGGTGGCTAATCAGCATTACAAGGAGGCCTTCGGTAGCTGAGGACTGGTTTGAGTGGAGTCAAAGATTTCCCTAGGGCAAGCCTAGGATGAGAGTAGCAGAGATCGGTAGTAGTAGAAGTGACTTGGTGGAGTCAAGGCAGCTCTTGAGGAAACTACAGATAGATGTGGAAGGTAGTATGGGCCCGTACTACTGAAAGTAGAGGATCCGTACTCGAATCAAGGAAGGTCGAGACAAGACCAGGAAGCTAGTAGTAGTATCAATGATCCCTTGAGATATTTCAGTTTTCTGATGTCGTTGTGATGTGTTTCAGCATGGTGGTTTTGCGTTCGAGACCAGCAGCCGGCAGTGGAGGTGCCGGGGAGGGATCAGGTTCAGGCTCAGGGGACGAGCGTATGGATGAGCAGACCAGAGAGTTTCTCTCTTCAGAGATTACTCGTATCATTGTAGAGCAGACTCCTGTGATCTTCGGTTAGATGAAGGAGGGTATCCTAGAGCTGATGGACGAGAGATTGGGCACCTTCCGTGCCGAGGTGGCGGCCATGATGGGGTCGCGCACTTTTACATTCAGGGAGTTCAGGGCATGTGGAGCTCCGGACTATCACGGGGTGCGGGACCCCATAGCGAGTACTAGATGGTTGGTGGATGTGGCCAACGCGTTCCGCACTAGCAGGTGTCCTGAGGGGGACAAGGTCAGATTGGCGTCCTGTCTTCTGAAGGACAGGGCACGGGATTGGTGGGAGGAGGTCGGACATACCATTGGAGATGATGTAGCGTTGGATGCCATGACCTGGGCTGATTTCTCTACCAGGTTCAGGGATGAGTTTACACCAGTTATTGAGGTGCATCAGTTAGCCAGAGAGTTTCAGGACCTCACCCAGACTACAGAGACGGTGGCGGAGATCACCGCCAAGTTCAGGGAGAGGGCTCTTCTTGTTCCTCAGTATGAAGCTGATGAGGAGATGAAGAAGGCCCGTTATCATGAGATGTTGCGGACCGATATCCGCCAGTTTGTGAGCCGGTCCAACTGTAAAACGCTGGACGATATGATTGCTAGGGCTCGAGAGAGGGAGATTGATCCCGAGATGGAGAAGAAGAGGAAACCGGAGGCAGTTTCGGGTTCAGGCAGTTCGGGCAAAAAGCCCAAGGTTTCTGATTACAGGTCCAGGTCCCAGCCGAGCCACAGTCAATGTGGCAGGTGTGGGAAGATGCACGATGGGGTGTGCAAGGCAGGGAGTTCCGGCTGCTTCAAGTGCGGTCGGACTGGGCATTTGAGCAGGGATTGTACGGCCCCTGCTACTGTTGTTGCAGCATCAGATCTGATTTGCTTTCAGTGCAATCAGAGGGGACACAAAAAGTCCCAGTGTCCGAGTTTAGCTGCAGTAGGGAAGGTGGTTGCACCTGCCCCTGCTACCTTGAGGATTACAGATGGCCGGCAGGGCCGAGCTGAGGCGCCAGTGGCGAAGAGTAGAGCGTTTCAGATGACAGTAGAGGAGGCGCGAGCAACTCCTGATGTGGTGACGGGTATGTATCTTCCCTTCATCTCTTTATTTTATTGATTGATTATTGCTTATGATTGTATGTTTTATATAGGGTCGTTCTCTGTGAACGGCATTTCTGCTATGGTATTATTCGATTCGGGGGCTACCCGATCATTCGTATTGCTTGCGCTTAGCAAGAGATTTAGCAGAGCTCCAGGGGACATGGATTGTCCATTAAAGGTTGAGATAGCAGATGATAGGACCGTGAGGGTCGGCAGAGTGCATAGAGGGTGTTCTCTTCAGTTGTTTGATGAGCAGTTCTCAGTGGACCTGGTTCCTATTCCCCTGCGAGGGAATAAGGTTATTATGGGCATGGATTGGCTAAGCCCCAATGGGGCGGTGATTGATTGTGAGCTTCAGCTAGTGAGGGTCCGCACTCCCAGTGGGGGAGAGTTAGTGATTCAGGGCGAGAGGCCCCCGCGCGGACCGACCTTTTGTTCCGCCGCAAGGGCGATGCGCTATGTTCAGCAGGGTTGCGCCGATTATGTAGCTTACGTCTTGGATGCCCGGGAGAAGGGCAAGACGACAGTTGATGATGTTCCGATTGTGCAAGACTTTCCGGATGTATTTCCCGAAGATTTACCGGGAATACTTCCCGAGAGGCAGGTTGAGTTTAGGATCGACCTGATTCCTGGTGCGGCTCCGATAGCCAAGGCACTGTATCGCCTAGCTCCCCCTGAGATGCAGGAGTTGTCTACGCAGCTGCAGGAGCTGTTAGACAAGGGTTTCATTCGGCCGAGCAGTTCGCCTTGGGGAGCGTCGATCCTGTTTGTGAGGAAGAAGGATGGGTCGCATCGTATGTGTATAGATTATCGGGAGTTGAATAAGGTAACGGTGAAGAACCGTTACCCACTTCTGAGGATAGATGATTTGTTTGATCAGCTTCAGGGAGCGTCTTGGTTCTCCAAGATCGACCTACGCTCCGGTTATCATCAGATGCGGGTTAGAGATGAGGATGTGCAGAAGACTACTTTCAGGACCAGGTATGGTCATTATGAGTTTGTGGTGATGCCATTTGGGCTCACCAATGCCCCAGCCGCGTTCATGGATCTCATGAATCGCGTGTGTAGGCCGATGCTGGATCGGTCAGTGATAGTATTCATAGATGACATCTTGGTGTATTCCAAGACGCAGGAGCAGCACGAGGAGCACCTGCGGGAGGTGCTGGAGGTTTTGAGGAGGGAGAGACTTTTCGCAAAGTTCTCCAAATGTGAGTTCTGGTTGCGCGAGGTGCAGTTCCTTGGTCACCTCGTCAACCAGAAGGGTATTTTGGTAGATCCGGCCAAGATAGAGGCCGTGATGCAGTGGGAGGTCCCGAAGTCTCCATCTGAGATTCGTAGCTTCCTAGGATTGGCAGGGTATTATCGGAGATTTATTCAGGATTTCTCCAAGATAGCAGTGTCGCTCACCCGACTGACCAAGAAGTCGGTGGTATTTCGTTAGGGGCCTGAGCAGCAGGCAACGTTCGAGACCCTCAGACAGAGGTTGTGCGAGGCTCCGATCCTTACCTTGCCAGAGGGAGTAGAGGACTTCGTAGTCTACTGTGATGCCTCAATCACAGGTATGGGAGCAGTGTTGATGCAGCGAGGCCATGTGATAGCTTACGCCTCGAGACAGTTGAAGCCTCACGAGGCTAACTATCCTACCCATGATTTAGAGCTAGGGGCGGTTGTGTTTGCCCTCAAGATTTGGAGGCATTATCTTTATGGGGTCCGTTGTACTATTTACACAGATCACAAGAATTTGAGGTACCTCATGGATCAGCCAAGTCTGAACATGAGGCAGAGGAGATGGTTGGATGTGCTAAAGGATTATGATTGTGAGATCCTTTACCATCCAGGGAAGGCCAACGTGGTGGCCGACGCCCTAAGTTGAAAAGTGTCGGCAGCCCCTATTAGAGATCTGTGTTTGAGGATGACAGTGATCACTCCATTGTTGGAGCGGATCAAGGAGGCTCAGGTGGAGGGCCTCAAGGAGGAGAGGCAGAAGTGTGAGAGGATAGTGGGCCGAGTAGCCTCATTTGATTATGACAGTCGGGGATAGCTGACGCTTCACGGGAGGGTGTGGGTACCGTACTGGGGTGGAGTACGAGAAGTGTTGATGGACAAGGCTCATAAGTCTCGATTTTCTATCCACCCAGGGGCGACGAAGATGTATCGAGATCTTCAACCTGATTATTGGTGGCCCTGCATGAAGCGAGACGTCGCCTGGTATGTTGAGAGATGCCTAACCTGCAGGAAGGTCAAGGCGGAGCACCAGAGACCTCACGGCAAGATGCAGCCGTTAGACATTCCCGTGTGGAAATGGGAGGACATCACCATGGATTTTGTCACCAAGCTTCCCAGGACCGCACGAGGAGTGGATTCGATATGGGTAGTGGTGGATCGGTTGACGAAGAGTGTTCATTTTATCCCGATCCAGGAGAGTATATCGGCAGAAAAGTTAGCCGATATCTATGTGCGGGAGATCCTGGCACGTCATGGAGTGCCGGTATCGGTGGTGTCAGACCGAGATGTCCGTTTTACATCCAGATTCTGGAAGCGGTTTCACGACGAGATGGGTACTCGTCTTCATTTCAGCACCGCTTTCCACCCTCAGACGGACGGGCAGAGTGAGAGGACGATTCAGACTCTTGAGGACATGCTCAGGGCATGTGTTCTAGATTTCGGTGGCAGTTGGGATACGTACCTTCCGTTAGCGGAATTTTCGTATAACAACAGTTACCATGCGAGCATTGATCGACCTCCCTTTGAGATGCTTTATGGGAGGAAGTGCAGGACCCCGATTTGTTGGGGCGAGGTGGGTCAACGAGTCATTGGAAGCACGGAGGTGGTGCTCAAGACGACCGAGTTGATCCAGCAGGTCCGTAGTAGACTGCAGGCTGCGCAGAGTAGGTAGAAGAGTTACGCCGATAGGAGGCGTTCAGACTTGGAGTTCCGGGTGGGTGATATGGTCCTTCTGAACGTCTCACCTTGGAAGGGTGTTATCAGGTTCCGGAAGAGGGGCAAGTTGGGTCCCAGGTTTATTGGTCTTTTCAGGGTTTTGGCCCAGGTGGGTCGGGTTGCTTATCGGTTAGATCTTCCTGAGGAGCTTAGTCAGATCCACAACACTTTCCATGTGTCTCAGTTGAGGAAGTGTTTGGTGGATGAGTCAGCAGTCGTTCCCCTAGAGGATATTCAGGTTGATAGCAGCCTGAATTATATTGAGAGACCGGTCGCGATTCTGGATCGGAAGACAAAGACCTTGAGGAACAAGGAAATTCAGTTAGTGAAGGTGCAGTGGCAGCACCGGAAGGGGTCTGAGTGGACGTGGGAGGCTGAGGAGGAGATGAGAGAGCACTACCTGGAGTTATTTGCAGATTCAGCCGTAGCAGACTTCGAGGACGAAGTCTGAGCCAAGTGGGGGAGAATTGTAACGACCCGTCTCCGGTATGATGATTCCATAGTATTTATTTAGAAGTTTTCAAGAGGGACTCGGCGAGTTCATAGCCTGACTCGCCGAGTAGGGACACGATTTTCAAGCACGTGTTAGTCGGCGACTCGGCGAGTCCATATTCGGGACTCGGCGAGTCTGCCTGCCTGGAAGAAACCCTAAATCCCCGGGTTGCTCACCATTTAAGCCACCTTATAGCCCCCATTCTCGCCTCCTTCACCCTCAGAAAGCTGTGAGAAACCCTAATCCATCCTTGAGTGATCTAAGTGTTCTTGTGTTAAATTTTTGAAGGATTGAAGAAGGAAAAGAAGAAAGGAGCAAGGAGAAGAGTTGTAGAGCAAAGATTCAAGGGCAAATCAGATTTCTTTGAGGTATTCTTCGGATTTCCCTCTGTTTTATGCTTTAAACCTCCATTAGAACTCTTCTAGATCTAGTTTGATGCTTTTCTCAAGCCTTATGATTGTATGGATACCCTATTTCGTCGAGATATCCTTAGATCTGTTCATTTAGGAGTTGTAGAGCCCAGATCTATTGCCTTTTTGAAGTTACCTTGCATAAGAACCCTAGATCTACCCTTTTAAGTGCCTTTTTAGCCTTTATCTCCTTTTTCATGTGTTTGTACACGTAAAGTTGGAAACTTTACGTGGTGAATCAGCTTTTTGGACTCAGATCTATCATTTGTATGTAATCGATTCAAGCAGAATTGAGTTTAGAATAGTTGCATGGTTGTGACTCGGCGAGTCGGAAGAACGACTCGGTGAGTCGAGTCGCGAGTCCCCGATTTCTTCCTTTTGAGTGATGCCGAGTGGGACCAGTGTGTAGTAGGGTGGACTCAGTGATTTCGAGGTCAGACTCAGTAATGGAGGGACTCGGCGAGTTGTTCATACAACTCAGCGAGTCCAAGGCAATCTTCTTAAGCTCAAGAGCAGGTCGTCGAGTTGTTCATATGACTCGGCGAGTCGGATGCAGATTGTCTGAGTTCTTGGATCGAGAGATTACTCGTCGAGTCGATGCCATACTCGACGAGTAGCCTCGAGTGGGGTTTGAAATGAGATTAGAGACTCGGCGAGTTGGCGGCCCAACTCGGCGAGTCAGGTCAACTGTGAGTTGACTTTGACCGAGAGGGTTGACTTTGACCAAGGGTAAAAGAGTCATTTTACCCCAGTGCAGTGCTTAGTATTTGATTAAGTGTGTTTATGGACTTGTAGCCGGGGAGATACCGGAGCAGCAGCAACAGTTAGCTTCCAGAGCCATTCACACAGCAGCCAGTTCACGAGGTGAGTGTTCCTTCCAGTAGTAATGGGTCTAAGGCCACAATGCCGGCCCATTTAGCTAACAGTCAGCTTCGGACCTCGGTCCGATGTAGTAGTTAGTATGTTTGATGCCTTCGTGGTTCAGACAGGGTTATGTGTTTATGCTAGATGATATGTTTAGGCCATGATCAGTCAGCTTCGGACTTCGATCCGATGTAGGGGACAAGGTCCCAGTCAGCTTCGGACTTCGGTCCGATGTTAGCTTCGGACTCCAGTCTGATGTAGGGGACGTAGGTCCCAGTCAGCTTCGGACTTCGGTCCGATGTCTCAGTCAGCTACGGACTTTGGTCCGATGTTCTAGTCAACTTCGGACTCGGTTCGATGTAGGGGACGAAGGTCCTAGTCAGCTTCGGACTTCGGTCCGATGTTTCAGCCAGCTTCGGACTTTGGTCCGATGTAGGGGGCAAGGCCCCGGTTAGCCGGACTTCGGTCTGATGCAGTGGGCAATGCCCAGTATGTGCTTTATATGTTATTGTGTGGTATGTGGTAGTTTAAGGGAGCTCACTAAGCTTCGCGCTTACAGTTTCAGTTTTGGTTTCAGGTACTTCCGCAAGCAGAGGGAAGGGCTCGGGATGATGGCATCGCACACACCACAGCCGCAGTTTTTATCCTGGGAGTTGATCAGTTATCTTATATATGTTTTGATACAGTCATGACACCGTTTTCTCGTTTGTATTTTTGTATGGTTTTGAGATTTGCAACGCATGGTTTTATTATGATATACTCCGTTTTATGATTATGGTTATATTAAAAATGAATTTTTTTCGGGTCGTATTTTTGGGTCGTTTCATTTGATTTTTCTGAAAAAGAAATATAACATAATTAAAATATTTTTGGTTTACGAATTTTCTGAAAAAAGTAATAAAAATAGAAATAAATAAAATATTTTTGGATTTTGAATTTCTAAAAAGAAGTAAAAACAAAAAAAATCGTCAAGTAAAAACACACGGAAATTACAAAAGTATATAAGAAGTTCCGAACCTCCGAATGAATAGTTGACAACGAGCCACTACGAGCATTCACAGATGAATAGTAGACTACAAATAATTGTGAGCTTTAGTGGATGAACAGTAGACTACGAATAGCTGCGAGCTTTCGCGGATGAACAGTAGACTACAAATAACTGTAAGCTTTCGCGGATGAATAGTAGACTACAAATCACTACGAGCGTTCACACTAATTCACAGCTCAACAAATACTTTCCTAGTGTGAAGGTGGTTTCGGAACTGATTCAGCTTCAATCATTCCTAAGCCTTGAAGAATATGATTAAAGGTTCGTTCTGGTAAGACTTTAATAAAGATGTCGGCCAGTTGATCAGTGGATCTAACAAATTATATCTCAATATTTCCATCTTCCACGTGATCTTTAATAAAGTGATACCTCAGTGTGATGTATTTGGTCTTGGAGTGCTGCATTGGGTTGTGACAGATGCGAATGGCGCTTTCAACATCAGAGTATAAGGGTATTCTTTTCATTTTTATGCCATTGTCCCTTAACTGATTGTGAATCCATATCACCTGCGAGGTACAGGAGGCAATCGCAATGTATTTAACTTCCACAGTCGATTGTGAGACGTAGGTCTGTTTCTTTGATTGCCAACTGACGAGTTTGCCGTCAAGAAATTGACATCCTCCAGTTGTACTTTTGTGATCAGGACTGCAACCTCCGAGATCAGCATGAAAAAATGCTTGCATAAAGAACCCCGAACTAGATGAGTACCAAATTCTGAGCGAGGGTGTTCATTTTAGATACCTGGAGATGTTCTTCACATCTATCATGTGGGGTCGTGAGGATTTGCTTGAAACCTGCAACAATATCAAATTGAAAACAACAACAATCTTAACGTTTTGGGGCTCAATCTTGGAGATAAACAAATTGAACATGCAAAATTCTATTTTGGAGAATAATGCAGTCCTATTCGGCTTTTGTTGTGCTCTCGTAATAACTCCTGTAAAAGCTTCTCCGATTACTTGTGTGTTGGGATCATCCCTGATCCATTTGGTTATGGGAGGATAGTTTGGTTCATAAGATGGATCCAGTTCAACATTTATTTCTTCAACTTCAGATTGAGCATCCGATTCATCATTCATATTTTCATTCTCCCCCTCGAATGATGGATTTGGCTCTACATTCGGAGTTGAATCCTCCCCTAGAATGGTGGTTCTAAGATGATTTTAGGGTATTCATTCTCTCCCTGAACAAGTGTATGAGAGGAATAGGTTGAAGTGAAACCCTCCCCCTGCTTTGCAACTTTCGCAGCTTGTGGTCGAGACGGAATTTCAGAGTCTATTAGAGTGGGTGGCTTGTGCTCAATATCTTTCGCAACATCATTAATAATCCTTTTCAGTTCGTCTTCTTTGTTATCTGCTTCCTTGGATTCCGAAGAGATTGCCTGGTATGGTTCATCAAAAAGGTTCATGAATTCCTCATAAAGGCTAGATAGAGGAATTGTCATTGGACTTTTCACAGGAAAAATTTCCTCTGATTGGGAGTCATCCTTCTGATACTTCTTAAGATAGTGTCATCAAAAGTGACATTGTAGGTCTTTTCGATTCTTCTTGATCTCTTGTTTAGAACACGATATGCCTTTAACGATAAAGAATACCCCAAGAAAATTCCTTCGTTAACTTTCTCATCAAATTTGTTCCTTTGTTCTTTAGAATTAAAGATGAAGCACCTGGAACCAAAGACATGGAAAAAATTATCATTGGGTTTTCTTTTATTAAGAATTTCATAAGTGGGTAATAGAGAATCTTTTGTTAAGGAATGATTGGTTTTGTGTGAAACAAGTTGTGCTGATAGCTTCCGCCCAAAAATAGAGTGGTAGGTTCGCAAATGATAGCATGGTTCTCGCAGCTTTGCATAGAAATCAGTTTCGCCTTTCAACGACCCCGTTCTACTGAGGAGTGTAAGGAGCTAAAAAAAATTGTGAGCTACTCCTTTTTCAGTCAGGAATTCTTCAAACGCTTGGTTTTAGAATTCCGAATCATTGTCACTACGAATGTTACGAACCAGCTTTCGTAGTTGAAGCTTGATTTGTTTTATAAAGTCCTTGAGCTTAGGTGTAGCTTCTGATTTCTACTTAAGAGAATACACCCACGTAAATCTAGAAAAATCGCCAACAATTACTAAAATGTACTTGTTACCACCAATGATCTCAATGGAAGATGAGCCACATAGATCAACATGTAAAAGCTCAAGTGGCTCAATCACTTTGGTGTTTATGATTGTTGGATGACTCTTCCTGCTTTGCTTCCCTAGTTCGCAGGCCGCACAGAGATGATCCTTCTCAAGCATCAGCAATGGTATCCCTCGCATGTGATAACCAAGTAAGAGTTTATTGATGTCTTTGAAGTTGAGATGTGAGAGCCTTCGGTGCCAAAGCTAAGTATCATCCGAAGGTGCTTTCGTAACAAGGCATATGGCGGGCTTTCCTTTGATAGGATTCGGATTAAGTGGATAAATCTCGCCTTTTCGCTTGGACTTCAACATCACAGTCTTGGATTTCTTCTCGATTATCTCCAATCCCTCATCATCGAACGACACTTTCAAGCCTGTGCCTACAACCACTTGTGATACGCTTAATAAGTTGTGTTGCAGGCCTTCCACATAGGCTACCTTTCAAATAGAAAATTATCCATTCATAATCATTCCATAGCCCTTAATTTCCCCAAGAGAGTTATTTTTGTATTTGACTCTCCCTCCATCCTTCAGTGATCTGAACTCTCATAATTCTTCCTTCCTTCCTGTCTTGTGACACAAGCAGCCACTATCAATGTACCATTCGGAGTCAAACTGCTCGTCATGCATCACCTACAAAAATTAAAGAGATTTAGGAACCTAAAGTTGCTTGGGTCCATATGAAGTTTTCACAGACACAGGAAATGTTATTGCTTCATCAACCAACTAAGATCGTTTAATTAGAGTGGAATTATCTTTCTTAGTGATTTTAAAAACAACGATCCTTTTCATTTGTAGGATTATTTTGAAAAGAGGCTTTGCTTTTGTTATTTTTGATTCTTTGCTTGATAATCCTTTTCTCAACCATCCTTTCCTTTTTCAAGTTTAATTCAGAGTTTTTGGAATGAATTTTTGACTCCGAGACAACCTTTTCTTTGCCTTTTGTATCTTTTGATATTTTGGCAGATTGGGAAACATTAGGTTTTGTTTGCTCAAAAGATTTTGCTTGTTTTGAAAACTGGGGTTTTTGAGAAACTTTTGATTTTGAAATCGGAGAAGAAGATAACTGAGTTTTTGAAACATTTTTAGGATTCGGATTTGAAGATACTTTCGCACTAAGATTTGCTGATTCTTCTTGATGAACAAAGTTTGGATTTTTAGATTTCCATAAATGATTTCTTTCTTTTAGATTTTTATTATATCTAGCATTTCTTTGAAGTTTCTGAGCAGTGAGTTTCTCTGCAGACTTATGAAGATTAACCCTAGGTTTTGACTTTCTAATAGGGATTTCAGACTTTGCAGATGAACCATCAGTTAGAACATTTTTGGTTCCACTCAGACTTCCTGTTTCGTAGCTAGAATTGACTTTATTCAAAGGTTCGCCACATATCTTCTATTCGTCTTCCAAGAGGTCATTTATGAGAGACCTTTGATTTCACCTACATTGTCAATAGCGGCAGACTAGAAGAATTCATCGCACCCGTCAACGTTTCTTCTTCAACGATGGACGATAGTTCGTTGGTCCGATTTTTGTTAAGTCCTGAAGTAGCAAAGACCTAGTTCAGAACAGTTTGAACCTTTGAGAAAACAATTTCTTTTTCTTTTAAAAATATTTTTACCGTTTTTATACATGCGAACGTACTCAACAGAATTTTCAGAAATCAATTTTTTTTGTAGGTTTAGGTTCGCTTTTAACAAATTCTGAGCAATCAACCTCATCCTCCATAGAGATCTCAGTCATGTCACTATCATCATCAAATCTAGAAACATTTTCAATGTCAAGTGTATTATCTGAACTTAATTTAGTGCATACAGAGTAAATTTCTGTAAAGTATCAAATTTAATTGTTTCTTTATCTTTTTTTGCTCAGAAACTGTTTAAGCATATTCTTATGCTCTTTGGACTGTATATAACAGTGAATTTTGCCCAGTCAAATTTTATATGCATCAGAGACTTCGTCAGATGACAAGATGGATTCGCATTTGAAACATTCTACATTGATTTCGTCCTCTTTCATTTCAAGAAAAGGCAAAATCATTTTATGGATTTTCTTCCCTATTTCACAATCGATGTGCAACTGAGTGATATTAGCATAAAAACATTTAGCAATCAAATAGTAAATATTCCGTTGTTTGAAAAGCCCCAAGTTGCTTCTTTGTGAATAAATTAATTCATCCCTAAACCTAGATAACTCCAACTCTAACTTCTCAATCCACATCTACATTTCCTCACTTTTTGATGTTACCCAACTGATTTGATCAGTTAAGTAAGTATTACATAAACGAGTTCTCTTTAAACTATCACTTAAACTAGAAAATGTAAATATTAATTCTTTTAATTCAGTTTCATATCGAGAGACAGGAATATATAAGGATTCGAGAATAGAATTTACCTTGTTTATCATCTTCTCACATTTGCTTATCTGCCCTGTGATGGGTTTCGCAGTGAAGCAACTGTCAGAAGTATCTCCCTTTTTGCTCTGAAACATCATTGTTGACCATGATTCATTTTCCCTCTTACTCCAAAGCACCAACTTTCGCAACAAAGCAATTTCCATGAGTCGGTCTGCGAACCTCATCATCCTCCGAGTTAGTTGACCAAACTTCAACTCTTCCAAACTTGTCTTCATTTTCTTGCACAATAAAAGCAAGTTTAGCGTTATCATCATTCTTCTTTTCCTTGAGCTCCTCTATCTTGAGAAGGTAGTAAACTTCATTCTTTTCTTCTCCTTCACCCTTCTTCTCATTGAGCCTCTTCAACATGGACTCCTTAACTAAATGATTCTTTCCATGACAATAATTACTATCATATCCAAAATCTCCTACTAGCTTGCCATCTTTCTTCATTTCTTCCTTCTGAGGGTTGTTGATACTCTCACCCTTCGTCTTCTCAGAGCTGTAACTTCATTTCAAGTTTTGGTTTTTGTTGTGTCCACAGTTCTTTTTGGCGAACTTCCTTGGGTTTGACACCATTAGTGCATAATCCTCCTTTGAGAGTTCACAATTCGAACAAGTCCGTCTTCGAACCTTCTTCTTCTATAACCTACTTGTTCTTTGCAACTAATGCCAAAGAACCCATCCCCGAAACAATCTTCGCTTCTTTTGTGACTTCTTCCTCATGAGACCTAATAATTCCCACAAGTTTCGCTAAAGTGTAGGTTTTGAACTGCTCATGCGCTTTAACCATTGACACAACAACTTTCCATTCTGGCTTCAAACCGTTAATGAATATGACCTTTTATTCAATCAGTTCGTGTCCAATCTTATTTTTCACCATCATGCTTAAAAGATGATTGTACCGGTTGAAAGTTTGGTCAAGTTTCACCTCAGGCTTCTGGACAAAAGCTCCAAACTCCGAGAGAAGCAACGTCTGAATAGAATGCTCAAGATCGGCATCACTAGAATAGAGTTATTTTAGCCTGCCCCATATCTCTTTTTGCAGTTTCACAGGCACTCACCAGAAGAAAGGTGTTTGGAGGTAAAGCGAATCTAATTATTCTCATCGTTTTACGTTACTGATTAACTTGTCTTGCTTGTCCTGTGGAACATCTTTTACTTCAAGAAGAAGACTATTGTAATCGGCTTGAGCTTTATCAACTTTTCTTATACCAGTGTGTTCAAACGTATGTACCGTCATGCCTTCCCATATCAAGGAACCATGATCTTCAAGTCCTTGAACGTAATCCTCGAAGTTTAGTACCCACACCTTATATTCATATTGAAAGAGAATAGGGATTCATGTTGTAGAACTAATACTGCTGGATAGGTTGAATGAAAAAGTATGAAAATCTTCTAAGTGCATGATTTTGATTCAATAAAAACCTGTAATGAACCAGATGTGTAAACCCAGTTTAGGGTAGAATGAAGATCTAGATTCAACATCAATAGTCGTTAGAAAAACTATGAAGATGGCAGATAATAGATCCAATAAAAGCAAAAACCCAAATAACTCTTTTAATAGAAGAGATGTGTATAAATTACACAGTCTCCTGACCTGATACCAATTAAAGAGAATAAAACTTATAAGATGGATTAGATTCAAACAGGTAGAGGAATCAAAC
Source organism: Lactuca serriola (assembly GCF_051521515.1). NCBI lineage: Eukaryota > Viridiplantae > Streptophyta > Magnoliopsida > Asterales > Asteraceae > Lactuca > Lactuca serriola. The sequence continues at coordinate 83,578,878 of NC_136416.1, read as the reverse complement.
ACCAAGAATGAAGAAAAAAGTTGTGTCGAATGATTAAAAGCACTGCCTTAGAAGAGCTTCATTAAGAACTACTACTGTAAGGCAGAGTAGGGTCACAAAGATCCTTAATAAAACACGGTGCAGGCATGCACTATAAATACTCTAACCCTAGCACATTAATATTGGGTGGACAGGCCTAGCTCATTACAAAGGATTAAATAAAAAAAATACAATACATTTATTGACATAACACTAAATAATCCCAACAATTTGCAATCACATGTGATTAATCAATGTTGAACAAGTATGTTAATGTGATTTTTTATAAGTGTTAATCATATATGAATAACTTACTATTTGCTTCGTCGTAAGTTGAACAACCATTCACAGAGCATTTCTTCGCCATATGTTAAATTTGTCTTCAAGGAAATGGTTCGTTCTTTATATGGGGACCACCTTTTTTCTATAGGATTCATCTTCCTCTTTTAGCGAGATTCTTCTGTGATATTTTGCTTTTTTGGAACTTTAGGCACAATTCGTTGTTTTTTAAATCACATTTTTAAATATGTTTGGTTTTTGAGCTTGAACTTCTTACACTATAGCTTCTTTTCCTTTGAGTTTTTCTGGTCGAGCAACAATTTGCAATCACATGTGATTAATCAATGTTGAACAAGTATGTTAATGTGATTTTTTATAAGTGTTAATCATATATGAATAACTTACTATTTGCTTTGTCGTAAGTTGAACAACCATTCACAGAGCATTTCTTCGCCATATGTTAAATTTGTCTTCAAGGAAATGGTTCGTTCTTTATATGGGGACCACCTTTTTCTATAGGATTCATCTTCCTCTTTTAGCGAGATTCTTCTGTGATATTTTGCTTTTTTGGAACTTTAGGCACAATTTGTTGTTTTTTAAATCACATTTTTAAATATGTTTGGTTTTTGAGCTTGAACTTCTTACACTATAGCTTCTTTCCCTTTGAGTTTTTCTGGTCGAGTAGGATTCTGTGATTCATGTTTGGTTATAATTGTTAGAAATATTATAATCATATGTGATTATATATAAAGCATAAAATGAAAAGAAATTTTGAAAACTTATTATTACATAATCACATATGATTATACAGTTAAGAAATATTGTAATTATATGTGATTTTAAAAACATGTGATACTAAATTTAAAAAATAAGAATCATTACCTCTGGTGGTGTTAGTTGGCTTATGTTTAGATGATATGATGGCATTTGGCTCCTCTCTTTATTTTTTTATAATCTTGCATTGTTTTTCATAAATAGAGTCGACCTCATCATCATTAATGAAATGTGATTCTGAAAATTAGATTGTGTTCCCAAGAATACTTGTGATAGTTTTCTCTATAGTGTTGTTGACATTGTCAACATCTTCTTTATTTATAGTATCTATAAAAATCACACAAATGAGAAAAAATTAGTATATTTTTCTAAAAAATATAAAATGTTCAAATTAAATTTTATTTAAATAAAATCGTAGTCTATATTATCATATGTCTATATAAGTGTTAAACACATTGTAATTATATGTTATTATAATTAAAAGTGAATATAATTATTTAATCATTTTTTATTGTAATCATTTAGTCACACGATATTATATATAAATACCAATATTTATTTGAATGTTCATATATGATTATACAAAAAACATATCAACATATATATAGAATATTAAAGGAAGAGGTTCAAGTAATTTACATTCAAAAGATTGTTATATTGTACAAATTATATACAACAACAAAATTTGAAAGAACTAATACATAAACAATTGTTTAATAATTAAATCACATGTGATTGCATATATATATATATATATATATATATATATATATATATATATATATATATATATATATATATATATATATATATTGATATGTCTTTGGAATTATAATTTTATAATTTGTTATTATATTATTTTAATCACATGTGGTTACATAAAAATATTGATATGTTTCGAATAATCATATACGATTATACAAAAACATATCGACATTTAAAGACACTATTTAAGAAAGAGTTTCATATAACTTAATCACATGTGATTATAAAATGACATACAATTTAATCATATATGACTATGAAATTACATCAAAAAAGACTATTAAATTGTACAAATTAAATTTAAAAGAATTTAAAATAAATAAAAAGAAAAGTTGTTCTTCAAAACAATATTTTTAACAAATAACAATATTGAGTAAATTACACGAATGGTTCCTATGGTTTAGGGTAATTTGCATGTTTGGTCCATAACTTATTTTTTTAACTCGGAAGGTCCCTACTGTTTTTTTTGTTACGCGCTTGGTCCCTGTCTTACCTAAAAAGACTATTTTCCCTTGATTTTTTAATTTATATAAATAAACATACCTCGAACCTCACCCCCTCACCTTACCTTACCTACCCCATAGTTTATTCTTGTTTAAATAATAGTCTTTTTAGGTAAGACAGAGACCAAGCACGTAACAAAAAAAAAACAGTAGAGGCCAATCGCGTAACAAAAACAAAAAATATGGACTTTTCGAGTTAAATAAATAAGTTAAGGACCAAGCGTGCAAATTACCAAAAACCATAAGGACCATTCATGTAATTTACTCAACAATATTCAATACCTTCTTCTTTACCTATATTTTTTATCACCAATTTTGTATATAGTAAAACATGTTAATAATCATATATCATTATACAAATATTTTATGTTGATCTAATACCTAGTTTAGAAATATATACTCATATTTACCTCTTCCTTGAACATTTTGTTTTTGTTCACCACTTTTTCTTTCTTGTTTATCAACATTCTTCCCATCCACACCTGAATATAATTAAAAAATATATTAATAACATGGGATTATAACATATATACTCATATGTGAATATAATCACATGTGAGTATAAAAAATATAATCACTTGTGATCATAATATATGTAATCATATATAATCAAGTGTGAATATAATCGCATGTGATTATAATATATATAACCATAAGTGATTATAAAATATGTTATCCTATATAATGATATGTGAATGTAATCACTTTTTATTATAACATTTGTAATCATATGTAATCATATGTGGTTTTACAAATATATTTTATTAACGTATAGTATTGTGTGCCTCCTGCTTCAACATCGTCTTCTTTATTATCACCACCTGTTTTTCCTACATTTTCATCTACATTATTGCCATCCAAACTTGTATATTAATAAAATTTATAACCAATCATGTGTGATTTTACAAATTTTTTATATTAATTATATTTGATTTAGAATTAAAGATTATTGCTTTCCTCCATATTCAATATTGCTCCCTCCTACATCATGATGACCAACATTTTCATTATTCCCAGCACCTTGATCATTATCACTACTTTGATCTTCCCTACCAACTTCATATTCCTCACCACCTGCATATATGTAAAATATGTAGTTAATATTCAAATATTATTTACCAATATATATTAGTTTTACATGTTTTTTAAACATTCTCTTCTCCCTTATCATCAATACGTTTTTTACCAACTCCTTCATGTATATTTCCATGCAAACCTGTATATATAAATAAAATACGTAGTTAATCACATGTCATTCTATAAAGATATTTATAATAATCATAAATTTTTCAGAAAAATATTCTATTACTTACCTCCTCATTTAATATCTTTCCCTCCTTCATTATTATTTTTTACTTCATTTTCCTCTCCTCCTATAAGATTATCACCGCCTTCACCTCCCTCATCCATGTTTTCTTTGTTATTTTCCTCTTATGTAACATTCTCACCGCCTTCACCTCCTTTATCCTTATTTTCTTCCTGATTTTCCTCTTTTTCCTTTACATTTTCACCGCCTTCAACATTTTCATCATCATCATCATCATCATCATCATCATCATCATCATCAATTTCCTTTTATTCATCACCATCTTCATTCTCATCATCAAAAATAGCTTCCAAACTATTTTTTAAATGATTTATTGTTACAATTTTAGGGAATTTGTTTACTTAATTGTCGGATAACATTTTTAGCTTTTATACTTCGTCATAAGCATTCCGTTATAACCCTAAATCACAAATGAATGAAAGTATATATTAACATATATGATTAAATATTAATATTATTAAACAATGAGAAGTTTTTTTTTATCTAATTTTTAAATTATGTTTACCCCCTCATTCAACTCTTCCTCTATGAACTCTTTCTTCTTCTTCTAGCTTCAAGAACATACAAAATTACTCAAGAATGGCTCACACACTCAAAAAATGCTCTAGGGTTTCGTGGATTAGGGTTTAGGACTTAGAGGCTGGAAATGAGACCATAAGGTAGGGATTAAGATGCTTAAATATGGTGCGAAACCCCAAAATTAGGGTTTCACTCTAGCAGACCTAGTCGCCTAGTTGAGGGCTCTCAACTCGTCGAGTGGACTGCTTAAAACCCCGCGTCCAATCTTGTTTCTACTCGACGAGCCTAGGGCTCCCAAATCGTCGAGTAGCTCTACAAAAATAAATAAATTATAATTAAATGCGTTCCATGAATATTGCGTTACAGAGAGTGTGATTTTGGAGCATAGAAGTGTGTTGGTGGCCATTTTAGAGCTTATTCAAGAAGAAGAAGTTAGTAAGCAATCTTGGGGTGACATTGGGCTTTAAGATCCTGCATCTAGTTCAACTTGAGGAACTTTTGGAGGTATAAAGTCTTATTCATGCCACCTTATTCATTAGATTTAGTTAGGGTTTGCTATATTGCCCCCTTTTGTTTTCATGAATCATCTCCTGGGAGTTTGAGCAACTCTAGAGTTTAAGAAGAGTAGATATGAGGTCCCTTGGTTCATTAGTACCATAAAAATGTAGTCTTGATGGGTGTTTTGACCTCATACATGAGCTAAGACCCTTGGAAAGGTCTTAGTGGGTTGTAAATGGTTGTTGGGAGCATATCGAGCATGCAAAGGCATAAAGTTGCCAAATTTATGCCTTAGGACGTCTTAATCGACTCAGATCTAAAGTTGGACGTTGAAATCCCATGTATTAAGCACTTAATGGTCAAACGTGCACATCCTACTTGTACGTTGTGCTTAAATTTGCATACGCAGTGCGTACTACTTGAAGGGATAGTACGTTGAGCATACTAGAGTGGTTCACACTCCAGTTGGGTATTGGGCTTCATGTGAGTTGGCAAGCCCTTTAGGCTGTATTTAATTTTGGGCCTGGTCATATTTTGGGTAGTGGTCTGATTTATATGTTTTTGGCCATGGTTTTTGTAGTTGGGCCGTATTGGGCTATGTGGCCCATTAATATATTTGGACATGGACTTCAGGCTCATTAGCAAAGGGAAGACTCTTGGTCCATTATGAAAGGACTTGGGCTAAGAATGTGTTTGGGCTTAAAGGGAAGGCCCATTTGAGGAGTTAGGCCAAATTTGGAAAATTGGGCCATTAGTAGGTTTTTATGGGCTTTATAATTTTAGGCCTTGACGGTTTTGTACTTGGGACTTAGTTATGAATCTTGTTGGGCCAGGGGTAAAATGGTCAATTTAACCCCAAGTATGGATTATGGATCATGGTTTGGGACCCAAGTGCAAATTGGGCAATATTTCGATATTGACAGCTCGAGGAGTTGTCAGGGCAGCAACTAAGAATTTCTTGTAGGGAGTTTCAGCATTCGAGGTGAGTCTCCTCACCATACCAATGGGTCGAAGGCATCAAGGCCAGCCCATTATGTGTTGTATGGTATGCTAGTTGGTTAGATGTTAGCTGGTATGTTAGTTGGTTAGATGTTAGCTGGTATGCTAGTTACGTATGTGGTGTGTTATTTGATAGTGTCTTTGTGATACTTACATGAAAGACCATGGGAGTGCCCATGACACTTGGTTATAAGACCATGTGGGGGTGCCCATGGCACTTGGTTATAAGACTATGTGGGGGTGCCTATGGCGTTCCAAGTAAGACCATGTGGGGTGCCCATGGCATTCCAAGTAAGACCATGTGGGGGGGGGGGCATGGCATCCTGGAGTAAGACCCCGGAGGGTTTCTAGGGCATCCTTATATGTTTATATGCATGGATTATGTGATTGATATGGATTATGTTATTATATGGATTATGTGGGGGTATGCTCTGGGGAACTCACTAATCTTCGTGATTATAGTTTTGTTTATGGTTTCAAGTATCATTGGTTTGGAAAAGAAGGGCCCGACTTCATCTCTGCACACACACCCGTCTTTTCTACATTATGTGATTTTGGGACGTAACTCTGATAAATGTTTTAATTAAGCGATGTTTTTGAATGATTGGATGAAATAACATATGTGTTTTACAAAAATGAAAAATTAATTTTTTTACCCTGGAATTTTAGGTCGTTACAAGTATGCGCAAACATGATTGTGAATGTTCGTATGTAAAGTAAAACATTACCCTTCTCACGAGTGAATGGATTTCCTGAAAAAAAAAATATACCAACTAGGTAAGCGCTAGGATTAGTGAGTTCTCCCAATATACATCTATTTGATGGTGATGAAGTTGCAAGCAACTGGTGGTGACACATCTCGAAATATGGGTGGTGTGTGAGACAAACCGCACAAATTGTCGGAGCGTGCCTCTACGCGCAAGAATTTTTGTTTTCACAATATTTCCATAACTTCTCCGTACGAGCTCCCTTTTTGATGCGTTTTATATCCATCTGTAGCTATCAACTAGATCTACAACTTTTGTTTAGACTCCTTCGGCTAATTTTTAGATTATTTTTAACGTTATATTTTCACAGGCATAGACTATTAAAGCCCTTGCAAAAATGTGAACTCTCTCATATGATATCCACTCAACTATCTTTATATTGACAGATAGGTATAGGAGAGGTCTTCAACTGTCGTTTGGATTGTTTTTTCTAACAATTGACCAATCTTAAATTAATTTTCTATGTCGCACATTAGTATGCCGAAACTTCGAAAAATTACAGCTTCCTCTTATGAATTCAGATTTGGACTTTCTCAATACGCATGATTTTTGTTTAAAGACTACTATGACTTTTGTTTAGATCTCTTACGCTAAAAAGTGATTCATAAAAAATTCACTTTTTATGTTATGTAGAGCCACATCACATTAATCGTGAAATTTCAAAGAAGCATAACTTCTTCATATGAAGTATTTACGCATTCTATATATCTATGGAAATTGTATCAACATTTCATATGTATCTATGGTGATTACTTCGACAAAAGAGTAATATATTTCTACTTCGAATTTTATAAACAATGGTTTATATTGAATCCTATGGAACGATAAAAATGGGATGTTACAAGCTAACTGTTAGATGTTTCGTATTAAATGGCTGTTTTTTGGACTAAACTGGCCAATGTTTGAGAATTGAATTCATGATTGTTCTTTATATCTTAGGCTAAATGTTTGTATTCCAGAGTGTAAAATAATACCTTTGACTTGTCCTAGTTGTTCCTAATTTTAATACTAATTATAAAAAAAAAAAAATCTTATGTGCCACTAAAATAGATTCTAAATGGGCTGTGTTATATAATACGAAATTTATTTATGTATTCCGAAATAGAACTTTGCATTATGGAGTTGTTCCATAGTGGTATAGAGTTCTTTTCTATAGTTTCACTTTCTTAAATGTGACTCGAGCATATGGATCATCTTAATGGAGCATTTGGATCATGTTCATGGAGCATTTGGAGCACATGGAACTCAATGGAGCACTTGGGGTTCATGGAGCATGTGACAAAGGAATGGAACAATTGAGAAGGGAATGGATCCTATGAAAAAGGAACAGATCAAGCGTAAAACATAACGAATCATACATAATGGGGTTTGGAGCACCTGGAAAAGGTTTGGAGCACTTGGGAGTGATATGGCGAAACAAGGGGACCTTGTTGCGACATATGATAAAGGGATGGATTGAGAGGGATGCTGTTGCACCATGGCATTCTTTTTTTGTGCCAGTCTGTTCCCTCTTGCGCAATGTGGGGCTCTTCTTGCGCGATGAGGATACCTCTTGCGCAATGGGGTACTACTCATGTAACATGATGTATGCTCTTTCTGCCATACATGGCCTTGTTGTGCCATGCATGTTCCTGTTGTGCCATGGTGGTGTTGTTTCTCAAATCTTGATGTTCTTGTGCCACACTTGAAGTCACTTCCGCCATCCATATTGATGTTGTTCCATGATGGCTCAAGATGGATAATCTTAGTCCTTGATGAGCCAAGTATGTTATAAAGTCCTCTATGATGCTCGAGATCATTCAAGGATGCTCAAAAGTTAGTATTACTCAAGGATTACACCATGTTGTGCCACCATGATGGATGTTGAGCTATTAGTGTGCATGATGTGCCACTTTTACATCATGTGTAACGACGTAAATTTTCAAAAACATTTTTCATTTTTAAATCATATTTTTAATCATCAAATCAATGTGAAACAAACTATATCCAATGTCATCATAACAAAAAATCCCAGAATCTCAAAAGATTTCAAATATATAATCCTCTCAGTGTGTACGAATCATGTCGGCGCCTTTCCACGGTCCTCGCTAGTACCTAAAACACACAACACAACAACTGTAAGGATAAATTCTTAATGGGTTCCCCAAAATACCACATACAACACATACGCCTTTCCATGCCATAACTATGTGGGACCCTCCTATCCATGTGTCTCAGGGGACTTCCCTCCCGAATCCCGATAGACCTTCCGGCCCTACCTGTATCGACCTTCCAATCCGTAACCTCCTGACCTTCCGGTCCATGTCCTCTTGACCTTCCGCTCCATATCATCTTGATCTTCCGGTCCTCATCATACATAGCATACATAATGCATACAAATCACATATCAACATATAGCACATACATCTCATAGCATATAAGACCTTCTGGTCACACATAGGTACCCTTCCAGGTACAATATAGTGAGAAGACTCACCTCGGGTGACTTGGTATTCTCGAACTCGGTAAAACCCGGTCTAGCCTCCACCTAATCACATGTAATAAGCACTCTGATCAATACAACTCTCAAGGCTAGAATAGATCCTTCTCTTAGCACTCTCAGAAGGGTAAAAGACCATTTTACCCCTCTCAAGGCTCAAAGACCCTAACATTGACCAAACCCTTAAAGTCAACCAAAAGTCAACTCTCCGGGTTACACTACGCGTACCAAAACTGTACGTTGGGCGTACCCGACAACCTCACAGAAATGGGGAACACGACCCCTTACGATGCGCGTACTGGGATTACGCCCCGCGTAACTCCCAGTTTCAAACTCCTTAGCTTTTGGGGTCTTAAACGGTTATGACCCACGACCAACTTTTGGATCTGACCACTTCAAACCGTCTTAATCCATAAAGTTGGTGGATTTAAGCCTTTGCATGGCTGTGAGAGTCACCAACACCCAAATCTCTCCACTTTCAACACTCTAAAGCTCATAACTCAAGCATGACTCCATAAGAACAACCAAGATGGGATTTTATGGATCTACATCTCTCATAACACTGAAATGGGACAGATCTAGGTCCATGGAGCCCCTCTTGCTCATAAAGTGTCAACCTTTGGGACTTAAACCCTAGAAATGGACCATAAAACACCAAACCAAAATAAAGAGGAAAGTTCTGAGCTTTTTACCTCAAAGTGAAGCTCCTTCCTCTGAAAAACTCAGATCCAAGCTGGAACTACAAACCCTAGCCTCCACAAGCTCCCCTCATCCTTCTTCACCAACACACAAAGGCACATTTAGCTCAAAATACTTACACACAAGCTTTAGGACGAAGAAAATGCTCTCTTAGGGTTTCACTCTCTGAAATGGTGGCTGAGGATAAGGCCTTAGCATTCCTTTTATAGTGCACAAGCCTTAAATTAGGGTTTGCATCTGGGCCCACTATGCCCAGCGTAACCCTAGGTACGCCCAGCGTACCTAGGCGAGTCTGCGTCCAACTTAAGTGCATGAGTACGCGCAGCGTAATTACGCCCAACATACTCATTTGCAACACTTTCCTACTCAAGGGCCATTCTTGACAACATGACAAAGGAGAAGGGTTAAATAGATGTACCTAAATTTCGGGATGTTACAATTCTCCCCCATTAGAACTAGACTATGCCCTTGAAGTCTCATGTTGAAAACAACTCCGGATGCTGCTCCCGCATCTCCGACTCCGGCTCCCAAGTCACCTCGGATCCCCTCCGATGCTGCCACTGGACCTGAACCAGGGGCACCTTCTTGTTTCTCAGAACCTTGATCTTCCGATCCAAGATTGCAATCGGTCTTTCAACATAATTTAGACCCGCATCCACCTGAATATCCTCTAGCGGTACTACCGCCGACTCGTCGGCTATACACTTTCTCAACTGAGACACGTGGAAGGTATCATGTATCTGACTCAATTCCGCGGGTAGCTCCAACCGATATGCTACCCTGCCCACCCTCGCGGTCACCCTGAATGACACAATATACCGGGGCCCCGGCTTGCCCCTCTTCCTGAATCGAATCACTCCTTTCCAAGGAGAAACTTTCAGGAGTACGAAGTCTCTGACATGAAATTCAAGCTCGGAACGTCGCCTATCTGCGTAACTCTTCTGGCGACTCTGAGCTGTCAACAACCTCTGCCTGACCTGTTGTATCTGCTTGGTCGTCTGAAGCACTATCTCAGTGTTGCCCATCAATCACTGCTCTACCTCTCCTCAACAGATGGGAGTCTGACACCTCCTCCCATACAACAACTCGAAGGGAGGCATACCAATGGTCAAATGGTAGCTATTGTTATAGGAAAACTCAGCCAACAGCAAATACGTGTGCCAAATCCCTCCAAAGACCAACACACATGCCCGAAGCATCTCCTTGAGCGTCTGAATAGTCTGCTCACTTTGTCTGTCCGTCTGAGGGTGGTAAGCGGTACTTAAATGTAGCCTCATGCCCAACTCCTCGTGGAACTTCTTCCAGAACCTGGAAGTGAAACGTACATCCCGGTCTGATACGATCGAGATCGGCACTCCATGCCACGATACCACCTCCCTCACATACAACTCTGCTAACATCTCAGCAGAAGAGCTCTCACTGATAGCAATAAAGTGAGCGCTCTTTGTCAGCCGGTCGACGATCATCCAAATTGCGTCGAAACCCCTTGCGGTCCTCGACAACTTGGTGATGAAATCCATAGAAATTTGTTCCCACTTCCATTGGGGAACTGCGAGTGGCTGCAACATGCCATGCGGTCGCTGGTGCTCGGCCTTAAACCTGCGACAAGTTAAGCACCTCTCAACAAACCATGCCACATCCCTCTTCATACAAGGCCACCAATAATCCTTCTTCAGATCCAAATACATCTTAGTGGCCCTGGGATGGATTGAAAATCTCGATCTATGCACCTCCTCCATCAAAGTGATGCGCGCCCTGCCTGCATACGGCACCCAAATCCGACCTTGAAGGGTCGTAAGCCCGCAGTTATCGGTAATAAACTCTGGCACCTGCCCAACCACCTGCTCTATCTTACGGTTCTCCGGTCTCACTGCCTCTGCATGGGCCTCCTAAATGGTGTCCAACACCGGAGTCATCACTGTCAACCGCATACAAATGTCTCAAATCGGGGTGCTCTCCGCCCTACGGCTCAGGGCATCAGCTATGACATTAGCCCTGCCCGGGTGGTACAGGATCTCACAATTGTAATCCTTCACCACGTCCAACCATCTCCTCTAGCGCACTTTCAGATTGGGATGGTCCATCAAATACCTCAAACTCCTGTGGTCTGTGTAGATGGTACACCGAACCCCATACAAATAGTAACGCCAGATCTTGAGGGCGAACACCGCTGCCCCCAACTCCAAATCGTGGGTGGGATACCTCGTATCATGAGGCTTCAGCTACCTCGATGCATACGCTATCACATGCCCCCTCTGCATAAGTACTGCACCCAATCCCGATATCGATTCGTCATAATACACAACAAAATCCTCCATTCCTTCCGGGAGGGCTAGCACCGGGGCTTCTCACAATCTATGGAGAAGTGACTGAAATGAGGTCTGCCACTCCGGACCCCATGAAAAAGCAACACCCTTCTGGGTCAACCTAGTGACAGGCGCGGCGATCTTGGAGAAATCCCTGAAAAATCTCCGATAATAGCCGGCCAATCCTAGAAAATTTCTGATCTTGGTGGGTGATCTTGGCACCTCCCATCTCATAACTGACTCAATCTTAGCCGGATCGACCAATATCCCATCCTGGTTAACAAGGTGTCCTAAGAACTGGACCTCTCGTAACTAAAAATCACACTTGGAGAATTTGGCGAAAAGCCTCTCCGACCTCAATACCCCAAGAATCTCTGTTAGATGCTCCTCGTGCTGCTCTCTAGATCTCGAATAAACCAAAATATCATCAATGAACACTATCACCGACCGATCCAACATCGGCCTCCACACCCGGTTCATGAGATCCATGAATGTTCCTGGTGCATTGGTGAGCCCAAAAGGCATCACCACAAACTCGTAATGCCCATAACGAGTTCTGAATACCATCTTCTAGATATTTTCATCCTGCACTCTCATCTGATGATATCCCGACCTCAAGTCTATCTTGGAGAACCAAGACACCCCCTGCAATTCATCGAACAGATCGTCGATCCTCGGTAAAGGATAACGGTTCTTTACCGTCAACTTGTTCAACTCCCGATAATCAATGCAAAAAGGATCGGAGCTCCCCATGGTGAGTTACTCGGTCTAATAAACCCCTTCCCCAGCAGCTCCTGAAGCTGCGAGGATAACTCCTGCATCTCTGGCGGCGCAAGGCGATAAGGCGCCTTGGCGATAGGCGCTGCCCCCGAAACCAAATCGATACGGAACTTTAACTGCCTCTCGGGGGGCACACCTGACAATTCCTCGGGAAAAACATCCGGGAACTCGTACACTACCGGAACCTCATCAATCGAACTTGGCCTCCCAACGGCCACTCGTGTGTCCATTACATAGGCTACAAACCCACTGCAGCCCTGCTGCAAACTTTGCCTTGCTCTGGCAGCCAAACAAAACGCGGACCCACATCGGGTACCCTCGCTATACACCATAAGTACTCCCCCACTATGGTCTCGTATCGTCAGCAACTGACGCTCGCAGTCAATAACAGCCCCAAATCGGCTCAACCAATCCATGCCTACTATGACACACACATCCCCCATTGCAATCGGGACCAGATCTATCGGGAACTCCACACCGAAGATCTCGAGTATACATCCTCGAATCACATCCGTAGCATACACCGCTCACTCGTCAGCTATAGAAACTCACAGAGGTCGACTCAGCGCCTCTTGTCGGATACTGATTTGCTGACTAAATGCCAAGGAAACAAATAACCGACTCGCACCCGAGTCAAATAACACCAAAACAGGTACAAAATTAACAAGAAAAGTACCTACACATTACAATATAAGCAAAACACCTCAAACTCAACAGAAATAAATGAAAGAATACATACCAACCACGACATCGGGTGTTGCATGGACCTCCTCTACTGTCAATTGGAAGGCTCTCCCACGAGCCTTCGGTGCCTCGGCCTTCACTGACCGTACCTCAGTACCTCGCACGGCGGCAGGGGCAAATCCCTACTGTGCTCCCTGTGCTGTCCCTTGCAGATGCGGACACTCGACCTTCCGATGGCCCGTCTGGTTGCAATGAAAGCTAACCATGAATCCCTTAAGGAAATCCTTGGCTATATACCCCTCCTTAGCACATTTCTAGCAAGCACTTGATCGACAGACCCCGTCATGTACCTTGCCGCACTTTCCGCAAGTATGGCCCTTCTGGCCTCCAGATCTCGAATCGGCGGGCTTTGCCCGCTTAGCTGATGGCTGAGACTGTGCCAGCCGCCGATCCATCCCCTGAGACTCGGCCTCCTTCCTGGCCTGAGTCTCCAACTCAATCTCCCTCTTTCGGGCATTTGCCTGAAGCTCAACAAATGTCCGGTAAGTCAAGTTCGATACGAACTCCTGAATATCCCTTCTCAGAATGCTCAAATACGAGCTCATGCGTGCCTGCTCAGTAGACACCTGCTCAGGGCAGAACACCACCCTCTCATGAAACTTCCTTGTAATCATAGTAACCGAATCAGTACCCTGCTTGAGGGTCAAGCACTCCTGAGCCAACCGCTCCCACTCTACTGGGGGAACATACTCATCTCTGAACATGGTGGTGAACCTCTCCCAGGTCACCTCAGAAATCTCCGCAAGAGTGAAGCTCGCCGTCATGAACTTCCACCAGTCCTTCGCTCCCAAGCGAAGTTGGTTCAGCTCGAATCGTACCCTCAAATGCTCCGGACATGAACACGTGTAGAAGCATCCCTCGATATCAGAAATCCATCTCATCGCAGTGATCCGATCCTATGTCCCATCAAACTCTGGTGGCTTCATGTTGCTGAACTCCCAAAACAACAACGAGTCACCTCCCTGAGGCCTAACAGCAGCCACAACTGCAGTAGCTGCAGCAGCCGCAACCTAAGTCACTATTGCATACCGCTCATCAAAAGTATCAATCAATGTGTTCTTGATAGACCCAAACATCTCCGGAATCTCGGCTCAGATGGCAGCAGCCACCTCCTCATGAATCAACCTGCAGATCTCCTCCTCGCTAGCACCACTGCTCTCAGATCTGTAGCCTGTCCCAACCATGATGTCTCTCTGCAATACAACATAAAATATCAGAGACCCGCTCGAGCATACTCGCACTTGATAACACATCCCTACTTGTTCCCCAGTACCATAAGGATTCTTACTTGGACTGCACACTGATACGGTGTCTTCGGTAGTATGGGCCCTTATACTACCGTACACACCGCATTAGTATTCACCCCAAGTCCTCCTCCTTGGACTCAGTTCACAAGTACTCTACATCTCCCTAGCATAGGCTACCCTTCGGTAAACCTCTCATAAGCTCCTCACTGCTACCTACTCACTCTCAAGCATCTAATAGCAACATAAATCTTCCTAGAGTAAGGCATCACAAATCAGGACACTCTAGTCCTAATATGAATACCTAGCCTACTCTAGCATGCATATCATATCTTAACATATCTCATAACACATAATGTAAGGGTATTTTGGTAAATCACCGTTCGGGCGCTGACTGATCGTACACACTGCTCCTTTCTGCCTTTTTACAAAATCCTTTACTCTCTTAGAAAAATTGTTTATTTTATGAAAAACTTTCTTAAATCCTCAGTTTGAGTTCAGATACATCCTAAGTTGCACCCGAATCCCTCAAACCAAGGCTCTGATACCAACTTATAACGACGTAAATTTTCAAAACAAATTTTCATTTTTAAATCATATTTTTAATCATTAAATCAATGTCAAACAAACAGTATCCAATGTCATCATAACAAAAAAATCCCAGAATCTCAAAAGATTTCAAATATATAATCCTCTCAGTGTGTACGAATCATGCCGACGCCTTCCCACGGTCCTCGCTAGTACCTGAAACATACAACACAACTGTAAGCATAAATGCTTAGTGAGTTCCCCAAAATACGACATACAACACATAAGCCTTTCCAGGCCATTACTCTGTGGGACCCTCATGTCCAAGTGTCTCAGGGGACTTCCGTCCTGAATCCCGGTAGACCTTACGGACCTACCCATATCGACCTTCCGGTCCATAACCTCGTGATCTTCCAGTCCATGTCCTCTTGACCTTCCGGTCCTCATCATACATAGCATATATAACGCATACATATCACATATCATCATATAGCACATACATCTCATACCATATAAGACCTTCTGGTCACACATAGGTACCCTTCCAAGTACAGTATAGTGAGAAGACTCACCTCGGGTGACTCGGTAATCTCGAACTCGGTAAAACCTGGTCTAGCCTCCGCCTAATCACATGGAATAAGCACTCTGATCATTACAATTCTCCAGGGTAGAATAGATCCCTCTCTTAGCACTTTTAGAATGGTAAAAGACCATTTTACCCCTCTCAAGGCTCAAAGACCCTAACATTGACCAAACCCTAAAATTCAACCAAAAGTCAACTCTCCGGGGTACGCTGCACGTACCAAAACTATATGCTGGGCGTACCCGGCAACCTCATAGAAACGGGGAACGCGACCCCCTACGCTGCGCGTACTGGGATTATGCCCTACGTAACTCTTAGTTTCAGACTCCTTAGATTTTGGGGTCTTAAACGGTTAAGACCCATGACCAACTTTCAGATCTGATCACTTCTAAGCCTCCTAATCCATAAAGTTTGTGGCTTTAAGCCATTGCATGGTTGTGAGAGTCACCAACACCCAAATCTCTCCACTTTCAACACTCTAAAGCTCATAACTCAAGCATGACTCCATAACAACGACCAACATGGGATTTTTATGGATCTAAATCACTCATAACACTGAAATGGGGCAGATCTAGGTCTATGGAGCCCCTTTTGCTAATAAAGTCTCCACCTTTGGGACTTAAACCCTATAAAAGGACCATAAAACACCAAACCAAAAGAAAGAGGAAAGTTCTGAGCTTTTTACCTCAAAGTGAAGCTCCTTCCTCTGAAAAACTCAGATCGAAGCAGGAACTTCAAACCCTAGCCTCCACAAGCTCCTCTCCTCCTTCTTCACTAACACACAAAGGCACCTTTAGCTCAATATACTCACACACAAAGCTTTAGGAAGAAGGAAATGCTCTCATAGGGTTTCACTCTCTGAAATGGTGGCTGAGGATAAGGCCTTAGCATTCTTTTTATAGTGCACAAGCCTTAAATTGGGGTTTTCATCTGGGACCGCTATGCCAAGCGTAACCCTGGGTACGCCCAGCGTACCTAGGCGAGTCCGCGTCCAACCTAAGTGCATGAGTACGTGCAACGTACTCTCCAGTACGCCCAGCATACTTATTTGCACCACTTTCCCACTCAAGGGCCATTCTTGACAACTTGACAAAGGAGAAGGGTTACATATCTGTACTTGAATTTCGGGATGTTACATCATGATGCTCCACTATGGCACAAGGTGCTCTATTATGTGTGTTGCCGATACACATGTGTTGTATGACAAGGAAGAATGTTCGAGAAGATGTTGCATGGAGGATAGTGATTAGTTGAGACCATTCAAGGGCCTACAGGCCAATAGGCGTGGCCCATTAGGGTTTTTGGTCTGATCCCTCAACTATAAATATGGATACGTGTTAAGTCATTTTGTATCTTGAATTCTAAATTGATAGGCGAATATCTATGAAACTACACTTGCAACCTCTGCCTGAGAGACCTAAAATAAAGAATACTCCCCTCCTTCCCGTGGATATACGTCACCTTGACCTAACCACGTAAATATGGTGTCTTGTATACTTGTAGTTTTGCTATATATGCGCTTTACTTCCTAACAAGTGGTATCAGAGCTGCGATTTGTATTCCTATGATTGAAAATGTATACTCACAAGTCTGATTTGGAGAAATTCAATGGTTAAAATGACTTCACATTATGGAAGGTGAAGATGAAGGGTCTTCTGGTTCAACAAGGGTGTGCAACAGCACTGGAAGGAGAGGAAAAACCGCCAAAGGACATGACAGATGAGAAGAAGGTGGATATTTTGTAACGCCCGTAGATCAGGGCTAGTCAATTTAGAGATGATAAGCGTCAAAAATGACTTTTTGATAGAAGATTATTTAGGATGAATAATCCTAAATAAGTTGTAGTATATTTTACAAGGATTCCGTACATATAAAGAACGCCAAAATCTGAGTTATAACGAAGAAGTTATGACTTGTTGAAGTTTCGCGACAGAACCGGCACAACGCTGAATGACGTAAAAAAGTGAATTTACGTTATAGTGATATTTAGCCTTAGCGATCTAAACGAGAATTGAAGATCTCGTTGTTAGTAGCGAAACGACGAAAAGTTAGGCAAGAACGGACGTCAAACGAAGAAGTTATGAATTTATAACGAAATTTTCTGTCCCGGCCTATTAAAAAAAAGTCAAAATTAGCCGACTGAGTCTAAACGAAAGTCGTAGAGCGTAGTCCCACCTACACGTGGATATAAAGAACGTCGAAAACGGAGTTCGTATGAAGAAGATATGAATTTTTGAAGTTTATTAAATAATTAATAATTAAATTTAATTATTAAATCCCGGTATTATCTGAAGACGAGTCATCAGACTCATCCGAAGTACGCCCCACGTACTAGTGTACGCCCCCGCGTACAGCGAAGCATGACGACCTTCGCACTCGAGTTCTTCGGATGACGCATGCAGTGACGTTTCGGACGTATACGCCCCGCGTACGCCTGTACGCCCCGCGTACTCCGAGGCTCCAGCCTCCTATAAATAGGATGCGAGGGCAGCCGGCTCAATTGCTATTTTTCTCTCTTCTCTCTCCCGTTTTACATCGTTTTTCATGCCAAAAGTGTCCCGAAGCCCCGGTATCAATCCCGAGTCCCGAAGCAAGATCCGAAGCCCCGAGAATCCCGAAGAGCGTGATTCTCCAGAGTACGCGGGGATATACTACTTCTGCAAGCCGTAGTGTTTTCTGATCATCTTCTGATCAAGTGAGTGTATACTACCTTTCATAAACACGATAATAATACAAGTATGGTTTGAGTGTATTAAGTATATTGTTGTTTATATGTGTGAGGGTGTAGTTACTTTCTTCTAACACATAAATATGAAGTATTTGCTGTGAAATACGTGCTATGTGTTTATGCATTATTTGTCTATTTGAGATGGGCGTGGAGTTGATGTTTTATACAAGTGTTAAATGATTTAAACTGTGTAAGTATTTATATCTACAAAAATGTTGGGTAGAACTTAGTTAGATGGGATAGTTGGTGACTATGGAGTTAGCGCCTATTGTATAAACCTTGGCGACGATGTGACTTCGTGCCTATTTGATGAACCTTGGCGACTATGGAGTTAGCGCTTGTTGAGTAAACCTTGGCGACTATGAAGTTAGCGCTTGTTGAGTAAACCTTGGCGACTATGGAGTTAGCGCTTGTTGAGTAAGCCTTGGCGACTATGGATTTAGCGCCTGTTAAGTGAACCTTGGTGACTATAGAGTTAGCGCCGCTTGAGTAAACCCCGGAGACTATGGAGTTAGCGTCTGATAACTATGGATTTAGTACCTGATAGATAAACTTTGGCAGCAATGGAATTCGTGCCAATTCCTTAGGTAAATCCTTAGGAATGAATGAATAAAGGATAGTGGATTCTTAGGGTAAACCCTTGAGAAAATAAACTAGATATGGGGATGAGTATTTTGGTTGGTTGTTTGATAATTGAATATTATAAATGTATTATTGTGGGTTGAAAAGCCTATATGCTCACCAGGCTCCCAAGTCTGACCCACTCAGTTTTCTTTGCATTACAGGTAATGGCACAAGGGTATAAGTTGGTGGTCTTGACGAGAGAATTTGGATTATAGATCAGTAGTTATAAATAACTGTTGTAAGGTCTATTTTATATTGTTTATGCTTTTGGTCTGTATCGGAACATGACATCCCGAGGTTTTATTATTTAATGAAAATACATTCTCTTTGAGAAATGTTTTGATAAATGGTTATCATATTTTGTTTTTGGGACAAATTCCGCAACTGTTTTCCTTAAAAAGGATTACTTTGATTTTAAAACAAAACATAAACAAATCGGTCTTTTCTGGCCGCAAAATTGGGGATGTCACAGTTGGTATCAGAGCATTAGTTTAAGCGAACTAGGAATTTGTAGGATTTCTAGAATTAAACTTAGAATGCTAAGCGATGATTGTGAGATGAGTGTCTACCATATTTTAGGCACAAGCACTAATATATTTTAGGAACGATGCCTAAAATGCTTTTATGTGCTAAATGTTATATGTTTGCCATATATGAAATTGTTTGTTTGGATCTATGGTCTGTTGCCGACAAGATCTGGAAACCTTACGTGTTTAGGATTCTAAGCGTTTGATACGATATTAGAACTAGCATGTAAACGTTTCGAAGTGATAAGGATATTTATACGTCTATCGTAAATAAAGCATTCTTATCTTAAATTCTTGCCCGGTGCACTGAACGTCTGCTTGGGTGTACAAAGCGTTATGGTGAAGACTCGTAGAGAATTGAGTAAATGGAGGAAATGAAAGGCTTATGATAGTGAATGACACCTATCGGAAGATATCGTAAGAGTGGTGTCTTGCCTTTAGTTTATGTTTGATAAAATAACAGAACGTTTAGAGGAGTACGGTACGTCTGAAGTACACCTTTGATTGACAGGATGATGGAACGATTGGTGTAATTCTTGAAGTTGTCCCATAATCTAGAATTTCCATCACCAATCGAGTTGAAGTATTATTGATGATAGAAAATCTGCATGGAAGAAGTCATAGTAGAGTCTAGGAAAATTTTTATGATTAATTGGACACATTTGTATGTGTTAAATTGTTTGGTGATTTTAGGACTTGGGGACTGCGAGACAATACTTGGGACGAGTATGAGTAGGTGTGAATAGTAGTAGAGATCTATACTACTGGAAGCACAGGACTCACGCTTGGATCAGGGAAAGTCACAAGGTTACCAAGAAGCTAGTAATTGATTTCGTTTTATTCAAGTTTGTCATTACCCTTGTTTCGGTAATGGCTAGTAGGATGATGGTTATTCCGAACCTAGTGGTCATATTAAATTGAGTCCGACCACGATGAGAGGTCATCGGACACGACCCATCGGTTAGTTACAATAGATAAATGAATGTATTTATCCTTAGAAGAAGAAGGAGTCCATAATAAGGATTTATTTTGTAACTTAAAGATGTCGATCGAAAGTCCAACGTAGTAAGAAGAGCAGATGCAGGATTGAGCATCAAGGTTATTACTTAGAATGGAGAGATAACTTATGGAGTCAGTATACGAATCCTATTTCGTTGATGATTCCGGGACGTAATCATCCTAAGGGGGAGATAATTGTAATGCCCATAGATCAGGGCTAGTCTATTTAGAGGCGATAAGCGTCAAAAATGACTTTTTGATAGAAGATTATTTAGGATTAATAATCCTAACTAAGTTGTAGTATATTTTACAAGGATTCCGTACATATAAAGAACGCCAAAATCTGAGTTATAACGAAGAAGTTATGACTTGATGAAGTTTCGCGACAGAACCGGCACAACGCTGAATGACGTAAAAAAGTGAATTTACGTTAGAGTGATATTTAGCCTTAGCGATCTAAACGAGAATCGAAGATCTCGTTGTTACTAGCGGAACGACGAAAAGTTAGGCAAGAACGGACGTCAAACGAAGAAGTTATGAATTTATAACGAAATTTTCTGTCCCGGCCTATTAAAAAAATAATAATAATAAAAGTCAAAATTAGCCGACGGAGTCCAAACGAAAGTCGTAGAGCGTAGTCCCACCTACGCGTGGATATAAAGAATGTTGAAAACGGAGTTCGTATGAAGAAGATATGAATTTTCGAAGTTTATTAAATAATTAATAATTAAATTTAATTATTAAATCCCGGTATTATCTGCAGACGAGTCATCGGACTCATCCGAAGTACGCCCCGCGTACTAGTGTACGCCCAGCGTACAGCGAAGCATGATGACCTTCGCACTCGAGTTCTTCGGATGACGTATGCAGTGACGTTTCGGAGGTGTATGCCCCGCGTACGCCTGGACGCCCCGCGTAATCCGAGGCTCCAGCCTCCTATAAATAGGATGCGAGGGCAGCCGGCTCAATTGATATTTTCTCTCTTCTCTCTCCCGTTTTACATCGTTTTGCGTGCCAGAAGTGTCCCGAAGCCCCGGTATCAATCCCGAGTCCCGAAGCAAGATCCGAAGCCTTGAGAATCCCGAAGAGCGTGATTCCCGAGCCGAAGCTCTGCCCGCGAGAAGTTCAATTTTTGTGAAGATCTTCCAGATCTGCGGAGATATACTACATCTGTAAGCCGTAGTGCTGTCTGATCATCTTCTGATCAAGTGAGTCTGTACTACCTTTCATAAACACGATAATAATACAAGTATTGTTTGAGTGTATTAAGTATATTGTTGTTTATATGTGTGAGGGTGTAGTTACTTTCTTCTAACACATAAATATGAAGTATTTGCTATGAAATACGTGCTATGTGTTTATGCATTTTTTTGTCTATTTGAGATGGGCGTTGAGTTGATGTTTTATACAAGTGTAAAATGATTTAAACTGTGTAAGTATTTATATCTACGAAAATGTTGGGTAGAACTTAGGTAGATGGGATAGTTGGTGACTATGGAGTTAGCGCCTATTGTATAAACCTTGCCGACGATGTGACTTCGTGCCTATTTGATGAACCTTGGCGACTATGGAGTTAGCGCTTGTTGAGTAAACCTTGGCGACTATGGAGTTAGCGCTTGTTGAGTAAGCCTTGGCGACTATGGAGTTAGCGCCTGTTAAGTGAACCTTGGTGACTATAGAGTTAGCGCCACTTGAGTAAACCCCGACGACTATGGAGTTAGCGTCTGATAACCATGGATTTAGTACCTGATAGATAAACTTTGGCAGCAATGGAATTCGTGCCAATTCCTTAGGTAAATCCTTAGGAATGAATGAATGAAGGATAGTGGATTCTTAGGGTAAACCCTTGAGAAAATAAAGTAGATATGGGGATGGGTATTTGGGTTGGTTGTTTGATAATTGAATATAATAAATGTATTATTGTGGGTTGAAAACCCTGTATGCTCACCAGGCTCCCAAGCCTGGCCCACTCAGTTTTCTTTGCATTACAGGTAATGGCACAAGGGTATAAGTTGGTGGTCTTGACGAGAGAATTTGGATTATAGATCTGTAGTTATAAATAACTTTTGTAAGGTCTATTTTATATTGTTTATGCTTTTGGTCTGTATCGGAACATGACATCCCGAGGTTTTATTATTTAATGAAAATAAAGTCTCTTTGAGAAATGTATTGATAAATGGTTATCATATTTTGTTTTTGGGACAAATTCCGCAACTGTTTTCCTTAAAAAGGATTACTCTGATTTTAAAACAAAGCATAAACAAATCGGTCTTTTCTGGCCGCAAAATTAGGGATGTCACAGTTGGTATCAGAGCATTAGTTTAAGCGAACTAGGAATTTGTAGGATTTCTAGAATTAAACTTAGAATGCTAAGCGATGATTGTGAGATGAGTGAATACCATATTTTAGGCAGGAGCACTAGTATATTGGAACGATGCCTAAAATGCTTTTATGTGCTAAATGTTATATGTTTGCCATATATGAAATTGTTTGTTTGGATCTATGGTCTGTTGCCGACTAGATCTGGAAACCTTACGTGTTTAGGATTCTAAGCGTTTGATACGATATTAGAACTAGCATGTAAACGTTTCGAAGTGATAAGGATATTTATACGTCTATCGTAAATAAAGCTTTCTTATCTTAAATTCTCGCCCAGTGCACCGAACGTCTGCTTGGGTGTACAAAGCGTTATGGTGAAGACTCGTAGAGAATTGAGTAAATGGAGGAAATGAAAGGCTTATGATAGTGAATGACACCTATCGGAAGATATTGTAAGAGTGGTGTCTTGCCTTTAGTTTATGTTTGATAAAATAACGGAACGTTTAGAGGAGTACGGTACGTCTGAAGTACACCTTTGATTGGCAGAATGATGGAACAATTGGTGTAATTCTTGAAGTTGTCCCATAATCTAGAATTTCCATCACCAATCGAGTTGATGTATGATTGATGATAGAAAATATGCATGGAAGAAGTCCTAGTAGAGTCTAGGAAAATTTTTATGATTAATTGGACACATTCGTATGTGTTAAATTGTTTGGTGATTTTAGGACTTGGGGACTGCGAGACAATACTTGGGACGAGTATGAGTAGGTGTGAATAGTAGTAGAGATCTATACTCCTGGAAGCACATGACTCACGCTCGGATCAGGGAAAGGCACAAGGTTACCAAGAAGCTAGTAATTGATTTCGTTTTATTCAAGTTTGTCATTACCCTTGTTTCGGTAATGGCTAGTAGGATGATGGTTATTCCGACCCTAGTGGTCATATTAAATTGAGTCCGACCACGATGAGAGGTCATCGGGACACGACCCATCGGTTAGTTACAATAGATAAATGAATGTATTTATCCTTAGAAGAAGAAGGAGTCCACAATAAGGATTTATTTTGTAACTTAAAGATGTTGATCGAAAGTCCAACGTAGTACGAAGAGCAGATGCAGGATTGAGCATCAAGGTTATTACTTAGGATGGAGAGATAACTTATGGAGTCATTATACGAATCCTATTACGTTGATGATTCCGGGACGTATTCATCCTAAGGGGGAGATAATTGTAACGCCCGTAGATCAGGGCTAGTCAATTTAGAGACGATAAGCGTCAAAAATGACTTTTTGATAGAAGATTATTTAGGATTAATAATCCTAACTAAGTTGTAGTATATTTTACAAGGATTCCGTACATATAAAGAACGCCAAAATCCGAGTTATAACGAAGAAGTTATGACTTGTTGAAGTTTCGCGACAGAACCGGCACAACGCTGAATGACGTAAAAAAGTGAATTTACGTTAGAGTGATATTTAGCCTTAGCGATCTAAACGAGAATCGAAGATCTCGTTGTTAGTAGCGAAACGACGAAAAGTTAGGCAAGAACGGACGTCAAACGAAGAAGTTATGAATTTATAACGAAATTTTCTGTCCCGGCCTATTAAAAAAAAATAATAATAAAAGTTAAAATTAGCCGACGGAGTCTAAACGAAAGTCGTAGAGCGTAGTCCCACCTACGCGTGGATATAAAGAACGTTGAAAATGGATTTCGTATGAAGAAGATATGAATTTTCGAAGTTTATTAAATAATTAATAATTAAATTTAATTATTAAATCCCGGTATTATCTGAAGACGAGTCATCGAACTCATCCGAAGTACGCCCCGCGTACAGCGAAGCATGATGACCTTCGCACTCGAGTTCTTCGGATGACGCATGCAGTGACGTTTCGGACGCGTATGCCCCGCGTACACCTGTACGCCCCGCGTAATCCGAGGCTCCAGCCTGCTATAAATAGGATGCGAGGGCAGCCGGCTCAATTGCTATTTTTCTCTCTTCTCTCTTCCGTTTTACATCGTTTTGCATGCCAGAAGTGTCCCGAAGCCCCGGTATCAATCCCGAGTCCCGAAGAAAGATCCAAAGCCCCGAGAATCCCGAAGAGCGTGATTCCCGAGCCGAAGCTCTGCCCGCGAGAAGTTCAATTTTTGTGAAGATCTTCCAGATCTGCGGAGATATACTACTTCTGCAAGCCGTAGTGCTGTCTGATCATCTTCTGATCAAGTGAGTGTATACTACCTTTCATAAACACGATAATAATACAAGTATGGTTTGAGTGTATTAAGTATATTGTTGTTTATATGTGTGAGGGTGTAGTTACTTTCTTCTAACACATAAATATGAAGTATTTGCTATGAAATACGTGCTATGTGTGTATGCATTTTTTTGTCTATTTGAGATGGGCGTGGAGTTGATGTTTTATACAAGTGTAAAATGATTTAAACTGTGTAAGTATTTATATCTACGAAAATGTTGGGTAGAACTTAGGTAGATGGGATAGTTGGTGACTATGGAGTTAGCGCCTATTGTATAAACCTTGGCGACGATGTGACTTCGTGCCTATTTGATGAACCTTGGCGACTATGGAGTTAGCGCTTGTTGAGTAAACCTTGGCGACTATGGAGTTAGCGCTTGTTGAGTAAGCCTTGGCGACTATGGAGTTAGCGCCTGTTAAGTGAACCTTGGTGACTATAGTGTTAGCGCCACTTGAGTAAACCCCGACGACTATGGAGTTAGCGTCTGATAACTATGGATTTAGTACCTGATAGATAAACTTTGGCAGCAATGGAATTCGTGCCAATTCTTTAGGTAAATCCTTAGGAATGAATGAATGAAGGATAGTGGATTCTTAGGGTAAACCCTTGAGAAAATAAAGTAGATATGGGGATGGGTATTTGGGTTGGTTGTTTGATAATTGAATATAATAAATGTATTATTGTGGGTTGAAAACCCTATATGCTCACCAGGCTCCCAAGTCTGCCCACTCAGTTTTCTTTGCATTACAGGTAATGGCACAAGGGTAAAAGTTGGTGGTCTTGACGAGAGAATTTGGATTATAGATCTGTAGTTATAAATAACTTTTGTAAGGTCTATTTTATATTGTTTATGCTTTTGGTCTGTATCGGAACATGACATCCCGAGGTTTTATTATTTAATGAAAATGAAGTCTCTTTGAGAAATGTTTTGATAAATGGTTATCATATTTTGTTTTTGGGACAAATTCCGCAACTGTTTTCCTTAAAAAGGATTACTCTGATTTTAAAACAAAGCATAAACAAATCGGTCTTTTCTGGCCGCAAAATTAGGGATGTCACAGTTGGTATCAGAGCATTAGTTTAAGCGAACTAGGAATTTGTAGGATTTCTAGAATTAAACTTAGAATGCTAAGCGATGATTGTGAGATGAGTGTCTACCATATTTTAGGCACGAGCACTAGTATATTTTAGGAACGATGCCTAAAATGCTTTTATGTGCTAAATGTTATATGTTTGCCATATATGAAATTGTTTGTTTGGATCTATGGTCTGTTGCCGACCAGATCTGGAAACCTTACGTGTTTAGGATTCTAAGCGTTTGATACGATATTAGAACTAGCATGTAAACGTTTCGAGGTGATAAGGATATTTATACGTCTATCGTAAATAAAGCTTTCTTATCTTAAATTCTCGCCCAGTGCACCGAACGTCTGCTTGGGTGTACAAAGCGTTATGGTGAAGACTC
The DNA here is from genome assembly GCF_051521515.1 of Lactuca serriola. Taxonomy (NCBI): domain Eukaryota; kingdom Viridiplantae; phylum Streptophyta; class Magnoliopsida; order Asterales; family Asteraceae; genus Lactuca; species Lactuca serriola. Next base: position 83,552,148 of record NC_136416.1, on the reverse strand, counting down.
GTAGAGAATTGAGTAAATGGAGGAAATAAAAGGCTTATGATAGTGAATGACACCTATCGGAAGATATCGTAAGAGTGGTGTCTTGCCTTTAGTTTATGTTTGATAAAATAACGGAACGTTTAGAGGAGTACGGTACGTCTGAAGTACACCTTTGATTGGCAGAATGATGGAACGATTGGTGTAATTCTTGAAGTTGTCCCATAATCTAGAATTTCCATCACCAATCGAGTTGAAGTATGATTGATGATAGAAAATATGCATGGAAGAAGTCCTAGTAGAGTCTAGGAAAATTTTTATGATTAATTGGACACATTCGTATGTGTTAAATTGTTTGGTGATTTTAGGACTTGGGGACTGCGAGACAATACTTGGGACGAGTATGAGTAGGTGTGAATAGTAGTAGAGATCTATACTACTGGAAGCACATGACTCACGCTCGGATCAGGGAAAGGCACAAGGTTACCAAGAAGCTAGTAATTGATTTCGTTTTATTCAAGTTTGTCATTACCCTTGTTTCGGTAATGGCTAGTAGGATGATGGTTATTCCGACCCTAGTGGTCATATTAAATTGAGTCCGACCACGATGAGAGGTCAACGGGACACGACCCATCGGTTAGTTACAATAGATAAATGAATGTATTTATCCTTAGAAGAAGAAGGAGTCCACAATAAGGATTTATTTTGTAACTTAAAGATGTCGATCGAAAGTCCAACGTAGTACGAAGAGCAGATGCAGGATTGAGCATCAAGGTTATTACTTAGGATGGAGAGATAACTTATGGAGTCAGTATACGAATCCTATTTCGTTGATGATTCCGGGACGTAATCATCCTAAGGGGGAGATAATTGTAACGCCCGTAGATCAGGGCTAGTCAATTTAGAGACGATAAGTGTCAAAAATGAATTTTTGATAGAAGATTATTTAGGATGAATAATCCTAACTAAGTTGTAGTATATTTTACAAGGATTCCGTACATATAAAGAACGCCAAAATCTGAGTTATAACGAAGAAGTTATGACTTGTTGAAGTTTTGCGACAGAACCGACACAACGCTGAATGACGTAAAAAAGTGAATTTACGTTAGAGTGATATTTAGCCTTAGCGATCTAAACGAGAATCGAAGATCTCGTTGTTAGTAGCGAAACGATGAAAAGTTAGGCAAGAACGGACGTCAAACGAAGAAGTTATGAATTTATAACGAAATTTTCTGTCCCGGCCTATTAAAAAAATAATAATAATAAAAGTTAAAATTAGCCGACGGAGTCTAAACGAAAGTCGTAGAGCGTACTCCCACCTACGCGTGGATATAAAGAACGTTGAATACGGAGTTCGTATGAAGAAGATATGAATTTTCGAAGTTTATTAAATAATTAATAATTAAATTTAATTATTAAATCCCGGTATTATCTGCAGACGAGTCATCGGACTCATCCGAAGTATGCGCCGCGTACTAGTGTACGCCCCGCGTACAACGAAGCATGACGACCTTCGCACTCTAGTTCTTCGGATGACGCATGCAGTGACGTTTCAGACGCCTGTACGCCCCGCGTACGCCCAGGCTCCAGCCTCCTATAAATAGGATGCGAGGGCAGCCGGCTCAATTGCTATTTTTCTCTCTTCTCTCTTCCGTTTTACATCGTTTTGCATGCCAGAAGTGTCCCGAAGCCCCGGTATCAATCCCGAGTCCCGAAGCAAGATCCAAAGCCCCGAGAATCCCGAAGAGCGTGATTCCCGAGCCGAAGCTCTGCCCGCGAGAAGTTCAATTTTTGTGAAGATCTTCCAGATCTACGGAGATATACTACTTCTGCAAGCCGTAGTGCTGTCTGATCATCTTCTGATCAAGTGAGTGTATAGTACCTTTCATAAACACGATAATGATACAAGTATGGTTTGAGTGTATTAAGTATATTGTTGTTTATATGTGTGAGGGTGTAGTTACTTTCTTCTAACACATAAATATGAAGTATTTACTATGAAATACGTGCTATGTGTTTATGCATTATTTGTCTATTTGAGATGGGCGTGGAGTTGATGTTTTATACAAGTGTTCAATTATTTAAACTGTGTAAGTATTTATATCTACGAAAATGTTGGGTAGAACTTAGGTAGATGGGATAGTTGTTGACTATGGAGTTAGCGCCTATTGTATAAACCTTGGCGACGATGTGACTTTGTGCCTATTTGATGAACCTTGGCGACTATGGAGTTAGCGCTTGTTGAGTAAACCTTGGCGACTATGGAGTTAGCGCTTGTTGAGTAAACCTTGCCGACTATGGAGTTAGCGCTTGTTGAGTAAGCCTTGGCGACTATGGAGTTAGCACCTGTTAAGTGAACCTTGGTGACTATAGAGTTAGCGCCACTTGAGTAAACCCCGACGACTATGGAGTTAGCGTCTGATAACTATGGATTTAGTACCTGATAGATAAACTTTGGCAGCAATGGAATTCGTGCCAATTCCTTAGGTAAATCCTTAGGAATGAATGAATGAAGGATAGTGGATTCTTAGGGTAAACCCTTGAGAAAATAAAGTAGATATGGGGATGGGTATTTGGGTTGGTTGTTTGATAATTGAATATAATAAATGTATTATTGTGGGTTGAAAACCCTATATGCTCACCAGGCTCCCAAGCCTGACCCACTCAGTTTTTTTTGCATTACAGGTAATGGCACAAGGGTATAAGTTGGTGGTCTTGACGAGAGGATTTGGATTATAGATCTGTAATTATAAATAACTGTTGTAAGGTCTATTTTATATTGTTTATGCTTTTGGTCTGTATCGTAACATGGCATCCCGAGGTTTTATTATTTAATGAAAATACAGTCTCTTTGAGAAATGTTTTGATAAATGGTTATCATATTTTGTTTTTGGGACAAATTCCGCAACTGTTTTCCTTAAAAAGGATTACTCTGATTTTAAAACAAAGCATAAACAAATCGGTCTTTTCTGGCCGCGAAATTGGGGATGTCACAGTTGGTATCAGAGCATTAGTTTAAGCGAACTAGGAATTTGTAGGATTTCTAGAATTAAACTTAGAATGCTAAGCGATGATTGTGAGATGAGTGTCTACCGTATTTTAGGCACGAGCACTAGTATATTTTAGGAACGATGCCTAAAATGTTTTTATGTGCTAAATGTTATATGTTTGCCATATATGAAATTGTTTGTTTGGATCTATGGTCTGTTGCCGACCAGATCTGGAAACCTTACGTGTTTAGGATTCTAAGCGTTTGATACGATATTAGAACTAGCATGTAAACGTTTCGAAGTGATAAGGATATTTATACGTCTATCGTAAATAAAGCTTTCTTATCTTAAATTCTCGCCCGGTGCACCGAACGTCTGCTTGGGTGTACAAAGCGTTATGGTGAAGACTCGTAGAGAATTGCGTAAATAGAGGAAATGAAAGGCTTATGATAGTGAATGACACCTATCGGAAGATATCGTAAGAGTGGTGTCTTGCTTTTAGTTTATGTTTGATAAAATAACGGAACGTTTAGAGGAGTACGGTACGTCTGAAGTACACCTTTGATTGGCAGGATGATGGAACGATTGGTGTAATTCTTGAAGTTGTCCCATAATCTAGAATTTCCATCACCAATCGAGTTGAAGTATGATTGATGATAGAAAATATGCATGGAAGAAGTCCTAGTAGAGTCTAGGAAAATTTTTATGATTAATTGGACACATTCGTATGTGTTAAATTGTTTGGTGATTTTAGGACTTGGGGACTGCGAGACAATACTTGGGACGAGTATGAGTAGGTGTGAATAGTAGTAGAGATCTATACTACTGGAAGCACATGACTCACGCTCGGATCAGGGAAAGGCACAAGGTTACCAAGAAGCTAGTAATTGATTTCGTTTTATTCAAGTTTGTCATTACCCTTGTTTCGGTAATGGCTAGTAGGATGATGGTTATTCCGACCCTAGTGGTCATATTAAATTGAGTCCGACCACGATGAGAGGTCATCGGGACACGACCCATCGGTTAGTTACAATAGATAAATGAATGTATTTATCCTTAGAAGAAGAAGGAGTCCACAATAAGGATTTATTTTGTAACTTAAAGATGTCGATCGAAAGTCCAACGTAGTACGAAGAGCAGATGCAGGATTGAGCATCAAGGTTATTACTTAGGATGGAGAGATAACTTATGGAGTCAGTATACGAATCCTATTTCGTTGATGATTCCGGGACGTAATCATCCTAAGGGGGAGATAATTGTAACGCCCGTAGATCAGGGCTAGTCAATTTAGAGACGATAAGCGTCAAAAATGACTTTTTGATAGAAGATTATTTAGGATGAATAATCCTAACTAAGTTTTAGTATATTTTACAAGGATTCCGTACATATAAAGAACGCCAAAATCTGAGTTATAACGAAGAAGTTATGACTTGTTGAAGTTTCGCGACAGAACCGACACAACGCTGAATGACGTAAAAAAGTGAATTTACGTTAGAGTGATATTTAGCCTTAGCGATCTAAACGAGAATCGAAGATCTCGTTGTTAGTAGCGAAACGATGAAAAGTTAGGCAAGAACGGACGTCAAACGAAGAAGTTATGAATTTATAACGAAATTTTCTGTCCCGGCCTATTAAAAAAAATAATAATAAAAGTCAAAATTAGCCGACGGAGTCTAAACGAAAGTCGTAGAGCGTAGTCCCACCTACGCGTGGATATAAAGAACGTTGAAAACGGAGTTCGTATGAAGAAGATATGAATTTTCGAAGTTTATTAAATAATTAATAATTAAATTTAATTATTAAATCCCGGTATTATCTGCAGACGAGTCATCGGACTCATCCGAAGTATGCGCCGCGTACTAGTGTACGCCCCGCGTACAACGAAGCATGACGACCTTCGCACTCTAGTTCTTCGGATGACGCATGCAGTGACGTTTCAGACGCCTGTACGCCCCGCGTACGCCGAGGCTCCAGCCTCTTATAAATAGGATGCGAGGGCAGCCGGCTCAATTGCTATTTTTCTCTCTTCTCTCTTCCGTTTTACATCGTTTTGCATGCCAGAAGTGTCCCGAAGCCCCGGTATCAATCCCGAGTCCCGAAGAAAGATCCAAAGCCCCGAGAATCCCGAAGAGCGTGATTCTCGAGCCGAAGCTCTGCCCGCGAGAAGTTCAATTTTTGTGAAGATCTTCCAGATCTGCAGAGATATACTACTTCTACAAGCCGTAGTGCTGTCTGATCATCTTCTGATCAAGTGAGTGTATAGTACCTTTCATAAACACGATAATGATACAAGTATGGTTTGAGTGTATTAAGTATATTGTTGTTTATATGTGTGAGGGTGTAGTTACTTTCTTCTAACACATAAATATGAAGTATTTACTATGAAATACGTGCTATGTGTTTATGCATTATTTGTCTATTTGAGATGGGCGTGGAGTTGATGTTTTATACAAGTGTTAAATTATTTAAACTGTGTAAGTATTTATATCTACGAAAATGTTGGGTAGAACTTAGGTAGATGGGATAGTTGTTGACTATGGAGTTAGCGCCTATTGTATAAACCTTGGCGACGATGTGACTTTGTGCCTATTTGATGAACCTTGGCGACTATGGAGTTAGCGCTTGTTGAGTAAACCTTGGCGACTATGGAGTTAGCGCTTGTTGAGTAAACCTTGCCGACTATGGAGTTAGCGCTTGTTGAGTAAGCCTTGGCGACTATGGAGTTAGCACCTGTTAAGTGAACCTTGGTGACTATAGAGTTAGCGCCACTTGAGTAAACCCCGACGACTATGGAGTTAGCGTCTGATAACTATGGATTTAGTACCTGATAGATAAACTTTGGCAGCAATGGAATTCGTGACAATTCCTTAGGTAAATCCTTAGGAATGAATGAATGAAGGATAGTGGATTCTTAGGGTAAACCCTTGAGAAAATAAAGTAGATATGGGGATGGGTATTTGGGTTGGTTGTTTGATAATTGAATATAATAAATGTATTATTGTGGGTTGAAAACCCTATATGCTCACCAGGCTCCCAAGCCTGACCCACTCAGTTTTTTTTGCATTACAGGTAATGGCACAAGGGTATAAGTTGGTGGTCTTGACGAGAGGATTTGGATTATAGATCTGTAATTATAAATAACTGTTGTAAGGTCTATTTTATATTGTTTATGCTTTTGGTCTGTATCGTAACATGGCATCCCGAGGTTTTATTATTTAATGAAAATACAGTCTCTTTGAGAAATGTTTTGATAAATGGTTATCATATTTTGTTTTTGGGACAAATTCCGCAACTGTTTTCCTTAAAAAGGATTACTCTGATTTTAAAACAAAGCATAAACAAATCGGTCTTTTCTGGCCGCGAAATTGGGGATGTCACAGTTGGTATCAGAGCATTAGTTTAAGCGAACTAGGAATTTGTAGGATTTCTAGAATTAAACTTAGAATGCTAAGCGATGATTGTGAGATGAGTGTCTACCGTATTTTAGGCACGAGCACTAGTATATTTTAGGAACGATGCCTAAAATGTTTTTATGTGCTAAATGTTATATGTTTGCCATATATGAAATTGTTTGTTTGGATCTATGGTCTGTTGCCGACCAGATCTGGAAACCTTACGTGTTTAGGATTCTAAGCGTTTGATACGATATTAGAACTAGCATGTAAACGTTTCGAAGTGATAAGGATATTTATACGTCTATCGTAAATAAAGCTTTCTTATCTTAAATTCTCGCCCGGTGCACCGAACGTCTGCTTGGGTGTACAAAGCATTATGGTGAAGACTCGTAGAGAATTGAGTAAATAGAGGAAATGAAAGGCTTATGATGGTGAATGACACCTATCGGAAGATATCGTAAGAGTGGTGTCTTGCCTTTAGTTTATGTTTGATAAAATAACGGAACGTTTAGAGGAGTACGGTACGTCTGAAGTACACCTTTGATTGGCAGGATGATGGAACGATTGGTGTAATTCTTGAAGTTGTCCCATAATCTAGAATTTCCATCACCAATCGAGTTGAAGTATGATTGATGATAGAAAATATGCATGGAAGAAGTCCTAGTAGAGTCTAGGAAAATTTTTATGATTAATTGGACACATTCGTATGTGTTAAATTGTTTGGTGATTTTAGGACTTGGGGACTGCGAGACAATACTTGGGACGAGTATGAGTAGGTGTGAATAGTAGTAGAGATCTATACTACTGGAAGCACATGACTCACGCTCGGATCAGGGAAAGGCACAAGGTTACCAAGAAGCTAGTAATTGATTTCGTTTTATTCAAGTTTGTCATTACCCTTGTTTCGGTAATGACTAGTAGGATGATGGTTATTCCGACCCTAGTGGTCATATTAAATTGAGTCCGACCACGATGAGAGGTCATCGGGACACGACCCATCGGTTAGTTACAATAGATAAATGAATGTATTTATCCTTAGAAGAAGAAGGAGTCCACAATAAGGATTTATTTTGTAACTTAAAGATGTCGATCGAAAGTCCAACGTAGTACGAAGAGCAGATGCAGGATTGAGCATCAAGGTTATTACTTAGGATGGAGAGATAACTTATGGAGTCAGTATACGAATCCTATTTCGTTGATGATTCCGGGACATAATCATCCTAAGGGGGAGATAATTGTAACGCCCGTATACGAATCCTATTTTTCTCTCTTCTCTCTCCCGTTTTACATCGTTTTGCGTGCCAGAAGTGTCCCGAAGCCCCGGTATCAATCCAGAGTCCCGAAGCAAGATCCGAAGCCCCGAGAATCCCTAAGAGCGTGATTCCCGAGCCGAAGCTCTGCCTGCGAGAAGTTCAATTTTTGTGAAGATCTTCCAGATCTGCGGAGATATACAAGTGTTAAATGATTTAAACTGTGTAAGTATTTATATCTACGAAAATATTGGGTAGAACTTGGGTAGATGGGATAGTTGGTGACAATGGAGTTAGCGCTTATTGTATAAACCTTGGCGACGATGTGACTTTGTGCCTATTTGATGAACCTTGGCGACTATGGAGTCAGCGCTTGCTGAGTAAACCTTGGCGACTATGGAGTTAGCGCTTGTTGAGTAAACCTTGGCGACTATGGAGTTAGCGCTTGTTGAGTAAACCTTGGCAACTATGGAGTTAGTGCTTGTTGAGTAAGCCTTGGCAACTATGGAGTTAGCGCTTGTTAAGTGAACCTTGGTGACTATAGAGTTAGCGCCGCTTGAGTAAACCCCGGCGACTATCGAGTTAGCGTCTGATAACTATGGATTTAATACCCGATAGATAAACTTTGGCAGCAATGGAATTCGTGCCAATTCCTTAGGTAAATCCTTAGGAATGAATGAATGAAGGATAGTGGATTCTTAGGGTAAACCCTTGAGAAAATAAAGTAGATATGGGGATGGGTATTTGGGTTGGTTGTTTGATAATTGAATATAATAAATGTATTATTGTGGGTTGAAAACCCTATATGCTCACCAGGCTCCCAAGCCTGACCCACTCAGTTTTTTTTGCATTACAGGTAATGGCACAAGGGTATAAGTTGGTGGTCTTGACGAGAGGATTTGGATTATAGATCTGTAATTATAAATAACTGTTGTAAGGTCTATTTTATATTGTTTATGCTTTTGGTCTGTATCGTAACATGGCATCCCGAGGTTTTATTATTTAATGAAAATACAGTCTCTTTGAGAAATGTTTTGATAAATGGTTATCATATTTTGTTTTTGGGACAAATTCCGCAACTGTTTTCCTTAAAAAGGATTACTCTGATTTTAAAACAAAGCATAAACAAATCGGTCTTTTCTGGCCGCGAAATTGGGGATGTCACAGTTGGTATCAGAGCATTAGTTTAAGCGAACTAGGAATTTGTAGGATTTCTAGAATTAAACTTAGAATGCTAAGCGATGATTGTGAGATGAGTGTCTACCGTATTTTAGGCACGAGCACTAGTATATTTTAGGAACGATGCCTAAAATGTTTTTATGTGCTAAATGTTATATGTTTGCCATATATGAAATTGTTTGTTTGGATCTATGGTCTGTTGCCGACCAGATCTGGAAACCTTACGTGTTTAGGATTCTAAGCGTTTGATACGATATTAGAACTAGCATGTAAACGTTTCGAAGTGATAAGGATATTTATACGTCTATCGTAAATAAAGCTTTCTTATCTTAAATTCTCGCCCGGTGCACCGAACGTCTGCTTGGGTGTACAAAGCGTTATGGTGAAGACTCGTAGAGAATTGAGTAAATAGAGGAAATAAAAGGCTTATGATGGTGAATGACACCTATCGGAAGATATCGTAAGAGTGGTGTCTTGCCTTTAGTTTATGTTTGATAAAATAACGGAACGTTTAGAGGAGTACGGTACGTCTGAAGTACACCTTTGATTGGCAGGATGATGGAACGATTGGTGTAATTCTTGAAGTTGTCCCATAATCTAGAATTTCCATCACCAATCGAGTTGAAGTATGATTGATGATAGAAAATATGCATGGAAGAAGTCCTAGTAGAGTCTAGGAAAATTTTTATGATTAATTGGACACATTCGTATGTGTTAAATTGTTTGGTGATTTTAGGACTTGGGGACTGCGAGACAATACTTGGGACGAGTATGAGTAGGTGTGAATAGTAGTAGAGATCTATACTACTGGAAGCACATGACTCACGCTCGGATCAGGGAAAGGCACAAGGTTACCAAGAAGCTAGTAATTGATTTCGTTTTATTCAAGTTTGTCATTACCCTTGTTTCGGTAATGACTAGTAGGATGATGGTTATTCCGACCCTAGTGGTCATATTAAATTGAGTCCGACCACGATGAGAGGTCATCGGGACACGACCCATCGGTTAGTTACAATAGATAAATGAATGTATTTATCCTTAGAAGAAGAAGGAGTCCACAATAAGGATTTATTTTGTAACTTAAAGATGTCGATCGAAAGTCCAACGTAGTACGAAGAGCAGATGCAGGATTGAGCATCAAGGTTATTACTTAGGATGGAGAGATAACTTATGGAGTCAGTATACGAATCCTATTTCGTTGATGATTCCGGGACATAATCATCCTAAGGGGGAGATAATTGTAACGCCCGTATACGAATCCTATTTTTCTCTCTTCTCTCTCCCGTTTTACATCGTTTTGCGTGCCAGAAGTGTCCCGAAGCCCCGGTATCAATCCAGAGTCCCGAAGCAAGATCCGAAGCCCCGAGAATCCCTAAGAGCGTGATTCCCGAGCCGAAGCTCTGCCTGCGAGAAGTTCAATTTTTGTGAAGATCTTCCAGATCTGCGGAGATATACAAGTGTTAAATGATTTAAACTGTGTAAGTATTTATATCTACGAAAATATTGGGTAGAACTTGGGTAGATGGGATAGTTGGTGACAATGGAGTTAGCGCTTATTGTATAAACCTTGGCGACGATGTGACTTTGTGCCTATTTGATGAACCTTGGCGACTATGGAGTCAGCGCTTGCTGAGTAAACCTTGGCGACTATGGAGTTAGCGCTTGTTGAGTAAACCTTGGCGACTATGGAGTTAGCGCTTGTTGAGTAAACCTTGGCAACTATGGAGTTAGTGCTTGTTGAGTAAGCCTTGGCAACTATGGAGTTAGCGCTTGTTAAGTGAACCTTGGTGACTATAGAGTTAGCGCCGCTTGAGTAAACCCCGGCGACTATCGAGTTAGCGTCTGATAACTATGGATTTAATACCTGATAGATAAACTTTGGCAGCAATGGAATTCGTGCCAATTCCTTAGGTAAATCCTTAGGAATGAATGAATGAAGGATAGTGGATTCTTAGGGTAAACCCTTGAGAAAATAAAGTAGATATGGGGATGGGTATTTGGGTTGGTTGTTTGATAATTGAATATAATAAATGTATTATTGTGGGTTGAAAACCCTATATGCTCACCAGGATCCCAAGCCTGACCCACTCAGTTTTCTTTGCATACAGGTAATGGCACAAGGGTATAAGTTGGTGGTCTTGACGAGAGAATTTGGATTATAGATCAGTAGTTATAAATAACTGTTGTAAGGTCTATTTTATATTGTTTATGCTTTTGGTCTGTATCAGAACATGACATCCCGAGGTTTTATTATTTAATGAAAATACATTCTCTTTGAGAAATGGTTATCATATTTTGTTTTTGGGACAAATTCCGCAACTGTTTTCCTTAGAAAGGATTACTCTGATTTTAAAACAAAGCATAAACAAATCGGTCTTTTCTGGCCGCGAAATTGGGGATGTCACATATTCTGACGAAGGCACATAGGGCCATTCTGTTGAGCTTAAGAGATGAAGTACCGAGGGAGGTTGTGGATCAAACAACTACTTCTAAGCTCTCGGATAAAGATTGTGACAAGTACCAGAACAACTCACTGACGAACAAGTTGTATCGAAAGCAAAGGTTGTACACTCTTTAAATGTCTGCAAGTACCCAAGTGAAAGATCATCTGGATAACTTCAATAACATCATCTTGGATCTACTAAGGATTGATGTGAAGATTGAAGATGAAGACCAGGCGCTTATTCTCTTATGTTCTCTTCCAAAGTCACTTGATAATTTCGTTGATACCATGCTTTATGGTAGGAAAACGATCATTGTGAATGATGTGAAGGACTCAGAAAAGTTTCAGCTGGAGAAAAGGTGTGTAGTTTCGGCTTGTTTGTAGGGAGAGGAAGGACAGAAGAAAGGAAAGGGGGAAGAATAGGGTGATCATGTTCAAAATCATAGTCTAATGGTTCATCGAATGCAAAATGTTATAACTGTAAGAAAAAAGGACACTTCAAGAGAAATTCTCCATAGTTGCAGAATGGAAAGTTCAAGAGTTAATCAAGCAGCCATAACACTGCTGTTATGGTTCAAGACAATTCTGATGAAGGGGACCCTAATGATTTACTGACTGTGAGTATATCAAGTTTTACTGTTGCTTGGGTCTTAGATTCGGGAGCATCCTATCATATGACGTATAATGATGAGTGGTTCGACTTATTCTAAGAGTGGGATGACATCGTCAAGATGGGTGATGATTGGGTGAGCAATATCAAAGGTAGTAGCATGTTGCAGATAAAGATGCACGACGGCATGGTCAGGAAGTTAGATTGTTACTATGTTCTAGATCTTTGTAAGAATTTAATTTCTCTTGGCACATTGGCTAAGAATGGGATGAGGTACGCTGGTGCAGGTGACTGGGTCAAAGTCACAAAAGGCTCTCTGGTTATAATGAAAGGGAAGATGAATCATGGAGGGATATATATCCTAGAAGGCAATATGACTATGGGAATGATGGTTATCTTCAAATCCTTGAATGAAGGTGCTGACAAGACGGAGTTGTGGCATCGTAGATTGGGGCACATGAGTGAGAAGGGCATGATAGTTTTAAGTAAAAAAGCACTTCTTGGTTGAGTGGCTACTAGAAAGATAAAGTTTTGTGAAGCTTGGGTTAAGGGAAAGCATCACAAAGTCAATTTCGGTACCAGTCAACACACATGAAAGAAAATCCTGGAGTATGTTCACTCTGATATGTGGGGTCCTACACCAGTGAAGTCTAAAAGAGGATGCCTATACTTTGTGACGTTTATTGAGCATTATTTAAGGAAGGTTTGGTTGTAATTTCTGAAGACCAAAGATGCGGTGTTTAGGAAGTTCAAGGAGTAGAAGACTATGGCTGAGAAAAGGGCTGGAAAACTAGTCAAGACTCTGAGGGATAACTGTAACACCAGCAAAAATTAGGTCAAAAATAAATTTGTTTAGTAACCATAATTGGGATGTACTAAGTGGTAGATATCGTTACAAGGTTTCCAAAAATATAAAGAGCACTAAAATCCGAGTTATAACGAAGAAGTTATGACTAATCGAAGATTTGTTACAATACCGGTAAAACTCTGTTAAGCAGAAAACGCGAAATTCTAATAAAATGCTTTTTAACCTTAGGTATCTAAATGAAAGTCATAGATATCCCAAAACTGTAAAAATACATAAAAAGAATGCCTAAATCTGACTTCATATAAGGAAGATATGATTTTTCGAAGTTTCGGACATAGCGGTAAACAGCTAAAAACTCGAAATAGAGATCGAGCGACTTTTAGCCAACACGAACTAAATGAGAATCGATGATCTCGTCAACGGTAATACAACGGTAAAAAGACTGACAAAAACGGGCATCAGATGAAAAAGTTATGGATTTTTAACGGCCTTTTCCAGTCCCGGCCTGTTAAAAATATATTATTAAAAATAAAGTCAGACTTAGCCGACGGAGTCTAAACGAGAGTTGTAGAGCATTTTCTCACCTACGCGTAGATATAAAGAACGTCGACAACAGAGCTCGTACGCAAAAGTTACGGAATTTAAAAGAACTGGGCACACATCTCGAGGCTGGTCCAAAAGGAACCCCCTGCATTCCCTAAGGAACGCCCCGCATTCGCAGATCATAACCGAGTCCCATTGCCATCCAATCTGAGGTTCGTAAGCAGTGACACACTAGGCTCCAGAACACGATGCGTACGAGGGAACGCCCCACGATCGGGAATGCCCCACGTACCTTACAGGAATGCCCCGCGTTCGAGGCCTCCTCCAGCCCTATAAAAATGATGCAAAGGCTCCGGGTTTTGGTTGCTAATTCTCAACTTTCTCTCCCAAATTTCATACTTCTACCCTCTCGAGACTATCATCCAAGTTTCATATCTAAGCTCTTACGGAAGTTCGAAGCCTCGAGATTTCCGAGAAATCGACTTCTTTCCAGTCGAAGTGCTGCCCAAGCAAAGTATTGTTTTCATCAAATTGTCACTTCTACCAACTGAGTTCATACCCCTACAAAGACACTTTAAATACGTTTTTAACTGCTTTTAAATACTTTTAGGGGGAATACTAGTAAACACACAGTCAAAATCGTGTGAAAAACATCAATCTTTTGCTATACTTTTCATTTTATAATCAAGCATATGTGATTTATAACTATCATACGAAAACATTAGCATGCAAAACATCTCACGATACCATTTTTCCCTTGTGGAATAAAACATGTTTATATATATATATATATATATATATATATATATATATATATATATATATATAACAAACTATGTTACATTTATATGCTCATATAACATATCATAAACACGGGTAACCATTTCAACTATAACATTATGGTCTTACAAGAAAATTCAACTCATTAGTACGCCTTTGTTAACATGGTAGAAAAGGAAATCATTTCATACAAATGGTTTTTCAACATATTACTCGTGAACTCGTTGTTATCAATCATGTGAGGCATATGGTTTTGCTTAGTATCAAAGAAATCCCACATCTATAACCAGATTCTCTTGGAGGGAGAGTGTGAATTTGTGTATAGATCTATACGGGGCTGACGACTCTGCACCCTGACTGTTAGCTACAATTCAAGGGGTGACAAATGTCAACATTGGTACTACTGTCTAGTATGGTTATGAGAGACTCGCACGCGGAAACAATGACTCATGCACTTAGTAATACACTTCACGAGAACCGCCATGGAATAGTATCTTTATGATTGCTTTTATATAACTAGTTTGCATTAAGTAATCATAGTAGGATATTATTTTCACGTTCAGGATTGGATTTGAACACATCATTAGTAATTTTATTATTTTAATAATAAAACTATACATTCCCAGTCTAAGTAGGGCATATTTACTTACATTCATGGTCTTGGTTCATATAAGTCTACAACTCACTTTTAGGAAAATATAGGATTTTCCTAGTCCAAATACATTCATTTTGTAAAATAACAATTTACAACATCATTATGAAGAAAATATCGGATTTTATGAAAACAAACGCGGACTTTTCAAACGACATTCATCTACACAAATAACAGCTTATGAACTCACCAACTGAAATGTTGACACTTTTTCTTTGAAATAAGTTTTATTCTTAGGAAATCGCTAAACCAGGTTAGCAACTGCTTTTGAAGACTTACGCTTCGGCGTTAGTTTAATCTTTTGGATATCATATTGTAATTGACTTTTGCAAACATGTAATACTACAATCATGTAAACTTTTGAATTATTTATACGATGGTCGTGTGTACTTTCTTTACTATTCATTTGTTATGATACTGTAGATGACGTCCTCCGCCCAGGAATGTTTCCGCCGTTCTGGTTTAAGGGTGTGACAAATTGGTATCAGAGCATTGTTTATAGTGAACTAAGTACATCACCTACGCATGGATATGAAGATCATCGAAAACGAAGCTCGTACACAAAAGTTACGGAATTTCAAAGAACTGGAAACACATCTCGAGGCTGGTCCGAAGGGAGCGCCCCGCGTTCGAGGCCTCTTCCAGCCCTATAAAAAGGATGCTAAAGCTCCGAGTTTTGGTAGCTAATTCTCAACTTTCTCTCCCAAATTTCATACTTCTACCCTCTCAAGACTATCTCGACATTCTGGTTTCATATCTAAGCTCTTACGGAAGTTCGAAGCTCCGAGATTTCCGAGAAATCGACTTCTTTCCGGTCGAAGTGCTGCCCAAGCAAAGTATCGTTTTCATCAAATTGTCACTTCTACCAACTGAGTTCCTACCCCTAAAAACACACTTTAAATACATTTTTAAATTCTTTTAAATACTTTTAGGGGAAATACAAGTAAACGCACAATCAAAATCGTGTGAAAAACATCAATCTTTTGTTATGCTTTTCATTATATAATCAAGCATATGTGATTTATAACTATCTTACGAAAATATTAGCATGCAAAACATATCACGATACCATTTTGCCCTTGTGGAATAAAACATGTTTATATGTATATATATATATATATATATATATATATATATATATATATATATATATATATATATATATATATATAACAAACTACGTTTCATTTATATGTTCATATAACATATCATAAACATGGGTAACCATTTCAACTATAACATGATGCTTTTACAAGAAAATTCAACTCATTTGTACGCCTTTGTTAACACAGTAGAAATGGAAATCATTTCATACAAATGATTTTTCAACATATTACTCATGAACTCATTGTTAGCAATCATGTAAGGCATATGGCTTTACTTAGTATCAAAGAAAGCTGTCATCTATAACCAGAGTCTGTTGGAGGGAGACCATGAATATGTGTATATATCTATAAGGGGCTGACAACTCCGAACCCTGACTGTTAGCTACAGTCCAAGGGGTGACAAATGTCAACATTGCTACTACCGTCTAGTATGGTTATGAGAGACTCGCACACGGAAACAATGACTCATGCACGTAGTAATACACTTCACGATCACCGACACGGAATAGTATCTTTATGATTGCTTTTATATAACTAGTTAGTATTATGTAATCGTAGTAGGATATTATTGTCACGTTTAGGATCAGATTTAAACACATGATTAGTGATTTTCTTATTTTAATAATAAAACTATACATTCCCAGTCTAAGTATGGCATATTTACTTACATTCATGGTCTTGGTTCATATAAGACTACACCTCACTTTTAGGAAAATATATGATTTTCCTGGTCCAGATACATTCATTTTGTACAATAACGATTTACAACATCATTCTGAAGAAAATATCGGATTTTTGTGAAAACAAACGCGGACTTTTCAAATGACATTCATCTACACAAATAACAGCTTATGAACTCACCAACTGAAATGTTGACACTTTTTCTTTGAAATAACTTGTATTCTCAAGAAATCGCTAACCCAGGTTAGCAACTGCTTTTGAAGACTTATGCTCAGGTGTTAGTTTAATCTTTTGGATATCATATTGTAATTGACTTTTGCAAACATGTAATACTACAATCATGTAAACTTTTCAATTATGTATATGATGGTTGTGTGTACTCTCTCTACTATTCATTTCCTATGATACTGTACATGAGGTCCTCCGCCCCCCGAATGTTTCCGCCGTTCTAGTTTGGGGGTGTGACAATAACAATGGGTTGGAGTTCCGCAATGCTCCATTTGATAATTTCTACAAAGCAGAAGGTATAGTGAGGCACCGTACTGTATAGAACACACGATAGCAAAATAGAGTGGCAGAACGTATGAACCAAACACTCATGCAGTGTGCTTGATGCATGCGAATGTTTGCTAACATATCCAAGTTATTTTGGGCAGAAGCAGTTAACACTGCTTGCTATCTGGTAAACAGATCACCACTAAATGTAATAGACTTGAATACTCCTCAAGAGGTATTGTCCGGGAAACTCTCTGACTATTCTCGTTCACGTATATTTGGATGCCCCACATATGCTCATGTGAATGATGGTAAAATTGAGCCAAGGGCAATAAAGTATGTATTTCTAAGATATGATACAGAAGTAAAAGGTTAATGACTATGGTGTACGGAAGAAGGAAAAACTCGTAAATTAATCATGAGCAGAGATGTGACCTTTGATAAATCTATCATGGGTAACCAGTGAGGATGTAACAGCCATGAAATACATATAAAATTTTCGTTTTAAATTCATTCAATTCACATATTATTAATATGAAAATAGTCAACAAAGTTTCACAATCAAATATTATTATAGTACAAATTCCCAAAATCTACAAAAGCAGAAATCGTAGGGTGATGTGGTGCGATCAGGCTGAGCCCTCCACCCTCGAACCGGAAGTACCTGTAACATAAATTGAAAACTATAAGCATAAACCTTAGTGAGTTCCCCCAAAATACAACATACTAAATAAACATACTGCTAAGCATATCTGGGTGCTTTCCTACCCCTTCAGTCTTTTTCAACCGAATACTATCAAGTATATATGGGTGCTTGCCTACCCTTTCGGTGTAGCTCAACCGGATACTACCAAGCATATCTGTGTGCTTTCAATCCCCTTTGGTCTAGTTCAATAGGATACCAGGTCTATTTTACCCATACTACAACTAGATAATATCATAACAAGAATCACATAGTCAACACGAAAATACATGCATAATTGACAATTGCCATAAATACAATCATCACACTACATCATAAACTAATGGACCGACATTGGTGCCTTCAACCCACAGATACTACGAAGGAAGACGCAACTCAGACTAAAGATATCAAATTGCACTCGGCGGATGACACGCAGAATCCTCTTCCTAGTGGGCCGACATTGGTGCCTTCAACCCACGGATATTGCATAGGAAGACTCACCTCAGACTGAAGATATCAAATTGCACTCGGCGGATGACTCACAAAATCCTCTTCCTAACGCATAAACATAAAATCCTAATTAGGAATTACACAAAACTCTAACTCGAAAAAACCAAAACCTTAATTCTTGACTTAAGGAAAAAGGGCTCCATTACCCTTGCCCCATTGGACCTCCCTCCTTCTAAGGCCCAAATCTATATAAAGTCCAAAAAGACAGCCAAGCCGAACTATAAGGCCACTATAACCTAATATGGCCCAAGAACCCCCAACATGGCCTAAGGCCCAAAAGTGACCTACTACAATTAGTTGAGCCCAAGGCCCAACTTAAAGAAGTCCAAGTCCCAATACCAAATGAGCCCACAGACCACATACGTGTGACATACTTGGATTGTACCCCCAACGTATGTTAGTGTTGATCTGTAGTCGGGATGCTGGCCTGGTACGCGCGACGTAGACTGGAGTACGCATGGCGTACTGGTCTGCCAACCCAAAAAGTCTTCCATGACTTAACCCATTAAATACTCAGGTCCAAAACTTAGATCCAGTTTCATATTGACTTCTTAAGCCATAAAGTTGCAAACTTTATGCTTTTTCATGCATGGATGGATGGGGCTCAAACCATGAAATAAGTCCAAAAGCACACTTAGATGGTTACTAACACTTGCTGGTTGAGACTTAACCATCAAGATATTTTTTTAGGACACAAATCACTTCCAAGAGTCCAAAAGGACAACTCATATGGCCTGGAGTTGCTCATACTCCAAGAACCCAAACTATAGGACCAAAAGATACCATTTTCTACCCTAAACCTAGATCCAAGCTTGTAATGATCAAGGTTCAAACTTTATACCTTCAATGGGCTAGAAATGGTGCAAAACGTCTACATCTACAAGCTCCGTCCTCTCCTTTTCTTCATCCCAAACTTTCTTCATCTTCAAAACCAACAAAGATCACCAAAATACCCAAGGTAATCTCAAAGATGAACTCAAGAAAGCTAGCATTCGAGATTTGCACTAAAAGAGCAATGTAGGCTGAAACGGTAAAGATCTTGAGGGACTTATGGAGTTTAAATAGGGTGCAAACCCTAAAAATTAGGGTTTGGCCTTGGCTTGATTACGCCCAACATACGCATGGGTATGCCCAACGTACGATGAGGATCCCCCGATGGCATGCATGCAGTGGGTACGCCCGACGTACATGATATACACTCAACGTACTCCCAAACCTTCCACCACCTTTATATTGAATTTAAGTAGATTAAATTATTAACTTCATACCTGGCGACTCGGGTGCTACAAAGGAGGTGATACAAGTCAAGAAGGGAACAAAGATCAGGGTGCTAGCCAAAAGGTGGAGTTTGCAACTCAAACTTTAGACAAAGTTGTGATTATTGACAAAGAGAAAGGTGGTAGTAAACAGCCTGGACAAAGTAAAACCAAACAGTAACCCATGGGATCTTCGTCTAGTGGTGCTGATTTCAAGAAAGATGATGGGCCTAAATCTATATCCAAGAGAAGATCCAAGAGGTTCATTCGAAAACCTAATAGATATGTGGGATGTGTGAATTCATGTGAACTTGACTTCATTGATTTTGCTTTAGCAACTGGAGAAGACATTGACACTAAAGATCCTCAATCATATAAAAAGGCTATGGTGAGTAAAGAAGAAAATATTTGGTTAATGGCCATCAATGAAGAAATGTAATCTTTAGAGAATAATGAAACATTGGATCTTGTACCATTACAAAAAGGAACAAAGCCAGTGGGATGCAAATGGATCTTTAAGAAGAAAGAAGGGATACAAGGAGTTCATCCAACTAGGTTCTAGGCAAGGTTGGTGGAAAAGGGTTTTCTCATAAATAAGGAATTGATTATCACGAGGTGTCCTCACTGATCATCAAGCACAAGACAATTTGGATTCTTTTGGCCATAGTGAGTACATTACATCTGGAACTTGAACAACTAGATGTAAAAACTGCATTTCTTCATGGGAAATTAGAAGAGAAGATTTATATGTCCTAGCCATAAGGGTTCCATGATTCTAAGAAGGATCATGTATGTTTACTGAAGAAATCCCTACATGGTTTGAAGTAGTCTCCAAGACAATGGTACTAGAGATTTGATTCATTCAGGATCTTAAATGGCTACACCCGGAACCAGTTTGACATATGTGTTTACTGAAGGTAATTGTCACCAGATTCCTACATATATTTGTTGCTATATGTTGATGATATGCTTATCCTAGCCAAGGACATGGCTGAAATAAATGAATTGAAGGCGACCCTGAAGAATGAGTTTGAAATGAAGGATTTGGGAGCAACAAAGAAGATACATGGAATGGAGATACAAAGGGATAGAAAAGTAGGGGGTTGTGTATTTCTCAACAGAAGTATATTGAGAAAGTTCTGCAATCCTTTAATAGTTACCAGTCCAAGCTAGTTGGAACTCCTTTGGCGTCTCACTTTAAACTTGGTCCAAACACTATACCCACTACTAATGAAGAAAGGAAGAACATGAGCAGGGTTCCATACTCAAGTGTTGCTAGAAATATCATGCATAATATGGTATGTGGCAGACCTGATTTGGCTCATGCAGTTAGTGTGGTTAACAAGTTTATGAGCAATCCAGGGAAGACTTATTGGGAAGCTGTACAGTGGATCTTGCGATACTTGAAGGGAACGACGTATGTTTTCTTGGTGTATGGAGCTAATACAAATAGTGAGTTGGTGGGATATTTTGACTCTAATTATGCTGATGATTTATTGAAGCCCAGTTCACGGATATGCTACATATTTTGTTTATTCGGATGTCCCATCAATTGGTAGTGAACATTACAAGATACCGTTTCTTTATTTAAAACTGAATCTGAATACATGTTCCTAACGGAAGGAATAAAGGAGGAGATATGGTTGCAAGCTCTTATTCAGTTTCTTGGTGTGAAAGTGGAGAAACCTATCTTGTATTGTGACAGTCAACGTAATTTGTGTCTTGCTAAGAATCTTGTGTATCATGAGAAGACAAAGCATATTGCTGTCAGGCTGAATCTCATTTAGGATATTCTGGAAGGATACTAGTTTTCAGTACTCAAGATTGATACCAAGCTCAACCCAACAAATATGTTGACAAATTCGTTGCCCACGGAGAAGTTCAAACTTTTCTTGGACTTAGTTGATGTTCGTAGGAGGTAGGTCCCTTTGACGACTAATGATAGGAAGAGAGAGGAACTTGTTGTTCGAGGTGGAGCTCAGAGGATGCTCAAGTCAAGGTGGAAACTACTAAATGTGACTCAAGCATTTGGATAATCTTGTGGAGCATTTGGATCATGTTCATGGAGCATTTGGAGCACTTGGAACTTAATGGAGCACTTGGGGTTCATGGAGGATGTGACAAAGGAACAGAACATCTGAAAAAGGAATGGATTGTCTGACAAAGGAACGAATCCTACAGAAGGGGGTTTGGAGCACTTGAAGAGGTCTGGAGCACTTGGGAGCGATATGGAGCAACTAGGGAACCTTTTTGCGCCATATGATAAAGGGATGGGCGAAGAGGGATGTTGTTGTTCCATGACATTCCTTCTTGCACCATTATGCTCCCTCTTGCGCCATGAGGCATTCCTCTTGTGCCATGAGGTATGCTCTAGTACCATATGTAACACCCCAAGTTCAGAAGCAAGAGTTCAGGGGCTTAAAGTGTAAATTGAGGAAGCTACTCGACGAGTAGGTGCGATTACTCTTCGAGTCGGAGTGGGTTCTGGTCGCGAGTTAAGTGACCAACTCGCCGAGTCGGAGGTTGGACTCGACGTGTTGGTTCTAGGAGGAGAAAACCATAATATTAGGGTTTGCACCCTATTTAAAGGACCTTAAGTCGTCACCTCAACATCCTTGTTACCCCTTGAGAGTCAGAAAACCCTAAGATCGTGTGTGAGCCTTTGGAGTGAGCTTGGAAGCCTTGGAAGGAGATTCTAGCAAAGGAGGCTTGTAGATCAAGTGCATAACATCAAGGGACTCGTATAGGTCCAGAATCTATTTCAGTTTGGGCACGTTTTTGAGGTAACAAGTTGTTACCTTGATCCTTTCCTTTCTAGATCAACTTATGAATGGGTTTGGGGCCGTTTTAGTATGTTTAAGATCCATTTCAGTTCATGGGTCTAGATCTGAGGTTGCAACTTCAGATCTAGACTTGTCTTGGTTCAGGAAATCATAAAGCTTCAGCCCTTGGTTGGATTGTGAAGTATTCTTGCCTTAAACCCTAGCCCTAGCTTGTTTTGGGACAATAGCACCTTGTACTTACGTAAAGTTGGCAGCTTTATGTGAGAGTCATGCCCTAGGAGGATAGATCTACAGTATGGAGCCTCTGCATGTCTTAAAAAGTGACTGTATTGATGAAGTATTGGAGTGACTCAGCGAGTCATATGATGATGGGCACGGACTCGATGAGTTGTGTAGGGTCCGATGGGTGTTGCGTCTTGGGCTCGTTCTTTAGTCCATTTTTGTATCCGGATTGGGTCTGTCCATCCATGAGTTATTTATAGGGTTTAGTATTTATAGATGCTTGCATGCATCTTAGTACATAAGATTTGAAGTCGATTATTTCATAGATATTATCTTTATCGTTTGTAACCCTAGTAGCCTCTACAACGGAAGTTCTTTGTCGAGCTCTGCTGAGGCTTGAATCTATTGAATCATTCGACATATTTTGATTCATTCTTGTGCTTGATATTTCTGTTTAATGTTTCTGTGATTAACCTGTTTAAAGATCTAAATGATCAAAGAGTTTCTTAACTCATCAATTGGTATCAGAGCAGGAGACTGTGTAATTCGTACACATCTCTTCTGTGAAATGAAGTAATTAGGGTTTATTCTGCATTCATTGATATTTATTGAGCCATCACTCCATAATTGACGTATCTCATTAATTATTCATCTTGCCCTAATATTACATATTACAAAGTCCGATCTTATAACAGGTTAAACGATCAAGCATGGACGATTCTCAATCTAATCATATTAACATCTCAAACAGTATAGGATCTACAACCAAGATTCCAATTCTCTACACTCAAGATTACGAAGTGTGGACGCACCACTTTGAAGACTATATCATTGGATCTGAAGATAATGGGTATCTGATATGGGAAGCTATTATATCTGGCCCATTTGCTCATTCAGGAACATCTAGAATCATTAAAACTCAAAAGGAGTACAATGATTTGTTGAAAGACGTGAAAGACGTTGCTCAATACGAAAAGGAGAAGTTTCAATGCAACATTAAGGCATTGAGACTAATTCGATTCGCTCTTCAATCTAACACGTTTAGATTGGTGAGTTCTTGCAGTACAGCAACGGAAATCTGGGATCGGCTGCGAGAGCTGTATTCCACAGATGAAGATCTGGAGCACTCAATTCAGACTTTACTTCTATCTGAATTGGGAGAGTTCAAGAAGAAGCCTGAAGAGGTTGTGACGTAGACATTTGATCGCTTCAATCATCTTCTCAGCAAGATGATCCAACATGATATTGAAAAGAAGCTCATCGAACAGAAGGTCACTTTTCTAAATGGCCTAAGATCCAAATGGAGAGCTGTTGTGTCAACGGTTAAAGCACACGAGCAGTTCAAATCATACTCGCTGGCAAAACTGGTGGGGATTCTGAAATTTCCAGGAAAAGACAGTGCTGCAATAGAAAAGCGTGGTTTCAAATCTGGGGTCTCTGGTGCTTCTGTCCAAATGTAAGAGTGCAGCAGAAGACAAAGAGGATCTAAATCTGGGAGATCATGATTTGACAGCCGAAGACTATGCTATGATGGTGTCAAATCCCAGAAGGTTCATTAAGAAAAAGTTCCCTACCAACAAAAATCGTAATTGGCAGGGAAGCTATCGTTCTGAAAAGGTGAAAGAGGAGCCGAAGGTTGAAGAATCGAAGAAGGAAGCGAAGGGTGAAACTGACTCTGGTGTCAGTTGCTTTTACTGTGGTGGGAAAAATCACTACACAAAAGATTGCGTGCTGAAGAAGATGGCAGAGAAAGATGAAGAAGCAAGTCTTATGAAAAGACTGGAAGAGATAACGAGGAAGAAAGCTGCTACTAATCCCTCTATGAATGCTCTTATTGTGCAGGGTTCGGTAGATGATGATGAGTTCGGTGTCGTGCAGGTGTGGTCGACTGACTCAGAAGACGATGAAGTAAGAAAGCCTTCTCATGGAAAGGCTTATGTAGAAAAAAGTGGTGAAACTGATGGAAGATGTTTGATGGTGACCGATGTATCTCAGATGAGGGGATACAACACTGATGGTGGAAATGAAGAGGCCAAGGAGCGAGGGGACTTATGCTTTACAGCGAAACCTCTCAGTGTGCAGATCAGTGAACTTGATGAACTAATCAAGAAGGTACAATCTATTTTTATTTCATTTAAAATTCCACAAAAATCATATGAAAAGGAATTAAATAACTTGAATTCAAGAATTTCAAATCTAGATAGTTGTTTAACGCAAACACGGGTCACGAATTCTAATCTAACTGACCAAATAAGCAGGGTGTCATCCAAGAGTGAGGAGCGAAGGATGTGGATAGAGCAAAAAGAATTGGAGCTGATTAAGTCTAGGGATGAAAACATTTATTTGCAAAGAGACAATCTCAAATTGTTAAAAAAAAGGAGTGTTTTTTGTTTGATTGCCAAAAGGCTTTATGCTAACATTACTCAACTGCATCTAAACTGTGAAATAGGACAGAAGATATATCGCATGATTTTACCCTTCCTTGAGTTTAAGGAGGATGAAATTGATGCCGAAGCATACAACTGTGAAAGTGTTGTATCTTCTGATGATGTCAATCCTACTTACATGTATGGTCTGGACAAAATTGAATCCTTTATAAAGTCTAAAGACCATAAGGACATGCTTAAAAATCTTTTGGATGAAAATGATAAGATGAAACTGAGGGCCGAAACCATACAAAAATTTGACTCATTGAATACCAATTTGAGTTTAGAGAATAAAATTGATGTTGAAAATGCATCTGAACTTAATGAGGACGATGATATGAGTGAAATTTCTGTAGAGGACGAAGTTGACGGTTCCAAGTTCGTCAGGAGCGAACCTGAAAACCACAAAAACCTGATTTCTGAAAATTCTATGGAATTCGCTCGTTTGTCCAAAACTAAGTCTCCAATCCTTAAAGAAAAGACCGTCATGTTTCAGAAGGTTAGAACAACTCCCAATCAGGTGTATAAGGTCATAGGAGTAACCGAACATCAGACAGCCAAACTCACTGCCAAAGTGAACGAAAATAATGCAAATGGTTGTGATGAGTTTTTCTGGTCAGCACCGATAGACAACGCAGACGAAACAATTGGTCTGTCGGAGAGAACATCATGGAAGGCCAAAGGTAGATATGTGCCCGTACCTCTAAATAAGCCTACCAACTTTGACGTACTAAGTTCCAGTGGCACAAAAGAGATTCTAGTGGAAGAAGTCACCTAAACAAGCGAAACCTCTTCCATGAAGAGTGAACCTATTGCTAAGAAGCTGAAACAAAAGGCAAATATCCACAGACAACCGAAACAGGTGAAAAATCAAAACCAGCAGAGAAACCTGAGATACAAGAAAAATCTCTCAGAGCGAAAGCAGTTTTGGCGCTCCCAAAATCCACACTGCACTCACATTGACAAAAATTCTAAGTCAAAAGGAGAAGAAAACAAGAGTCAAAGGAACTTCGAATCTCCGAGTCAAAAGAACCAGAGGAAGACTTTCGGGCCACAGGAAGAACAAAACCAAAAGGATAGGTTCGGTCCCGAAAGCAACAACAAACGAAAAGCTAGTTTTGGTCCGCCAAACAACAATAGGCAAAGACCAGATTTCAGCCCATCAAGATTTTACAATAAAAGACCCAGTTTCGGGCCACCAACCTACAACACCCAAAAATCCAGCTTCGGTTCATTATCAAACGACAACCGAAGGTCCAGGTTCGGTCCCTCAAATGACCATAACCGAAAGGGTCATTTCAAACCTCAAGTCAGGAAAGATTCTCATTCTAATTTCTTTTCCTCTAATTCTTCACGTTCTCAATCTTCTTCTAAGCCTAATGCTGGTCCTACACAAAATTCAAGATCGTCAAAGGATTTGAAAGGAAAAAGGAAGATTTCCTCAGCTAAGGAAGACCGAAAGCAGGCTAAAGTCCAAACACCAGAATCTAAATCCAAAACACCTGCATCTAATTCTAATAAAATCAAAGTGTTTACTATTAAAAGAAAAGACGAAACAACCTTAATAAAACGAACATATCTTGTTGATGTTTCTCTTACTATTCCTGTTTCTGTAAAAGGCTCACGTGGACCGAAGAAACTTTGGGTTCCTAAATCTGCTTAATTTTTGCAGGTTATCAGTGACGAGCAGTTTGACGACGAATGGTACATAGACAGTGGCTGCTCACATCACATGACAGGAAGGAAGGAAGAGTTAAGAGAGTTTTGGTCACTTCAAAATGGTGGTAATGTCAAGTTCGGTAACAACTCTTATGGAACAATAAAGGGTTATGGGATGATAACTAATGGAGACTCCACAATAAGGAAGGTGGCGTATGTAGAAGGGTTGCAGCATAATCTCATCAGTGTATCTCAACTGGTGGGAGGTACCGGTCTCAACGTCTCGTTTGACGACGAAGGCTCAGAAATTATAGAGAAGAAAACCAACAAAGTCATTCTCAAGTCAGATCGCAAAGGTGAAATGTTCCCTCTAAATCTTAGACCAATCAAAGGGAATCCAGCCATATGTCTTTTGTCCAAAGCTCATTCAGACGAAAGTTGGTTGTGGCACCGAAGGCTTTCACATCTCAACTTCAAAGACATCAACAAGATTGTCACCGCGGTCATGTTTAGGGTCTTCCATTGCTTAAGTTTGATCGTGAACACTTATGTGCTCCATGTGAAATGGGTAAACAGAGTCGTCAAAGTCACCCAACCATCATAAACACCAAAGTTGTTGAACCACTTGAGTTGCTTCACATCGACTTGTGTGGTCCATCATCAATCGAGAGCATTGGCGGTAACAAGTATATCCTTGTTATTGTTGATGACTTCTCACGTTTTACTTGGGTATTCTTTCTAAAGCACAAATCTAAGGCGACACCCAAGTTTAAGATCTTTATCAAGCAAGTCGAAGTGCAACTGAGGAAAGTCGTTCAAAACATCAGGAGCGATAATGGACTGGAATTCAAGAACAAAGAATTTGAAGATTTCTTGACTGAAAAAGGCACCAGTCATAATTTCTCAGCCCCCTATACACCTCAACAGAACGGAATTGTCGAAAGGCGAAACCGATCCCTGTGTGAGGCGGCTCGAACAATGCTAAGTTTTGCTTCTCTTCCGTTATATTTCTAGGCTGATGCTATTGCTGCAGCATGTTTTACTCAGAATAGGTCTTATCTCAACAATCGTTTCTCTCTCACTCCTTATGAGATTATTAACAACAGAAAGCCGAATGTCAAGTTCTTTCACGTGTTCGGTTCCAGGTGCTTTATCTTCAACTCCAAAGAACATCGCAACAAGTTTGATGTCAAAGCTGATGAAGGAATCTTTCTGGGATATTCTCTTACTTCAAAGGCATACAGGGTTTTAAAAAAACGATCTAGAAGAATTGAAGAAACCTATTATGTGACATTCGATGATAAATACGTCAAGAAGCTAAAGTCTACCGAAGAAGCAATTGGAGAGATTTTCTCTCAAACAGGTCAAGTCACAGCCTCGATTGCCAATTTATTTGACCAGTTCGTAGGCTTATTTAATGAACCTGAGAAAGCCACTCTTTCGGAAGCCAAAGCAGCAGACAACAAAATCGATCGTCTTAAGTAGATTATCGAAGATGCAGCCAAACAAATGGGAGAAGGAGAACCAGTTCGAAACGAACCTCTCTAGAGCGGTACTTCAATCGAGGGGGAAAATCAATTCTCTTCAAAACAACAGGACTCACATATTCAGGGGAGAATCCAATCTTAGAGGCACCCGAAAGCCCAGCTACACCCAAAAGTCCTGTAGCACCCGAAAACCTAGCTACACCCGAAAGTCCTATAGCACCCGAAAGCCAAGCTACACCCGAAAGTCCAGTAGCACCCGAAGGTCCAAATCAACCTGAAAGTCCAGTTGAAGAAAGAATTTTTGGGTCAAATCTAGATGATTCATCATCTGTCGAGGGGGAGAATTCTGACATGCTCTATGACGATGATACTCAATCAGAATTAGAAGAAATGGTAAATGCTGAACTGGATCCATCCTATGACCCAAGTTATCCTCCACTCACCAAATGGACCAGAGATCATCCTGCATCTCAAATAGTGGGTGACTCATCAGAGAAAGTTCTAACTCGCTCACAACTGAAGGCGAAACAAACTGCTTTACTCTCCAAAGTAGAGTTCTGCATGTTTAATTCTTTCGTGTCCAAAATTGAGCCGAAGACTGTCAATATTGCTCTCGATCATTTTGATTGGGTTCATGCAATGCAAGATGAACTCAATGAGTTCTAAAGAAATAAGGTCTGGCGTCTCATTCCAACACCGAAAGATGCCTCAGTCGTTGGTCTCAAATGGGTATTCAGAAACAAAATGGATAAGGAAGGTAATGTGATTCGAAATAAGGCTCGCCTTGTGGTAAAAGGATACTGCCAGGAAGAAAGAATTGATTACGAAGAGACATTTGCTCCGGTAGCAAGGCTGGAATCTGTTCGAATATTTCTTGCCTATGTTGCACACAAGAATTTCGAGGTCTACCAAATGGATGTGAAGTGCGCTTTTCTGAATGGGGAACTTGAAGAAACGGTATACGTGGAGCAACCTCCTAGTTTCGTGAATGAAAAATATCCAAATCACCGCTACATTTTAGATAATGTAGTTTACGGTCTAAAACAAGCACCTAGGACATGGTATGAAACACTAACTAAGTTTTTAAAGATGTCTAAATTCAAACAAGGTTCGGTTGACCCAACCTTCTTTCGTAAAAAGGAAGGTAACAACCTTATGATAGTTTAGATCTATGTCGATGATATCATCTTTGGCTCAACGAATCCTAGCTTAACAGCTGAATTCAGAAAGTTGATGGAGACAAAATTGGAAATGAGCTCAATGGGTCCGATTAACTTTTTCCTTGGTTTAAATATTAGACAGGGACCCGAAGGCATCTTTATAAACCAGGAAGCATATAACAAGACTCTTCTTGTTAAATTCGGCATGATGGGAGATTCAAAGGTCAAAGTCCCTATGGTGTTCGGTACCAAGCTCACACCATCTTTGGAAAAACCGGCAGTTGACATAACGCTATATCGCCAAATGATTGGTTCCTTGATGTACCTCACAGCTAGCAGGCCTGATCTAATGTTTTCTGTGTGCTACTGTGCCAGGTTTCAAGCAAATCCTTGTGAACCACACATGCTGGCAGTGAAAAATATACTCCGGTATTTGAAGCGAACCACCTCTCTCGGTGTCTGGTATCCCTCAAAGTCATGTTTCTTTGTTCAAGCCTACTCAGATACAGACCTTGGAGGATGTGGTTTAGACAGGAAAAGCACTACAGGAGGCTGTCAATTCCTCGACGGGAAGTTGGAGAGCTGGCAATCTAAGAAACAAACATGTGTTTCTCTATCTACAGCCGAAGCAGAGTACATTGCAGCCGCTTCTTGCACATCTCAAGTGATTTGGATCCAAAGCCAACTCCGGGATTATGGACTCAATATGAAAAAGATCCCACTATATTGTGACTCAGAAAGTTCAATTAGGATCTGTCATAACCCAGTGCAACATTGCAAAACCAAACATATTGCATTGAGGTATCACTTCATTAAGGATCATGTGGAAGACGGAAACGTAGAGATTCACTTTGTTCGAACCACTGATCAACTGGCTGACATCTTCACCAAAGCCCTTCCTGAAGCAAGTTTTAATAAAATTCTACAAGGAAGAGGTATGATGAAATCGGAGTCAGTGCCAAAAACACCTTCTCAAAACTAAAAGTTGGAAGCGAAATGAACCGAGCGTTCGGTCTATTTCGGGTTCGGTTCCAAAAAAAATTTTAGTTTGTTTTGTTTTTGTTTTTCTCTTTACCAAAATTTCAAAAAATCCAAAAATATTTTCTTTTTCTTTTTGTCTCTACTTCTGTTTGTATTCACCGTTTATGGATTATCGATGGGGCAGGTATCATTCTCACACTTTTCTAATAGCTAAGTGTCCCTAGAAGCATGCTGCTGCATGTTGTCCAAAGCCTCAACTGATTCTGAATAAAGCCTTACTGACTTGGTATATACAAACCTTGTCTTCCCAATTAGGCTACTACATTTATTCTAATCATGAGCTACCTTACTCTTTTCTCATATGCGATAAGAGTTTTCTGCTTGGTCACTAATTTTTTTAGCAGAGGTACTTTGGTTTCCTTACACCATCTCAAATATTTTTCTCCATCATATTCGCTTCATATCAGTAACCCTTGAGACTCTCAGAAATTACCACTGAGGTTTATGGTTACACAATTTCTGTGTTTATGATCTTAGATTCGTGCCACTACGTGCTAAGTGAAACCCACAATTCGATACCTACTATGCATTGACGGTGAACAATTAAATTTGCTCTAGTTTTCACTCATGAATTAACGAATTCACCCAAGTGGTTGTACCATGAGATCTCTAATTTTTCTTTTTGTGTGATTCTTATGAAATTTTTAAATACTATAACATTTCTTCCCTTAGAATCCAATTTTAATTTTTTTTTTGAGATTTCACCCCAAGTATTTTCAACATGTCACTTAAATATTATCCAAACCTACTTGTTCAACAGACCACATTGGTCTCACAAGTACTTTAGTCGATTTCTGTCTTATGTCAAGATCAGGAATTCTGAACTGAAGCGAAAGCCTCCCAAATAAGCCTTATTAAAAGATGCCTTTCAACACTTCTTAATTAGTGATTGATCGTAATTCAATGGGAAACCACACAAACACTTTAAGGTCTCTCTTGACTTTGAAGGAAGAGATTCGTGCCCGGGATCCACTGTTTTGTGTCTCTATTGACATCACAAATTCCCACATATATGTTGATTTATTTCTTTATCTTTGACACTCTATGCACGAAAATCTTTTTGATTTTCCAAAAATCTGGTTTCCTTCATTACAAGTTATTTTTTTTTTGGTTACGGGATTTAATGCTATATTCTAAACGAGATGTGGTTGTTGATATTACACGTGCTTACTTTTATCTATGAAGACAGCTCATTTTAAAAGGATAAGTTGCTGACTCAGCCGAAAGTCTAAACGTTTTAGTATTTCAAACGGCGCTTGATGGGAAGGCGTGCGAAACGGAAGAGTTTTTCTCTCTCCTGCGTAATCATAGGGGTTCTAAATTGTCACGCGTCACTCACCTCAGGAAATGCTTCGTTTTTCAAGAAGATTTGGGACCACATTCTTCTCTCTCTTCTACCCACGGTATAAAGGGTAAACCCTAAAGTCTTTTACCTCTTTACTGCACCAAATATTCAGAGAGCAAGAAACGATTATTTTCTCCCACTGTTCATCTTCTTCCCCAAAACACTCTTCAATGGCGGATTCTTCTTTAGTTCATGCTACCTCCCACATTATGCCTATCCGACCTCAACAAAGCCTAATCATTGATCACACCCCACATGTCTACGACGCTTTCATGTTCCCAATCGTGGAGTGTCTCAAACACTCTCCACTGGTTCCAGCACTAACCAAGGTCGAACTCGTTCCAATGGAGTGTTTATCGCAAATCTTCTCAACTGCCCACTATGACAAGTCTGTCGATCGAATTTTCTTCGACATTCTTGATACCAAATCCTCCATCTCCAAACAGCGATTTTGTTCACTTCTAGGGTTTGAACCTGACGAGTCTAGGGTTAACCCTGAATCTATTCCTGTGGGACAGTTGTTCTCCATGTTTTACAACATGGGTTACACCGAGATTCTGACCACTGTTACCAAGTTCAAGAAATCATGTCTACCTCTTCAGTGGAATGGCTTCTTCACTATGTTGTTCAAAGGATTATCAGAACGAAGTGCAGGTTCTGATGGGACGAGCCGGCTATTTATGACAATTCTCTATGGGCTGTACCACGACATCAATCTCGACTATGGATCGGTTTTATGGCAGCAGCTAATTCAAAGCCTTGCATCTACTTCTCGCCATTCTGAGATCTCTTATGCCAGATTCTGGACGCTGGTCACAAAGTGGGCAATGGACAAGCATCATGTCCATGTCGTTGCTGATTCTCCACTCTCTTGAATCGCAGTTTTCCACACAAAGAAGATTATTGTAACTGATGCCTCTAAATTTCAGTTTGTTGGCTCCATCCCTGAGTCAATGTATGAGTGTGTTCCAAGGGATAGTCGCATTATCAAAACCAACAAGGAGTTTCTTCGTTCAGGCCCCAGAGAGCTCACTCCAGAAATGATTCAATCCATCCACGACGCTGACATGCCTGCTCCTAGGGGAAAGAAGCAAGACAAGGGGAAAGACAAGAAAGTTGTCAAAGGAGCGAAAGGTCCTTCTCCAAAGAAGCGAAAACCTTCAAAGGCAGCTCAAGCACCTCCCCCAAAGAAGAGGAAAACTCAGCCTAGGCGCAAACTAATTCTTGCCTCTTCCTCCAGTGAATCCGAGGATGAGAGTTCAGACTCAGAAGAGTCACTTCGAGGTAACACTCCTCCACGTTAGCCTTCCCCTGAGGTACATGTTTCATCTAAACCTGTCTCTCCTCCCCCAATCTCTATCTCTATTTCCATTCCCCCCATAACCTCCACTACTCAAATACCACCCACCTCTATCCCTATACCACCTCATATTTTCACAAAAGCTACAACAACAACTACCGCTGGAGTTCGAACCAACGTATCTGATACGGGGGCTCCTACTTTAGCATCCGAACCCACACCCACTACAGAACAAACTTCCATACCCCAACCTACTCCCACAGCCGAACCTTCGCCTTCGCCTTCATCTCCCAATCACTCAGCTGATGACGAGACTTTTCTTGGAGGAGAAGACATGGCGTTTGACTCGGTCTACTATAGTCCGTATCAAGGTCAAAGTGATGATGACGATGATGCTCCAGTCACCAAGAAGCATCTCAAGGAACTTCATGAGAAAATCGACAGTCTCATCGCTTCCTTCTCTTCCACTCGGTCCACTATCTCAGAGGCTGCCATTCAAGGGCTAGTTGATACGTTCACCAAGACTCATGAAGCCTCCATCAACTCTGCCACTGCTGCTATCGACGCCTCTACCAAGGCGTGTGCTGCAGCGACCGAAAAAGTCAAAAAACTATTTGCCGATGCTAACACTTTTTTAAAGTCTTTACAGGGAGCCGCTGATTCCAATGCAGCGAAGCTTGACTCTCTTGTCGAGAAGCTGGCCACTTCATTCGCATCCGAACTACAGTCCTTTGCCAGTCTTCATCAGTCTCTTGCCGATGACAATAAATCATTCCAGGCGACTGTTGAGGAGCGCTTGACAAAGCTGCAAGAAGATCTCGCTTCAGAGAACTCAGTGATGGATGCTCTTGCTCGCAAGACTACTGCTCTCAAGTTCAAGAGTCTTCATCTTTTCCAATCAGAAAAGGAAGTTGCGTCTCTCCGATCTGAGCGTGCGGTTATCTCCACGTGTGTTTTGGATGTCTACGCTGCCCTCTCCAACATCATCGAAGCACATGATCCCATCCTGAACTACTCTGTGAGGCGCACTCTAGCTGCGAAGCTTGCTCCTGCCCTTGTCCTACTCAGCAAACTTGAAGGGCTTCTTGAGTTCGTGGCCCATCCAAAATAAGGGGTAGAATATGTGTCTCAACCGCCTCCTACTTCTACATCAACTAAAGCAACCGAACCTCCTCCAGCAGGTCAAGCTTCAGGTTCGGGTGTTAAAGATAAAGGGAAGAAGATTATTGAAGACAGTGATGGTGATGATGATAAAGAGACCATCGCTGATCTCTAGAAGAAACAAGGCCGGGAAAATGATGCTGACATGAGTGCTCGCGTTGCCATAGAGGCCGAGGCGAACGAAAGAAAAATGAAGGAGGCTCATGATCTTCTTGAGAGTAGAAAAACTCTTTTTCCTCTGTGGACTCTCGTGAAGCTTATCAAATAGGCAATTGAAACTCACAGCATCCTGTGGCTCAAACCGGTGATTTCCTTGGATCGGATCAATTCTATCGACTCTCAGTTCGATATGCCACTGACCCGAAAGGCCTTTATATTCCATGCTTTTGCTCATGTTGCTGATGTCCCTCATCCTCACCCAAAGGTTGATAGGGAGCTCGTTGAATTTTATCTGAGGTCTGCTCAGCCTCAGTATCAGACATGGAGTGCTCAGAAGATCATTAACGTTCGGGTCCTCAAACCGTTTCGTGAGGGGAACTTCACAAACGTTCGGTTCAAAGTGCCGAGGGGTTCTGCTAAAACTGAACATGCTATTTCACTTGCTGATCTTCCCAACCTAAATCCACATGATTCGATTATTCTGCACAACATCCTCCTCACCAACGAAGCTGAGTATGGGCGAATCATCGGTCACTTCAAAAGGATTCTTGTTTGCTACATCATGGAGGTTGCCAAGATGGATCAGGAGATCACAAGTATTGTCAAGAAAAATCCTACCATCTCTCCTGTTGGTTCTGCAAGTGATTTAAATATGATGTAGATGGGAAGAATCGACCCGAAGCAGAACTCTGTCATGTTCACAAGGAACGAAGGCCAAAAATGCATGTTCGCCTTGGCAGATAAGCATCTATACACCACTGCGTGCTTGGAACATGTTCTGGGGATCATTCATCGATGCAAGCAGAATTCAGCAGATGACAAGAAGTATTTTGACGACATGATCCAGTGGTACATTCGCTTCAGACAGACCATCCTTGCCGTCATTCCATGTCTGTTTGAAACCACAAAGAAAGTTCATGCAGCTAGACCCAGCAAGCCGAAGTAGAGTCTCGCTCCAATTGACGCAAAGGGGGAGATTGTAAGGTCCGATGGGTGTTGCGTCTTGGGCTCGTTCTTTAGTCCATTTTTGTATCCGGATTGGGCCTGTCCATCCATGAGTTATTTCTAGGGTTTAGTATTTATAGATGCTTGCATGCATCTTAGTACGTAAGCTTTGAAGTCGATTATTTCATAGATATTATCTTTATCGTTTGTAACCCTAGTAGCCTCTACAGCGGAAGTTCTTTGTCGAGCTCTGCTGAGGCTTGAATCTATTGAATCATTCGACATATTTTGATTCATTCTTTTGCTTGATATTTTTGTTTACCGTTTCTGTGATTAACCTGTTTAAAGATCTAAACGATCAAAGAGTTTCTTAACTCATCAAGTTGGATGAACAACTCAGCGAGTCTGTTGAAGATTGTCGCGGACTCGGCGAGTGTGTTCTTGGACTCGGCGAGTCATATCGCAAACCCCCAACCTCTTCTGGTTAAGACTCAAATCAGTGAGTTGGTCAGGATATGACTCGGATATTGATGGACTCGACGAGTCATGGGGTAACTCGGCGAGTCGAGTCGTGATATGAGAGTTTTTTGAAGTTAAGAGCTCGTCAAGTCAATGAGTTGACTTGGCGAGTAGGGTCAATCAGGAAGGTTGACTTTGGGTTAGGACTTTGACCCGTTTGACCTTCAAGGGTATTATTGTAATTTGGATATTTATGTCAATGGATCATTGATGGCTATAGGTGTTGGAGTCTGGGGAAGTTCTTCGAGATTAAGCTTTCGTTGTTCGGTTCGACAGTTGCAAGGTGAGTTATTCTCACTATACTCAAGGGTCTAAGGCACCAAGGCCGGCCCTTTGATTTGTATTTGAGATAGTTACACTATGATCTGATTGCTCTGTATCCTAGTGGATAGGATGGTTGTTATGCTGGTATGATTGGTTAGATCCGTATTTTGGTAGAGTGGAAGGGGTTATGCTTCGTGACCTATAGATAGGTCTGACTGTCTATATGTTGGTAGGAGATTACAATTATATGAGCACATTATTGTTTGTGAGTTGTGTGGTTTTCCATCCTGAGGATGATAGGACCCTAGTATATCGGTTTATTATAAATAAACTTCAAAAATTCATATCTCCCTCATACGAACTCCGTTTTTTACGTTCTTTATATCCACGCGAAGGTGAGACCAAGATCTACAACTTTCTTTTAGAATCCGTTGGCAAAATCCAAAATTATTTTTATTATTTATTTATTAAAATGACGTGATTAAGGAATTACTTCAAAAATTCATAACTTTCACATCCGAAGTCAGATTTGGACGTTCTTTTTATGCACGATCATAGATTGAGGTTGTCTATAACTTTCATTTAGATACATAAGGCTAAAAACTATTGCATCGAAATTTCGCGTTTTACCTTTACTCGCTGATGCTGGTTTTGCCGAGAATCTTCGGTTGGTCATAACTTCTTCGTTATAACTCGGATTTTAGGGTTCTTTATATGTACGAAAACCTTGATACGATTCCTACTACTTTATTTAACCCAAACAAGA
This sequence comes from Lactuca serriola, assembly GCF_051521515.1. Lineage (NCBI taxonomy): Eukaryota > Viridiplantae > Streptophyta > Magnoliopsida > Asterales > Asteraceae > Lactuca > Lactuca serriola. The sequence goes on along the minus strand of NC_136416.1, from coordinate 83,515,552 downwards.
TTTTAGGAAAGTTACATTTTGACCTAAATTTGATTGGTTTACATTACATTGCTCGAAATATCGGGTTGTCACATCATCCCCCCGTTAAAGGGAATTTCGTCCCGAAATTAGAATTTAAGCAAGGAAGTATGCACGAATGATCGAGTCGTGAGGAGGAAACTTCCTAATCGATTGGTTCTAGCGCACCTAAGTGATAACGGGTTCTCGGTTGGCATTCCAACGAACCTTCACTAACTGTCGATGGCGTTTCTTCGTCCTCTTGACCTCTCGGTCGAGGGTCACTACGGTTCTAATCCGAAGGCGAGGATCTCGACGAGTGGACTTGCAAGAGTCCTAACGGAAAGGTATGGTTTCATGATCGAGATGCGAAGAGTAGAAAGTATGTTACTGAGTTCGTGGAGTAGGTCTTGTTTGTGTGAGGCACATGACCGATTCTGATAAGAATCTCGGAGGTCCTGTCTAACTTGGATTTAGATTTCCACGCTTTACGAAGCGTATTAAGCCATTCCCAGAGTGAGTCATCCTAAAGAACTTGGTCACTCACTTGGAATCTCAAAGGTTCCTTTTCTTACGTAACTCCCAGTCAAAGGCCACCCCTTGCTGGGTCAAAGTCGTACGAGTTTCTGTAACTTGCGAGGAGTTCTGAATGAACTAAGGCGGTAGGTCGGTAAGACCTAGAATCTGGCGAAAAGCTGTCGGAGTCTCTGGTGTTGATAAATTCTCAACGGTTTTGACAAATTGAGAGAGTACTCAAAATTTCTCACATTACTATCAGTGTGTCCTAGAAATTTGACTCTTCAATTTCAAAACTCGTGCCTAGAGAACTTTGCTAAAAGTTCCTCTGTAGGAATGTTACCATGGGCTTTCTTTTTACTATGAGGGTAGATAAGTAAGTCATTCCATGGGGAAAATGACGAATTGATCCAAGTAAGAAAGACGTAACCCTTCATTTAGCTCATGAAAACCATGGGCGTATTGGTCCTATCCGAAAGGTATCACTACGAACCCGAAGTGTCCGTATCGAGTTCAGGAGATAGTCTTCCGGACATCCTCCCCTAACACTCGAACCGGTGATATTCGGATTCCAGATCCATTCCTGGAAGTAGATTCTTTCCTTACGTTTGCTCAACCATTTTGTCTATGTGAGGCAGAGATAACGATTTCTATGAAAATCTTGACGGATTCCTCGATAACCGAGGTACCTACGATGCGATCCATCGACCTCTGGAAGAATCTGACCAGGGTTCTCTAGGGTGAGAAACCTAGTCTTCTAATTCTATTTCTGTGTGGTTCGTCAAGTTGCTCGTGTTGTTCTTGTATCTCCGTGGGTGTTTAAACTATAGGGCGATCTGTTTTCGGGAGTTGTACTGGGTTCTAAGTCTATTCTCATGACGATGTGATTACTCGTATACTTAGGCAGTTTCTCCGTCCTAAAGTTCATATTAGAATTCATACATGGTATCACCATCACAATTTCGGGTATACGAGTTGCATATAATTAAGGTTGAAAAGGTAGTCGAATAACTGATTCTTCTTTAAGCTCACATCCCATCAGGGAAAAAGAAGTTAAAGTGGAATCATCAATTCTAAGCCTATAGAAGCTTGATTATATATCACTTTTATGTATACCATCCTCAGTGATAGATCATCCGTATGAATTTTCCTAGATTGAACTTGACGTACTGCACGAGTGGTACATCGAGGATTCCTTTGGAAAGAAACTATCTAAGAGGTAATCCTGGAATGAGCACTTCGGCGTTCTGATAAGACGGCTTCATTGGAAAAGTGATCTAGAAGATAGGGACGTACGTATGAAGTTGTTTTCGCGTCAATCAAATTGAATCTGATTGTATGATAATGTCGGAATCATACAGAAACCTTAAAGACATTAGAATTAAACATAGACGATTGCAGACAAAACACAACTGTGCAACCATGAACAGAGTTACAGTACTTTAGATTTACCACTAGACTATTGCTGTGAATAAGATATACTACAAAAGACAAGTATACGCAGCACGAGAATTTCTATGCAGACAGGATCTTGCAAAAGGTAAGACTCTAGTTGCACTAGTTCTAGATAGTTTATAAGTTTGTTACAACGAAACGCCTTAAATACATTAACGTGGTTCCTGAGCAGGCTCTCCTGCAGCTGTGATCCTAGGAATCTTCCCGTCTGCGCCAGGGTTCTGCGTTATCGGGCAATCCTTCTTGAAGTGCCCTAACTCACCGCATTGGTGGCATGACTGGCTAGTACCCACATCAGTGGAGGAAGTGAAGTGTCGGGTAGGAGTTATGGGAACACGGGTGCTTTCCTTGTTTTCCTTCTTTGGGCAATCTCTTTTATAGTGCCCAAACTCACCACAGTTATAGCAATTTAGGCTAGCCCTAGTGGTGGAGGTAGCTCTACAGAAACGGGCGATGTGTCCTTTCTTGTTGCAGTTCTCGCACTGCAAGACTCGGCACATTCCCTCGTGGTGGAAATTGCACCGGTCGCACTTCGGGAGTGTTCCCTTATATGGTCTGCTCGGTACTGGGATGGCAGATGTTTGTGGCTGCTGTCTGGCAATTTTCTGAAACCGTTTGCGTTCCACTTTGGCTTGACGTTTTCTTTTCTTGTTCTCTGCTTTCTGGCTTTGCGAGCCTGTGGCTGTTACTGTTGGACGACTTCCCGGATGGATATCGCGATTGGAAACTTTATTCCCATTAGCAGCATTGACTGTGCTGATAGTGCTACGGTGCGCCATGACCGCGGTTACGGCAGCCACTACGGCAGCTGTAACTGCCGTTTGAAAGGTGGCAGCGTCCATCAGAAAAGTAGAGGTCTCGTTGCTTGGTTGGTTGTTCCCGGATGACGCCATGATTCTGTAACATGAAAGAGTAAATATTTGTAAGCGATTCTGGTTGACCCTGATGTACTTAGATTGTTCATGAAAAGAGTAAGAGTATGATCTCTAAAGTTTGACCTACATCCCTATGATGCAGTCCTGGTACGGAATGGAAGTATGCTCATAGAAAGGTCTCAAGACGTTTGTCGTTCGAACTGAGGTATCGTGGGTTGGTAAATAACAAGATCCAACCACTGAAAGAGACTTGGAAGTGTCTCCGGAGATAAATTACTATAGTCCAATGACTTGCCTAAAGTATGATTTAAATAGACTCTAATGAAAGTAAGATAAAAGTACTTGAAATGAAGAATGACGCAACAGTTAGCCGGCTGTCAATATCTTTGATATTCACGATGTAAGGGTTTTGGAAAACGGCCTTTTAAAGGTCTCACATCATATCCCCAGAAGATAGTTCCTGACAGCATAAAGACCTAACTAAAGTTCGTACTGAACAAGATAATTTCATAGAAAATGCCACATCGGGCATAGACAGAAAACGATTCCTTTTTATAAGGGAAATAAGTAAAGCGTCTACTACGGGCGACGGTCATCCCTCTGGTGCACTCTTAGTTCAACCAATTGACGTTCCATTGTCAAGTAGGTGTCTTTCGCCCACCATCTGGCATACTCGGAGTCCTATGACTTCGGCTTGTGATTCAGCTAGTGCTTGCAGCAGGGTTTCGTGGTTTCTCTCTGATCTCTCGTGAGCATCCTCTAGAAGAAGGGTGTGGAGGGTATGCATTCTCGCATAGGCGACTTCTTCTGAAATCTGATGTAGGGCTGTCCTGCCTTGAATCTCATTTATGGCCTCTCTGCGGACCAAGATTGGCAAGACTATATCTGCTAAGCCCTCATTGCTCAAGTCGTAAAAGTTTCGGTTACCAATAAATGGCATAAACTGATCTTGTTCTTGGCTCCATGTTTCCAAGCATTCCACTCACTCAGGGTCAGGTCATGAAAAGCCGGAAGAGGGTTAGGAATTTGAAACGGGAGCTACTCGGGGTAGGTTCTCAACTTCTGGTTCGGAGTTAGCATCATACGAAAAGTCTTCATCATGGTGATCATCCAAGGGGATAGGATGATCGTTCTCTGGTTCTTGTCCAAACCAACCAGCTATGACTTCATTCGGAATATACTGGTTGTCACGGGGATGGAGTCCAGCTATGATTTTTATGCGAGAATTTAGGGTAAGAGGATAATTATTAGACGAACTATCTAGATAATTATTTAGAAAACCTTCATTAGTTACATCGCTATTTGTGAAGTGCATACCAGCTATGTGTAATCTAAACAGGATAGACCTTTGAATAAGTGACCTTAGTTCCAAATTCACACAGAATAGGGGTAAGGCAAAATTTTCACAAATTCTAAGTCTATAACATCCTAATTACATATAGCCTCAGTCTATCCACTTAGCAACTATCAACTTAATAATGAAGATCCTGTTTTAATTCTCAAGTATAAAGTACTTATAGTAACACCAAAATACACCTATAGTATTTTAAATTTATTGTTATGTTGTATTGTTCTCATTGTGGTAGGGTTGGTAAGATTTTAGCATTGTTGCAACCACACACTTAAACTTAGGCACATGCTAGTCAACCCTCGGATAATATAGGCGATCAGGCTATATCTTCCCAGTTTTTGACCATATGTCTCTAAGCACACTTGTGTTGCCCAACAATCGTAATTCTTTTGTACTATCCTATGACATTGATTTTAGTATGAATGCAGCACGTATACTTACTTAAATATTTTACTATTTAAAGTATAAACTCTTGGTCAAAGTATTTTTAATCCCTTATGTATTTATAGTTAGTATATATTTTATGGGTTGATATACTTAATTCACTATAAACAATGCTCTAATACCAATCTGTCACACCCCAAAACCGAGAACGGCGGAAACGTTCTGGGGCGGAGGACGTCATGTATAATATCAACAACAATGTAAAGTAGTAAACAAGCAACAACATCATCCATTGCATTAATAAAATAATTATTATACAATTGTATTCTGACAAATTTTGATAAACACTAAAGCATAAATCAAAATGAAAGATAAGTCTTGAATAAGCTCCATCTTCCGTTTTCCTTGCATCGTTACCTGTCTATGATGACCTGAGGATACAAGTAATTTTGAAAGCAGGTATCAGCTTTAAAGCTGGTGAGATCATAAGTATTAATGTGTCTTAATTTGTGAAAACTTATAATTTCTAAGACTTGACATTGCTTTGAAAGAAAACGAGTATAAGTATGAAAATATTTGTAGCTCAACTGTATATGTTTGAAAATCCCTAGAAATCCCTATGATTCCTATTAGTAACAAAAGGAGTCTTCTACCAAGACTTAACTGTTCTGTGTGTGTGTGTCTCTTGTAAGAGTAAGTATTTTTCCAAAGTATAGCTATCATTACTCAAAATATAGATTGTATATTTATGTTTAAGTGAGGTTATCACTGAAATATGTACTGGAAAAATTAACGTAGTACTAAATCGTAGCTCTAAAAGGGCTACTATTTATCAACAGATAGCATCTACATTACCGTGCTTCCTATGAAAATTCGCGAAGTGAATGTAATGAGAAAGAAATGGTACTATGGTGTAGTGTCGAACTACAACCGTACCTATTACCTTAAATCTAGGGTAATACTACCAAGTACCACAGTATTTGGATATATATATAGGTATATATATCAATACACCGATACTCAACTTGCCTTATTTGATGGATAAGGTATAATGCGATGTCTAGATCCCAGACTGTTTCGCTCCCCTATCAGAGGGATTTTAGGACCTACACACGACCCCTGCATAAATGCAAGCCGTGAGCATCACATTACCTGCGATCATGTATACTCGATATAACAATCACAATCGTTGTGTGATTTATCAGTATAGTTAGATCCTAAACTGGTTCTGAGCTATAGCCCCTAGTGACGTCTATCTTATGTATATGAAAGTGTACTCATGTAGGTGTGATCATGTAATTGTACTTATGGTGTACTGAAATGTTCTTCGTGTGCTAGCTGTAATGTGTGTTCTCTCTATCTAGCAAGTATTGTCATGTAAGCGTTCTAGTATAATTGTATATGTTTTCGTCCTAGTATAGATGTATATGCATTGTACAGCAATGTTCTAGAAAGTATTGACTCATGAATGAACTGACTCGTTGTAAGATATCACGTTCTAGTAATGGTTCTAGTATCTTCCTGAACTACCCATATGGTAGCTTACTAGTAATCTAAGTGGTACGTATGGACATGGATGTATACCCTTGCTACCCAAGGGCATAGGATGAACTGGAAGGACCTTTTATGACTTTATATGTACACATGATATATAACTAATATTTAAACGACCTTCGGACGAGTATCCAATATCCCACCAGACCACATCTCAAGGCGCGAAAAGGAAATAGGGTGGATAGCCTTCCTAAGTCCTTTAAACATTTCTTATATAACTATACATATATAGGCATGCAATTTATAATATAAAAGCATAAATAAGTTTGGTAAAACATTTGAAACATAAATATTAGTCTAATGAAAGATCGACTTGATGTCAATCTATAAAACAATTTGAAGGCATAAGTTTGATAAAACAATATAAGTATAAGGAACATTTGTTTGAAACACAGTTGTAAATATGTTTGAAATATGATAAACAGAGTAAGTGGTACAGTGTAATAAGGAGTTTAAAACATATAAAATGTTTATAAAAATCATTTGAAGGAAAACTGTTTGGTAAAACGGCTAATGAGTAGCCAAATCTTTTGAATGTTGTAATTTAATCACATGTGATTGATGTAATAAGTAATATACTCCTACTTACTAATCACATGCGATTGACATAATAAGTAGCATGATTCTACTTGTATCCCCCCCCCCCCCCCCATAAAGCATTTAAAAGTAGTTTAAAACATTATTTAAGGGGTATGAACTCACATGAAAGCTTGAAGATAGCGAGATGGAAAACCGGGCAGAGTTTCGTCTCGGGAAACGATTTTTCTCCCGAGATTCGTATAATAAATATAAATTTAATTATAAATTCCCGGTAATATCCGAAGGGGAGTCATCGGATTGGACCGAAGTACGCCCTGCGTACCTTCGTACGCCCCGCATACTGAGATCGAGGGTCTCGGATCGTCCACGTCGCACTATCCGAAGAATTCTAAACCGTCCGACCCGTCAGAAGCTCCGACCCGTCCGACCCGCTGTCCCATCTGACCCGCATACCCAGCAACCCGTCCCATCCGAACCGAGGCAGTCGAGGCTTCGGTCATGCATGACGTACGCGTACGCGCTACGTACGAGCGTACGCCCCGCGTTCGGAGGCGGTTCAGCCTTCCTATAAATAGGATGCGAGGCTTTCCGAAAATGTTGCTCATTTCTCTCCACTCTCTCACAACCTTGCCTCGTTTTCCGTGCCCGTTATAACCCGAAGCTCTGGTCTTTTTGCTCAAGTCCCGAGGGTCGATTTTTCTCCCGAGATTCCCGAGAATCCCGAGGAAAATCCGTTTCCCGAGACGAAACTCTGCCCGGTTTTCCATCTCTCTATCTTCAAGCTTTCATGTGAGTTCATACCCCTTAAATAATGTTTTAAACTACTTTTAAATGCTTTATGGGGGGGATACAAGTAGAATCATGCTACTTATTATGTCAATCGCATGTGATTAGTAAGTAGGAGTATATTACTTATTACATCAATCACATGTGATTAAATTACAACATTCAAAAGATTTGGCTACTCATTAGCCATTTTACCAAACAGTTTTCCTTCAAATGATTTTTATAAACATTTTATATGTTTTAAACTCCTTATTACACTGTACCACTTACTCTGTTTATCATATTTCAAACTTATTTACAACTGTGTTTCAAACAAATGTTCCTTATACTTATATTGTTTTATCAAACTTATGCCTTCAAATTGTTTTATAGATTGACATCAAGTCGATCTTTCATTAGACTAATATTTATGTTTCAAATGTTTTACCAAACTTATTTATGCTTTTATATTATAAATTGCATGCCTATATATGTATAGTTATATAAGAAATGTTTAAAGGACTTAGGAAGGCTATCCACCCTATTCCCTTTTCGCGCCTTGAGATGTGGTCTGGTGGGATATTGGATACTCGTCCGAAGGTCGTTTAAATATTAGTTATATATCATGTGTACATATAAAGTCATAAAAGGTCCTTCCAGTTCATCCTATGCCCTTGGGTAGCAAGGGTATACATCCATGTCCATACGTACCACTTAGATTAATAGTAAGCTACCATATGGGTAGTTCAGGAAGATACTAGAACCATTACTAGAACGCGATATCTTACAACGAGTCAGTTCATTCATGAGTCAATACTTTCTAGAACATTGTTGTACAATGCATATACATCTATACTAGGACGAAAACATATACAATTATACTAGAACGCTTACATGACAATACTTGCTAGATAGAGAGAACACACATTACAGCTAGCACACGAAGAACATTTCAGTACACCATAAGTACAATTACATGATCACACCTACATGAGTACACTTTCATATACATAAGATAGACGTCACTAGGGGCTATAGCTCAGAACCAGTTTAGGATCTAACTATACTGATAAATCACACAACGATTGCGATTGTTATATCGAGTATACATGATCACAGGTAATGTGATGCTCACGGCTTGCATTTATGCAGGGGTCGTGTGTAGGTCCTAAAATCCCTCTGATAGGGGAGCGAAACAGTCTGGGATCTAGACATCGCATTATACCTTATCCATCAAATAAGGCAAGTTGAGTATCGGTGTATTGATATATATACCTATATATATCCAAATACTGTGGTACTTGGTAGTATTACCCTAGATTTAAGGTAATAGGTACGATTGTAGTTCGACACTACACCATAGTACCATTTCTTTCTCATTACATTCACTTCGCGAATTTTCATAGGAAGCGCGGTAATGTAGATGCTATCTGTTGATAAATAGTAGCCCTTTTAGAGCTACGATTTAGTACTACGTTAATTTTTCCAGTACATATTTCAATGATAACCTCACTTAAACATAAATATACAATCTATATTTTGAGTAATGATAGCTATACTTTGGAAAAATACTTACTCTTACAAGAGACACACACACACAGAACAGTTAAGTCTTGGTAGAAGACTCCTTTTGTTACTAATAGGAATCATAGGGATTTCTAGGGATTTTCAAACATATACAGTTGAGCTACAAATATTTTCATACTTATACTCGTTTTCTTTCAAAGCAATGTCAAGTCTTAGAAATTATAAGTTTTCACAAATTAAGACACCTTAATACTTATGATCTCACCAGCTTTAAAGCTGATACCCGCTTTCAAAATTACTTGTATCCTCAGGTCATCATAGACAGGTACCGATGCAAGGAAAACGGAAGATGGAGCTTATTCAAGAATTATCTTTCATTTTGATTTATGCTTTAGTGTTTATCAAAATTTGTCAGAATACAATTGTATAATAATTATTTTATTAATGCAATGGATGATGTTGTTGCTTGTTTACTACTTTACATTGTTGTTGATATTATACATGACATCCTCCGCCCCAGAACGTTTCCGCCGTTCTCGGTTTTGGGGTGTGACATCTGATATTGGTGCACATGCCTGATTGATAGTATGTGGTCAATCCAACTCGATGATTGTGGCCCAGGAGTATTCCATTCCGGTAGGATGATTGGAATCATAGTAGGTGGCCATTCCAACCTGATGGTTGAGGGCCTGGGGTATTCCATCCTGATGGATGATTGGACCCATAATGGTTAGAATAGATGTAGGAGTGTGGGCATTCCAACCCGATGGTTGTGGGCCAGGAGTATTCCATCCCGGTAGGACGAGTGGGCTCATAGTATGTTGGCATTCCAACCTGATGGTTGAGGGCCTAGGGTATTCCATCCAGAAGGATGATTGGACCCATAATAGTTATTGTAGGTATAGGGATGTGGGCATTCCAACCCGATGGTTGTGGGTCGGTAATATTCTATCCGGTAGCATGATTGGGCTTGTAGTATGTTGGCATTCCTACCTGATGGTTGAGGGTCAGGGGCATTCCAACCCAATGGTTAAGGGCCAGGGGTATTCCAACCTGATGGTTGACTGGACCCATAGTATGCTGTTTTGTTACTATATGTGTATGGTTGTATGTGTATGGGTATATTGGGGGTAACTCACTAAGCTTTTGGGCTTACAGTTTCAGTGTATTGTTTCAGGTACATCAGGAGATCGTGGCAAGGCGAAGGCGTGATCGTACCGCTCCTCATTTTTATGCTGGTGTTTCTGGGATACTCTGATGTTTAAACTGTTTTGAAACAACTTGTAATAACTTAATGGTTTTTGAATGGATTAAAATGTTTTAAATTGGCGTGAATTTTATGGGTGTTACACCATGCATGCCCATATTGTGCCAATCATCTTCCTGTGTTGCCATGGTGGTGTGGTTGCTTAAATCTTGATGTTCTTATTCCACACTTGAAGTCACTTGCGCCATCCATATGCCTGTTGTGCAATGATGGTGCAAGATGAACCATCCTGGTCCTTGATGAGCCTTGTATGCTATGAAGTCCTCTATGATGCTCAAGATCCTTTAAGGATGCTCAAAAGTTGGTATTCCTTAAGGATTACACCATGGTGTGACACCATGATGGATGTTGGGGCATTAGTGTTCATGATGCACCACGTGTGCATCATGATGATCCACTATGGCAAAACGTGGTCCAACATGTGCGTTGTTGATACACATGTGTTGTATGACATATAAGAACGTTCCAGAAGATGTTGCATGGAGGATTATGATTGTTTAACACCATTCATAGGCCTATGGGCCAATAGGCTTGGCCCATTAGGGTTTTAGGTATGATCCCTCAACTATAAATATGGATGCATGCTAAGTCATTTTTTTATCTTGAATTCTAGAGTGATAGATGAATCCCTGTGTAATTGTACTCGTAACCTTCGTTTGAGAGCTCTGAAATAGAGAATACTCCCATCCTTCCCATGGACATAGGTCACCTTGACTGAACCACGTAAATACTGTGTCTTGTGTTCTTATAGTTTTGCTAGTTATCTGCTTAACTTCCTAATACACTTGACTATTTAATCAAATATAATCATACAATAAATGTAACAACCAATAAAATTGAGCAAAAATGATTTATTTATAATTTGGCACATATAATGATACAAAAAAAAACTCACACTTTTTATAACAATCACATAATATCCTATAAAAGCATCAAAAAATTACCACAAATACTAAAGCTCTACATTGTTAGTCGACATATTATGAATTTAGAGTAGTCTGAAACGAATCTAGAGCATGCTTAATAACACCAACAAGTATGAAATTTGTATTTGGGATTGATTGTCCTAAATGATTTATATGTATACTACAATAATTGGTCGGATCATTTACCTAGTTACAAATTAAATAATATGGGTCTGAAATGTAGGCACAGTAGACTATGTGATCATTTTTCAAAACATTATTAAGAAATGTTATATTTTTATAAAACACATGTAAAAATAGTTTAGATTATTCAATTTCCATATATATATATATATATATATATATATATATATATATATATATATATTGTAAAATCCGGGATTTACCAGGTATTAATATTAATTATCTTATTAAGTAATGGGTTACTTTGGTTTAGGTCGGGACCATTAGACTTCAAGAATTGCGCTGAGAAGGACATTATGCGGGGCGTACCATGCCAGGTACGCTTAGCGTACTCAAGATATTTGGGCGCGGAGGCCATGCATCTATGCCCAACGTACCAAAGGGTACGTGCAGCGTACGTGTGTTGATCCTAAACCCTAAAATTTGGGGTTTGATCCCTATTTAAAGGACCTTATGTCCTTGGACCAACCTCCCTATCACCCTTAAGCAACCACCTCGAAAACCTTAACCCAATCTTGTGTATTTTTTTTTTCCATTTTAGAGCTTCTTTGTGTGATTTTAGTGTTTTAGAAGAAAGGGAGGTTGAAGAAGAGGCAAGGATTCAAAAGGAGCTTGTAGATCCAGGAGATTGGAACCATTTTGACTTATTTGTGGTATCAAGCTTCAAACTTGATCATTGCATGCTTAGAATTGATCTTTAGGTTTTTTATGTCACCTTTGGCCTCCATTGTTGAGGCTTCTTGCACCTTCATAGTTTCAGAGCATAATAGTTGTCTATTTAGGATCTTAGAGGCATTTAGAGTCATAACAATCAGACCTTTGTGGTTTAGCCTTAACCATGCAAGTGTTTGATGGCCATGAAGTTGGTTTAAGGATCCAAAATCATGTTTTGGCCCCAACATGCATGCATGCTCATAAAGTCCATGAATTTAAGAACTAGGATGGCCTAGAGGACCTAGATCTACATTATGGACATGAGGACTTAATGGATTAAGTCACAAATGGAACCTTTAGGAGGCTGGTTGGTACGCTGGGCATATACCCTAGTACATTCCGCGTACTGCTTAAACTTCCCGTTTTCTTTCAAGGCCAGCATACGCTAGGCGTACGTGCCAGGTACACTGTACGTACGCATGCGGAGTGGCTACATTGGGGTTTTGGGTCTTAGAGGACTGGCCCTAGACTATTGGGCCTCGTGGCCCACTGTGGTGTATAGTTCTGGGCCTGGGAATTTTGAATTAGAGTATTGGGCCTATTGGGCCTTTTGAAATTATCATATGGGCTAATGACTTTTGGGAATTTTAATGAGCTCATTTGAGGAGTACGGACCAATTCAGAAAATTGGGCCATTAATGGGCCCTTAGGGAGCCTTTGATGGGCCGTATGTGGACTGGTTATAATAAGTTAGAAGTTGACCTTCGTATGTAGTAGATGATTGTTTGTGTGATAATTGTCTAGTGTGCCACTATCTGTTATCTTTGATGTGTCAGTATGATATGTGATTATGTGATAGTGGTAGATAGAGGATTAGTCCCCAGTAGTCGGTTGAGATAGACCGACGGGTAAGTCAAGCACCCTAGAATGGCTTGACCTGGGTAAGTCAAGCACCCTAGAATGGCTTGACTTGGGTAAGTAGATCAACCCAGAATGGCTTGACATGGGTAGGTCAGGCACCCCAGAATTGCCCGACAGTATGTTCAATACATGGTGTATGGTATGATGGGGGAACTCACTAAGCTTCGTGCTTCCAGTTTACATTTTGGGTTTCAGGTACATCTTCCTCGAGGGGAAAGGAGCCGACATGATTGCAGCGCATCACACCACCAGTTTCCGCATGATGACTAGATTTCTGGGAGTTATACTATGATATTTTATTTTATGACACGACTGGATGTTTTATTACTTTGACTGATTTGTGATATGGGATAGTTCTATTGATGTTTATAATAATGATTTTATAATAACTTAACTAAAAATGAAATTTTTTGGCCTTGAATTTTCGGATCTTACAAGTTGGTATTAAAGCCTTGGTTTGAGAGATTCGGGCACACTCTCAGGAGTGTCTGGACACAAACTAAGGACTGGTATAAAAATTTTCAAAAGAAAAACATTTTTATAAAAAGGTTTTGAAAAAGAATTTGAAAAGAACAAGGTGTATGATGCGTGAAATCGGCCGAGCTCAAGTAAGTTTTCCCCAAGATACCATACATGTTTGTTTTGATATATGATATTATTATGAGAATTGTATGATATATTAGGGCTAAGGATATAGGAAGATGCCTTATATTCCTGTTGTATGTGCTTATTGAGATTCATGCTACAACTGAACAGTCAATAACATGATTGCCTTATTAGAATATGCTTGGTTTGGGTTACTCAATGCCGAATACTGCTTGCTTTGTGCTTCTAGGAGTTCTAGTTATCTTTGGCTAATTAGTAAATGATTACGTTAAGTTACATATCGCGAGGACTAACTAATTTCAGAAGGTTGGGTCTAGCTCTATTTCGTAGCTCTTGTTTGAGTCCAACCGTTGTAGGATAGGACCTCTAATTCGAAGAATTATCTAGACTTAGTGATATGTAATGGTATTCGCGAGCTAGTTAGGTAAGGGTACCAGGGGTTCCTTATGCAGCTGATAGCAGAGAGTGGTTTGGAGAGTTACTCTAGGGAGAGCCTAGGATGAAATTAGTGTAATAAGAAATAGTAGTAGAAGGGACTTGGTGAAATCAATGAAATCTTGGAGGAAAGTATGGATAGATGTGGAAGGTAGTATGGGCCCGTACTACTAGAAGCAGAGGATCCGTACTCGAGTAAAGGAGGGATGAGATAGAACCATGGAACTTGTAGAATGTGTGAGACCTCTCGAGCTTATGTATGATCCTGATGCTTATGTGTTTTGTTTCAGAATGGTGGTGACACGTCACAGAGCAGGAGGATCAGGGTCTGGGTCAGGATCGAGTTCAGGTTCGGGTTCAGGTTCTGAGCCAGTTGACAACGGAGTATGCAAGTTCATCACGTCTGATATCACGAGAGGAATCCTTGAGGCAACCCCGGTGATTTTTAGGTCGATCAAGGAAGGGATAATTGAGCTGATGGAGGATCATCTCAGGGCGTTCGGGAGCAACATGGCACCTAGCCAGTCAGGTATGCGCACACTGTCCTTCAAGAACTACAGGGTATGTGGTGCACCAAGCTTTCACGAGATGAAGGATCCCAATGTACCCAGGAGATGGATTGCCGACGTGGTGTCTACTCAGTTGACTATCTTCTGCCCTGAGGAGTCGAAGGTTCGGTATGCTACTGGATGTTTGAGGGACAGGGCGAGGGACTAGTGGGAGGCAGTCAACGATTCATTGGGAGCCCCATCCAATGAGGCTATAACCTGGTCAGACTTTGTGACCAGGTTTAGGGCTGAGTTCGTGCTGGACGTGGAGCTTCAGCAACTGGCTAGGGAGTTTTTGGACATGAGACAAACTACCGAGTCGGTGGTGGAGATTACCGCTAAGTTCAGGGAAAGGGCCTTATTGGTTCCTCAGTACGTGGGTAACGAGGAGATGAATAACACCTGGTACCATGATATGTTGAGGGCTGACATCTAGGAGCATGTTAGCTACTCAGCCTGCCCGACACAGGATTTCGTGATTGGGAGAGTGAGTGTAGCACCTAGTTCCCGGTACGTACTCCTTGTAATTAATTTTTTTTAAAATAATGCATTTTTGCCTTGGATTCGGCGAGTTGATGGACCAACTCGCCGAGTACGAGCAGGATAAGACACGGGGACTGAACTTTGGACTCGGCGAGTCGGTTCTCGGACTCGACGAGTAGACCCTGTTTGGGCAAAAACCCTAATCCGGGTGTTTTCACCCTATTTAAACACTCTAACTTGGCCTCCTTTGCCCCTAACACTTCCAGAGAGCTGAAGAGCGAAACCCTAGCCCCCATTTTGTTCTTGATAGTGATTTTGGCTTTGTGAAGAAGGTTTGGAGCTTAGAAGAAGAAGAAAGAGGTTGTAATGTGCAAGGAGGGGAGGTAGACCCGGAATCTACACTGCAAGAGGCTTCCATTCAGGTAGAAAAGCCCCTACCTTGATCACTAGTTCTTTAGATACCCTTTTATCCCTAAAATGGTGGTTTTCAAGCCCTAAAACACCATACTCCTTGTGTTTGTGCTTAATGATCCGAAAGGACTTAAGATCTAGACATTATGGACGTATTAGAAGTATAAAGCTTCTGTGGTTGGAGTGATTGAGGTCCCCATTGAGTGTATGACCTCATAAAAAGCTTCGATTTGCCTTTTGGAGCTTATAGGGCCATGCATGCACATAAAGTTTGCAACTTTACGTGATAAGCATGCCCTAGGAACATAGATCCATGGTTTTGAAGCGTTGCATGTCTCAGATTTGGTCTATATGGGAAATGGGTCAAGGGACTCGGCGAGTCCCAAAGTGGAACTCAACGAGTTCTATGAAGATGGCCTTAGACTCGACGGGTTGGATGAACAACTCGGTGAGTCCTGTGAAGATTTCCTGGTACTCGACGAGTTGTTCTTCAAACTCGGTGAGTCAGATGAACTGTTACTGAGTGAGAAGGGTTAAAGTGTTGGAGGTCCAACCCTTCGTATCTGCACGCGGAATTAGCAATTTAGCGTGTAGCAATAGTCCCAGAAACCCAAATCCTCAAAACAAGATGCTCTGGTGAGGATTTGGAAGCGAGCAGGGGATCTGCTCGTATGGACTCGATGAGTTGTTTTTGGACTCGGCGAGTCGGGTCGCGAGTCAGTTCAATCGTCCCAAGTAGTGAGTTAAGGGTGACTCAGTGAGTGGGAAGAAGGACTTGTCGAGTAGGACCGGGATAGTAGGAGAAGGACTCGGCGAGTTTATGCCATGACTCGACGAGTTCAGTCAGCTGGAAGTTGACTTTACCAAGGAGTTGAACTTGGACCAGGGGAGGGTCAACCATTTGACCTAAGGGTATTTATGAGTGTCTAATCTATGTTCATGATTTATAGCCGGAGAATTACCGATTCAGCAGTCAGGCGCTCAGCAAGCAGAATTTCAGCAGCTACTTTCGAGGTGAGTTACCTTCCAGTAGCAGTGAGTCTACGGGCACAATGCCGACCCACCAGTAGGAGTTGTATGATTAGATGATTGTCTCTGTGATATTCATCTAAGGTTGCTACTACTTGTGTTATGTTTATGTGCTAGTATGATATGATGTTATGTGCTAGTGACAGTAGGGGAGATAGTCCCCGGTTTACCGGTCGTTAGGACCGAAGGGGCAGTCATGCCCAGCCATGCTAGATAGATTATGTGATATGTGTTACATGGTAGTAGTAGGGGTGATATAGTCCCCAACATCCGGTCGAGAGGACCGAAGGAGAGACCAGCACCCAGATATGCTAGCTAGTATCCCGTCGAGAGGACCGAAGGGAAGGCCAGCACCCAGATATGCTAGCTAATATCCGGTCGAGAGGACCGAAGATGTAGGTCGGGCACCCAGATATGCTTGACAATATATGTATGATATGTGGTTATATGGTATGTGGTACAGTGGGGGAACTCACTAAGCTTCGTGCTTACGATTTTTAGTTGTTGTTTCAGGTACCTCTTCAGCCAAGGGGAAGGAGCTGGCGTGGTAGTGGCATAACACACACACACACACACACTCTTGCTTTTCCACACTATTAGACATTCTGGGATTTGTACTCTGATATTATTATGATTTACGTTTTGGTTTACAGACATGAGACATGTTTTATTAAATGATATGGTCGAATGATATTTTGTTACAAACGTTTTGCAAATCACTTACTTAAAAATGAAATTTTTGGCCCGTATTTTGGGGCGTTACAGCAAAGGAGAGAGAGCTTGATCTAGAGCACCTTAGGAAGAGGAGGGTTGAGCCTGAGCAGACGACTGGGGTTTCAGGGAAGAAACCAAGGGACTCGACTCGAGGTCGAAAGGGCAGCAGGATCAGAGTCGATATCGGAAATGCGACAGGCTGCATGAGGGAGTATGTATGTCTGGGGGATCGAGTTGCTACAAGTGCGGCAAGACGTGGCACTTTAGCAAGCATTGTACTGCCCTTACACCCACTATTCAGACATCAAAGTTGCTGTGTTTCCACTGCAACTAGCGAGACCATAAAAATGCCAATTGCCCGATATTGACAGAAGCTGCCACAACACTAGTGGCAGCGCCTACTGCAGCGACCCTGCGGATTACGGATGGCCGACAGGGCAAGACAGAGGCTCTGGTGGTGAGGAGCTGGCCCTTCCAGCTGACCGCCAAGGAGGAGCGTGTCGCACCGGATGTGGTGACGGGTATGTTTTCTTCTCCCTAACTCTTGTTATATGTCGTTTTTGATATTCATGTTCCATGTTTATGTGTTTTCTTTAGGATCGTTCCATGTGAACGGCATCCCAGTGCATGTGTTAATTGAATTGGGGGCTACCCTGTCATTTGTTTCTCCTACTCTTAGCAAGAGGTTTTCTAAGTCTTCGGGAATGTTATATTACCCTTTATAGGTCGAGATTGCTGACAACCGATCTGTTCGAGCATCAGAGGTTTACAGAGATTATGTGTTGAGGTTGTATGACGAGCGATACCTCGTGGATTTGGTTCCCATTCCGTTGCATGGGAACAAGGTCATCATCGGCATTAATTGGCTGAGCCTTAATGGGGCAGTGATAGAATATGCGAGGCAGTTGGTGCGTATCAGGACCCCAAGTGGGGGAGAGCTGGTGGTTCAGGGAGAAAGGCCATAACACAGGCCAGCTTGCCAGCTTTATGCTCAACAACGAGGGGTAGGCGCTACCTTCAGCAAGGTTGCACCGGATATGTTGCCTACGTCATGGATACCTGAGAGGAGGGTAAGGAGACTATGGGTGATGTGATGGTGGTACGAGACTACTCATATGTATTTCCAGAGGATTTTCCTGGGCTAGCCAAGGCCCCGTATCGATTGACGCCTCTCGAGATGCAGGAGTTGTCTACACAGTTGCAGGAGCTGTTAGTCAAGGGATTCATCAGACCAAGTAGTTAACATTGGGGATCCCCGATTCTCTTTGTGAAGAAGAAGGACGGGCCGTATCGGATGTGTATAGACTACCAGGAGTTGAACAAGGTAACAGTGAAGAACCGTTACCCACTCCCGAGGATTGATGATCTTTTCGACTAGCTTCAGGGGGAATCTTCGTTTTCCAAGATAGATTTGCAGTCAGGCTACCATCAGATGAGGGTCAGAGATGAGGATGTTTGGAACACTACTTTTTAGACTCGCTATGGCCACTACGAGTTCGTGGTGATGCCCTTCGGGCTCACCAATGCTCCTGCTGCGTTCATGGATCTGATGAATCACGTATGCAGACCAATGTTGGATCGGTCTGTGATAGTCCTTATCGACGACATCTTGGTTTAGTCCAAGACGAAGGAGCAACATGTGGAGCACTTGCGAGAGGTATTGGATACCCTGAGGAGGTAGAGCTCGTACGCCAAGTTCTCCAAGTGCGAGTTCTGGCTGTGCGAGGTGCAATTTCTTGGGCACCTTGTCAACCCGAATGGGATTTTGGTCGACCCGGAAAAGGTGGAGGCAGTGATGAGATGGGAGGTTCCGAAGTCTCCATTCGAGATTCGGAGTTTCCTAGAGCTAGGAAGCTATTACCGGAGATTCATTCTAGAATTCTCCAAGATAGCAGTACCCTTGACCCAGCTGGCGAAGAAGGTTGTTGTCTTTCGTTGGGGGCCTGAGCAACAGGCAGCGTTTGATACATTGAGACAGAGGTTGTGCGAGGTGCCAATTTATTCCTGCTAGAGGGCGTGGAGGATTTTGTAGTGTACTGCGATGCGTCCATATCAGGTTTGGGTGTAGTATTGATACAGAGGGGGCACATCATCACCTACGCGTCAAAGCAGCTGAAACCTCACGAGGCGAACTACCCGAAGCATGAAATAGAGTTGGGGGCGGTTGTTTTCGCGCTCAAGATTTGTTAACATTATCTCTATGGGGTTCGATGTACCACTTATATGGATCACAAGAGTTTGAGCTACCTTGTGGATCAACCGAATCTGAACATGAGGCAGCGCCGGTGGCTAGATGTGGTGAAGGATTACGACTGTGAGATCCTCTACCACCCAGGCAAGGCCAATGTTGTAACCGATGCGCTTAGCCACAAGGCAGCCCTGATTAGAGACACTTGCTTGAGGATGACGGTGTGGTGTGCGCCAGACCCTAATCGAGGAGGTGCACAAGTCCCGATTTTCCATCCACCCCGTAGCGACAAAGATGTACAGAGATCTTGATCCTAATTACTGTTGGCCCTGCATGAAGTGGGATGTAGCCTAGTATGTTGAGAGATGCCTGACTTGCAAGAAGGTCAATGCAGAGCACCAAAGGCCCCATGGCAAGATGCATCCGTTAGATGTCCCAGTGTGGAAATGGAAGGATATTACCATGGATTTCATCATGAAGATTCTCAGGACAGCACGGGGAGTGGATTTGATTTGCATCATCATGGATTGATTAACCAAGAGCGCTCATTTCATTCCGATTCATGAGAGTATCTCGGCCGACAAGCTGGCCAACATCTACACCAGAGAGATTGTAGCTTGACATAGAGTGCCAGTATCCGTGATTTCTGACCAAGTTGTACGGTACACCTCCAGGTTCTGGAAGAGGTTTCATGACGAGTTGGGTACCCTTCTGCACTTCAGCACAACCTTTTACCCATAGACGGATGGTCAGAGTGAGCGAGCCATCCATACCTTGCAGGATATGTTGTGGGCATGTGTCTTCGACTTCAGTGGTAGCTAGGATACCTATCTTACATTGGCTGAGTTCTCCTACAACAACAGCTACCACGCGAGTATCAATCGTCCTCCCTTCGAGATATCATATGGGAGGAAGTGCAGGACCCCAATATGCTGGGGTGAGGTTGGGCAGAGAGTCATGGGGAGTAATGAAGTGGTACTCAAGACGACGAAGTGAATCCAGCAGATCAAGAGCAGGCTTCGACTGCTCAAAGTCGCTAGAAGAGTTACGCTGATAAATGTCGATCGGACCTGGAATTCCAGGTCGGGGATACGGTTCTCCTGAAGGTGTCGCCTTGGAAAGGTGTCATTCAGTTCAAGAAGTAGGGCAAGTTGGGCCCCAGATACATTGGTCCTTTCAGGGTTGCAGCCCGGGTGGGAAAGGTGGCGTATAGGTTGGATCTGATAGTTGAGCTTAGCCAAATTCACAGTACCTTTCACATCTCCCAGCTGCAGAAGTGCCTGGTAGACGACTCTGCAGTGGTGCCTCTAGAGGATATTCAGGTGGATGACAGCCTGAACTACATCGAGCGACCGATAGCCATTCTAGATAGGAAGACAAAGTCGTTAAGAAACAAGGAAGTAGAACTGGTGAAGGTGCAGTGGCAGCACTGCAAGGGTTAGGAATGGACATGGGAGCCGAAAGATGAGATGAACGAACACATCCCTTAGTTATTTTCAGCAGCAGCAACAGACTTCGAGGATGAAGTCTAATTCAAGTAGGGGAGATTTGTAACATCCGGGATTCACCAGGTATTAATATTAATTATCTTATGAAGTAATGGGTTATTTCAGTTTAGGCCAGGACCGTTGGGCTTCAAGAATTAGGATGAGAAGGACATTACACGGGGTGTTGCATGCCAGGTTCACTCAATGTACTCAAGAGATTTGGGCGCGGAGGCCATACACGTACGCCCAACGTACCAAAGGGTACGCGTAACATACGCACACAGATCCTAAGCCCTAAAATTTAGGGTTTGATCCCAATTTAAAGGACCTTATGTCCTTAGACCATCCTCCCTATCACCCTTAAGCAACCACCTCGAAAACCCTAACCCACTCTTGTGTATATTTTCCATTTGAGAGCTTATTGTGTGATTTTTGTGTTTTAGAAGAAAAGGAGGTTGAAGAAGAGGCATGGATTCAAAAGGAGCTTGTAGATAAGAAGATTGGCACCATTTTTGACTCATTTTAGGTATCAAGCTTCAAACTTCATCATTGCATGCTTAGATTTGATCTTTAGGTGTTTTATGTCACTTTTGGACTCCATTGTTCAGGCTTCTTGCATCTTCATAGTTTCATACCATAATAGTTGTCTATTTAGGCTTTTAGAGGCATTTGAAGTCATAAAAAATCCGACCTTGGTGGTTTAGCCTCAACCATGCATGTGTTTGATGGCCATGGAGTTGGTTTAAGGACCCAAAATCATGCTTTGGACCGAATCATGCATGCAAGTTCATAAAGTCCGTGACTTTAAGAACTAGGATGGCCTAGAGGACCTAGATCTACATTCTGGACGTGAGGACTTAATGGATTAAGTCACAAATGGAACCCTTAGGATGTTGGTCAATACGATGGGCGTATACCCTGGTACGCTGTGCGTACTGGGTCAACTTCTCGTTTTCGGTCAAGGCCAGCGTACGCTGGGCGTATGTGCCAGGTACTCCGCGTGTACTCATGCAAAGTGGATACATTGGGCTTTTTGGTTCTTAAAGGATTGGGCCTGGACTATTGGGCCTCGTGGCCCACTATGGTGTATAGTTCTAGGCCTGGGAAATTGGAATTAGAGTATTGGGCCATGTTGGGCCTTTTGAAATTATCATTTGGAGCAGCCTTCTGATTGAGTGTTGCTATGATCATGATAGCGGGGAGTCAACAGAGCAGCTGTTAAAGATTTCTTTCCGTGAGATTCGACACTCAGCTTTGCGAGGTGAGTTACCTTCCAGTAGAAATGGGTCTAAGGCTATAATGTCGGCTCACTAGTATAAATATGTAGTAGATGATTGTCTGTGTAATAATTGTCAGGTGTGCCACTATCTGTTATGTTTGATGTGTTAGTATGCTATGTGATTATGTGATAGTGGTAAATAAGGGATTAGTCCGCCGTAGTCGATTGAGATAGACAGATGGGTAAGTCAAGCACCCCAGAAGGGCTTGACATGGGTAAGTCAAGGACCCCAGAATGGTGTGGCCTGGCTACGTCAAGCACTCCAGAATGGCTTGACATGGGTGGGCCAGGCATCCTAGAATTGCCTAGCTGTATGTTCATTATATGGTGTATGGTATGATGAGGAAACTCACTAAACTTCATGCTTCCAGTTTACAGTTTTTATTTCAGGTACATCTTTCTCTAGGGGAAAGGAGCTGGCATGACTGCAACGCATCACACCATCATTTTCCGCATCATGACTAGATTTCTAGGAGTTGTACTATGATATTTTATTTTATAACACGACTGGATGTTTTATTACTTTGATTGATTTGTGATATGGGATAGTTCTATTGAAGTTTATAATAATGATTTTATAATCATTTAACTAAAATTGAAATTTTTTGACGTTGAATTTTGGGATGTTATATATATATATATATATATATATATATATATATATATATATATATATATATATATATATATATATATATATATATATATATATATATATATATATATATATATATATATATATATATATATATATACTCACACACGTTTGAGTTTATCATAAAACCAAATAACTAGAACAATATGAAAATGATCATTGTTTATAGTGAACATATACCTTTGTCTATTATGAATTTGACTTGGTTTTATATTGATATCTCTCTCTATATATATGATCAAAAATCAAGTGTTAAGACCATCTTCTAAATATTTTTAGGATTCGAAATAAATTTAAAACTTTGTCCGACAAATTAGTTGAAAAATTCAACTAATTAATAATGAAAAGCTAGTATGTAGTGGTTAATAGATAAAATTTTGTAAAAAGTAGTTTATATGAAATGGGTTTCCATACCCTCCACCGTGTAAATAATAAAAAGTAATAACATAAATACTATACAGATATCACCCGACAAACTATAGATAAGTTTGAACATGTAAATGAGAAGCTTTTAGGTCGAAACATAAGAATCGCATAATATAAATCCTTTTATGTATATTAAACCCGAAATTTTGTAATGCTATTAAGACAACCTTTTTAATTAACTGATTAATAAACTAACTGTTCATGTCAATTATAAATATAGTGTAAGTAATAAAAAGTAATAACATATATAAATACTATACAGATATCACTTGACAAACTATAGATAAGTTTGAACAACTATTTCTTGTTACTTATCAACGCGCTATTAAATAAAAATACACGAGTTTTAGTGTTTAATATTTTATCAGTTGGGATTTATTTTATTATTTAAAAATACAACAATAACATGTGAATGCTATAATTTCAGTTTTTTATGCAGACGTTTAATTGTGTGCTACGTAAAACTTATGTAGAGCAGTTAGCTATTAGATGGACGAATTTCCCATTGTCGCAACTATTTTTATAGCATTTTTCTTATTTTGTATAAATAACATACTTATAGTAAAAAAAAAAGTTTAAACTTCGTATCACCGTCTATTCACATCCACATTCATATAATTAACTCGTTGATAAACAAATTATTGTATTTATCAACAGGTATGCGTATGGCGAATGATTTGAAACAATTATTATTCGGATGATTTGAAACATTTATTATTCGGATTGAAATATATATACGTGCACGTGTGGAGAGAGAGGAGGAAGACAAAGGTGACGGCTGTTTTGAGAAAGTGCGAAAGGGGCACTCCAAATTCCCCGTGAGGAGTCTTTGGAATCATCCAAAACAAACAACTACTCTTCACTATTTCTTTCTATTTTTCCCATAACCTAGGTTTATGCCATTCTAATTATTTTTACTTTAGTTTATAAAAGTGTATTAACTGGTTTTCCATAAAATTGAATCATAAATACTTTTTAGATTAAAAGTTTTGAATGCCATGAAAATTATATTAAAGCAATTGGTGATTGTTCGATAACCCATGTATATGGGATGATTTGTCATTTAGATAAATTAATATTATTTTATAGTTTACGATATTTTTAGGGTTTCAAGATGATGTTGAAGTAAATGATAAGTGGTGATGTTGCCCATGATAAAATTGGAACGGATTAGTTTTACCCCTCTTTAATGTAGTATACTAGTATGCGATTAGGACTCACTCAATACTTGCTTTTTGTCGCATCAAATGTGTAGAAGAAAGACAATTAGGTAAAGCAATAAACGTGTTTGTGTCGTGGTGTCTCCACATTAATATTAAATTACCAGTAATAGTAATTAAGTAATTATTATTGCTATTACAATTTATTTTTTGTACAACAATTTATATATCGACAAAAACTACCAAGATAGCTAAAAAGTGGCTACTGTAAGTTGAGTAAAATAACTAAGTTGAAACTGAGATAGCAAAAAGCTTTATTTTAAGATTTATAGAAACAACAGCCAAATTTTAAAATACGTAATACTTACTATTTATATTTTTTTGACAAATAAGATGAAAGATAAGATATGTTATGAATGCTCATTATAGTGGTGTATACTCATACATTTCATAATAATGTTTGTAATCATGCCCACTAATTATGATGCCCATTAATTATGGAGAGGGATGGGAAAATATGAGAAATCTAATAGTCATTCACTAAATAATAATTTATAAAACTTCCGCTTGAATGACGACAGTATCATATCTCGTTAAACCTTAATCGGTAAAACTTCATGAGAAAAAACCCTTTATTAAGGAAAAATAGTACATATATAATAAGCAGTGTTCTAAAAGACGCGTTGTGGCGCGCGCCAAGGCGCGCCATGGCGTGAGGCGTGGCTGCGTCGTTACGAAAAGCTTCATAACGTTGCTGTTAGGTGTGGCGCGTGGCAAGGCGTGATATGGCGCGCCATGGCGCGTTATGGCGTGTTATGACGCGTGTTTTTTCGTTTGATACACAGTTTTTTGCTCTTTGTTATGTCTTTTCAAATCGGAGATACAAGTATTGTGGTTTTGTTAACTTTTTGTTATTAGTTATTGATCTAACAATTCTAAAAAGTAGTTATATTTAATATAAATTTATATTTATGTGGTAATATAATTTTAAATTAATACAAAATCGTCGCCTTACACCACGCCTTGACAAACACCATGACTCATTAAGCTTAAGGTTTGGCCTTACCGCCACGCCACGCCTCACGTCATTTAGAACTATGATAATAAGACATCGGAAATAATTGTGCCATTAAAAAAGTTGCTAAGAAAACCCATTTGGAAGAGCTTGGGGAAGGAAAACAGTACAATATGTTTCTAACTCCTCCTAATGCACACATCACTTGATTTCCTCTAGGGGCTGCATAATAATGTTTTGTACTATCTTATCAAATTTGGATGTGGTAAGTGCTTTAGTGAACGAATTGGCCAACTTGTGACTTGATTAAATTTTCTGGATGTTGATGCTACGCTCTCTTTGAAGATAATATTAATGTCAGCTCCCTTTGAAGATCATGAGTGAAAAAGAACTTTGGTGATATATGTTTGGTTCTGTCTCTGTTGATAAACCATTCCTTGAATTTGGCTATACAAGCTACTATATCTTCATATAGTATGATTGGAACATCCATGTTAGAAGTTAGACCATAATTCTCACGAATGTGATGAGTTAAATTTCTTAACTAAATACATTCACAGCTTGCCTGATGAATTGCTATAATCTATGCATGGTTAGAAGTAGCAGTAACTAAAGTTTGTTTAACAGAACGCCAATAAATTTTGGTACATCCACAAGTGAATAATTAACCTGTTTGGGATCAAGTTTTGTGTTGATTAGACAAATATCCGGCATCTGCATAACCAATGAACTCCACAATTGATGAATTTTAGTAGTATAATCCCATATTTGTTGTACCTCAAAGATATTGAAGAATGTGTACGACTCCATTCTAGTGTCTTCTTGTTGGGAAAGAACTATATCTTGCTAATAAGTTTACGGAAAAAGATATATCAGGTCTTATATTATTAGAAAGATACATTAGCGTACCAATAACACTAATATATCGTACTTCAAGACTAAAAAGTTTTTCATGTTTTCCACATGGAAGAAATTGGTCCTTTTGGCATCTTAGTGCCCTACCGCCATAAGGTTATCCAATGGATGTGAGTTATCCATATAAAACCTTTTAATCACATTTTTTAGATAACAGATGGATGTACAAAAACTCCATTTTTGGTGATCTCAATTTAAAGACCTAGACAAAATTTCACTTTACAAAGATCTTTCATTTCAAATTTTTCTTTCAAACAAAAGTATTCTTTTCCAGTTCTCCCAGAGTTCCAATTATGTTCAAATTTTCTCCATAAACATCAATTAGAACAAATTCTGATCCAGATCTTTTTATGAATACACATGGGCTTATTGGTCCATTTTATTATCCCTCATTCAACAAAGAATGTACTTTAACAGTTGAACCACATATAGATAGATTATTTTAATCCATATAAAGATTTATTAACTTTACCAAGTATACTTCTGAAGAATTAAAAGTTTGTGCTTCGGGCACCTTAAACCCTTCTGGGATTTTCATATAAATATCATTCTCAAGTGAACCATATAAATAGGCCTAAACTACATCTATTAGATACATCTTCAGTTCACTAAGTGTTTCTAGATATATTAGATAACAAAATATAATTGCATCAACCACATGAGAGTACGTTCCTTTATAATCAATTGCAGGCCTTAGGGTAAAACCTTGTGCGACAAGTCTTGCTTTAAATCTCACAACTTCATTTTTCTCATTTCTTTTACGTAAAAATACCCATTTGTGTCCCACTAGTCTTACTTCATTTGATGTAAGGACTACAGGTCCAAAAACATTTTGTTGACTAAGAGAATTAAGCTCTTTACTGGTTGCATCTTACCATTTTTGTCAATCTTTTCTATTTCTACATTCCTCTATAGATTAATATTCAAGATCCTTATTTTCTTCCATAATCTTGCACACAACATGATATGAAAAATTATCATCGATGTTTGTCTTATTTCCCTTCTAACTCTATTAAGTTCCTATCTGTAGATTCTTTGTTGGGTTTAAGATGTTGTGTTATTGGGGCTTTACTTCGGTCCATGATAGTCATGGTCTGGGCCTGTCTAGTCATGTTTAGTTTATTAGGTTTTAGTATAAATGGTGCATGCATGCATCGTTCTTAGTATGCTTCTCATTTATTATTCTCATTATTGTACTGTAATCCTAGCACACCTCTACAGTAGAAGTTCTTTATCGAGCTCTTCTGAGGTATGGCAGATTAATCATTCAGCACTTGTTTGGTTTATTGTGTGTGTTCACGCTTTTATTTACTTTCTTGATTTGCTTGTTAAGAATCTATTCGATCTTAAAAGAGTTTTTGACTCATCAATTCGTATCAGAGTAGGAGACTATGTAATTCATACGTATCTCTTCTGTTGAAGAGGTTTTAGGGTTTCTGTTATTTTCGTATATGTTAGAGTCGTCATCTGGTTATTGACGCTGCTCTTAGATCTCGATCTTACCCTAACTTTGTTTACTAGTCTGAATCTTGACAGGTTATCAAAAACAAATCATCATGTAACACGACGACTCTTATTCCAACTCCATTAACATCTCCAATAGTATTGGATCTACCACGAGAATCCCGATTTTATATACTCAAGATTATGAAGTATGGACGCATCACTTCGAATACTATGTTCTTGGCTGAGAGGAAAATGGGTATCTAATCTAGGAGGCTATTATTACCTTGGGTCCGTTCGTTCATTCTGGAACAAATAAAACCATCAAGACGCAAAAGGAATATAATCAGCTTATGATCAACGTGGAGAAAGTTCCTGAAGACAAGAAGGACAAACTGATGAGCAACATTAAATCCATGAGGATGATCAGATTTGCCTTACAATCTGATACTTTTCGGCTGGTCAGTTCATGCACAACAGCAAAACAAATCTGGGATAGGCTTAAGGAGTTGTATTCCACAGAAGAGGATCTATAGCATTCAATCCAAACTCTTCTGCTTTCGGAGTTTGGTGACTTCAAGCAAAATCCAGAAGAAAAACTCATTCAGGCGTTCGATCGTTTCAATCATCTTCTTAGCAAGATGATTAAGCACGGAATCGGCAGAGAAGTGATAGAACAAAAGGTCACTTTTATGAATGGTCTAAGACCCGAATGGATGGCGGTGGTTTCAACTGTGAAAGCTCATGAACAATTAAAAAACCTATTCATTGGCGAAGCTTGTGGGAATACTCAAGTCATATGAAAGTGTAGTAACTAAGGAAACGAAAGTGGTGTCTAGTATGGTATCTTTGACTCTTCTCTCAAAAGGCAAGAACATGGTTAAAGAAGAAGAAGAGTTGGATCTCTCCGAATGTGATCTGACAAATGACGAATATGCATTAATGGTCTCTAATCCCAAGAAGTTTTCTCGAAAAAAGTTCCCTACCTCCAAGAATAGAAACCTGCAAGGGAGCTACAGTTCAGAAAAGGCAAAAGAGGAGATAAAAAACGCTCCTCAGCAAGAAGTGAAGAATGAGAGCAAGCTTGTAGGTGACTCCGGATATTACTGCTACCACAGAAAAAATCACTTTGCTAAAGATTTCATGTTGAGGAAGCTGTCTGAGAAGAAGGATGGAGAAGATGATGAAGCGTACCATATGCGCAAGCTGGAGGAAATAAAGAAGAAGAAAACTTCTAACAATTCAATGAATGCTTTAATTGCACAGGAGAATATAGTTAATGACGATTTTGGAGGAGTAGAGATTTGGTCTACCGACTCTAAGGATGAAGAAGTTCGCAAGCCCACACATGGTAGAGCTTTTGTGGCGAAGGAGGACATTGCTAAATTTAGTGGAAGGTGTCTGATGGTGACTACTGGAGTGTCACAAATGAGAGGCTACAACACAGATAGCGGGGATGATGAAGCGAAAAAGAGGAAGGATAGATGCTTCACAGCGAAACCAGTTGGAGAACATATCAACGAATGTGGTCAGTTGATCAAGAAGGTAAATTCTATCTTGAAAACACTCAAAATACACGTTTTTGACTATGAAAAGAAATTAAAAGATTTACAATCTAAATTTTCTAGTCTAAGTGGTTGTCTAAAACAAACTTGCCTCACAAGTACTAACCTAACTGATCAAATTAGTAGGGTGTCTTCCAAGAGTGAGGAGCGAAAGATATGGATAGAGTAGAAGAAGTTAGAGTTGGTTAGGGCAAGAGACAAATTAATATATCTGCAACGTAACAATTTGAAATTTTTACAAAAAAGGAATATTTTCTGTTTGATTGCTAAGCATCTTTATACTAACATTACTAAGTTGCATCTAGATTGCGATATTGGCAAAAAGATTCACAAAATGATTTTGCCCTTCCTTGAACTGAAGGAAGACGAAATAGATGATGATTGTTATAAATGTGAATCAATTGTCTCGTCAGAAGAAACTACTGATGGCTATAGGATTGGTCGGGTCAAAATTGAGTCCTTTATTAAGTCAAAAGACCACAAGGACATGCTTAAAATTTTATTGGACGAAAATGATAAGTTGAAAATTAAGACTGAAACCGTACATAATTTTGATCTTGTACCAAATTAAGTTCAGAACACAAGATTGATATTGACGACACTTCTGAATTTGACGAGGACAATGATATGAGTGAAATTATGTAGAGGGCGTGGATGACTATTCTGAATTTGTTAAAACCGAACCCGAACCAACAAAAGTCCTTATATCTAAAAACTCAGTTGAGTTCGCTCGATCATCTAGAGACCAAAACAAAGTCCTGAAAGAAAAGGTTGTAGTATACTGAAAGATACAAACTGTACCAAATCAAGTGTACGCCACCACTGGGGTTACCAAGAGGCAAACTGTTGAGCTAACTTCCTTGGTAGATGAAGATAATGTTGATGGTTGTGATGAGTATTTTTGGTCTGCGCCTATTGATAATGCAGATGAAACGAAAGGATTATAGGAACGAACCTCCTAGAGGGTAAATGTAACACCAAAATTTTCAAATAATTTTTCACATTTTAAAAACACACTTTCATTCATAATTGCTATAAAAATATCATTGTATCACATAACAATCCAAAACAACACATCCAAAGATCATAATATATAAAAGCTCCTCATGTGTGTACTGATCATGCCGGCGCCTTCCCGCGATCCTCACTGGTACCTGAAACACATAACGCAACACTATAAGCATAAATGCTTAGTGAGTTCCCTAAAATACCACACAACACATATTAGCCACTCGAGACTATAACTCTGCTTGACCCTCTGGTCAATGTGTCTCAGTGGGACCCTCCAGTCTCAAAACTTTATGGGCCATTTGACCGTAATTCTGTGGACCTTCCTGTCACGGACCAAGTTTGTGGAAAATTCTACAATCGTCTAGAGAACTCCGGAACAATCAAGTATACTCGAGAAGTCTCCGAAAAGATCAGGAATGCTCTACGAGACCCTGGAAGATGCTAGAATATTGTAGATGTTCGTGGAACAAAGGAGAACGATCCGGAATAATCAAGAGGAAGCTAGACGAAGCTAGAACGACCCGCAAGACTTTGGAAGGATCTAGAACACGCTAGATCATACAAGAACGATTTGGATAATGTCGTGACGACTTAGAGATTTCTAGAGCATCGTATACAAGTCTACCATATTCTAGAGTCATGTAAAATCCATGTATATAATAGGAAGAGTCTAGATTAGTCATGAATGATCGGGACCTAGAATCTTCCATTTGAGGAGGTGTAAGGTTCCTATAAATAAGGGGGAGGACTCATTTGTCCAAACCATCAAGAAGTTGCCTTGTAAAGAAGTTGAGTTATATAATAGAAGCTTTATTGAAGTGTCCCTTGTCGTAACTCTTGCTTCCTATGTTTGTTAGTACATCTAGATCGTCGAAGTTAGCCTGACTTAGTCGGAGAAGCACTAAGTGGCACACGGTATTGACTAGTCTAAAAGAGTCATCCTGTGACATTCCGGTCCTAACTCTGTAAACTTTGAAACATACATAACATAAATCACATAGAAATCACATCATGCAAAAGCATACAAATACTCTGTCACATAACTCTAATTACCACTCTACGTAATGTATAGTGAGAAGACTCACCTCGGGTAACTCGGTAATCTCGAACTCTATAAAAATCTGGTCTAGCCTCCGCCTAATCATATGAAATAAACACTCTTAATCAATACATATATCAAGGCTAGACTATTCCCTCTCTTAGTACTCTTAGAAGGGTAAAAGACCATTTTACCCCTTTCATGGCTCAAAGACCCTAAAGTTGACCAAACCCTAAAAGTGAAAAAAAGTCAACTCCCCGGGTTACGCTGCGCGTACCAAACATGTACACTGGGCGTACCCGACATCCTCACAGAAACAGGGTACGCGACCCCTTACGTCGCGCGTACTGGGATTACGCCCCGCGTAACTCCCATTTTCAGACTCTTAAGCTTGTGAGGTCTTAAACAGTTAAGACAGACGTCGAACTTCTAGATCTGACCATTTCTAAGCCTCTTAATTCATAAAGTTGGTGACTTTAAGCCTTTGCATGGCTGGACAAGTCACTAACACCCAAAACATTTCATTTCCAACCCTAGAAAGCTCATAACTCAAGCATGACCCCATAACAACGACCAAGTTGGGATTTTTATGGATCTTTAACACAAATATCACTGAAATGGGACATATATAGGTCCATGGAGTCCATCACACTCATAAAGTCTCCACCTTTGGGACTTTTAACCCTAGAAATGGCCCATGCAACACCAAATCAAAATAAAGAGGAAAGTTTTGAACTTTATGCCTCTAGTTGAAGCTTCTTCCACTGGAGATCTCAGATCCAAGCTTACACCTCAAGCCCTAGCCTCCACAAGCTTCTCTCCTTCTTCTTCATTAACACACCAAGGCACTTTTATCTCAAAACACTCACACACACACACACTTAGGGACGGGGGAAGGCTCTTTTAGGGTTTCACTCTCTGATATGGTGGCTGATAAATGAGCCTTAGCATCCCTTATATAGTGCACAAGCCAAATATTAGAGTTTGCATCTGGACCCTCTACGCCCAGTGTAACCCTGGGTACGCCCAGCGTACCTAGGCGAGTCTGCGTCCAAATTATGCGCATGAGTATGCGCAGCATACTCCCCAGTACGCCCCACGTACTCATTTGCCACAAAATCCACTCAAGGGCCAAAATTGACAACTTTGACGAAAGAGAAGGGCTAAATAGCCTTACCTGAATTTCGGGATGTTACAACTCTCCCCCACTAGAATCAGACATCGCCCTCGAAGTCTCATTCCGAAAACAACTCTGGATGCTGCTCCCGCATCTCTTACTCCGTCTCCCAAGTTAGCTCGGACCCCCTCCAATGCTGCCACTGGACCTGAACCAGAGGCACCTCCTTGTTTCTCAGAAGCTTGACCTTCCGGTCCAAGATCGAGATTGGTCTCACAACATAATTCAGTCCCACGTCCACCTGGATATCCTCCAACGGCACCACTGCCGACTCGTCAGCTATACACTTCCTCAGCTGAGACACGTGGAAGGTATCATGAGTCTGGCTCAAATCCGCATGTATCTCCAATCAATATGCTACCCTTCCCACCCTCGCGATCACCCTAAACGGTCCAATGTACGGGGGCCCCAACTTGCCCCTTTTCCTGAATCGGATCACACCTTTCCAAGGAGACACTTTCAAGACTACAAAATCTCCAACCTGAAACTCGAGCCTGGATCGACGCCTATCCGCGTAACTCTTCTGCCGACTCTGGGCCGTCAGCAACCTATGTCTAACCTGTTGTATATGCTCTGTCGTCTGAAGCACTATCTCAATGTTGCCCATCACTCGCTGCCCTACCTCTCCCCAACAGATGGGAGTCTGACACCTCCTCCCATACAACAACTCAAAGGGAGGCATACCAATGCTCGAATGGTGGCTGTTGTTATAGGAAAACTCAGCCAAGGGCAAACACGTGTCCCAAATCCCTTCGAAATCCAATACACATGCCCGAAGTATGTCCTCGAGCGTCTGAATCGTCCACTTCCACTGGGGAACCTCAAGTGGCTGCAATTTGCCATGTGGACACTGGTGCTCGGCCTTAACCCTACGACAAGTCAATCACCTCTCTACAAACCACGCCACATCCCTCTTCATACAGGGCCACCAATAGTCTCTTTTCAGGTCCAAATACATCTTAGTGGCCCCGGGATGGATCGAAAACCTCGACCTGTGCGCCTCCTCCATCAAAATGAAACGTGCCCCGCCCTCAAATGGCACCAAATCCGGCCTTGGAAGGTCATAAGCCCCTGGCTATCGACAATGACCTCAGATATCTGTCCAATCACCCGCTCTCGCTTGTGGTTCTCCGATCTCGTGGCCTCTACCTGGGCCTCCCAAATGGTGTCCAACACCGAAGTCATCTCGCAATGGGGCACTCTCTGCTCTGCGACTCAAGGCATCGGCTACCACATTAGCCTTGCCCGGGTGGTACAGGATCTTACACTCATAATCCTTTACCACATCCAACCATCTCCTGTGACGCATGTTCAGGTTGGGCTGATCCATCAGATACTTCGAGCTCTTGTGATCCGTGTATATGGTACACCGAACCCCATACAAATAGTGACGCCAAATCTTGAGGGAGAACACCATAGCCCCCAACTCCAGATCGTGAGTAGGATACCTCGTCTCATGAGGCTTCAGCTGCCTCGATGCGTATGCTATCACATGCCCTCTCTGCATCAGCACCGCACCCAATACCGATATCGACGCGTCACAATATACCACAAAGTCCTCCATTCCCTCAAGAAGGGCCAACACTGGCGATTTGCACAATCTCTGGCGAAGTGTCTCGAATGAGGCCTGCTGCTCCGGGCCCCAATTGAAAGCCACACCCTTCCGGGTCAGTCTGGTGAGAGGAACAACAATTCTGGAGAAATCCTGGATGAATCTCCGATAATAACCAGCCAAACCCAGGAAACTACTAATCTCTGAAGGGGATCTCGGCACCTCCCAACTCATCACTGCCTCAATCTTGGCCGGATCGACGAATATCCCATTCTGGTTGATGCGGTGTCCTAGAAATTGTACCTCTCGTAACCAGGAATCGCATTTGGAGAATTTGGCGTAAAGCCTCTCCGATCTCAGAACTCCAAGGATCTCTCTCAAATGCTCCTCATGCTGCTCTCTGGATCTCGAATACACCAATATATCATCAATGAACACGATCACCGAACGATCCAACATCGGCCTGCACACCCTGTTCAATGGATCCATGAGCGCCGCCGGTGCAATTGTGAGCCCGAAAGGCATCACCACGAACTCGTAATGCCCGTAACGAGTCTTGAACACTGTCTTCTGGATATCCTCATCACGCACCCTCATCTGATGATATCTAGACCTCAAGTTAATCTTGGAGAACCAAGACGCTCCGTGCAACTGATCGAACAAATCGTCGATCCTCGGTAAGGGGTAACGGTTCTTGACCGTCAGCTTGTTCAACTCCCGGTAATCAATGCACATCCGGTGTGAACCATCCTTTTTCTTGACAAAAAGGATCGGTGCTCCCCATGGCGAGCTACTCAGCCGTATAAACCCCTTTCCTAGCAGCTCCTGAAGCTGCAAGGATAACTCCTCCATCTCTGGAGGTGCAAGGTGATAGGGCGCCTTGGCGATAGGCGCTGCCCCCGAAACCAAATCGATAGGGAACTCCACCTGCCTCTCGGGAGGCATACTCGGCAACTCCTCGGGGAAAACATCCGGGAACTCACGCATTATCGGGACCTCATCGACCGACCTCGGTCTCTCTGCACCTACTCTCGTATCCACCACATAAGCCACAAACCCACTACAACCCTGCTGTAGACTCTGCCTCGCTCTCGTGACTGAACTAAATGCTGACCCAGAATGGGTACCCTCGCTATAAACCGTAAGAACTCCCCCACTAGGGTCTCGTATGGTCACCAGCTGTCGCTCGTAGTCGATAACCGCTCCAAATCTGCTCAACCAGTCCATGCCCACGATGACACAGATATCTCCCATAGCAATCGGGACCAAATCAATCGGAAACTCAACGCCGAAGATCTCGAGTACACATCCTCAAATCACCTTAGTAGCATACACCACTCTCTCATCAGCCATGGAAACTCGCAAAGGTCGACTCAACGCCTCTCGACGAATACTGATGTGCTGACTAAAGGCTAACGACACAAAAGACCGACTCGCACCCGAATCAAATAACACCAAAGTAGGTACAGAACTCACAAGAAATGTACCTACGCATATCATAATATAAGCATAACACCACAAACTCAAAATAAACAGATAAAAGAATACATACCACCCGCAACATCGGGTGCTGCACGGACCTCCTCCGCTATCAACTGGAAGGCTCTCCCACGAGCCTTCGGCGCCTCGGCCTTCAGCAGCCAACTCTTTGTAGCTCGAACGGCAACAGGGTCAGATCCCTGAGATGCTCCCTGAGCTGACCCCCCAACTGCGGACACTCAGACTTCCGGTGTCCGATCTGGTTGCAGTGAAAACAGACTGCAAAACCCTTGGGGAAATCCTTGGCCATGTGCCCCTCCTTGCCACACTTGTAGCAAGATCCTGCCCTACACACCCCCTCATGACTCTTTCCGCACTTGCCACAAGTGCGGCCCTTCTGGTTCCCCGATCTCGAATCGGTAGGCTTAGCCCGCTTGGTAGCCGGTTGCGACTATGTCAGTCGCCGATCCATCCCTTGAGACTCCGCCTCCTCCCTGGCCTGAGTCTCTAGGTCAATCTCCCTCTTCCGGGCATTTTCCTAAAGCTCGGCAAATGTCTGGTATGTCGAGTTCTCCAAGAACACGCGAATGTCTCTTCTCAAAATGCTCAAATATTTGCTCATGCGTGCCTGCTCGGAAGACACGTGCTTAGGGCAGAACATCGCCCTTTCATGAAACATCCTGGTGATCACTATAACAGACTCGGTAACCTGCTTGAGGGTCAAGAACTCCTGGGCCAAATGTTCCCTTTCCACCGGGGGAACGTACTCATCATGAAACATAGTGGTGAACCTCTCCCAAGTCACCGCGGCAAGCTCTGCAAAAGAAAAGTGCGCTGTCACAAACTTCCACCAATCCTTCGCCCCCAAGTGAAGCTGGTTCAGCGCGAACCGAGCTCTCAGATGCTCCGGACAAGAACACGCTCAGAAGCATCCCTCAATATCAGAAATCCATCTCATCGCAACAATTGGATCTTGTGTCCCATCAAACTCTAGTGGCTTCTTGTTGCTAAATTCTCGGTACAGCAACGAGTCACCCCCCTGTGGCCTCGCAACAGCAACGGCTACGGTGGCCACAGCAACAGCAGCATCAGTGAGAGCGGCATAATGCTCATCAAAAGTCTCGATCAGGGTGGTCTTGATAGGCCCAAACATCTCTGGTATCTCAACTCGGATGGCAACAACCACCTCCTCGTGAATCAATCTGCGAATCTCCTCGTCGCTGACACCACTGCTCTCAGGTGTGTGGCGTGTCCCAACCATGATGTCTCTCTGAAATACAACACAAGATATCAGAGACTCGCTCGAGTGTACACACACTCGATATCCCATTCCTACTTCATCCCTGGTACCCTAAGGATTCTTACTTGGGCTGTGCACTGATCCAGTGCCTTCGGTAGTACGGGCCCAATACTACCGTCCACACCGCATCAATATTCACCCTAAGTCCTCCTCCTAGGATCCCAAGTCCTAAGTACTCTACTCTCTCTATACATAGTCTACTCTCTAGCAGATCTCTCATAAGCTCCTCGCCGCTATCTATTCACTCTCAAGCATCTCCTAGCAGCAAAACCCCTAGGATAAGGCATCACAAATCAGGCCACTCTAGTCCTAATAAGAATACCTAGCCTACTCAAGCATGCATAACATATCTCTTAACTCATAATGTAAGGGTATTTTGGGAAATCATTGTTCGAGCGCTGGCTGATCATACACACTGCTCTGCTCTGCTCTTTCAAAAACCTTTTACTCTTGAGAAAAATTTTGTGAATTTTATTTTGAAAATCCCTCAAATCCTCAGTTTGAGTTCAGATACACCCGAAGGTGCACCCGAATCCCTCAAACCAAGGCTTTGATACCAACTTGTAACACCAAAATTTTCAAATAATTTTTCACATTTTAAAAACACACCTTCATTCATAATTGCTATAAAAATATCATTGTATCACATAACAATCCAAAACAACACATCCCAAGATCATAATATATAAAAGCTCCTCATGTGTGTACTGATCATGTCGGCGCCTTCCCGTGATCCTCACTTGTAACTGAAACAGATAAAGCAACACTATAAGCATAAATGCTTAGTGAGCTCTCCAAAATACCACACAACACATATTAGCCACTTGAGGCTATAACTCTGCTTGACCCTCTGTTCAATGTGTCTTAGCGGGACCCTCCAGTCCCATAACTCTGTTGGCCCTCTGGCCCTAACTTTGTGGACCTTCCGGACCTAAATCTGTAAACTCTGAAACATACATAGCATAAATCACATAGAAATCAAATCATGCAAAAGCATACAAATACTCTGTCACATAACTCTAATTACCACTCTACGTAATGTATAGTGAGAAGACTCACCTCGGGTAACTCGGTAATCTCGAACTCTGTAAAAATCTGGTCTAGCCTCTGCCTAATCATATGAAATAAACACTCTTAATCAATACATCTATCAAGGCTAGACTATTCCCTCTCTTGGTACTCTCAGAAGGGTAAAAGACCATTTTACCCCTCTCATGGCTCAAAGACCCTAAAGTTGACCAAACCCTAAAAGTGAAAAAAAGTCAACTCCCCGGGTTACGCTGCGCGTACCAAACATGTACGTTGGGTGTACCCGGCATCCTCACAGAAACAGGGTACGCGACCCCTTACGCCGCGCGTACTGGGATTAGGCCCTGCGTAACTCCCATTTTTAGACTCTTAATCTTTTGAGGTTTTAAACAGTTAAGACACACGTCCAACTTCTAGATCTGACGATTTCTAAGCCTCTTAATCCATAAAGTTGGTGACTTTAAGCCTTTGCATGGCTAGATAAGTCACTAACACCCAAAACATTTCATTTCCAACCCTAGAAAGCTCATAACTCAAGCATGACTCCATAACAACGACCAAGTTGGGATTTTTATGGATCTATAACACAAATATCATTGAAATGGGACAGATCTAGGTCCATGGAGTCCATCACACTCATAAAGTCTCCACCTTTGGGACTTTTAACCCTAGAAATGGCCCATGCAACACCAAATCAAAATAAAGAGGAAAGTTTTGAACTTTATACCTCTAGTTGAAGCTTCTTCCACTGGATATCTCAGATCCAAGCTTGGACCTCAAGGCCTAGCCTCCACAAGCTTCTCTCCTTCTTCTTTACTAACACACCAAGGCACTTTTAGCTCAAAACACTCACACACACACTTAGGGACAGAGGAAGGGTCTTTTAGGGTTTCACTCTCTGATATGGTGGCTGAGAAATGAGCCTTAGCATCCCTTATATAATGCACAAGCCAAATATTAGGGTTTGCATCTAGACCCTCTACGCCCAGCGTACCCAAGCGAGTCTGCGTCCAAATTAAGCGTATGAGTACGCGCAACGTACTCCCCAGTACGCCCCACATACTAATTTGCCACAAAATCCACTCAAGGGCCAAAATTGACAACTTTGACAAAAGAGAAGGGCTAAATAGCCTTACCTGAATTTTAGGATGTTTTACTAAAAGGCAGATACATGGCTAAACCAATCAATAAGCCATCAAACTTCGCTAAAGCAAGTACAAGTGGTACTAAAGAAATTCAAAGCGAACCTGCGAAGATAGTCAGCGAATCCTCCTCATTGAAGAGCGCAGCTCATGGAGAAAGACCGAAGCTGAAAGTAAACATTCACAAGTCTCAAAAGCAACTGTATGAGTAGAAACGCCAGCAAAACAGGAGATATCAAAAGAATCTAACTGAGAGGAAGAGGTTTTGGCAATCCTAAAACTCCAACTATATTCTCAATGAAAAGGCGTCCAATCCAAAGACGAAAGTAAGTACAAAGGCAAACTCTGATCAATGCTCTCACTGCCAATCCTATAGTAAGAAGAACTAAAAGAGCAGTTTCGAAAGGTAGCCTATGTGGAAGGATTGCAACACAATCTCATAAGTGTTTCACAATTGGTTGTGGGGACTAGCCTGAAGGTCTCTATTGATGATGAGGGATTTGAGATCATAGAAAAGAAAACTAAGACAGTTATGTTGAAGTCCCAACATAAAGGCAAAATGTATCCATTAAATCTAAACCCGATACGAGGGAAGCCTGATGTATGCCTTCTAATGAAAGCTCATTCTGATGAAAGCTGGCTATGGCACCAAAGGCACTCGCACCTTAACT
This sequence comes from Lactuca serriola, assembly GCF_051521515.1. Taxonomy (NCBI): domain Eukaryota; kingdom Viridiplantae; phylum Streptophyta; class Magnoliopsida; order Asterales; family Asteraceae; genus Lactuca; species Lactuca serriola. Next base: position 83,475,878 of record NC_136416.1, on the reverse strand, counting down.
TCAAAGATATCGAGAAGCTAGTTCTTAGTGATCATGTGCGAGGACTTCCACTTCTCAAGTTTGACAAGGAGCATCTGTGCGCTGCATGTGAAATGGGAAAGCAAAGCCAAAAAAGTCACCACACATGGGTTAACACAAAGATCATCGAACCCCTTGAGCTCCTACATATCGATCTGTGCGGTCCCTCCGCCATAGAAAGCATCGGTGGTAATAAGTACATTCTTGTAATTGTCGATGACTTTTCTCGCTTCACCTGGGTTTTCTTTCTTAAACAGAAATGAGTGGAAACTACAAAGCTCAAAACCTTTATAAATCAAGTGGATATAAAGTTGAGAAAGGTAGTAAGAAATGTCCAAAGTGACAATGGGTTAGAATTCAAGAACAAAGAGTTTGAAGATTTTCTGGCCGAAAAGGGAGTAACTCACAACTTCTCCGCAGCAAAAGAACGTTGTTGAAAGACGAAACCATTCCTTGTGCGAAGCCGCCCGAACTAGGCTTAGCTTTGCTTTTCTCCCACTGTATTTCTGGGGTGATGCAATTTCTGCTGCTTGCTATACTCAAAATCGAACTTTCCTCAACAAGCGATTTTCTATCACTCCTTATGAAATTCTAAATAATCGTAAGCCTAATGTCAGGTCTTTCCATGTTTTCGGTTCCAGGTGCTTCATCTTTAACTCTAAATAGAACTGAAACAAGTTTGATGTAAAAGCTTACGAAGGGATTTTCTTTGGCTACTGTCTCACCTCCAAAGCATATAGGGTTCTGAATAAACGTTCAAAGAAAATCAAGGAAACATATTATGTCACATTTGATGATAATTACATGAAGAAACTTCCACCCAGCGAAGGATCAATGGAGGAAATATTTCCAAAAGGAGGTCAAGTCTCGGTTCTAATATCCGACCTGTTGGAAGAGTAAATGTTGCTCTTTGATGAACCGGAGAATGCCATTCTCTCTAAAGCGAAAGCATCTGATAATAAGGTTGACAACTTCAAGAAGATAATTGACAAAGCTGCAAAAGACATGGAAAGCAAATCTCAAGGACTAAGCGAACCTTAAAGTCCAAACGAACCTCAAGGTCTAAACGAACCTCAAGGTCCAAGCAAACCTACACATGAACGCTCCACATTCCAGGGGGAGGGTTCGTCTACACCAAAGAGACCTAGTTTGCATTTCCAGGCAGAGAACCCATCACCAACTATGCACCATGGAAGTCCAATCGAGGGGGAGAACTCTAAACCTGAAATTGTTTCATCATTCGAGGGGGAGAATCATAATACAATTGACGAAGATGTTCAATTAGAATATGAAGAAGAAATAAATGTTGAATTGGATCCTGCTTATGATCCAAACTACCCTCCACTCACAAAATGGACATGAGATCATCTGAAAACACAAGTTATTGGTGAATCATCTGTGGGAGTTCTTACACGCTCTCAACTGAAAGCGAAGCAAACTGCTTTATTCTCTCAAGTGGAATTTTGCATGTTTAATTCGTTTGTCTCCAAGATTGAACTGAAAATAGTTAACACTGCTCTTGATCACTCTGATTGGGTAAAAGCTATGCAAGACGAACTCAATGAGTTTGTGCGAAACCGAGTGTGGAGACTAATTCCTACACCAAAGGATGCATCTATGGTTGGCTTAAAATGGGTATTCCGGAACAAGATGGATAAAGAATGGAATGGGATACACAATAAGGCAAGGCTTGTGGTGAAGGGATATTGTCAGGAAGAAGGAATAGATTATGAAGAAACCTTTTCTCCAGTAGCAAGGTTGGAATCAGTACAGATCTTTCTAGCATACGTTGCTAAAAAAAATTGAAGTTTTTCAAATGGACGTCAGGTGTGCGTTCTAAAATGCGGAACTGTAAGAGACCGTGTACGTTGAGCAACCACCGGGATTTGTGAACAAGAAGTATCCTGATTATTGCTACATTCTGGACAAAGCAGTTTATGGTCTGAAGCAAGCCCTAGAGCCTGGTATGAAATGTTAACCCGCTTTCTTAAAATGTCAAAATTCAAACAAGGTTTGGTTGACCCAACCTTCTTTCGCAAGAAAGAGGGTGACCATTTAATGATCATCCAAATCTATGTCGATGACATCATCTTCATTTCTACGAATCCTAGCCTAACACCTGAATTCCAGAAGTTGATGGAGTCTAAGTTTGAAATGAGCTTAATGGGTCCGATTAACTTTTTCCTTGGATTGAACATTAGAAAGGGACCAGAAGGCATATTTATTAATCAAGAGGCTTACACAAAGACCTTACTGGCGAAGTTCGGTATGATGGGAGATTCTAAGGTTAAGGTTCCAATGGCATTCTGAACGAAGCTAACACCTTCTTTGGAGAAACCGGCTGCTGATATGACCCTCTATCGTCAAATGATAGGGTCCCTAATGTACCTAACAGGTAGTAGACCAGATAATATTTTTTTGTCTGTTATTGTGCCAGATTCCAAGCTACTCCATGCAAACCTCACATGATGGCTGTTAAAAATATCTTTAGATATTTCAAGCGAACCTCGTCTCTCGATCTTTGGTACCCTATGAAATCAGGCTTCTTTGTTCAAGCCTTCTCCGATGCTGATATTGGAGGGTGTGGTCTGGACCGAAAGAGCACAACTGGTGGGTGTCAATTCCTTGATGAAAACCTAGTCAGCTGGCAGTCCAAGAAACAAATGTGTGTATCCTTATCTACGTCCGTAGCTGAATATATCGCTGCAACATCTTGCACTTCACAGGTAATATGGATACAAAGCCAACTTAGAGACTATGGTCTGAACATGAAGAAGATTCCCCTCTATTGTGACTCAGAAAGCGGTATTCGAATATGTCACAACCTAGTGCAACACTCAAAAACGAAACATATAGCACTAAGGTACCACTTTATCAACGATCATGTAGAAGATGGTAACGTTGAAATCCACTTTGTTCGATCTGTTAACCAATTATCTAACATCTTCACGAAAGCCCTACCCGAAGCAAGCTTTATTAAAATAATCCACGACTTGGGAATGATGGAAGCTGAATCAGTACTGAAACCTCTTTCACCTCATTAAAATTTGACAAGCGAAATAGAGCGAACGCTTGGTCTATTTTGGTTCCGGATTTTTCGGGGACCGAAATGAACTAAACGCTTGGTCCATTTCGCTTCATTACTCCAAAGGTGAAATTTCGGTTGTATATTCTGTACTCTATGGATATCTTTTCGTATAGTTTATCCTCTGTTTTTAATGTCTTTTCATAAAATCCAAAAATATTCTCTTTTCTGTTTTTTCTTTCTTTTTCAGAAAAATCAAAAATCCAAAAATACTCAGTTTTGTTTTGTTTTATTTCAATTTATATTTCACAAATTAATAAAAAATTACCAAAAATATTATACTAAAAGGTTCATGGACAACTTCATATGATGGAGCCGGAGCAGGTATAACTCTCTTTCTCTTTGTACTAGCTATGAGTCCCTAGAAACATGTTGTTGCATGTTGTACAAAGCCTCAAAGACTATGAGTGAAGCCTTACTGATTCGATATATACCAATCGATTCTTCCCAATCAGGATGCTAAACTCACTTAAGTCACGAGCTACCTTACTCTTCTCATATCAAGTTAAGAGTTATCTGCTTGGTCACTTTCGCATAGCAGAGGAACATTTGGTTCTTTAACCACCTCAACTCTTTTCTTTTCTCCATCACATTTCATTTCATAATTGTAACCCTTGAGACTCTCAGCATTTACCATTGAGGTTTATGGTTACACAACATCTGTGTTCATGATCATAGTTTCGTTTCACCACGTACTATGTGAAACCCAAAATCCAATACCTTAACTGAATTGACGGTGAACAATCAAATGTTCTAGCATTCACCAAATATTTAAATAATAACCACTTTCGGTTGTCATTTTTGAGAAATCTCTTTTTAATTTTTGCACGATCTTTATGAAATTGTCTAACACCAAGACCTTTCTACCCGAAAGATCCAGTTTGTTTTTTGTTTTTGAGATTACCTCTTTATCCCCAAGTCACTGAAAATTGATACTACCTACTTGTTCTTAGGCTACACTGGCCTCACAAGTACTTCTTTCGACTTTCGGTCTTATATCAAGTTCCGTAGTTTGGTTGAAGTGAAATCCACCCTTATAGCCTTATACTCAAAAGATGCCTTTCAATGCCTCTTAACAAGCATTTTATCGTAATTCAACGGGAAACCACACAGAAACTTCTCAGTCATTAAAGACATCACTAATATCCCACATAAATAACTTGCTTTATTTCTTTTTCTTTGGAACTTTCTTGCACGAAGTTCTTTATGATCTTCAAAAGTATGGTTTCTTGTTTCCATAGCAATATTCTATCTTATTGTTTCACTTATATAACACAACAGAGGTCTTATTATTTAGGAAGTAACAGGTGCTTGCTCAGTCTTTTTGCGCATAAGAAAAAATAGGAGGATTACTTTCAAAGAGGAAGTTGAAACGATTGGTTACTCTGCAGAGAAGTTGGATGGATAAGATTCAAATACATGTGCATGAGAGATAGAACGTCACCTGTTGTCATGCCGACTGACATGCTTTTTGGGGGTTTACAATTGTCAAATCATGCCTAATTAGGTTGATTCCATGATATAGACCATAAATAATGGTCAAATTTTAAACAATTCATCTCGTCACACTAAGATTTCTTGTCGGAGATTCGGGACGATTATCACTCACTGAGCCATGGAGAAGTTTCAAGTTCTAGTTATGGAAGATTCCTTAACATCTAAGGTTGCTACGTTTCACACCACCAAAGTTATTGTGGTTGATTTCACAAAATTTTCTTTTATTGGTTCAATTCCAGAGTCCATGTATCAATGTGTTTCCAAGGCCAGCAAGTTAATTAGTGAGTACAAAAAGCTTCCAGCTACGGGGCCGAGACCGTTAACCACAGAAATGCAACAATCGCTTGATATGGCAGACAAACCAGCCAAACGGGGCAAGAAAGGGGATACGAGGAAATAAATTCAATAAGGGCCCTCTTCTAAACCTGTAACACCAAAGAAGCGAAAGGGTTCCACTACAGATCCTTCGGTTCCTAAGAAGAAAAAGTTGAAAAAGATGGCCCAAAAGGCGAAAGCTCCATCATCTAGTGATAGTGACTATGTTCCTTCAGAAAATTTATCAATGAGAAGTTCTGGGTTACTCGTGGTTCAGATGATTCGGCTCCTGATTTTTCTCTTACTGATTTGCCGAATCTCAACCCTCATGACTGCATTTTGTTGACTAATATTCACTTGTCAAATGAGCAGAAGTATGAACCCATTCTTGATCATATAAAGAGAATTTTGTTTTTGTATATACATGAAGTAACGAAGCTTGATCAAGCGATCGCTGCTGCTCTGAGGAAGAAGCCCTCTGTAAAACCCATTGGCAGGGTTAGTTATGTGAACAAGATGAGTATGGACAAAATTGACACCGAACATTTGACGGTGATGCTCATAAAAGATGTTGGAGGTTCGGCTCCTCCATTAAAGTGCATGTTCACTTTGTATGACAAGCATCTGTTTTCCACTGCTGCTCTTGAACACGTTTTGGATATAGTCAACAGATGCAAATCCAATGATGATGCTTCAAAGAAGATCTTCAACGACATAAATCTGTGGTACATCAACTTCCGTCATACTATTCTGGCTTTGATACCAAAGTTGTTTAAAGCAGTTTAGAAGACTATTCAGGTTGTGCCACATTAATCTCTCGCCTCAATTGACGCAAAGGGGGAGAATGTTGGGTTTAAGATGTTGCGTCATTGGGCCTTTAGCTCGGTCCATGATAGTCATGGTTTGGGCATGTCTATTCGTGTTTAGTTTATTAGGGATTAGTATAAATGGTGCATGTGTGCATCGTTCTTAGTACGCTTCTCATTTATTATTCTCATTATTGTAGTGTAACCCTAGCACACCTCTATAGTAGTACTTCTTTATCGAGCTCTTCTGAGGTGTGGCAGATTAATCATTCAGCACTTGTTTGGTTTATTGTGTGTGTTCACGCTTTTATTTACTTTCTTCATGGCACCTCCTCCACCATAGTGTGAGCTGGGAGCAGCTCCGAAAAGCGAGGCCTACTTAAATAAGTAATGAGCTTTCAACAACGTTAACAACACTACGAAGAAAGTAAACTATGGTTTCCCACTGATATGATCATAGGTGAAATCCAACCCCTTCTCTGCTCCTTTCCTGACCCTTTCTAAGCTCTTGGATCCTACCCTGCGCCTCTCTAGGCTTCGCTATCGCTCATGACTGGTATATGGATCTCTCTATGTAGTGGTCGGCCTTCTAGAAGCTCTTGATTTGCATGTTAAGAATCTATTCGATCTTAAAAGAGTTTTCGACTCATCATTCTTAATACATGATGTGATGAGATCAGATTTTGATGTTTTGTAGCATCGATGAAAGGAAGCTTAAAGGAAAAGCATGCTGAGTCTGATTGCGAAGAGATAGATTTTGATCACATGATTTGATGATCAGAGTTTTGAGCTACTGCTTAGGAGTTATGATAGACTGCTTAGGAATATTTAGGAACATAGTTTTCATTTGTAATTGCATTGTAAGGACAAGATTTTCTACAATTTTATAAATAAAGAAATTTTTTGAGTTTATCTTATTTTATATTTCCTTGCAATGGAATTTGTGAAAATTAATTTTTATGTATATTCTAGCAATGTTGGAAAGTGGATTTGATTCTTTCGTTTGTGGCAGTGTCTAAATTTACCAATTAAGGAAAGATTCTCATCACCAAAGTTTCAGTTCGACAGAAACTTGTAATCATGCAACTTGTATTGTATGATGAATGAGAACCTTCATCATTGGGAAATTAAGACTAATTCCTTGTTCACATATAGATGTGAGTCTAGTGAAGGACTAGGGGATCTAGTACAAATTGTTGTGTATTGGTCGGGTCTACCACAAAGAACGATGAGACTATTTGTCATGATTTACTAAAATCTTAGTGAATATGATTATGCTTACATGATTAAGTGTAATTCTGAATCATTGGAAAAGTTTCAATGTATAGCAGAACGAATAAGAAGAATCAGTTAGGCAGAAAGATAAAAGTTTCTCCAATCTGAAAGGAAAGGAGAGTACTTTAGCATCGTGTTTTATGATCATCCAAATGATTATGGAACCATATCACAATTGATCCCCTAAGGACATCTTAGTGCATTTGTATGGCTAAGAAGAGGAATCGAGAATTGTTGAAATGGTTAAATCAATTAACGTGAATCATACTTCGTTCCAAAATCAAGTATTAGAGTCATACTCCAAGATTGTGACTTGAGTGACATGTGTTAATTAACACATTTGAAATTTGTATTTGTGATGTTTTAGACAAGACAAATACCAGTTAAGACCAATTATATGAACTATCATTCTTGATAAGAACCCGCACTAACTCTTGAATATTTATTTGTCAAGGAATGTGTCTTGACAAAAGAATCTTATATGTCATGAGGTCTGTGGGAGTCCTTGTTGGATTAGTGTCTAAGTCCATAACTATTTTGGTATGTACTTGACCCGATGGTGCATGGTCCTTTTGGATTCCCTTCACCAAAGCAACTTGATAGGATGAATTATGGAGAGAGAGGATTAATTATGATTTATTAATATATTATGAGAATAATATATTAAAGGAGAATTCATATTGTTTAATTAATATTAGTCAATAATTAATTAAAAATTAATTTTTGTGGCTAAAAGACATTAATTAAACTTAAGGGATTGGAACTGTCAATTTTGTGATAGTTGAATATTTGGCTAAGGGACTCCATAGAGGATGGAGTGGACGAATTCTATGGGGAAACCCATTAGAAATCGTCCAAGGCCTCTAAGGAGGGAGTCCATGGGCTGCTTAGTGCCTAAGCAGTCAAATTAGGGTCAAATTAGGGTTTCCTTGTTAGATAACCCAAATAGCCTCACATATTTAAGGAAACCTAGAGCACCAAAAATGTGGTGAACTGATTCCTTAGGGATTCTACACATTTCTGGGTGCCTCCTCTCTTCTCATTCTTCATCCTCTTGCTCTTGGTGTTTGTGAGCCATTAGAGGAGTGACACTTGTGACTCTAAGCTTTCTAAAGCCAAATACAAGGAGGATTTGAGATTGTTATTACTACATAACAATCAAGATATGATCTAAACCCTAATTCATATATTAATATTGATTATCATATGCTAGATCTAGGGTTCAAAGTCTTGGATGAATGCATGTACAATAGAGAAACCTAGATCCAAGCATTAGGGTTTGCATGAGCACATAGGATGTTCTTATGGCTAAAACCCATCAGTGGTATTAGAGCCTTGATTGGTTTCTATTATATTGATGCCTTGTTTATTTGTTCAAGCTTTGAAAATCGTTTTTTGTGCCCCTGACTGATGAACTCGACGAGTTCCATAATGGACTCGGCGAGTTCGAGCGTCAGTTAGAGCTGATTTCGGGATTTCTTGCTGTTTTGCTTGAGGATACTTGCCTTAATTGCTTTGGGTCATTAATATCCGAATTTTATCATATATTTGAGTATATCATTGACCAAACAAAAGATAATTACCATTTGATTGAATGATAATTTCCTTATATAATAATAATTGATTATTTGAATTAAATTGGTATATTGTCTTGCAAGTAATATTGATTTGGTCAAATTTAGATAATCATTAAATTAATTTTTTAATTTAAATTATTTGCTATTTGATCCTTTGTGTTTTGAAAAGTTTCAAAACTTGCCCTCAAGTTTTGGAATTTAAATTTTTTACTAAAAGGTTTGATTTGAAATATTTAAATTCTAAACCCTAATGATTTGAAATGTTTCAAAAACTTGCCCTCAAGTTTTGGAATTTAAATTTTAATTAAAAGTTTAATTTTAAAAGGTTGTTAAATTCTAAAACCCTAAGTTTTGAAAAAGTTCAAATTGCACCCTTATGGTTTTATTAAATTAATTAAGTGTATAATTAAAAGAGAGTTAATAAATCCATAGTGATATGGTTTACATTTAATTAAATTAAAAGTATAATTTATTAAATTAGACCACCTAGTATTTTAAAAGTGTAAAATACACCCTTATACTATATATAACATTAAAAGTCTAATATTATAACTTAAACTGCTAGTCTTACCATTAGTAGGCCTCATTCACGAAACCGATCTATAAGGGGGGTATAAGGTTATGGCCTATAAAATGGTCGTTTAATGGGTGTCCACTCTCACCCACCGCTTCCTTGATTGGTGGAGGGTCATTAGCCGAACGGGTAGGATAGGGAAAACCCTTTCCATTAAAAGTATAATTAAGTATAAAGTAACTAAATGTTTTATACAAAATTTCCAATCTTCGTTACTTTAGGCAAAAGTGAATTTGATGCAATTTCATGAACTTACACTTTGTATCCTTGCAAAGACGTTAGTGGAGCATGTGTGGTTAACCGGCACACTAAATGGTTCTAAACAAAGGTTGAAAAGGGTGACTCAATGTTTGTCATTTTTCGGTGGAGCGTGTGTGGTTAACCAGCACATCGAATAGGTGACTGTAACATTGGGGGCACCATGTAAGTTTCATGGTTATTCACACCCTGTTTTCTGATCCTCGGCATCCCAGTCACAAATCGAGGGACATATCGAGATTTAAACATGTCATTGAAAAGTTCAATGAATCTCAAAGGATCTAGGAGTTTTTCACATACATTTAAAACTTAATCTCCTTTTGGTTTTTCATGGTAGAAAATTAGTGAATCGTCATTCACTTACCTTCAAATGTTCTGCAATTTGGGTTACGGCATCCCTCTCCCAAGTTGTGGAATATTGTGTTGGGTCCTAGCCTTAATATCTCATTTGGGTGATTTATTGAGGACTCAATCAATCAACTAACTTGAATTTTCTCCCGTTTTGTAGATGTCAAAGTATGACAACTATGGTCTTCCCAAATCCCGTGGAACAAGTCTTCCACATGAAGATGATATTCCATGATTCGATCGAGGAACACGAGATCATGCTTCACTTCCTCCACCTCCTCCTTTTGTTCTCCCTAACCCACAAGTTCAAAGGTTCAAACTCGCTCAATCCCTTTTAGCAAGTAAACATGAAGAAGGAAAGTCAGTGTAGGCACACGTCCTAGAGATGAAGTCACACATTGATAGGTTAAGAATATTGGGATCCGTTGTCTGTGAGGAGCTGGCTGTTGACTGGGTTCTTCGGTCGCTTCCTGACTCATATAGTGAGTTCGTAAGAGAGTACTATATGATGAATCACGACGTGATCCTCATCGATCTCACCTATATGCTTATTGTTGCTGAATCAAAAATGATTTGGCGCACTGGAAAAGAAAAGTTGATTGGTGGATCTGCCTTCCAGAACTCTATGGATATAGGCAATGGCAACGAAAGGCATGCCATGGTCGAAAAGTTTGATCATAAGATAAAGGCAAAGTTTGAAGTAGGTCCCTGTGTTGTTCCAAAAGAGTCAATTTGCTTTTATTGCCAAGAGAAGGGGCATTGGAGACGAAGCTGCCCAGTCTACCTGAGAGATCTAAGAGATGGGAGAGTCAAGACGTATGACTCTACTTTAGGTAAACTCCACTATCTAACTCCATTAAGCTCCTATTCATTGATTCTTAATACATAATGTGATAAGATTACATTTGAATGTATTGCAGAATCAGAGAAAAGAGAGGAAGCTTGATGGAAGAGCAAGATGAGTCTGATCACGAAGAAATGGATCACGATCGCATGGATTCGAAGATCAGATTTTGAGCTTAGGAAGTTATGATAGAGTTGTTAGGAATATTTGATTACATAGTTTTCAGTTGTTTTTGCATTGTAAGGACATGTTTTCCGCTACTTTTATGAATAAAATAATTTTTGATTTATCTTATTTTGTATATCCTTGCAATGAAATCGTTGTGAAGAAATTGATGTTTGTGTATTTCTATACATGGATATGATCCTTAGTTATGTTATTTATGGTAGTATCAAAATTTTCTAAGGAAAGATTCCCATCAACCAAGTTTCAATTGGACAGAAACTTGGAATCATATGATTTGAATCATGTGATGTATGGAAATCTTGGTACTTAGGAGATTAAGACTAATTCCTTGATCACACAAATATGTGAGTCAAGTGAAGGACTAAAGGAATAGATCACAATGTTGTGCACTAGTCAAGTCCACCACAAATAACAATGAGACTATTCGTCATAATTTACTAAAAGTCTAGTAAATGTCGTTATACTTATAAGATTAAGTGAAATTCTAAATCATTGAAAACTTTCAATGACTAGCAGAACGAATAAGAAGAATCAATGAAGGCAGAAAGATAAAAGTTTCTCCAATCTAAGAAGAAGGGAGAGTAATTTTGTATCAGGTTTTATGATCATCTTAATGATTAAGAACCATATCATAATTGATCCTCTAGGGACATCTTAGTGCACTAAGAAGAGGAATCAGAAATTATTGAAATGGTTAAATCAAAAGGATGAGTCATACTTCGTTCCAAAATTAACTCTTAGAATCGTATTCCAAGATTATGAATTGAGTGACACAAAGTCATCAAGTGTGAAGTAGAAAATTGTTTTTCTTACTCTTGCACGTTTGAAATTGGTAAGTTGTGATGTCTTGGAGAAGACAAAGACCAACAAAGACCAAATGTGTTTAATGTTTTGTCTTGATATAGACACACACTAACTCTTGGATATTTGTTTATTAATAAATGTTTCTTGATAGGAGAATGTAATATATCAAGAGGTTAGTGGGAGTCTGAAGATCTTGAAAAGATTCAAGAACTAATCACTAAGAGTAAACACTAGCGCACGACTTGAGGTTTGTAACCTATCGTGTTGATAAAATTCTATTTCTATGTCAATCTTGTTGAGTGATTATGCATATGAGTTCTACGAGTTCTCAATAGACTGCATAAGGCACACACCTTGATCAATGAAAGTACATTGACTGGCATAGGTGAGCTGCTAGATAACTTGGAAGCAATGGTGGGACCCTTGATGGCAAGAAATTAAGAATGAACAAGTTCTGTCCATAAGAGTTTGAATTTGCCACAAACATTATCTTTCGATTATTGTAATGGCAAATTCACATGGATAGGAACACATACACCATACAATCTAATTCTCATAAGGTTTCTCTCCTTCATGAAAATGATTGTGAGGAAACGCTTTCAATAAGAGAGATTTTAAGGAGATAGCGATTATGTAAATTGCATTCTCAAATTCGATTATGATTACGGCATCTCTTTTCATAGTTCGAATTGTAGGATTTGGCAATTAGTCTGAACATTTGGGACTTAGTAAAATAAGTTCTGAATTAGTTTGACACACATGTGAGCTGTCTAAGGAAAGGTGTGTGATTTTGAGAAGCTTAGATAAAGGCTTATCGAAGTATAAACAATGAACTTTGGAAATCAATAAGTATTGTTTTCTAGAAGTTTAGCTAGTTTCTAAATAAGTGACAAAGCTAGTGGGAGCATAAATGTTATGCTGGAATGGATATAATCATCATGTTAGTGGGAGCATGATTATTATTTAGTATTGCAAGTTGGCAAAATTAATTATAGAAAAACAAAAGTTTCACTTTGCAATGCTGCAGGGGTTGAAAAGTTGTTTTTGCTATAATTAAGGGAGAGAATTTTATACTTTGTTTCTGATCTAAAAGCTTAGATCGAGAAATTTTAATTGAATTTAGTCAAGGGTATATTTATTATTTGCATTCTCAAAGTTCGATTATGATTACGACATACCTCTTCGTAGTTCGTATTTTTTAGAACACGGCAAATAGAAATATTATAAAGATATTATAGTAAGAAACTGGTAAAGTATCACGTTTTTCATTATGAATTGTATCCCATACACTTCAGGTATAGGATCAATTGCATATGCTATAATATTTGACCGTTCTAAAATTTTCCAAATGCCTAGGGCATTTAAAGGGAAAAAGCAAATTGAACCGTTTTTGACTAAAATAATTAAACAACTGCCAAGGACAATCTAAGGTTCGCCAAGGATTGGTCACTTGTGGACAGTTGAAAGTATAGTCATGGATGGACCATACTGACATTATTATGAATAGATAAGATTCTATTTAGAATGAGTTGTCATATGGAAAATATGGAAATATTTCCATATTGGGAGTTGGATATCGAGAATTAATGTCTAGATTAGAAACTTTTATGCAAGAAGGATGTTCAAAGGAATGTACTTTGAACATGAGACTTCATGACTATGGAATTGTCTTGTAACAATCTCCAATAGAGCATTTTGTAATTTCTTTGTCCGAGTCTTGGTGACTTTTGTGCCGTGACATTACGAAATGACCGTTGCATAAAATGTTAGAATCTAACATATTCTAGTAGTGGCGAGAATTTTGTATTCTTACACTAATGGATTAGGAATTGTGTAATAAGGGTGATTGAAAATGTTACTCAATTATACTATTTCACAAAGTAAGGACCATAGGTAAACATAGTGTGCATGTTAAGAGCATGGGACAATTGTTGTTATAATTCAAGTAAGAAGTTGATTACCCGAAACAACAAATAATGAGTAATCAATATGGTGATTAAATAAAATGTTTTATTTATACCCAAAGTTTGGGGCCATATGGGATTAGTATTATTCTTGTGTTTCACTTTGCATGTTTTGACTTCCCGAATAATAAGATTATTCAAGCTCTCCACAGTCGCTCATTCTTTGGAAGTAGGAATGAAACAAGATTGTCATGAATCTAACTGTAGATTGTCTAAAGTGTTTTAGACATAACAAAAGTTTGATGCAGGGTTCATGAGTTTTGCTATAAGAATAGAGCATTGGAATAAACCCACGCTCACTTGGAACGCTTCATGCATTTTATCACGAGTGATTGGTGAGACGATAATATCTTATATTCTTGAAACCGAGATGTGTGAGTTGTATCTTACGAGTCGGTTACACATTGATAATATGTAAACACACCAGTAACTTGGTGTTATAAAACATATTGTTGTGTGTGATTCAGTGAGTGAGTGCAAGCAAGCATTGAGTCAAAGTTTATCCATTACTTTTATCCAAAGTGGGATAAAAGCGATATCTATGGGGCCCTCGATGATTTAGTGATGTCACCTAAGCGCTTGGCCAAGTCGGGACTAAGTTGATGTGTTCAACTGTAGTCTGTTGTCCGTCGTCATAAATCAGAAATCGGGAAACAACACATAAACAGAGAGAATGATTTAAATCAATGTCTCAATCTATATGATATCTAGAATGGAGGAATATATGATCCCTTATCTAAAGGGCGCGTATCTGATAAGATCAGAGTTGACAACGGCTTTTGAAAGCTACGATTGCAGATCAGGATCTGAAGTCATACGCGAATAGTTATTAGACTTATCCAAGTAGGAGACTATTGGATTAGTGTCTAAGTCCATAACTATTTTGGTATGTACTTGACCTGATGGTACATGGTCCTTTTGGGTTGCCTTCACCAAAGCAACTTGATAGGATGAATTATGGAGAGAGAGAGAGAGAGAGAGAGAGAAAGAGGATTAATTATGATTTATTAATATATTATAAGAATAATATATTAAAGGAGAAATCATATGGTTTAATTAATATTAGTCAATAATTAATTAAGAATTAATTTTGTGGCTAAAAGACATTAATTAAACTTAAGGGACTGGAACTGTCAATTGTGTGATAGTTGAATATTGGGCTAATGGACTCCATAGAGGATGGAGTGGACAAATTTTATGGGGAAACCCATTAGAAATCGTCCAAGGCCTCTAAGGAGGGAGTCCATGGGCTGCTTAGGGCCTAAGCAGTCAAATTAGGGTTTCCTTGTTAGATAACCCTAATATCCTTACATATTTAAGGCACCCTAGAGCACCAAAAACGTGGTGAACTGATTCCTTAGGGTTTCTACACGTTTTTGGGTGCCTCCTCTCTTCTCATTCTTCATCCTCTTGCTCTTGGTGTTTGTGAACCATTAGAGGAGTGACACTTGTGACTCTAAGCTTTCTAAAGCCAATTACAAGGAGGATTTGAGATTGTTATTACTACATAACAATCAAGGTATGATCTAAACCCTAATTCATATATTAATATCGATTATCATATGCTAGATCTAGGGTTTAAAGTCTTGGATGAATGCATGTACAATAGAGAAACCTAGAACCAAGCATTAGGGTTTAAATGAGCACATAAGATGTTCTTATGGCTAAAACCCATCAGTCTTAATGGTCTTGAACAGTTTCAGGAACTAATCAAGAATAAACCTATTGTTTATCACTAGCAAATGACTTGAGGTTCGTTACCTATCGTGTTGACATATTCTTGTTTATGTGCCTATTCCGATTAAAGTTGACCATGCATATGAGTTCTATGGGTTCTCAATTGTTTGCATAAGTCAAGGCACCTTGATTAGTGAAAGTTCAATGATCGGTAAGGGTGATTTGCTCAACAACTTGGAAGAGATGGTAGGTCATTGTGCTGCCATGTGGCAAGAAATTAAGATTGAACATGTTCAGTCCATATGAATTTGAATTTGTCTTAGACCTTGTCTTATGATAATGACAAATTCACGTGGATAGGAACACATACACAATAAAATCTAAGTGACATAAGGTTTCTCTCCACTTCATGAAAATGATTGTGAGGAAACACGTACACTAAGAAGATTTTGAGGAGATAGCAGTTCTGTTAATTGCGTTCTCAAATTCGATTATGATTACGACATCCCTCTTCATAGTTCAAATTGTGAGAAATGGCAAATAGTTTGAACATTTGGGACTTATTGTTGTAAGTTCTAAAATAGTTTAGACACACATATGAGCTTTCTTATAAAAGGTGTATGAGCTTAGATAAAGGCTTATCGAAGCATCTCACATTAGAAACCCGAACTTTAGTAAAAAAGTCAATAAGCATTGATTTCTAAATGTTATTGTCACACCCCAAAACCAAGAACGGCGGAAACGTTCTGGGGCGGAGGACGTCATGTAAGGTAATCACAACATAGTAAATGTAAATAGGTAAACAACATCATCCATTGCATTAAATATATAAATTTAATACATGCGTGTTCTGTACAGTTTTAGACACCAAAAATATAACGTAAATCAAAATAATAAAATGATGAGTCTTGAGTATGCTCCATCATCTCAAAAGCTGGCATCGGTACCTGTCTACTGATGACCTGAGAATACAAGTCATTTTGAAAGAGTTTATCAGCATTAAGCTGGTGAGTTCATAAGTATTTTAGTGTCAATGTTTGTTGTCAAAAAACGTTTGAACCTGTCTCAATGTATAAGTTTGTAAAAGTTTGAATCTCTCAGAAAATCCTATATTTTCTATAAAAGTAACCTTCTACCAAGGCTAAACTGTTTTGTAAACTCGTCTGTTGTAAAAGTGTGTAATTACCCAAGTATAACTATCATTTGTTAAAATATAGTTTGTACATTAATGCTTAAGTGAGATTATCACCAAAATATGTAATGGGTAACTCATTGTAGTACTGTAGCTTTGTATAATAAGAACTACTGTTGTACTAATTACTACTACCTTAAACCGGATTTATATTAAGGTATAATGTGATAAATTGCACCATGCTATCGACTGGTAACAACGACATAATGAATGGTCGTAATAAAAAAAAATGACGTTTGGCACCCGCAGACCTGCAGGTCCGGCTGTAGCTAGCAGCAAGGTGTAGGATAGTCAATCCAGTATAGATCTATACGCAAACTCACGCTCTCCCTCCAAGAGAATTCTGGCTACAACTCGGGCCATGACATTTAAGGCATGCTCCGATACAGTGGATCACAATTGTTAACGTATTCATGTATATGTAATGTTTCTCGTTCTTGTATAGTTGTATATGTTCATGTTTCTAGTATAACTGTATATGTACATGTTTCTAGTATAGTTGTATATGTAGTTGTTTCTAGTATATCTGTATATGTACTTGTTTCTAGTATAGCTGTATATGTAGTTGTTTCTAGTATATCTGTATATGTACTTGTTTCTAGTATAGCTGTACATGTATTGTACAGCAATGTTCTAGAAAGTATTGACTCATGAATGAACTGACTCGTTGTAAGATATCGCGTTCTAGTAATGGTTCTAGTATCTTCCTGAACTACCCATATGGTAGCTTACTAGTAATCTAAGTGGTACGTATGGACATGGATGTATACCCTTGCTACCCAAGGGCATAGGATGAACTGGAAGGACCTTATATGACTTTATATGTACACATGATATATAACTAATATTTAAATGACCTTCGGACGAGTATCCAATATCCCACCAGACCACATCTCAAGGCGCGAAAAGGAAATAGGGTGGATAGCCTTCCTAAGTCTTTTAAACATTTCTTATATAACTATACATATAGAGGCATGCAATTTATAATATAAAAGCATAAATAAGTTTGGTAAAACATTTGAAACATAATTATTAGTTTAATGAAAAATCGACTTGATGTCAATCTATAAACCAATTTGAAGGCATAAGTTTGATAAAACAATATAAGTATAAGGAACGTTTGTTTGAAACATAGCTGTAAATAAGTTTGAAATATGATAAACAGAGTAAGAGGTACAGTGTAATAAGGAGTTTAAAACATATAAAATGTTTATAAAAATCATTTGAAGTAAAACAGTTTGATAGATAGTTTGAATAGTGGTAAAATCACTGGTTTCCCTAGTTATTAATCACAGGTGATTAATGCAATCACATGTGATTGAAATAATAACTATAAGTATTTAACTTGTATTCCCCCCTTTGAAAGCATATAAAAGCATTTAGAATATTTAAAAAGGTTGATTAAGGGGTATGAAACTCACTTGATTGATTGAAGAAAGCGAGATGGAAAACCGGGCAGAGTTTCGTCTCGGAAAACGGATTTTTCTCGGGATTCTCGGGAATCTCGGGAGTAAAATCGACCCTCGGGACTTGAGCAAAAATACCAGAGCTTCGGGTTATAACGGGCACGGAAAACGAGGCAAGGTTGTGAGAGAGAGAGGAGAGAAATGAGCAACATTTTCGGAAAGCCTCGCATCCTATTTATAGGAAGGCTGAACCGCCTCCGAACGCGTGGCGTACGCTCGTACGCAGTGCGTACGCGTACGTCATGCATGACCGAAGCCTCGACTGCCTCGGTTCGGATGGGACGGGTTGCTGGGTACGCGGGTCGGATGGGACGGCGGGTCGGACGGGACAGCGGGTCGGACGGGTCGGACGGGTTAGATTTCTTCGGATAGTGCGACGTGGACGATCCGAGACCCTCGATCTCAGTACGTGGGGCGTACGAAGGTACGCAGGGCGTACTTCGGTCCAATCCGATGACTCCTCTTCGGATATTACCGGGAATTTATAATTAAATTTATATTTATTATAAATAAACTTCAAAAATTCATATCTCCTTCATACGAACTCCGTTTTTGACGTTCTTTATATCCACGCGAAGGTGAGACCATGATCTACAACTTTCGTTTAGATTTTGTTGGCAAATTCCGAAATTATTTTTATTATTTATTTATTAAAATGACGTGATTAAGGAATTTCTTCAAAAATTCTTAACTTGCTCATCCGAAGTCAGATTTGGACGTTCTTTTTATGTACGCAAACCTTGATATGATTCCTACTATTTTATTTAATCCGAATAAGATTTTAGGAAGGTTACATTTTGACCTAAATTTGATCGGTTTTACATTACATTGACTCGAAATATCGGGTTGTCACATCATCCCCCCGTTAGAAGGAATTTCGTCCCAAAATTAAAATTTTAAGCAAGTTAGAAATTACAAATAACTAAGCAAAAAGGTGAGGGTATTTCAATTTCATCTGATCCTCACGTTCCCAAGTGAATTCCGGTCCTCGCTTGGCATTCCAGCGAACCTTCACGATAGGGATACGGCTTTGCTTTGTCTGCTTGACCTCACGGTCCATGATCTCTACAGGTTCTTCCACGAAGTTGAGGCTCTCGTTGATTTCGACCTCGTCGAGTGGGATTACAAGAGTCTCGTCGGATAGACACTTTTTCAAGTTAGATACGTGGAATGTAGAATGTACGTTACGAAGTGCGTCTGGTAGTTCGAGTTTGTAAGCTACGGGGCCGACTCTTGCAAGAATCTCGAAAGGCCCTATGTACCTCGGATTAAGCTTTCCACGCTTGCCGAAGCGTATCAAGCCCTTCCAGGGTGAGACTTTGAGGAGGACACGGTCTCCCACCTGAAATTCCAAAGGTTTCCTTCGTTTATCAGCGTAGCTCTTCTGTCGGTCTCTAGAGGCTTTCAATCGTTCACGGATCTGACGATTTTCTATGTTGTTTCCCGAATGATCTCTGAACCGGTGAGAGTACTGTCGGAAGTTTTCCCCCTGGCTAATTGGGTATCACCCACCTCAGCTCAGCACAGAGGGGATCTGCACTTACGGCCGTAGAGAGCTTCAAATGGAGCAGCCTTGATGCTCGTGTGATAACTGTTATTATAGGAAAACTCGACAAGGGGTAAATGAGTATCCCATGCCTTCCCAAAGTCAATCACGCAGGCTCGCAACATATCTTCCAGAGTTTGGATGGTCCTCTCACTCTGTCCGTCGGTCTAAGGATGGTAGGCTGTGCTCATGTCCAGCCTCGTTCCTAGGGAATGTTGTATTGATTGCCAAAATCTTGAGGTGAACCTACTATCTCTATCGGAGATAATGGACATAGGTACACCATGTAGCCGTACGATTTCCTTAATGTATGTTCTCGTAAGCTTCTCCACCTTGTCGGTTTCTTTGATAGGCAGGAAGTGTGCAGACTTGGTCAATCTATCAACGATGACCCATATGGTGTCAAGTCCACCCGTTGTCTTGGGCAACTTGGTTATGAAATCCATAGTGATCCGCTCCCACTTCCATTCCGGGATCTCTGGTTGCTGCAATAACCCAGAGGGCTTCTGGTACTCGACCTTAACCTTCGCGCAAGTAAGTCATTTACTTACGAAGGTAGCAATCTCTGCTTTCATATTAGGCCACCAGTATAGCTTCTTAAGATCCAGATACATCTTATCTGAACCTGGGTGGACGGAATACCGAGTGTTGTGCGCCTCGGTCATGACCAAGTCTCGGAAACCACCATGCTTCGGTGTCCAGATCCGGTTCATGAAATATAAAGCTCCGTCACCCTTGGCTTCTAAATTCTTGTCCATTCCTCTAAGGGATTCACTTGACACATTTTCAGGTTTCATGGCCTCAAGCTGAGCCGCCTGAATTTTCTTAGTCAGGTGTGAATGGATGGTTATCGATAATGACTTGACTTTGCGACCAGAATATTCCTTCCGACTTAGAGCGTCTGCTACTACGTTGGCTTTACCCGGATGATAATGAATATCGCATTCGTAATCACTGAGTAGTTCGACCCATCGTCGTTGTCTCATGTTGAGCTCCTTCTGATTGAAAATGTGTTGTAAGCTCTTGTGGTCGGTAAAGATAGTGCTCCTCGTTCCATACAAGTAATGTCTCCAGATCTTCAGAGCAAACACTACTGCTCCTAGTTCAAGATCGTGGGTCGTGTAGTTAACCTCGTGTGTCTTCAACTGTCTCGAGGCGTAGGCGATGACCTTACCTCGCTGCATCAGAACACATCCGAGCCCTTGATTCGATGCATCGCAATAAACTACGAAGTCTTCTATTCCTTCGGGAAGGGATAGTATTGGTGCGGTGCACAAGGCTCGTTTGAGCGTTTGGAACGCTCTTTCTTGTTTCTCTTCCCAGTCAAAGGCCGCACCTTTCTGGGTTAGGGTTGTAAGAGGCTTCGCTACTCGTGAGAAGTTCTGAATGAACCTGCGGTAGTAGCCAGCGAGACCCAGAAATTGTCGAATTTCTGTAGGCGTCTTCGGTGCTGACCAGTTCTCAATGGCTTTAATTTTGGATGGGTCCACGTGGATTCCCTCTTTGCTTACCACGTGTCCTAAGAATTCGACTCTTCGGATCCAAAATTCGCATTTCGAGAACTTCGCATAAAGTTTCTCTTTCCGTAGTGTCTCTAGAACTTGTCGCAGATGATCACCATGCTCTTTCTTACTTCTGGAGTAGATCAGGATGTCGTCAATGAAAACGATGACGAACTGATCTAAGTAAGGTCGGCATACTCTATTCATCAGATCCATGAAGACTGCGGGCGCATTGGTCAATCCGAATGGCATCACCATGAACTCGTAGTGTCTGTAACGAGTTCGGAAGGTTGTCTTCGGCATATCCTCCTCTAGCACTCGTAACTGGTGATATCCGGATCTCAGATCAATTTTGGAAAAATAGCTCGCCCCTTGCAGTTGGTCGAATAGATCATCTATGCGTGGTAGAGGATAACGATTCTTGACCGTCAGTTTGTTGAGTTCCCTGTAGTCAATACACATACGGAAGGATCCGTCCTTCTTTTTAACGAACAAGACCGGTGCTCCCCAAGGTGAGAAACTCGGTCTTATAAAGCCCTTGCTGAGCAGTTCGTTAAGTTGATCAGAGAGTTCCTGCATCTCAGCTGGTGCTAAACGGTAGGGCGACTTGGCTACTGGGGTAGCTCCTGGGACTAAGTCGATTCGGAACTCGACTTGTCATTGCGGAGGTAACCCGGGTAGTTCTTCTGGGAAAATGTCGGGGAAGTCGCTCACTACTGGGAGGTTCTTTAGTTCTTTCGTTTCTAGGTTCGTGTCGACGACGTAAGCAAGGAATGTGTGGTATTCCTTACGCATATATTTCTGTGCTTGAATGCTTGATATGATGCGAAGACTTGCACCGGGTTTGTCGCCGTAGACTATAAGAGTTTCGTTAGACGGAAGGTTTAGACGGACTGCTTTCTCGAAGCACATGATGTCGGCATGATGAAGGCTTAACCAATCCATGCCAACGATGACGTCGAAACTTTTTATTGAGACTGGCATGAGGTCGATTGGAAATGAATGGTTATCTAGAGTTAGGGTACAACCTAAGTATATGCTACTCGTATTTTCAGTTTTTCCATTAGCCATTTCTACTGTGAATAGTTCTTTGAGTGCGTGCGGTGGTTGATTAAGCATGCGAGCAAATTTATGGTTTACGAAGCTTCGCTCCGCTCCACTATCGAACAGAATGCATGCATAGGAGTTATCGAGGAGGAACGTACCAGTTACTACTGTCGGGTCAGCAACTGCTTCCCCGTGGCCTATAGCCAGTACCCTCCCTGCTCCTCCAGCATTCCTCGCTTTGGGGCAGTCCCTCTTAAAGTGGCCTGATTCGCCACATCCATAGCAAGTTGGGCTCGCACCTGAGCCAGGAACTTGGGAGATCGGTTGTGCCGGGAACTTACAGAATCGGACGGTGTGTCCTTTTCTGTTGCAGTTAGAACACTGCATTTCACGGCAGGCGCCGTTGTGGTGGAAGTTGCATTTGTTGCACTTCGGCAAACTTCCAGTATACTGCTTCCCCGGAGCAGTAACAGCAGTAGGGGTTACCGCAGCATGTACTGCCACGATTTGCTGTTTCTTTGAAGCTCGCTGCTTCTTCTTCTCATCCCAAAACTTCCGCTTGGTGCCAGAGGGTTTAGAAGGTTCTGGGATGGATAGGGTGGTTGTGGTTGCAGGGGTCTTGACTCCATGGTCAATGAGTCTTTGTGCAAAACGCTTGGCACTGTCGAAGGTAGCGGGGTTGGATGCTAAGACATTCCCCTGGTACGGAGGCACCAGCCCCCATACGTACCGTTCGATCTTTTTCCCTTCAGTGGGAACCATATTGGGGCATAAGGCCACCAGTTCGCTAAATCGGGCAGTGTAAGCGATCACATCGGTGCCCTTCATGGTCAGGTTCCAGAGTTCATGTTCTAACTTCAGGACTTCACCCCTCGGGCAGTATTCCTCAGTCATGAGGTCTTTCATTGTTTCCCAGCCCATGTCGTTAGCCACGACGAGAGTTAGGGCTTTGACGTGGCCGTTCCACCACGTTAGGGCTTTACCCTCAAAGGTGCATGCGGCATATTTCACTTTGCACGCAGCAGAGCATGAATAGATTTCGAAGACTGATTCAGTCTTCTCGAACCATTGCGAGAGAGTAATGACTCCGCCGGTGCCATAGAAAGGCTTCGGCTTGCAGTTTGTAAAATCCTTGTAAGAGCACTCCCTTGAGCGCACAGGGATTTCGATCGGAATAGATTCCACAGGGGTTCCACCTCTGCTGGCATCAGAAGAGTGATATTGAGCCATGGCAGTTGCCACTGCTGCAGCTACGGCAGCATTCAGGGCTACAGTATCGATGACCGGAGGCGGAGGAGGCGGTGGAGGTGCAGGATTATTCCTATTCCTGGGAGACTTGCGAGGAGGCATCCTTCAGCTATAAGTTTATAAAGATAAGAAAGATGGTAAGAATCAATTTGTAAGCCACGTGAGAGTGACACATGGACTAACTAAACATAGTCCAACAATTGAAAGAGTGCTTGAAACCACGATAAGTATTATTAGAAGGAAAGCACGAGTATATAGATTTTCCCAGATAGATAGATCTCAAAAATACTGGCATTACTGATGTAATAAGTTCAGGGAAAATCGACCTAACAGTAGGTCATACATCATACCATATAGAAAAGTTTGACAGTTCTTAGATTTCAAATTTGAGTACGGAAGGTTAGAAACATAATACACACAAGTGCTACTTGGAGCACAGATGTTAAAGGTTATCTTTTAATTAAAAGACGGAGATGTACTAGACATCAACCAACGGCGATGGGAATATCCCGGGTGACTACTGCGGTCGGACACTTGACGAAACACCTCTTGAAGGTGTCGATCCTGAGTCCTCTGACGAGCTCGAAGTTCCAAGATTTCAGCTCGTGAGGCAGCCAATTGTTACTGCAGGGTTTTATTTGTCCTCCGGGTCCGTTCCATGTCTTCTCCAAGACGGCGGATGCTAACTGTGTTGAAACCTGAGTCGGCATCAATCTCTATGACATGGTCGATGGTTGCTCCACTCTGCTCAACAATACGAGCTATTCTGCGGATAATGACAGGCAGAGCTCGGTCAGTAGAGCCACCATCGCTGACGTTGTAAAAGGTTCGGTCCCCAAAGTATGGTAAGGGTTGACCCTGATCATCACTCCAGCGGTTCAGGTTGTTTGCCCACATGGGTGTAGGACCTGGAAATGCTGGTCGAGGGTTGTTGACTTCAGGCTCGGAGTCGGATCCATCGAAAAGCCTTTCATTGGGAAAGTACGGGTCGCCATGATGGATATCTAGCCATCAAGATCTACGCGAGAATAGAGGTATAAGAATATAGTATACGTGTAACTAGTAGCACAAAATACTCCTATAGTGTTTTAAGTTTAAGTTCTATTGATCTTCTTGTGGTATTGTTGGTAAGTTTTTAGACTTGTTAACCTATCACAACCATTCTAAGGCATGTGCTAATCACTCCTAGGACCAGCATAGTTGATCAGGCTATGTCATTCCCAGGACTGACCATATATCCCCGAGCTCACTTGTGATATTTAACAATCGTAATACTTTTGTTCTTGTCATTGTGACACTTATTTTAGTATGAATGCAGACTAGTATACTTAGTTAAATATTTTATTATTTAAAGTATAGACTCTTGGTCAGAGTTTAATCCCTAATGGGTTTATAGTTTAGTATATCTTTTATGGGTTGATATACTCAATTCACTATAAACAATGCTCTGATACCAATCTGTCACACCCCAAAACCAAGAACGGCAGAAACGTTCTGGGGCGGAGGACGTCATGTAAGGTAATCACAACATAGTAAATGTAAATAGGTAAACAACATCATCCATTGCATTAAATATATAAATTTAATACATGCGTGTTCTATACAGTTTTAGACACCAAAAATATAACGTAAATCAAAATAATAAAATGATGAGTCTTGAGTACGCTCCATCATCTCAAAAGCTGGCATCGGTACCTGTCTACTGATGACCTGAGAATACAAGTTATTTTGAAAGAGTTTATCAGCATTAAGCTGGTGAGTTCATAAGTATTTTAGTGTCAATGTTTGTTGTCAAAAATCGTTTGAACCTGTCTCAATGTATAAGTTTGTAAAAGTTTGAATCTCTTAGAAAATCCTATATTTTCTATAAAAGTAACCTTCTACCAAGGCTAAACTGTTTTGTAAACTCATCTGTTGTAAAAGTGTGTAATTACCCAAATATAACTATCATTTGTTAAAATATAGTTTGTACATTAATGCTTAAGTGAGATTATCACCAAAATATGTAATGGGTAACTCATTGTAGTACTGTAGCTTTGTATAATAAGAACTACTGTTGTACTAATTACTACTACCTTAAACCGGATTTATATTAAGGTATAATGTGATAAATTGCACCATGCTATCGACTGGTAACAACGACATAATGAATGGTCGTAATAAAAAAAAATGACGTTTGGCACCCGCAGACCTGTAGGTCCGGCTGTAGCTAGCAGCAAGGTGTAGGATAGTCAATCCAGTATAGATCTATACGCAAACTCACGCTCTCCCTCCAAGAGAATTATGGCTACAACTCGGGCCATGACATTTAAGGCATTCTCCGATACAGTGGATCACAATTGTTAACGTATTCATGTATATGTAATGTTTCTCGTTCTTGTATAGTTGTATATATTCATGTTTCTAGTATAACTGTATATGTACATGTTTCTAGTATAGTTGTATATGTAGTTGTTTCTAGTATATCTGTATATGTACTTGTTTCTAGTATAGCTGTATATGTAGTTGTTTCTAGTATATCTGTATATGTACTTGTTTCTAGTATAGCTGTATATGTATTGTACAACAATGTTCTAGAAAGTATTGACTCATGAATGAACTGACTCGTTGTAAGATATCGCGTTCTAGTAATGGTTCTAGTATCTTCCTGAACT
The DNA here is from genome assembly GCF_051521515.1 of Lactuca serriola. Lineage (NCBI taxonomy): Eukaryota > Viridiplantae > Streptophyta > Magnoliopsida > Asterales > Asteraceae > Lactuca > Lactuca serriola. The sequence continues at coordinate 83,449,995 of NC_136416.1, read as the reverse complement.
ACCCATATGGTAGCTTACTAGTAATCTAAGTGGTACGTATGGACATGGATGTATACCCTTGCTACCCAAGCGCATAGGATGAACTGGAAGGACCTTATATGACTTTATATGTACACATGATATATAACTAATATTTAAACGACCTTCGGACGAGTATCCAATATCCCACCAGACCACATCTCAAGGCGCGAAAAGGAAATAGGGTGGATAGCCTTCCTAAGTCTTTTAAACATTTCTTATATAACTATACATATAGAGGCATGCAATTTATAATATAAATGCATAAATAAGTTTGGTAAAACATTTGAAACATAATTATTAGTTTAATGAAAGATCGACTTGATGTCAATCTATAAAACAATTTGAAGGCATAAGTTTGATAAAACAATATAAGTATAAGGAACGTTTGTTTGAAACACGGTTGTAAATAAGTTTGAAATATGATAAACAGAGTAAGAGGTACAGTGTAATAAGGAGTTTAAAACATATAAAATTTTTATAAACATCATTTGAAGTAAAACAGTTTGATAGATAGTTTGAATAGTGGTAAAATCACTGGTTTCCCTAGTTATTAATCACAGGTGATTAATGCAATCACATGTGATTGAAACAATAACTATAAGTATTTAACTTGTATTCCCCCCCCCCTTTGAAAGCATATAAAAGCATTTAGAATATTTAAAAAGGTTGATTAAGGGGTATGAAACTCACTTGATTGATTGAAGAAAGCGAGATGGAAAACCGGGCAGAGTTTCGTCTCGGAAAACGGATTTTTCTCAGGATTCTCGGGAATCTCGGGAGTAAAATCGACCCTCGGGACTTGAGCAAAAAGACCAGAGCTTCGGGTTATAACGGGAATGGAAAACGTGGCAAGGTTGTGAGAGAGAGGAGAGAAATGAGCAACATTTTCGGAAAGCCTCGCATCCTATTTATAGGAAGGCTGAACCGCCTCCGAACGCGGGGCGTACGCTCGTACGCAGCGCGTATGCGTACGTCATGCATGACCGAAGCCTCGACTGCCTCGGTTCGGATGGGACGGGTTGCTGGGAACGCGGGTCGGATGGGACGGCGGGTCGGACGGGACAGCGGGTCGGACGGGACAGCAGGTCGGACGGGTCGGAGCTTCGGACGGGTCGGACGGGTTAGATTTCTTCGGATAGTGCGACGTGGACGATCCGAGACCCTCGATCTTAGTACGCGGAGCGTACGAAGGTACGCAGGGCGTACTTCGGTCCAATCCGATGACTCCTCTTCGGATATTACCGGGAATTTATAATTAAATTTATATTTATTATAAATAAACTTCAAAATTTCATATCTCCTTCATACGAACTCCGTTTTTGACGTTCTTTATATCCACGCGAAGGTGAGACCATGATCTACAACTTTCGTTTAGATTCCGTTAGCAAATTCCGAAATTATTTTTATTATTTATTTATTAAAATGACGTGATTAAGGAATTTCTTCAAAAATTCTTAACTTCCTCATCCGAAGTCAGATTTGGACGTTCTTTTTATGTACGCAAACCTTGATATGATTGCTACTACTTTATTTAATCCGAATAAGATTTTAGGAAGGTTACATTTTGACCTAAATTTGATCGGTTTTACATTACCTTGACTCGAAATATGGGGTTGTCACAGTTATGCTAGTAACAAAATAATTGCTATGCTAGTGGGAGCATAGTTATTATGGTAAGTGTTGCGAGTTAGCAATGCTATTTATATGCAACAAAGTTCTAATTTGCAAAGTTGCACAGTTTGAAAAGTTGTTCCACTATAGTAAGGGAGAGGATACTTATACTTCATTTCAAATCTAAAAGCTTAGATTGATGTTTTAATCAAACTTATTCATGAGCATATATGAATATAAGGTTGAAATGTTTCAACATGGTAATTCTATATATGGAAATATTAAAGCAAAATACTGGTCAAGTAGCATGTCTTTATGTAAGACATTATGAATCGTGTCTCATATGATTCGGGTATAGGATCGATTGCATGTGCTATAATATTCACGTGTTCTAACTTTCCAAATGCCTAGACCATTAAGAGGACTAGAACCAGATATGACTAAAGTTATTAAACAACTGTTAACGATGATCCGAGGTTCGCTAATGATTGATCGCTTGTAGTTGGAAGTATAGTAATGGATAGACCATATTGACATTATTATGAATAGACATGATTCTATTAATAATGAGTTGTCATATGGCATATATGGAAATGTTTCCATAATGGGAGATGGATATTAAGAATCTATTTGTGCAAGAAGGATGGTCAAAGGAATGTACTTTGAATTTGAGACTTTGCTTCCTTGGAATTGTTTTGTTATCAATCTCCAAAGGAATACTTTGTAATATCTTTGGCAAAGTCTCTGTGACCTTTTTACCTCGACATTACAAAAGGATCATTGCATGATAGTTTAGAATCTAACATATTCTTATAGTGGTAAGGAACATAGGTAAACATAGTGTGCATGATTAGAGCATGGGATAACTATTGTTTTAATTCAAGTATTAAGTTGATTAATCGAAACATTATACAATGAATAATATGTAATCAATATGGTGATTAAATAGTAAGTGTTCCATTTATATTCAAAAGTTTTGAAACCATATTGGATTAGATTACTCTTGTGTTTCACTTCGCATGTTTTGACTTCCCGAATACTAAGATTATTCACACATCCACAGTCAATCATACTTTTGAAGTATGTAATGAGGTATGACTGTCATGAATCTGACTGTAGATTGTCTAAAGTGTTTAGACATAGCAAAAGTTTATTGCAGTGTTCATGAGTACTCCTGTAATAAGATTTGAGTACTGGATTATACCCACGCTCATCTGAATCACTTCAATGATTTCATCACGAGTTATTGTGAGTTGATAATATCTTATATTCTTGAAACGGAGACATATAGTTGTAGTTTACAAGTCGGTTGCACATTGATGACATGTAAACGCACCAGTAACTTGGTGTTATAAAACATATTGTTGCATGTGATTTGATGAGTAAATAGAGAAAGCGTATGAGTCGAATTTTATCCGTTCCTTTTACCCTAAGAGGGATAAAAGCGATATATGTGGTCCCCTCGATGATTTAGTTATGACAACCCTAAGCGCTTGGCCAAGCCTGAACTAATTTGATTTGTTCAATTAGCCAATCGTCATAAATCGGAAATTGGAAAACAACACATGGACATAGAGAATGATTATAATCCATATCTCATGTCCATACGATATCTAGAATGGAGGAATATATGATCCCTTATCTAAATGGTATGTTAGAGTTCAACAACGGATTTTGAGAGCTGCGATTATGAGTCGGTTTTTAATTCGTACTTGCAATTATAGTTAATAGACTTATCTAAGTGGGAGAATGTTGGATTAGGTGTGTAAGCCCATAACTATAATTGGTATGTACTTGACCCGAGAGTAGCATTGTCCATTTGGGTGGCATTCACCAGAACAATATGATAGGATACATATTTGAGAAAGAGGTTATTTGTGATTTATTAATATATTATAAGTATAATATATTAATTGAGAAATCATATTATTTAATTAGTATTGATCAAGAATTAATTTGGCATTAATTTAGTGATCGAAAGAGACTAATTAAATCAACAGGGACTAATTATGTAAATTAATAATACATATGGTTTGGGCTATTGATCAATGATGGGCTAAGTTTATGTGAGAGTCCATGAAGAGTTAGCCCATATGAGTTATGGATCATAAGCCTAAGTGTAAGAATTATGGTTACATGACTCTTGGAATTCTACACCATAAATGTAACCCCTAAACCCTAAAATCAGCACGTGTACATTCCAAGAAGAGTATAACCGATATTTGGTGTCTCCAAGTTCTCTCTCATTATTCTCCAATTGTTGGTGCTATTTTGTGAACCATTTGAGGCATCACACATGAGGTGCTAAGCTCTTGAAAGGCCAAATTCTACACAATATTGTTGGAATGTCTAGTTTCATAACTATAATTGGTAAGACTTGACCCGACCCGGCATGGTCCATTTGGGTTGCATGGCATCGGAACACTTGGATAGACCTTTTATGAGAAAAAGATATATTTGTGACATATTAATATATTATAAGTTATAATATATTAATATGAGATCATTTTATTTAATTAGTATTGATCAAGAATTAATTCGGACTTGATTTAGTGATCAAAAGAGACTAATTAAATATATCAGGATTGATTGTGTAAATCATTCATTCTTATATATGTGGGCTTTTTATCCAAGATTCCTTATGTTGGGTTTAACCCATGTGGTGACCCATGGATACTCCATGGAGGTTAGAACCCATGGAGCATAAGGAATGGGTAAAGTCATGGGTTACATGGTGTAACCCTAATGTGCACACTATATAAAGGCCCCATTAGTTGGTGAAATAGGCACTAGTGCATAAGATCGAGGGCAAGCCAATTTCCAAGTCATATATCTTATTCTCATGGTTATTCCAAGAGTTCATGATGTTGTGTGAACCATTTGAGGTGTCACACTTGAGGCACTAGGCTCTCAAGCTTCATGGAGTCAAGCTACATCAAGAGGTATGTATTCTAACTTGTTATATTACCCAAATATCGAAGATTATATGCTAGATTGGGTAATACCTTGGAATATTCATATTTGAATATATAATAGAGAAAACATAGATCCAAGGTATTTAGGGTTGTATGTGCACCATAGGATGTTGTAGTATACTAAAACCCAACAGTGTTATTAGAGCCATGGGTTTTTTCTGTTATATTCATGCAAATGTTTGATTATCAAAGTTGAAAAAAAAAGGAAAAAAACATGAAGTTTGTCAAATTTTAATATAATTACTTGTTTTATGAAAAACTAATTATTTGTAAAATTTGAATCATTTGTTATATGAGTTGAATTAGGTCAAATTTAGTAAAAGATAAAATGATATGATTATTTTATTAATTTTAAAAGTTTGATCTAAATGTTTTAAGGAGTTAATTCTAAAATACACCCTTATACTATTATAATATTAAAAGTTTAATATATTATATGTATAAGAGCAAGTTGTCTTACCATTAGTAGGCCTCATTCACGAAACCGGTCTATAAAGGGGTATAAGGTTACTGCCTATAAAACGGCAGTTTAATGGGTGTCCACTCTCACCCACTGTTTCCTTGACTGGTGGAGGGTCGTTAGCCGAACAGGTAGGACAAGGGCGCAATCGAGATTCAAACATGCCATTGAAAGTTCAATGTATCTCAAAAGATCTAAGAGTTTCAAATCCAATTAAAACTTAATTATATTTCGTTTTCTTGGTGGAAATTGGTAAATCGTCATTTACCTACCTTCGACTATTTTATAACTTGGATTACGGCATCCCTCTTCCATTTATAAGTAGGTTGTTGGGTCCTAGCCTTAATATTTCATATTGAGTGATATATTAAGGACTTAAATCAACTAAACACAAATTTCTCCCATTATAGATGTCTAGGTGAGACATCTATGTTCTTCCCAAATCTTTAGGAACAAGCTTCCTAATGAAGATGATATCCCAAGTGGCAATCAAGGTGAAAGATCAATCCCTTTATTGAGAATTAATGGGACTGGAAATCATGCTTCACTTCTTCCACCTCCTCCAATAATTCTCCCTATCCCACAAGTTTCAAGACTTGATAAGTTCTAAGTCACTCAATCCCGATTGGCAAGCTAAGCCTATATGTGCTTACATCTTGGCAAGCCGGGAGAGTCGAGTGTCGAAGTCTCGAGGTAGCTGGTTGTTGACTTGGTTTTCCAGTCACTCATTGATGAGAGATTGCGACATGACCCTTAATGATCTTACATATTTGCTTGATGTAGTTAAATCAGCAATGATTTGGAGCACTGGTAAAGCAAATTAGAATGCAAGATCAAATTCCCAAACTAATTAGGACATTGACAATGGTAACATTAGAAGTCCAGAAAAGCTTTCTCTTCCCAATGGAAAGGGATCGGCCATGGTCGAACCGTTTTGACTCAATGGTAAAGAGAAAGACTAAGTCCGAAATAGTCTCATGTAACATTTCTAAAGAGTCCATGTGTTTCTTTTGCCAAAAGAAGGGGCATTGGTTGCAAAGCTGCCAGATTTACCTGAAAAATCTGGTAAAGTCAAAAAGTTTGAATTTACATCAGGTAAAAGTCCATTACCTAACTCTATTAAGTTCCTATTTGGAGATTCTTAATACATGATGTAATGTAATTACATTTTGATGTTTTGGAAGAATCAAAGGAAGCTTAAAGAAAGAGTGTGCTGATTTTGATCACGAAGATGGATTTCGATCGCATGGTGCGATGATCAGAATTTTGAGCTTCTTAAGAGTTATGATATATTGCTTAGGAATAAATAGCATGTTTTTCATATGTATTTGCATTGTAAGGATAAGATTTTTTCCGCAAAGTTTTTAAAATAAAAGAAAAGGTTTTGATTTATTTATTTTAAGTATCCTCACAATGGCTTTTATGAAAAAAATTGTTGTTTATATGTTTCCATTGATAGCAATATTGGAAAATGGATTTGATTCTTTCATTTGTGGTAGTGTCATAATTTACCAAATAACGAAAGATTCTCATCACCCAAGTGTCAGCTGGATAGAAACTTAGAGTCATGCAAGTTGTATTGTGTGATGAATGAGAATTTTTCATCTTTGGGAAATTATGGCTAGTTCCTTGTTCACGTGTACATGTGAGTCAAGTGAATGACTAAAGGATCAAGTACATTAGGTTGTGCACTGTTCAGGTCCACCACAAAGGTTGATAAGATTATCCGTTATGATTTACTAAAGTTAAGTAAATCATAAGAAGGATCAAATTAGGCAGAAAGATAAAAGTTTCTCCAATCTGAAGAGATGGGAGAGTACTTGAGTATCTTGTTTATGATTATCTTGGTGATTATGAAACCATATCACAAGTGATCCTCTAAGGACACCTTAGTGCATTTGTTTGGCTAAGGAGAGGAATCATGAATTGTTGAAACGGTTAAATCAAAAAGATAAATCATACTTCATTCCAAATCAAATCTTAGAGTCATACTCCAAGATTGAGCCTTGAGTGACATAATCTTTAGAAAGTTTAAAAAACTTGTCAAATGTAGAGTAAAATGTTTTCTACTCTGGTATATTTGAAATTGGTAAGTGGTGATGTTTTGGATAAAACAAAGACCAACTAAGACCAATTGTCTGAAGTGTTTAACTTGATAAGAATCTGCACTAACTCTTGAATATTTGTTCTGTCAAGGAATGGTTCTTGACAAAGAGAATCTTATATGTCAAGAGGTCAGTGAGAGTCTTAAAAGATCTTGAGACAGTGTCAAGAACTAATCAAGAGTTTTGTTACCATGACTTGAGGTCTGTAACCTATCGTGTTGACATATTCTTATTTTTATGTCTATTCCATTAAAATTTGACTATGCTTTTGAGTTCTATGAGTTCTCAATTGTTTGCATAACAACCCGGAAGCAATGGTGGGCATTGTGCTACCAGGTGACAAGAAATAAAAATTGAACAAGTTCAGTCCATATGAGTTTGGATTTGTCACTAACCTTGTCTTGTGATTATGTTTATGACAAATTCACATGGATAGGAACACTTACACCATAAAATCTATGTGTCATAAGGTTTCTCTTCGATTCATGAAAATGATGGTAAGGAAACTCTTTCACTAAGTAGATTTTGAGTAGATAGCAATTGTGAGAATGACAAAAGGTCTAAACATTATGATTACGACATCCCTCTTCATAATTGTTTGGACACACATGTGAACTATCTAAGGAAAGGTGTATGATTTTGATAAATTCTTATCAAAGCAATCTTGTATCAGAATTCTGAACTTTGGTAAGAAAGTCAATAAAGTATTGATTTCTAGAAGTCCAGTTGATTTATAGGTACATGTCAAAGCTAGTGGGAGCATAAGTGTTATGCTAGTAAGATAATAATCATTATGCTAGTGGGAGCATGATTATTATGTTTAGTGTTGCAAGTTAGCAATGTTAATTATAGAAAACAAAGTTTCAATTTGCTTTGAAATGTTGTTTTGCTATAATTAAGGGAGAAGATTTTATACTTCCTTCTAATTCTACAAGCTTAGATTGAGATTTTAATAAGCTTTAGTCAAGGATATATATATATATATATATATATATATATATATATATATATATATATATATATATATATATATATATATATATATATATATATATATAAATATATGAATGTTATGTTGGAATGGTTCAACATAAGGAAATTCTATATATGTTGCATTCTCAAAATTCAATTATGATTACGGCATACCTCTTCATAGTTCGAATTGTGGGAACATGGAAAATAAAAAAATTTATAGCATGAATCATGTCCCATATGCTTCGGGTAGAGGATCGATTACATGTGCTACAATATTTATCCATTCTAAATTTTTCAAATGCCCAGGGCATTAAGAGGGAAAAAGAAATAGAACTGGATATGACTAAAATGATTAAGCAATTGTCGAGGACAATCTGAGGTTTACCAAAGATTGGTTGCTCATGGATAATTGGAAGTATATACTAAGGACCATATTGACATATTTTGAAAAAAAGGCAACTTTTGTTCAGAAGTGATGGTCAAGATGGAATATGGAATTGTTTCCATAGGTGGAAGTTATTCTTTGAAGATTAGAAAAACTAATGCATAGAAGGATGTTCAAAGGAATGTACTTTGAATTTGAGACATCATTTCCATTGAATTGTTCTCCATTGGAATGCTTTGTAATGTCTGTTGCCAAGTCTTGGTGACTTGTGTTCATATTCATTACAAGAGGATCATTGCATATAAGTTTAGAATCTAACAAGATTACGGTAAATGAAAAGAATTGGGTGTTCTTACATTTATCGTAAAGGATTTGGGATTGTGAAATGAGCATCATTGAAATATTTTCAATTGATCTGTTTCACAAGGAGAGGACCATATGTAAACATAGTGTGCATACTTGTAGTATGGCATAGCTATTGTTTGGACAAACATAGTGTGCATGGTTGGAGCATGCCATGACTATTGTTTGCAATTCAAGTACAAAGTTGATTAATCGAAACATAAATAATGAGTAATCAATAGGGTGCTTAGATAAAAGTTGTTTTATTTACACTCAAAGTGTTGGGGCCATATAAGATTAGTATTATTCTTGTGTTTCGCTTTGCATGTTTTGACTTCCAGAATAACTAGGTCATTCTTCCCGAATAACTAAGTTATTCAAATCATCCACAGTCAGTCATATGTTGGAAGTAGATATGAATCAATACTGTCATGAATTGGGTTTGTAGATGTCTAAAGTGTTTAGAGATAGCAAGAGTTGCTACAACATTCATGAGTGCTCATAAGTTCTGAGTATTGGATTCAACCCACGCTTATTTGAATCACTTCATAGATTTTATCACGACTGAATCATGAGACGATAATATCTTATATTCTTCAAACCTAGATATATGAGTTGTTGACTATGAGTTGATTATACATTGATTTCACGAAAACGCATTGGTAACTCGATGTTATAAAACATGTCTTTGTGTATGATTCAACAAGTAGTCAGTACAAGCATATGAGTCGAAGTTTATCCATTCCTTTTACCCTTAAAGGGATAAAAGCGATATCTATGGGCCCCTCGATGATTTAATGATGACACCTGTGAGTGCTTGGCCAAGCCAGGACTGATTTGATTTGTTCAATCAGTCAGTCGTTATAAATCGGAAATCGGGAAAAAACAAATCGACAGAGAGAATGATTATAATCCATGTCTCAGTCCATATGATATCTAGAATGGAGGAATATATGATCCCTTATCTAATGGACAGGTCATTGACGAGATCATAGTTCAGTTACAACGTCAGAGTTCGACAGAAGCTTTTGAGAGCTATAATTGTAAGTCGGGTTTTGAAGTCATACTCAATAATAGTTTTAGACTTATCCAAGTGGGAGACTATTGGATTAATGTCTAAGTCTATAACTATAACTGGTAAGACTTGACCCGACCCGGCATGGTCCATTTAGGTTGCATAGCATCGGAACACTTGGATAGACCTTTTATGACAAAAAGATATATTTGTGACATATTAATATATTATAAGTTCTAATATATTAATATGAGATCATGTTATTTAATTAGTATTGACCAAGAATTAATTTGGACTTGATTTAGTGATCAAAAGAGACTAATTAAATATATGGGGATTGATTGTGTAAATCATTCATTCTTATATATGTGGGCTTTTTATCCAAGATTCCTTATGTTGGGTTTAACCCATGTGGTGACCCATGGATACTCCATGCAGGTTAGAACCCATGGAGCATAAGGAATGGGTAAAGTCATGGGTTACAAGGTGTAACCCTAATGTGCACACTATATAAAGGCCCCATTAGTTGGTGAAATGGGCACTAGTACATAATATGGAGGGCAAGCCAATTTCCAAGTCATATATATTATTCTCATGGTTATTCCAAGAGTTCATTATGTTGTGTGAACCATTTGAGGTGTCACACTTGAGGCACTAGGCTCTCAAGCTTCATGGAGTCAAGCTACATCAAGAGGTATGTATTCTAACTTGTTATATTACCCAAATATCTAAGATTGTATGCTAGATAGAGTAATACCTTGGAATATTCATATTTGCATGTATTATAGAGAAAACATAGATCCAAGGTATTTAGGTTTGTATGTGCACCATAGGATGTTGTAGTATACTAAAACCCAACAGATACAACTAATAGGTATTCTTCTGATTATCTTTTTATGTTTCAAGTATCCAAGTTGTATGCTAGTTATAGGTTTCATGCTTTGGATAATTTTTTTGCATTTATACCTAGAGAGAACTTAGATCCAAAGCTTTAGGGTTGTATGCACACCATAGGAATGTTATAGTGCATAAAACCCAACAGTATTTGGTACCTCGATGAGTATACCTACAGCCAAACATGATGTTTGTACATGGCATCTAAGAATCAACATCATTCCAGTCCCAATATACCAATGAGCACCAAAGCCATCTCTCAAAATGGTCAACTTGAAAACCACTCGGCATCAAATTAGCTTAAGCTCTTTCCCTCTAATGATATCCTTCCACTACGATATCCCATAAGGGGCACGTACCTAAGTTAGGTTACTACCCTTTTAACCCCGCTATATGTATTCAACCTTTAATTTAATTAATTAATTCCTCTCACATGGATAAAATAAACATGTCACAAATATCGATATGTGATCAAGATAGTGAATTACTAATATAGATAATCCATGGCATACTACATATTACAAACACACATCAAAGTTATATCAACATTAATATACATAGAATCAAATGGTAGCATGTAATGAGACACACCATGCAACAAACACAACTTCTAGCATGCATTTTCTAGTTTCATTCAACAGTGACAAAATATAAATATAACATGCATATCATCAAAATTTAGCCACATGATGGTTCTCACATCTAGCATGAACCTAACTCTCTTGATTTGCACCAAATGATAAATTTAAGAATTGTATCATAAAACGTATTCCAAAAATTGATTTGAAACTTCAATAACTTGCATCTCCAGTTTATATTTAATCCTTGACATTTGGTTTGTAACATTATATAAGATCAAATAGACAAGAACACAAGTATAGGTGCATCCAATCTTTCCAAAGTAGTGCTTAAACCATACAAGAAATGACTCACCTCTAGTTCAAGTTATGAGGAGCTACGAACAAAGTAAAATCATCTTCTTATAAGTACTCTATCATCCCTAAAACAATACCCAATGAACTAATAAAAACCAGATCATAAAATAAAATTGATTATGTCCATACGAGTCTCACATCATGGCTAAAGGGGTGTCACATCGTGAGCTTAGTGCCCATTTGTACCGATCAATTTCTATCATCACGTCGTGGTACTAGGATGTCCGCGTCATGATGTAAAATAACCATTAGGTTTTGACCAGTCAATTACACATCACCAGGACATGGAAGATGGATGCTCATGTCCTGGCTAAGAATCAGACGCGATTGTAAACATTCTAGGTGTCAACGTCACGACATGGGAAGGACATGTTCACATTGTGAGAACTGAGCAGTCGCAAATTTTTTATCATCAACGGATGACCTTAATCCGCTCAATTTGGATCTGATCAAAACATCTATTGGGATGATCTTAACCCTCAGGAAATGAATTACCTATAGTCTAAGTTATGTCGAGCTATGAACAAAGTAAAATGACATTCTAAAAAGTAATCTAACGTCCCTAAAAGAATACCCAAAGAACTAATAAAAAACGAATCGTATCATGTCCATACGAGTCTCACATCGTGGCCAAAGGGGCGTCACATCATGAGCTCATTCTCCATTGTGATTCTCGCTCGATCAGCTTATGTCATCACGTCGTGGCACTATCATGTCCATGTTACGTTATAAAATAACCGTTAGGGTTTGACTAGTCAATTCAACCTCATCACAACATGAAATATGAATGATCATGTCATGGATAAGAATCATACGTGATCGTAAAATTTCCAGGTCTTGACCTCACAACGTGGAAAGGGATGCTCATGTTGTGAGAACTGAACAGTTGCAGATTTTTTTTTATCACCGATGGATGACCTTAATTTGCTTAGTTTGGGTCTGTTAGGAAGTAAAGCGGATAACCAGCAAAACTATAAGCAAAAAATACACATTATTTATGAGGCTCGTTCAAGGTGACCTATGTCAATAGGCAGGAAGGGAGTATTCTTTAATTTTAGAGCTCTCGAACAGAGGTTACAAGTACAATTACACAGACATTCGCCTATCACTCTAGAATTCAAGATACAAAATGACCTAGCATGCATCCCTATTTATACTTGACAGATCAGACCTAAAATCCTAATGGGCCAAGCCCATAGCCCTATGAAAGGTTTCAACCAATGACAATCCGCCATGCAACAACTTCTGGAACATTCTTCCATGTCATACAACCCATGAGTATCAGCAACACACATGATGGAGCACCTTGTGCCATAGTGGAGCATCACGATGTACTAGTGGTCCATCATGAATACTAATGGCCCAACAACCATGATGGTGGCACAACATGGTGTAATCATTTAGTAATACCAACTTCTGAGCATCCTTGAACGATCTTGAGCATCATAGAGGACTTTATAGCATACTTGGCTCATCAAGGACCAAGATGGTCGAACTTGCGCAATCATGGCACAACAGCAATGTGAATGGCGTAATAACGTCTCCAGATGGCACAATAAGGAATATGGATGGTGCAAGAGGCTTCGATTGTGGCGCAAGAACATCAAGATTTGAGCAACAACATCATCATGGCGCGACATGCACATTCATGGCTCAACAAGGCCATGCATAGCACAAAAACAAGCCTCATGGCACAAGAGTGAACATGATTGTGCGAGAGAGATTGCCATGGTGCAATAGCATCACTCTTGGTCCACCTCTTTATCATATGGAACAAGAAGGATCCCTTGTTGCTCCATATCACTCCTATGTGCTCCAAACCTCTTCCAGTTACTCCAAATCCCCTTCTGTACGATGCATTCCTTTGGCACTTGATTCGTTCCTTTGTCAGTCGATCCATTCCTTTCTTAGATAATTTATTCCTTTGTCACACGCTCCATGAACCTCAAGTGCTCCATTTAGTTCCAAGTCCTCCAAATGCTCCATGAACATGATCCAAATGCTTGAGTCACATTTAACAGAGTGTGATCAAAACATCTATTCGGATAAGCTTAACCCCTCAAGGCCATTTCTAAGTTACTACAATGAGAGGGACAAGAATGGGACTATCTAACACACCAAAATGAAGAATTTTTCATCGTTCATTGTTTCCTATTGTGTATGATTTGTAGGAAAAAAAAATGAACCATGGATACTTGTCATTACATTTTGGAAATCCTTAAATGAATCACGAAGAGGATGTTAAGGAAGAAGCTCTAAGAATCCCACCACAAGTCCACTAAATCTACCAATAAATTTACCTTCCTTCTTCAATTCAATTCTCCCCCAAAGGCAAGAACCCTACAACACTCTCTAAACAAAATGGAGGCTTAGAGTAGGGTTTGTGGCTACAAATGATTGTTTAATCCTAGATTAGAGATACGTGGTGTATAAATATGAGCCAATTTTTCATGTTTGACCTTAAGGTGTGTAAAATTGACCATAGAACGCATATTCATGATCAAATAACCATTTTTTTTACACTTAAGCCCCCAAATGTTATCTTTAATCAATAGAAAAGTAACTTAACTCAAGAATGTAATGAAACTAACTTCAAAGGCAAAGTGGAAAATTTTGGCTCGTTACACTTAGTAACAGGTTCATTAAGGTTCTATTCCTCCTCTCAGATACATAGTCCATTGAGGAGTACTTGACATGGCGTATTGGTTGATTTTCCCATGATCTTTACCAAATTCAAAGAAAGATAAGGGTCTTTTAACGACGTCCATATGCCAACCATAATATACACCACTCACACAAGATCTCACAACTTTTATTTTCCAGTCAAATTGATTTTCAACTCAATACCAAAAAGTTTGTAACATTTCTGAAGCTTTTTAGCAGATTTAGACATTTCATTCATCGAAGAAAGATACATTTATCAAGAGTAATCATCAAGACAACTTATTTAGAATCTATAACCACTATGTTTGCTAGGAAAAAAAATCCAAAAATGGCCATAAAGATCAACATTTGTAATATTGGACTTCATGTGGATATTACCTTATTCATAATTATACACTTAACTCATATATTGAATCTTGGGAAGTCAAGTTATAAAGGAACTGCATATTTTACGAGATTTATCCTCTTATTATATCATGTATGGCCGAATCCTTAGTGCCACAAAATAGAAGAGGTCTACACTTCTCAATTCCATTTGTTCGAGTTGTCATTAAAAGATAGTAATGGTTCCAAAAGTGCATGGTTGTTGAGTTTTAATTGATAGAGGTATCCCTCTAAACAACCATACCCAAAGAACATGGGAATTGAAACTAACAATTACATCATTATATCAAGCGTAAGAGTATAGCCAACATTCGTCAACTCGGATACAAATAATAACTTTTGAGTTATAGTCAATGTGTAGAAGAGTATTGTAAGGACTTAAACAATGAGAACTTCTAGTATAATGAAGGTGACCCAACTATTGCTATGTTTAGGACTTCACCATTCCCAACATTAATTATTCTTTGATTTCAATATACATTATACATTATACATTATACATTATTCACATAATGATTTAGACATGCGTATCAGGAAAAAAAATCAACCTATCATGAGTAACAACATTTATATTTGGGGACTTCATAAATCATAAAGTACCAGCATTACTTTTTCTTCGCCATCCATTCTTTATAGTTAGAACAAACTATTGACCATGTCGTTTCTTATAACAAAACATTCAACAAGTTTATCGTGAGGTTCACTTGTACTTTCATTTGACTTTTGGACCTTATTTAAATTTCATTTCTCATCGACATAGACATTTTCATTCTCTTTATCCGAATTACTACATTTTAACGAAATGTATGCAAAGAATTAACCAATGTGATTTAACGGGATGCTAATGCATCACAATATACCTATTATTAACACCAAAATAGTAGGTTTTATAGACACATCACTCAATTATTAGGTTAGTTTGGTTAGGCCAACAATTGAATAATATGGTGTTATAAAACTTATAGTACGCCAGATAAATATTACAATCACCTTTAGGCAGACATAACCAAAATTTCTATGCATATTATGCTTGAAATCCACCACATAAATTATTATTCAATTAACTTTTGGGTTCATTAAATAATAAGTCATAACGTTGCATAATATAGCGTTTAATAAACTACAATGATAAACATAAGGAGTCTTTTTTTTGGTTGAGTCACTTAAATACAACATAAAAGTACCACTTATCATTTAACATTCTAAAATTATAAGTCGCATTTTATTATTATTATTATTTAATACAATCAAAAGATAATCTAATATGTAACTAAATTTCATCTGATTAGTAGCTTTTTCCAACAATAGGCTATTTATCATCATTGAATTATAATTTGCAGTTTAATTATAAATTATTGACAAACAAATAAGTCGCGAAGAATCAATCAATTAATATATTATTTCAAACTAGTTTATAACCCGTGGAAACCACGGTTACAAAATTAATTAAATATTCATAGTAAAAAATTCAAAATTATTAATCAATTATTTTATATAAAATTTTAAATACATTATTAATTAAGAGATTTTTTTTATTAGTTATGTAAAATTATAATTATTGATTCAAATAAATATGTGTAATTAATTTATCATATATATTAGACTATTTTTATTTGTGAACTAATGAAAAGAATAATATAAAATTTAAAATTTAAAATCTCCCTATACTAATAAAATAATAGTTTTTTTACCATGTGTCACCATGTTAGGCATTGTAATTAATATCATGACACTTGTCAATCTATTGGCACTTGTAATTAATATCATGACACTTGTCAATCTAATAATTCTCCATTTCAAATTCCAAAATTCAAAATTTAAATCACATTCTAATTACATTAAATTAATAATATTAGAATAAAAATAAAATAAAATTTATACATATTATAAGAAAATATAATTTATACAAATTATAAGATAATATATTTTACGTATTTATTTGAATCAACGATGATAATTTTATATATAATTAAAAAAATATCTTTTAATTAATAAGTTATTTAAAATTACTAATTAATAGTTTTGAGTTTTTACTTAGAAAGTTTAATTAATTTTTTAACCGTGGTTCCCACGGGTTATAAACTAGTAAAGAATAAATAGATTGACAAATAACATTACATTAATTAGGAGGTTCAATGAATTTAAAATGGAGAATTAATAGAATGACAAGTGACATCATATTAATTAGGAGTTCTAATATTATGACAGTTGGCAAAATAACTACTCTTTTATTAGTATAGATATACATGTTCGTAAATTATAGAACATCTTCATGGTTCAATTAATCAAGAATGAAATTAAATTTCAGTTGTCCTTAAATATCAACTTAGAAATAAATCAAGAATCAAATTAAATAATTTATTATTTCTCAATCAGGGATAGTTTTACGGGGTTCCTGGTGTGGCAACGACAACACCTACTTTTTCTGTGTACAGTGGAAAAATTTTCGTTTTTTTCAATTTTTTTTACCAATTTTTCATGTGTCGGCAACATCTATTTCATCCCGACAATATTTACGATGTATTCCTGCGTCCGCTCATGATCTCAAATAGATTATATCATACATATACATCTGCTCTTGTAGAAATTATACTGTGTGAAAACATATTATAAAGGTTTCTTTACCATTTCAATTTCTTTTTATCATAAATAGTTGAATAATCAATAATCTAGTAAAAAGTTAAAGCCCATATATAGATAAGCAAAGTGAGTTTTCAATTTTCCAAAAGCATCATGTAATAAGTAATTAAAAAATTTACCATGGATTTTGTAATAACCCAATGTAACCCTCTTTTTTTCTTATACTTGCATGCAATATACTAATAGTAAAACATGAATCATGGAAATGAATTCATCCGTTTCCAAGATTCATATTAGAACTCCTTCATATGCAAAAATGAAATCCAACTATTACTCCATGAAAAAAAATGCATGGTATGAAAATTAGGGCACATAGAACTTATGGTATTTCATATAGAAGATTGGGACCCTTGTCTTAGGAGAATAGTAGACCAGAGATATTAAGGCATGATTCATCTAATTTAAACCATGATCTAATACCACATGTTGAATTTATAGGCATATCAATGCAACATAAACTTGATAAACCTTAAACATAACGAACAATGCTTATTTGGAGAAGACTGATATCCCCTTGATCTTGAAGAAAACAATTAATGATTCGTTCTCACTTCTCGTAATGATGTTATATTGATCAGGGGAGGATCTATGTAGGTGCATGCGGTAAACCATGGTACCCCTCAAATTTTTAGGCACAGTGGAAATTTTTTTAGAATACTTTTGGTGTAGTGTAATTTTTCCGGTGTGGTCCCTCAAAAGTTTATGTGTGCTACCCATGACATTTCGTTTTGGCTCTGCCATTGATATTGATTAATCTGATGGATGGATTACACATATGTGATTATGGTGTTTATATAGAGAGAATGAGTTTATGTTAAGAGGAGATGAATAAATTTATATTCTCCTCATAAGATTCTTTCATAATTATGTGTTTAATTTTCAATTAGACCTTATGAGTAAGTTATAGAACCACATAGATTTAGCTACATAAGTGATAGACAAAATGTCATATCCATCATACCACATATAATTAAGTCAGGGGACATGTTTTGTCATTATGTCAAATGTTACGGTACATAACATAATTGTACTCAACACATAAAAATATTGCACAATATTCTAAATCCTGCATTAATGGTTTATTTCCAACAAAGTTAAGTTAATATACATAACCGAGTTAATAATTTCAATCATTTGAAAAGTTGTCACTAACCCTAAGACTGATCATACATATTAATTTGTTACATAATATCAAAAATTAATGAAACTAGTATAGAGTTAATAAATTTAGGAATCATGAAACCTCCATCTAATTTCCATTGCGGTTATATGTATTAACCATAAATATATAACTAGCGGAAATCATTCAAGTATACCATTAATTAAGAATATTTTACTTTACTTTACAATTACTTACTTTATTTTATTTTATTTAGCATATCTCGATTCCCTTGAGTTCGACACCCTTCTCGCAGCTAATATTGTTCCTGATCATGGACATTATGTTGTGCTAGTAGTCATTTTAATTTGTCAGGTTTATAAATTTAAAATTAGATTTTTATTTTAAATATGAGTATTTTATTAGACTATCCATTGCACATTAAGTTTTTGGCGCCGTCACGGAAAAACTGATTTCAACTAAATAATAAATAAATATACGAAGTTTTTGTAATTTATTTTTCGTTTTAACCAATTTTTTCTTTGAAAATAGGTAATCGCATCGCTATTATAGGTATTTTAGTTGCAATTTCCGATGATATTTTATAATCTCAATGTTATTTTGTTTCAGAACAGATATTTAGTATAAAAACATTTTCTTCCGGTTAACTACTTGCACTACTATTTTGTGTTGCAGAAGCTATATGACTAGGAGCTCATCATCGACTTAAAATAAATAGTGAACGGTCCAAAAAACGATTATTAGAACATCTAAGAAGAAAGGAGCAAAGACATAGGATAACAATATGACATAAGAAATGAATGTGGACCAATATATGACGCGCAATAGTCAAAGCAAATGCTTTGGAGTAAGAAAGCCAAATCTTCAAAGCCTGAACTTTGAACTGAAGGGAAAATTTCTTCACCTTTTGAAAGAAACCTCATTTGCTAGAAAGGATCACGATGACGTAATCTAACATGTCAAAAACATAACCGAAATCACCGATATATTTTGCGACATCCCTATTTTCACGACCAGAAAAGACCTATTTGTTTATACTTATTTAAAAATCATAGTATCCTTTTTGAAAAGTAATATTCCGAAATTTGTTCCCAGAAAACAAGACAATGGTATTATAAAAGCATTTCCGAAGAATTGTATTTTATTTATATTAAAACATTGGGATATCATCATCAATACAGAAACATAAGCATAACGAAATATTACAAGCCTTACAATAATTAAACTAGTGGCTTAATACTCCTTGAATCTCTTAACAGAATGTATCTTTCGTATAGCTACCTGTGATACAATAAACTGGGTGGCTCAGGTTGGGAAACCTGGTAAGTACATAGGGAGTTCAATCCCACACTGTGATAATAATGTATATCTCAAACCTGCAAATCCAACTATTATCATTCACATAGATATATCATATCTCTAAAACAATTTATTCCATCTCGTTGATTCCCTGGGATATATCCTATACAACGATCTTACAAAATATAGCCTAAAGAATCAATATGAACAACAATTTGACGATGCTGTTTCGGAAATTCCGTGGCAGCAAATGAGGATCAATAAGTACATCAAATGAGGGGAATGGAATAAGTTTCACCACGAAACTCCGTTTGTAAAAACAACAAGAAAATTAAGTCAATGGTGGTTATCTAGATAAATATGCCTAGGAATGGTCTGACACCGCGAGGTATTTTACCCCAGACTCACCCTATCCGGCAATACAACATTAGTCGTACCTGGTAGTGGTCTATTACTGAAACACTCTATTAGACAGTTTATGAAGTTCCGTCAATTAATTTGTGAAAGGAAATGCTGACACCCAAAGCTCATCAAAAGAATAAGTATGAGGAAATGCTAATAAAGTACTCCCATACGCACACGTACCCCGACACACAATAGTGTCAAAAAAGGACTTTGTACATGATAGTACTTATGACACACTATAGTACCCTGGTATGAGTAGGACTCATACCCCAAAACATTATAATTCCCCGACACAAGCAACACCCAAGACACAGAGCTTTGAAAAAGACTTGGTACATAGAAAGTACCTTTGTACATAGGACATACTCTATCGATCATCAATCTCCTCGAACAGAGTTTCTACTCTCCATTCCGACCGAACACATACACATAATAAGATACTACCCAATATCCAAACTTAATTGAACTAAGCATCTCTTTTAAGTCTTATTTCATCACTAAGCAAGCCTACAATGCTTATAATCGACTTTCAATACTAACTCTATTTCGGCAACACCATCCTAATTTACTGTAATATTTTATACAGAGTATTAAGTATTAACATAAATTTATCTTCTCATTTATAATAAGTATGTTATTATTATCTTGTAAATACATCTCAATGCGTATATGACCATATCTGGTTCACATAGCGTATATCATCAAATATACATATAACACATATTTCCAAATAATAAACGTATAACTTACATATAAACTTTGAACATATCTTGAACTGTATTATTAATACTTGTATTAAAATCATGTTCATGACATGGACTATGCACTCAATTGTTCTAGTGACGACTTGAAATTTGGGCAACGCTTCACTTGTAGCAACTGTCTTTTCCTTTGACGTAACCTAGCACTATTATGGCTAAGTTATAGTCTAATATTTAGTGTGACTTATTATTAGTCTAGATTCATCATTAACTCAAAATCTACTTTCATGATATATCAAGTAAGGAATAACCAGGTAGGATCGTATTAGAGGTAGGGTCTGTTTTATATACGAAGTATACTGTTTGGAAATCTCACTTTAAACACCTCACTAAATCATAGCCTATACCTCATCCCCGTAAGTAGATCAATAAGTATAACGACTTAGAATCACTGATAAATCCTTTTTATAGGTTTATAATAACGATAATGAACTTAAACATACATTATACTTAAATTATAGTAAGCATATCTCACTTACAAGTAGGTTTAGCGAAGAACCGGGCTCTGTGTGGGCAGAACTTCTAAGCTGAAAGTTCTTCTTAACGGGGCTTTCTGCTGCTCCGAGACTCGCTTCTAGCGCCTACAAGGTTCTTGGGAAAGAAATAGAGGCTTTGAGGTGTTTGGGAGAAAAATAGATGAGAAGGTGTAAAGAAATGATGTGATTTGCGCCTCTATATATAGCCTGTCTGTTGTAATGCCCGTGTTTCTGGGCTTGTCATTAATAGCAATGTAATAGTCTAGGTTAACCCATGTAACCCATCTTGAAATATTAAAGATGTATTATTTGAGTATTATGTATTTTGTGCTTAGTTGCGTGACTTAATTAAATTAAGAATGAAAATAAGCGTCAAAATAAAATGTTAGTTAAATCGGATATCTATGAATAATGTTGTAGTAGTTGAAACGAGGTTTCCGAATATATAAAGAATGTCGAAATCCGAGTTATAACGAAGAAGTTATGACATGTCGAAGTTTCGCGACAGAACCGGCAACGCTGAATGACGTAAAAAGTGAAATTTACGTTAGAGCGATATTTAGCCTTAGTGATATAAATGAAAGTCATAGTAAACCGAGAGCGTGCATAAAAAGATCGTCCAAATCTAACTTCGTATGAGCAAGTTATGATTTTTCGAAGTTTCGACTTAACAGTATGCAGCCCGAATACTCGATTTGAGACCGAGCGGTTTTTAGCCGAACTAATCTAAACGATAATCGAAGATCTCGTTAATAGTAGTGAAACGATAAAAAGATAGGCGAAAACGGACGTCGGATGAAGAAGTTATGAATTTATAACGAAGTTTTCCTGTCCCGGCCTACTAAAAGTAGATAATAAAAATAAAGTCAAAATTAGCCGACGGAGTCTAAACCAAAGTTATAGAGCGTAGTCTCACCTACGCGGGGAAATAAAGAACGTTGAAAACAGTGTTTGTATGAGGAAGATATGAATTTTTGAAGTTTATTAAATAATTTCGATATTAAATTTAATTATAAAATATCTGATATTATCCAAAGAGGGGGAGTCAGCGGTCTTATCCGGGTTATACCCAGCGTAACTAAGATTTACGTCCAGCGTAAATCGAGGATCCAGAACCTATAAAAGGAAGTCGAGTGCAGCCGATTCTTTTGCTCAATTTCTCTTCTCTCTCTCCCATTTTACCTCGATTTTCGTGCAAGAATTATCTCGAAGCCCCGGTATTAATCCCGAGACCCGAAGCAAGTCCAAAAGCCCCGAAGATCCCGAGAAGTAAGATTCCCGAGCTGAAGCTCTGCTCGCGAGAAGTCTGGTTTTTGTGAATATCTTCCAGATCTGCCGAAGAATGCTACTTCTACAAGTCGTAGTGTTGTCCGATCATCTTCTGATCAAGTGAGTGTGTAGTCAGTTTCTTCTAACGCATAATTATGAAGTATTTTATATGAAATACGTGTTATGTGTATATTTTGTTGTTATATGTGTGAATGTATATTCGCTTTCTTCTATCTCATAGATATGAGTTATTCTCTATGAAATACATGTTATGTCTATGTGTCTCATCTGTTGGTTGGAATACGTATTGAATGAGAATGCTATACAGGTTTTAAACTATGTATAAAAATATATATTTTTATCTACTAATATGTTGGGTAGAACATGGGTATATAGTTGATGTATGATAAACAAATAAGAGGCCTCGATGTTGTTTTTGATTTAGTCATCTAGCAGAGTTTAGATGACGACCACATATATTTCTAGACAGTCCTGTGGAACGCTAGTAGGCTCGCCACTTGTAGGTGTTAATGAATTTGGGTGTTCATTCACTGTACTCCATCTCCCTCATGGTTGCCTTATTTGACATATATTGCTGGGAAACCCCCAAACGCATGTGTTGTTGCCCCGATGAAATATTCTTATAATAGGCCCCTTGTGTTAGTTGTTTTAGGGACATAAAGTGAGAATAACGGGAATGGGTAATTGGGTTATTTTTAGTTAATGAAAATAAAGTTAATTACTTATTGTGGGTTGAAAACCCTATATGCTCACCAGGCTCCCAAGCCTGACCCACTCAGGTTTATTTGTATTAGAAGAAGTGGCGCAAGGGCATAAGATGGATGAACCATCAAGTTGTTTTGTTTACAAGTCTGTATATGTATATATTTGTTGAACGACTTGTAATTTTATCGTTTATGCTTTATGGTCTATATCAGAACATGACATCCCGAGTTTGGATTATATAATGAATTTAAAACACATTTCTTTATGAAATGCTTTGGTAAATATTATTTTATCATACTTTGTTTTTGGGAACAAATTCCGCAACTCTTTCAAATCAAAAGGATTTACTCTGAAATTATTTTAAAAGCATAAATGAAAATCGGTCTTTTATGGCCGAGATTTTGGGGATGTCATAGTTGATATCAGAGCATTAGTTTAAGCGAACTAGGAATTTTTAGGATTTCTAGACTTAAACTTAGAATGCTAAGTGAAATTGTGAGATGTGTGTCTGTTATATTTTAGACACGAGCACTAGTTTATTTTATGAAAATTTCCTAAAATGCTTTTATGTGCTAAATGTTATATGTTTGCCATATATGATATTATTTGTTCGGATCTATGGTCTGTTGCCGACCGGATCTGGAAAACTTATGTGTGTAGGATTCTAAGCGTACGTCTACGATATTAGAACTAGCATGTAAACGTTTCGGAGTGATAAGGATGATTTGAATATCTATTGTGAATGAGGATCTAATTTCACCTTATTCGGTGTATAGATAAAAAATGGTGAGAACATGAAGTGGAGTTGGAAATGCTGATGAAAACAGGAATCAACCACCCGTGATTGAACAAATACCTATTGTAGCTGCTGCACCTGAGTTGATAACAATGGCAGGTGTACAAATGATGATTCACACAATGTTGGATCGTCAGATGGAGGAGACTAGGCGGTTGCTTCAATAGAATCGTGAAGAACTATCAATTCATGTGGAAGAGCCCGAAGTTAACGGAGGGCAGTCTGAAGGAGAGAACTTCAGTGGAACCGTTGGTCCAGCCAACCCACCGATAGTTAGGCAAAACAACTAGGATAGAAGGAATGATGGAATGGGATGCAAGTACAAGGACTTTCTGACTTGCAAACCATCGACCTTCACTGGAAAGGAGGATCCGATCGGAGTCATGGATTGGATATCAGAAATGGAGCTAGCGTTCATGACATGTGGTTGCAGAGGCAAGTTGCAAACTATGTTCGTTGTACATCAGTTCAGGGGTGGAGCCGTTCGTTGGTGGAACACTCTGGGGAAGACCCTAAGCCCTAATCAGCCACTACAGTTGACATGGGCAAAGTTCTTGGTGCAGTTCAAGCGCAAGTTCTGCTCGGCTCAAAATCTGTTGGAGTTTGAGAACAAGTTTCTGACATTGACAAAGGCCAACATGTCAGTTGATGAATACACAAATGGTTTCACCGACAAAATGGAGTTTGCCTTGCGTATCGTTCCAGATGAGCTGAGAAAGGTTGACCGGTACACAAAGTGACTCTCATGGGAGTACGCGGTGCCAGTTCGCCAGGCACCTACTCTAGAGGCAGCTATTTGGGCTTCCAAGTCTGTTGAGAATATGATCAAGGGGAGGACCGTCGAAAAGGTCGAAGTTGGTGAGAAGAGAAAGTTTGAAGGAACTTCAAGTTCCAGTAAGAAAAGTAAATTTTTGAAGTCTACTTCGAAGAAGTTTGGAGGAAAAGGAGGCGAAGCAAAATGGTGCGAGAAGTGCAAGAAAAAGCACTTTGGGAAATGTAGTGAGGAAGTAACCTGCTACAAGTGTGGAGAAATTGGGCATTTTGCCAATGTGTGTCCGTCCAACAAAAGGATGTGTTTTGGTTGTAATGAAGATGGGCACATTTTGAAAGACTGTCCGAAGAAGAAGGAGGCAGCTAAGCCCAAAATTCCACCAAAGCCGAAAGCAAGAGCCTTCCAGATGACACTGGAAGCTGAAAAAGATGAAGCTGATGTTGCTTCAGGTACCTTTCTCGTAAACGAATTACCTGCTCAAATTTTGTTTGATTCTGGAGCCAACTACTCCTTTATTTCGCATGAGTTTGGTAGAAAACTAGCTTTGCCTGTTGATAGACCAAATAATGTTTTATTAGTCGAAGTTGCTAGTGGCAAGTTTGTACCTGTTAACCATCGTATGAAAAACATCTTCATTGACTTGAATGGGAATAAGTTTCACGAGGAATTATTGCCTATCAAACTTAACGGTTTCGACATCATGTTGGGAATGGATTGGCTTAGCACCAATGATGCCGAGATATTGTGCAGAAAGAAGATAGTAAAAGTAAACCCGCCAGGGAAAGAGTCATTTGTGGTGTACGGGAACAAACGCCGAGTAAATTCTGGAATCATTTCCCTAATGAAAGCCAGAAAGTGTTTGACCAAGGGATGTACATCATATTTAGCATTCGTGATCGATGCTAAGAAGGAAAAGAAGGTGATGCAGAGTATTCCAGTGGTGTGTGATTATCCGGAAGTATTTCCCGAAGATCTTCCCAGATTACCACCCGATAGACAAGTGGAGTTCAGAATAGACTTGTTACCAGGAACCACGCCAATAGCAAAAGCACCTTATCGATTAGCACCGACGGAGATGAAGGAGCTGATGATGCAACTTCAGGAGTTATTGGACAAAGGTTTCATTAGACCTAGTTCATCACCCTGAGGGAGCTCCGGTGTTATTCGTGAAGAAGAAAGATGGAAGTATGAGAATGTGCATCGATTACAGAGAGCAGAACAAGGCAACAATAAAGAATAGATATTCGTTGCCGAGGATTGATGACCTGTTTGATCAACTACAAGGTTCAAGTTATTTTTCAAAGATCGACCTAAGGTCAAGATATCATCAACTGAAAGTAAGAGAGCAGGATATAGAGAAGACTGCATTCAGAACACGATATGGACATAGGAGTTCTTGGTTATGTCGTTTGGACTAACCAATGCTCCAGCAACATTCATGGATTTGATGAATAGGGTTTGTAAACCGTTCCTCAATAAATCTGTGATAGTGTTCATAGATTACATTCTAATTTACTCGAAAAGCCAAGAGGAGCATGGAAGACATTTACGAGAAGTGTTGGAAGTCTTGAAGAAGGAGAAGCTGTATGCAAAGTTCTCCAAATGTGATTTTTGGATTCGAGAAGTCCAATTCTTGGGTCACGTGGTCAACCAAGAAGGGATAATGGTTGATCCAGCAAGATTGAAGCTTTGATGAAGTGGGAACAACCGAAAAGTCCCACGGAGATCCGAAGCTTTTTAGGATTAACTGGATATTACCGAAGGTTTATCCAAGGCTTTTCTTCGATCGCTAGTCCATTAACAACTTTGACCCACAAATGAGCTACTTATGCTTGGAGCGAGAAGCATAAGAAAGCATTCGAGAAGCTAAAGAAGAAGCTATGTGAGGCACCGATTCTTTCTCTACCCGATGGAGTTGAAGACTTCGTTGTTTATAGTGATGTGTCTGGTGTTGGGTTGGGTTGTGTTTTGACCCAAAGAGAAAAGGTGATAGCATATGCATCTCGACAACTGAAGGAGCATGAAAAGAACTACCCTACTCATGATTTGGAGTTGGCAGCGGTAGTTTTCGCTCTGAAAATATGGAGACATTACCTCTATGGCACGAAATGCAAACTTTTCACTGATCATAAGAGTCTCCAATATCTCTTTAATCAGAAAGAATTAAATATGAGGCAACGACGCTGGCTAGAGTTACTCAACGACTACGACTGTGAGATACTTTACCACCCCGTTAAAGCAAATGTTGTCGCTAATGCTCTCAGTCGGAAAGTCAATCTTGAAAGAAAGAGGCCAAGAACGTTGAGAATTGAAGTTTTCTTGACCATTGTGGAAAGTATAAAGAAAGCTCAAGAGGAAGCTTCTGAGAAGAATGACTGAAAGGGGGAACGTTTGGGCAAAACGTTGGTGTTTGATACAAACGGTCATGGACTAAAGGTATTCCAAGATCGAATTTGGGTGCCTAAGTAAGGAGGAATAAGAGATTTTCTTATGGAAGAAGCTCACAAAACCATGTACTCAATTCATCCTGGCAGTACTAAAATGTATAGGGACCTGAAACCCTACAACTGGTGGCCAACGATGAAGCTTGATGTTGCAAAGTATGTGGCCGAGTGTGTGACTTGTGCGAGAGTCAAGACACAACATCAAAAACCATATGGGAGTTTAGAACCTTTACCTGTGCCTATTGGTAAGTGGGAAGACATTACTATGGATTTTGTCACTTAACTGCCCAGAACGAAAAGTGGTCACGACATGATTTGGGTGGTCGTTGATCGATTCACTAAGAGTGCACATTTCATAGCAGCCAATGAGAAGTGGTCTATGGAAAAGCTTGCGAATTCATATGTGAAGGAGATTGTGAGGCTTTACGGTGTTCTGTTAACAATTGTATCGGATCGTGACAGCCGTTTCACCTCAAGGTTTTGGAAAAGTCTACAAGAGGAAATGGGTACCAAGTTGTGTTTAAGTACAACTTACCATCCACAGACTAATGGTCAGAGCGAACGAACAATACAAACACTTGAAGATATGCTGAGAGCATGTACCCTGGAATTCCAAGGTAATTGGGATGAACATTTACCTTTGGTAGAATTATCCTACAATAATAGTTTCCACTCGAGCATAAAGATGGAACCTTATCAAGCTTTGTACGGACAGACGTGTCGTACGCTGTCTTGTTGGCTTGAGGCTGGAGAAAAGCAGTTTATGGGGCCCGAGATGGTCCAACAAACCGCTGAAAAGTTGAAAATAATTAGAGAAAGAATGTTAGCAGCTCAGGATCGTCAAAAGAGCTATGCTGACAAGAAGCGAAGACCGATGACTTTTGAAGTTGGAGATTCGGTTTTGCTTAAAGTCTCGTCGTGGAAGGGACTTATAAGATTTAGTAAAAGGGGAAAATTAAGTCCAAGGTTTATTGGTCCGTTTAAAATTCTTCAGAGGATTAGGAACCAAGCTTACAAGCTCGAACTACTTGAAGAACTGAATGGAATTCATAACACTTTCCATGTGTGTTATTTGAGGAAGTTCACGGGAGAAGTTCCCGACATGATTCCACTTTCGGAGTTGAGAATCGATGAGAACAAAAGGTTGATTGAAGAACCAGAGTCTATCGTTGACCGAAAGATTAAGAAGTTGCGACGCAAGATGGTTGAGTTAGTGCTTGTCCGATGGAAACACACGAATGGGCCAAATGTCACCGGGGAGACGGAGAATGACATGATGAGTCGCTACCCGCATTTGTTTGTTGATGTGTGATTCCGGGAACGGAATCATTCTAAGGTGGAGAGAATTGTAACGCCCGTGTTTCTGGGCTTGTCATTAATAGCAATGTAATAGTCTAAGTTAACCCTTGTAACCCATCTTGAAATATTAAAGATGTATTATTTGAGTATTATGTGTTTTGTGCTTAGTTGTGTGATTTAATTAAATTAAGAATGAAAATAAGCATCAAAATAAAATGTTATATAAAACGGATATCTATGGATATGTTGTAGTAGTTGAAACGAGGTTTCCGAATATATAAAGAATGTCGAAATCCGAGTTATAACGAAGAAGTTATGACCTGTCGAAGTTTCGCGACAGAACTAGCAACGCTAAATGACGTAAAAAATAAAATTTACGTTAGAAAGATATTAGCCGTAGGGATATAAATGAAATTCGTAGAGTTCGTAAAACCGAGAGCGTGCATAAAAAGATCGTTCAAATCTGACTTCGTATGAGGAAGTTATGATTTTTCGAAGTTTCGACTTGACAATATCCAACCCGAATACTTGATTTGAGACCGAGCGGTTTTTAGTCGAAACAATCTAAACGATAATCGAAGATCTCATTAATAGTAGTGAAACGATAAAAAGATAGGCAAAAACGGACGTCGGATGAAGAAGTTATGAATTTATAACGGAGTTTTCCTGTCCCGGCCTACTAAAAATAGATAATAAAAATAAAGTCAAAATTAGCCGACGGAGTCTAAACTAATGTTGTAGAGCATAGTCTTACCTACGCGGGGATATAAAGAATGTCGAAAACGGTGTTTGTATGAGGAAGATATGAATTTTTAAAGTTTATTAAATAATTTCGATATTAAATTTAATTATAAAATATCCGATATTATCCAAAGGGGGGAGTCAGCGGTCTTATCCGGGTTACGCCCAGCGTAACTAGGATTTACGTCCAGCGTAAATCGAGGATCCAGACCCTATAAAAGGAAGTCGAGTGCAGCCGATTCTTTTGCTCAATTTCTCTAATCTCTCTCCCGTTTTACCTCGATTTTCGTGCAAGAATTATATCGAAGCCCCGGTATTAATCCCAATGCCCGAAGCAAGTCCAAAAGCCCCGAAGATCCCGAGAAGTAAGACTCCCGAGCCGAAGCTCTGCCCGCGTGGAGTCTGGTTTTTGTGAAGATCTTCCAGATCTGCCGAAGAATACTACTTCTACAAGCCGTAGTGCTGACCGATCATCTTCTGATCAAGTGAGTGTGTAGTCACTTTCTTCTAACGCATAATTATGAAGTATTTTATATGAAATACGTGTTATGTGTATATTTTGTTGTTATATGTGTCAATGTATATTCACTTTCTTCTATCTCATAGATATGAGTTATTCTCTATGAAATACGTGTTATGTCTATGTGTCTCATTTGTTGGTTGGAATATGTATTGAATGAGAATGCTATATAGGTTTTAAACTATGTATAAAAATATATATTTTTATCTACTAATATGTTGGGTAGAACATGGGTATATAGTTGATGTATGATAAACAAATAAGAGGCCTCGATGTTGTTTTTGATTTAGTCATCTAGCAGAGTTTAGATGACGACCACATATATTTCTAGACACTCCTGTGGAACGCTAGTAGGCTCGCCACTTGTTGGTGTTAATGAATTTGGGTGTTCATTCACTGTACTCCATCCCCCTCATGGTTGCCTTATTTGACATATATTGCTGGGAAACCCCCGAACGCATGTGTTGTTGCCCCGATGAAATATTCTTATAATAGGCCCCTTGTGTTAGTTGTTTTAGGGACATTAAGTGAGAATAACGGGAATGGGTAATTGGGTTATTGTTGGTTAATGAAAATAAAGTTAATTATTTATTGTGGGTTGAAAACCCTATATGCTCACCAGGCTCTCAAGCCTGACCCACTCAGTTTTATTTGTATTACAAGAAGTGGTGCAAGGGCATAAGATGGATGAATCATCAAGTTGTTTTGTTTACAATTCTGTATATGTATATATTTGTTGAACGACTTGTAATGTTATCGTTTATGCTTTATGGTTTGTATCCAAACATGACATCCCGAGTTTTGATTATATAATGAAAATACATCTCTTTATGAAATGCTTTGGTAAATATTATTTTATCATACTTTGTATTTGGGAACAAATTCTGCAAATCTTTCAAATCAAAATGATTTACTCTGAAATTCTTTTAAAAGCATAAATGAAAATCGATCTTTTCTGGCCGAAATTTTGGGGATGTTATAGATGAGAAGGTGTAAAGAAATGAAGTGATTTGCGCCTCTATATATAGCCTATCTCATTGTCTGAAGGCCGTATGTTGGGCGTACTGTACAGGTACGTTGGGCGTACTCATGCAGGTGTCGCCATCCGGTGGCAAGGCGTAGGGATGAAGCAGTGGCTTAGATCGCGCCACGTGTCACTCGCTAGTTACTCCAAAAACTAGTTATCTTTTGAAATCCGTAACTTTTGCATACAAGCTCCATTTTTGACGTTATTTATATCCACACATAGGTATCGATGGGATCTACAACTTTCGTTTAGACTTCGTCGGCTAATTTTGACTTTATTTTGAAGTTATTTTTTAACAGGCTTAGACAGTTAAAGTCCGTTAAAAATTCAGAACCTTTTCATCCGACATCTATTTTCGGTTATCTTTATATTGTTGAGCTCTTATTAATGAGATCTTCAATTATCGTTTAGGTTGTGTCGGCTAAAAATTGATCGGTCTAAAATTCGATTTTTGGGCTATGTACTCCTACGCTGAATCTTAGAAAAATCATAACTTCCTCAAACGAAGTCAGAGTTGGACATTCTCTATATGCACATTCTCGGTTTAACGTATACTACGATTTTCATTTAGATTGCTAAGGCTAAAAGGTATTTTATCAAAATTTTACTTTTTACGATATGCGACACCCTGCCGGTTTAGTCGTAAAACTTCGATGGGTCATAACTTCTTCGTTATAAGTTGTATTTCGATGTCCTTTATATGTACGGAATCCTTGTAAAATATACTATACTTTGGTTAAGATTATTTATTCTAAATAATCTTTTATCAAAAAGTCATTTTTAATGCTTATTATCTCTAAATTGATTAATCCGAATCTACGGTCGTTACATATTTCAACATTGAAAATAATATGAAGTAATGCTACGAATTTTTTCTATTACACTCATAGAAACAAATGAATATCAAGTAATTCTACGATTTTTTTTCCAAATATCAAAATCGCCTATTTGGTTGGCTTTCAATTACTTCTTTTACCTTTTTATTTCTTGATGTTGATCTTGTTTGTCATGAGTTTTCCATTGATGCATTTTTGGTAATACTACCATTTCTAACTACAAATTTCATTAGATACCATATTGTTAATAAACAAAAAACGAAAAAATATAATTAGTTATCATTAAACTAACATAATCACTTGTGGTTACAAAGCATACCTTTGTAACCCTTCCTCTTGAACCCGTTCTCTGTAACTTTTGGTATTTTCCTTTTCATATATCCAAGGATTTACTTGAAATAAAAATCAACATAGTCACTAATGAATACATATAGAGCACAAATGCATATGATTAAAAATATAACTAGAACTACATATGTGAAAGAATGTCAAAATTCATATAATAAAGTAAGATTTGAACTCACGTAATAACTCATGACAATAAAACATTCATTTATCATTTCTTCCCTTTGATATTTTCTCTCTACATTGAGGAGTTTTATCTTCACATTCAGATTGAATTTCCTAGCTATATAGATGAACATTATCACTTATGATTAGAAATACAAATGACAAAATTACTCTTGAATACATATCATAAATGAATAGATTTGAAACAAATAATTAGAACTGCAAGTCTCCTTGTATATAAAAATTCATATAATCATTTACGATTATAACGCATACCTTTTTCATTTGTAATCTTCGATCTTTTCTCTCTAACTTGTGAAGATTCCTCTACGGATTCACGTTGGTTACAAGCAAATACAAAATAAGGATAATCAATTATGATTAGAACTACAAATGGAAAAATCAGTCATGAATACAAAAGGTGAAATAATAGGATTAAAAACATATAACTAGGACTACAGATGACAATTCGTATAAAAAATTACATAATTATTTATGATTACAACACATATCTTTTTCATTTCTTTTCTTCGATCTTTTCTTTCTAACTTGAACATATTCCTCTTCAGATTCACGTTGGTTACATAGTATTACAAAATAAACAAAATCACTTATGATTAAAATTACATATGAACACAAACACATAAAAGAATATGATAAAAAAAAGATATACGTCTCTAAACATCTTTTTTTTTTGTCTGTTCTCTGGAACACCACTAATCCCAATTTAACGACATGTTTGATTTTTAAATTTTTCAAAAAATACGTAATTTTGAAATCCCTTTCTATAAGGATAAAAAAAAACCATTAGTACAAAAAAATCTCCACAAACATAAATAACAAGATAAAAGACGTATATGCCACGTAGGTGATGAGTATTGTAGCGTACAAGCCACGTAGATGCCACATCACCCAAAACCTATAATAGCCGGTAAAATTGGTTATTTGTGAACGGCTGAAACAAGTTAGTTGGGTAAATGAGTACAAAAAAAAACAATATTACCCATATGTGAATATTTGAAATACTTAATTACCTTAATAAGTAAAATTCCCATTTTTTAACTATATCTTTCTTTGTAACACCATTACTGCCAACTTCATGTGATTCTTGGTTTTTAAATTTTTTCTAAAATATGTAGTTTTGAAATCTCATTCTATATGTATAAAACAACTATTAGTGCTAAAATCACCACAAACACAAATAATAAACAACATGAAGTGTCAAATGAATAGATAACCAACATCAGGTTAACAAAATGAAAATAACTACTAATCACAACAGTAATGATTATCTGCTATCTAAAATGAAAACACAACTATTATGAAGTCATTACAAACAAACATGCATAATGAAATAATAATAATAATAATAATAATAATAATAATAATAATAATCGGATTCTAAACTTTCATTTCCATTAACTACGATGCGACTTCGATTAGAAGTTCTTTTGAAAACATTTTTATTTATGGGTTGATTTTGAGTAAAATGTGTACCAATTTCTAGGGTTTTAACACATAGAGAGAAGATAATGAAAGAGAAAAGTTTTCCAATGATAGTTATGAACAAGAAAGAAGAAGAAAAAAGTAAGGGTTAAAGTGTGGGATTTCGTTCATAAGCCTTCATAAGTTTGTATAAAATAACTGATTTGATTTGATTTAAATGTAAAATTACAATAATACCCCTGACGACGACAATAAAATAATTTAACTTGAGTCATATGCAAATATCACACTTATGGAACCACCTCCTTTTAGCCCTTACATTTAAATGTAACAATTATTGTAATTAAGTCTCATGATTTTAATTCTTTTAATCTCAAGGGAATATATATATATATATATATATATATATATATATATATATATATATATATATATATATATATATATATATATATATATATATATAGGTTTAGGTTATATGGAAAACAAAAATACTCTAAAAATCATAAAAATACGTAAAAAAAAATATATTTAGAGATCACAAAACTTTTTTTAATTTTTTTTTATAAAAAATCACAGGTTTTTGTTAAAATTCGCTGAAAAAAAGTAAAAAATCAATTTTTTGTAATTTTTTTATTTATTTTTTCACCGATTTTGTATAAAAAGCTGCGACTTTTTCAAAAAAATTTTCAAAAAAAAGTTTTGTGATCTCTAAGTATTTTTTGTATGCATTTTTATGATTTTTAGGGTTTTTTTGTTTCCCAAATAACCCTTCCCTATATATATATATATATATATATATATATATATATATATATATATATATATATATATATATATATATATATATATATATATATATATATATAGGAGTAGGATCAAATGAGAACACCTAAAAGGTTGAGAACGCGAGAACGAATCTGGACCATCAAAATATTCAGATTTGAGACTATTATCAAATGGGTCATTTACGTAAATTCTAAAACCATAGGTATTAAAGTGTAACTTGTAAATGGTCACAACGCTATAATGATAATTGTAATTTTAACTTGTTCCTATAATTTCTGAATCAAATATCATATTGTCGTTAAAATTATTTGTCCCCCACTTCATTTCTTTCTCTTCTCTCTCTCTATACCTAGGTTTTAATCAATTCCTCCCTCGGCCTCCCTCCATCGCACATCGTTTGAATCAATCTTAAATGGAGCATCGCAGTCTCCACTTTGATGCATTTTTGGTTTAATCTTTCCTCCATTGCACCATCACTACCCATCTACGCAGCCTACATCATAGGTCGATGAAAGATGTAAGAAGGAAGTGAAGGTAGTCGGCGACGTTTGTGGTCAGCCGTCGTGATGGCGAGGGGAGCGTCTCCGTGGTCGACGAGGCTGAAGAGGAGGAAAGGAGGAGGCAGTGAGGGGTGGGTTGTCGATCTCGGTAGATCGAAGATGGGGCACCTTTGGTGATTGGTTGGATCAAAGAGAAAAAAGAAAAGAGAATGGAAGCAGCGGGATGTGGGGTCTACCATTGGTTTCTGCCTCCGGTGACAAAACCCCGATATTGGGTTGTTTGGTGATCGAGAAGGGCAGCAACGATTCAAAAATAGATAAGGGTTCCTTCTTTTTTTGTTCTAGTTTGATTTGGCAGAACTCGATAGGCTATTTTTTTTGTTCGTGTTTGATTTGGTAGAAATCGATAGGCTGAAGTGGGTCTTTGAAGGCTCAAGGGCAGCCCTTACAATTGATGGAAAAGATAGCCACACAAAGTTGTAATCAGATTCAAGGTAAAAGGTTGTGCACATAAGCTGTTTGATGATATGCGTGAGAGGGGTATTCATTTATGAATAGCAGGGTATTCATTTGTTAATAACAATGTATTCATTTGTAAATAGCAGTGTAATCATGTGTGAATGAGTGTATTTTATTTATGATTAGAGGTATTGTTTTATTCATTTGTGAATACCAAGGTATTCATTTGTTAATAACAATGTTTTCATTTGTAAATAGCAATGTAATCATGTGTAAATAAGTGTATTTATTTATGATTAAAGGTATTCTTTTATGAAAAAATGATAATTTTTACACCCCTTTTATTTTCCGTTAATTAAAAGAAAGGAAGTGGGTTACTTGTAAATTGATATGTATTCATTTGTGATTGTAGTACTATTAGCTTTTTGAAAAAAAAAAAAAAAAAAAAAAAAAAAACGTTTATGAATACAAATGTATTGATTTGGGGTTGGATTTCTATTAATTTTTTTGAAAAAAAAAATAGTGAAATATGAGAAAAAAATTTAAGAAAAAAAGTTAAATTTTTTTACTTTTAATTTTTTTTTTGATAATTTTTTTTAATATTTCATTAATTAGAAAAATAAAAAATCAAATATCTTCTTCTTTTTTGGTAATTGATCATAAATTTAAGGGAATTTGATTGATTTTATTTTATTTTAATTTAATCAAAATATGCAATTACTTATATGCCCTTATATATTGATTGGTCCAAAATTGTTCTCGCGTTCTCAACCTTTTAGGTATTCTCATTTGATCCTTTCCAAATACATATATATATATATATATATATATATATATATATATATATATATATATATATATATATATTATAATGCTAAGAACCATTTTAACCTTAGAATATCTTTTCATATACATATGTATATAGCTATGTATATAGTATGCATATATAGATAGTATACGTTATATGTAGGGGTGAAATTGGTACGGTACCGAGTTTTTTTTCTTCAAACCGTGTACCGTACCAAATATAGTTGGTATAAGATTTTAGCTACCAGTACCGTACCA
This sequence comes from Lactuca serriola, assembly GCF_051521515.1. NCBI lineage: Eukaryota > Viridiplantae > Streptophyta > Magnoliopsida > Asterales > Asteraceae > Lactuca > Lactuca serriola. Next base: position 83,413,329 of record NC_136416.1, on the reverse strand, counting down.
TGTATATACTTGGTACCAATTAATTTGGCTACCAACAAATTTTGTTGGTACATATTGGTATTTGGTATATACCAAAATTTTTAACTAATATGTACTATACATGAATATAAGTTGAATTTGTGGACATTTGGTCGTTACTTCACTTGCTTCTGGTAGTAATTTTTTTTTGGAAGCCACTAAAAGGATTAAAAGATGTTCACCCCTAGCAAGTTGCTAGAGTAAACAAATGGAAACAGTAGAAGGAATGAGAAGTTAGTATTCATTTTTAAGTTTTAGTGTATGTATCACCAATCTCGTGCGCATCAAAAAATAAGTATCAAGAAATTTTCCGGTCAATGTATTAGTTTAGTAATTCTAAGACTTGTTAGTTATTATTCTAATTAAAACATGAAGATATGAGAACTCATATTTCTTTGTATTTATGAATTGATATATATATATATATATATATATATATATATATATATATATATATATATATATATATATATTAAAATTTCTTGGTACGGTACAACCGTGGTATTCAAAATTTCATACCGTTACCGTACTAAGACTACTTAATTGGCATGGTATTACCAGCCAAACATATTGGCTACCGATATAATTGGTTCGGTTGGTAACATGTTGGTTAGTTCTCTGTGGTACATATTTTCCGGCCCTAGTTATATATATATGACAATAAAACTACATATGTGTAGTTTTTTTAAATGCGTATATGCTTAAAATTTATGAATATGAATTAAAACTTTTTTTTTTCATTTTTTGTTTAAATATTAATTTAGTTGTATATAATTTTTTTTTTCTCAAAATTGAAAATTATAAATAGTTTATGCGCCTTAATCTAACCAGATAATGATTTTTGGTATTTTTCTTATAGAAAAATCTTGTGTAGAAAAACAATCGCATTTTAAAATGGTTCATAGCGTTATTAAGTTATCATTTGAATATATATATATATATATATATATATATATATATATATATATATATATATATATATATATATATATATATATATATATATATATATATATATATATATATATATATATATATATAAGTATATTCATATATAAACATATAAGTATATTAATAGAGGAATAAGTATGTGTCAATTCTCAAGTGATTATTTATATAAGAATATAAAGTTAGTGGTGGAGGCGGTGACTGTAGTTGGGGTAGCGGTAGCGGTGGCTGTGGGCATTGGTGGTGATTTCCTTATGACTATTTATATTGACGGTCTTGGCCAGTATATGTCACCAGTGGAGTATTGTGTCATCCCCAAGTATCACGTTATGATACCTTTATTTCCTGCTGACGAGACTTGCTCTGTTTGTCATAAGGAATGTTTTGACTCCTTTGGGGAGCATGCAGTTCATTGTAAAGAGCTCATGGGTTTCAAGTACCGACACGATTTGGTTAAGGATGTTTTTTTTCGATATATTAAGGCGCGCTGGGGTTTCCGCCAAGAAAGAGGCACGTGTGAATTTTTTGACTGACCCATTGGAAGGAAGATCAACACTTAGACCAGCTGATGTTTTAGTATTTGGATGAGATGGAGGAAAACATGCATGTGTGGATCTAACATGGGTTTCCCCTCTTGTGGGTATGGGGAGTGGTGTTTTCACAGTGGGGCAAGCTGCTTTAAAAGCTGCATCAAGCAAACTGGCAAAACATGAGAAAGCGTGTATGGAAAATCAACACACGTTTATACCCTTTGCATTTGATACTTTTGGTTTTGTTGCGCCAGAAGTTGTGGAACTACACAATAGAGTCCAACGGGTCATGCATAGTAATTTTATGACTCCAAGATCTATAGATATTTTTAAAAGAATTAGGGTGTAACACCCAGAATCAGAAAGACTAAGAAAAGAAAAGAAAAGCCCTTAGTCATGAGTCAACTCGTCGAGTCCAGGGAGGAACTCGACGAGCCGGAGCGGGATCCGGGGCATAGAGTAAGTGACCGACTCGGCAAGTCAGCAAGTGGACTCGGCAAGTCTGGTCTAGACGAGAAAAACCCTAATCCTGGGGGTTGTACCCTATTTAAAGAACATTACATCCCTTCCCCAGCCTCTTTACTCCCCTTTTGAGATCCAGAAACCCTAAATCGTGAGTGAGAGTCCTTGGAAGCAATTTGGAGCTTAGATAAGGGGGTTTTGTGAAGAGATATTGAAGATCAAGAAGCTTGGAGCAAGGGGCTTTGTAGAGAGTTGGATTATTCTTCAATGGGAGGTCATCCTTGAGGTAATAAGTTGTTGCTTTGGCTTTATTGCAATTAGATCTATTCTTGAATGAGATTTTGGGGCTATTTTGGTAAGATTGAGATCTATTTCAAGTTTGGAGCTTAGATCTGAGGTTGCTACTTCAGATCTAGGGTTGTGAGGGTCCAAAATGTCTTAAAGCAGCAGTTAATGAGTTATTGGTGAAGCCCCTTTGTCTTAAACCCTAGACCTAGAGTGTTTTGGGCCTTTAGCTCCTTGGTTTCACGTAAAGTTTGCAACTTTACGTGGGGGATAGACTGTAGAAGAGTGGATCTATGGATTGGAGCCCCTGCATGGCTCGAAAAGCCACTGTATGGATTGGGAGCTGAAGAGACTCGGCGAGTCACATGGGTGTACTCGACGAGTTTTATGAACATGAGTGTGGACTCTACGAGTTTGAAGAACAACTCGGCGAGTTTGTTGAAGATTGCCTTGGACTCGGCGAGTCTGGTCGCTGAACCTCAACCTTTTCTAGTTAAGACGCAGATCAGTGAGTTGAGTGGTGACTTAGTGAGTTGGCTAGGATGGGACTCAGAGATCGTTGAACTCGACGAGTCGTGGGGTGACTCAGTGAGTTGAGTTGTATTTTGAGAGTTTCTGAGTTGAAAAACTCGGCGAGTCTATTAGTTGACTCGGCGAGTCGAGTCAACTCGAAGGTTGACTTTGACCAAGACTTTGACTTTGACCAGAGTTGACTTAGTTTGACTTTTAGAGTTCAGTTTGGAACTAAGTGTTATATTGATAATAGTAGCTCGGGGAGCTAAGGAGCAGCGGTTCAGAGAGTTGTCGGACAACAGCCACAGGGTTATCAACAAAGTTCAACAGTGTAGGTGTAACAACCCATTTTTCGCATCCAAAAATTTCATTTTTATAAATTACTTTAATTAAAACGTTCGTAGGAAAACATTGTCAAATCATAACATTTCATAAAACGGTGTATAATGTCTGAAAATCCAAATCATGAAATAGTGATAATATCAGAGTACAATCCCAAGGGAAACTCATAAAGCGGAATCTGAGGTGTGTGTATGATGTGCAGCTACTGCGTCGGCTCCTTCCCCTTCGCTGAAGAGGTACCTGAAACAAAACTGAAAACTGTAAGCACGAAGCTTAGTAAGTTCCCCCACAGTACCACATACCATACAATATACTGTCAGGCAATTCTGGGGCGCCGGACATACCCAGGTCAAACCATTCCGGGGTGTTTGACGTACCCAGGTCAAGCCATTCTGGAGTGCTTGACGTACCCGTCGGTCTATTTCAGCCGACTACCGGGGACTATTTCACCCCTACTGCTACCACATAAACACATAGCATAACATAATGTACCATCAGAAAATTCTGGGGTGTCTGACTTACCCAGGTCAAACCATTCTGAGGTGTTTGACGTACCCAGGTCAAGCCATGCTGGGGTGCTTGACGTACCCGTCGGTCTATTTCACCCGACTACTGGGGACTATTTCACCCCTACTGCTACTACCACATAAACACATATCATGAAAGCACATAAACATAACAGGTAGCAACAAATCTAGATGAATATCACAAAGACAGTCATCTAACATACAACTCCTACTAGTGGGCCGACATTATGGCTGTAGACCCACCGCTACTGGAAGGTAACTCACCTCGTAAGGCTTACTGCTGAAAAACTGCTCGGCAACTGACTGACTGTTGCTCTAGTAACCCTCCAGCTATAATCCCACAAAACACCCAGTTAGAATATTATATCTACTCTTAGGGTAAAATGACTATTTTACACCTACCCAAGTCCAAGTCAAAGTCAACTTCCAGTTGACCCGACTCGTCGAGTTGGGCCGCCAACTCTTCGAGTCCCTATCTCTTTACCCGTCCTTATCCACGACTCTACTCGTCGATTTCAGCAACGACTCAACGAGTTCTCCCTTCTTTATGAACGTCGAATGAATCTTCATCCGACTCACCGAGTCGGATGAACAACTCATCGAGTTCACCTTCATCTGATAAACAAGTCCTGACCTTGACTCGTCGAGTTGTATGAACAACTCGTCGAGTTCATCTTCAACTGAAGGAGATTGCCTTGGACTCGCCAAGTCCGTTCTTGCACTCGTCGAGTCCCATAAACTCTAGATCTAAGGCTAATTCCAATACGTTGGGTCACTCCCTTGGACCCTCTAAAAACCCTTCTAGAGCTCGACTGGGTTCCTTCAAACCTTAACAGAAAAGGGGAGTTTTGCCTCGGACTCGCCGAGTCCCAAGAACGACTCGTTGAGTCGGGCATGTCCAAGTCTCCTTTCTCGATTTCCAGCGTATAACTCTTGACCAAAAGGTAGATCTAAACTCCTTCAATCGCTCTAGCACGTAAAGTTACAAACTTTATGTGCATGCATGGGACTTTGAGCTCAAAAGGTCATAAAATAAGCTCTTATGATGCATGGGGCCTTAGATGGGTGCAAAAGCAACCCCTAAATGCCTTGTGACTCCCTTAATGGCTTGATTCTAGAGTCTCAATCCCAACCATGCTTGTAATCATGATTGGTCACCAAAAATGGCTTATAAATGCCCTAAATCTCCCTAAAAAGGGATCTAACAAATGAAAGAGCAAGGTTTCAGCTTTATACCTCCAATGAACTGTGGAAGATGCACAAACTCGGGTTCCCTTGGTCTTCAGTTGTTTCCTCAAGCCTTTCCCTTCCTCCTTATGGTCACAACTAGCAAGATCCACCAAAAATGTCTTAGTTCTTCTCAAAAGACGACTAGGGTTTGCTTAAGGGGAGTTCTGGAAGCATTGGGGACGAAAGGGAGGCTGAACAAGTGGTTTAAATAGGGTGCAAACCCTCATCTAGGGTTTTGTCCAGACATCGCCTACTCGCCGAGTCCGGACACGGACTCGTCGAGTAGGTCATTAAACTTTTGTGTCTAACACGCTCCGACTCGACGAGTTGGACCTTAACTCGCCGAGTCCAAGGCCAAAATGCAAGATACTATAATAAAATACATACCAGGAACCAGGTGCTACAAATCTCCCCCGCTTATTTTAGACTTCGTCCTCGAAGTCTGCTGTTCGATCCTGGAAGAGTTCTGGATAATGCTCCATCATCTCATTCTACCAACTCCCACGTCTATTCTGAGCCCTTCCGATGCTGCCATTGCACCTTCACCAGCTCGATTTTCTTGTTCCTCAGATCCTTTGACTTCCGGTCGAGGATCACCACAAGTCGCTCAATGTAGTTCAGGCTGTCATCAACCTAAATATCCTCTAGGGGCACCACTGCCGATTCGTCCACCAGGCATTTCCATAGCTAGGAGACGTGGAAGGTGCTATGAATCTGACTGAGTTCGGCTGGCAGGTCCAGCCGATACGCCACATTTCCCACCCGGGCTATGACCTTGAAAGGTCCAATATACCTGGGGCCCAACTTGCCCCGCTTCCTGAATCGGATGACGCCTTTCTAAGGAGACACCTTCAGGAGAACCATATCCCCGACCTGGAACTCCAGGTCTGAACTATGCTTGTCGACATAGATTTTCCTATCGACTCTATGCAGTCTGAAGTCTGATCCTGACCTGCTAAATCCTTTCTGTCGTCTTGATCACCACATCGGTGCTCCCCATGACCCTCTTGCCAACCTCGCCCCAGCATATTAGGGTCTTGCACTTCCTCCCGTATAACATCTCAAAGGGAGGACGATCGATACTCGCGTGGTAGCAGTTGTTGTAGGAGAACCCAGCCAACGGAAGGTAAGTATCCCAACTACCTCCAAAATCTAACACACACGCCTGCAACATATCTTCCAGAGTCTAGATAGTCCGCTCGCTCTGGCCATCCGTCTGCGGATGAAAGGCGGTGCTGAAATGCAGACGAGTACCCAACTCATCGTGGAATTTCTTCCAAAACCTGGAAGTGAACCAAACATCCCTTTCAGAAATCACGGAGACCGGCACCCCGTGTCGAGCCACCACCTCTCGAATATAAATATCGGCCAGCTTCTCGGCCGATATGCTCTCATGGATCGGTATAAAATCGGCACTCTTGGTCAATCGATCCATGATGACCCATATGGAATCCACTCCCCGCGCAGTTCTGGGAAGCTTGGTGATGAAATCCATAGTAATATCTTCCCACATCCACAGGGGAATATCCAACGGCTGTATCTTGCCGTGTGGCCTCTGGTGCTCGGCCTTGACCTTCCTGCAGGTCAAGCAACGCTCCACATATCTTGCTACATCTCGCTTCATGCAGGGCCACCAATACTATGACATCCCCATTTTCACGGCCAGAAAAGACCGATTTTGTTTATGCTTTGTTTAAAAATCAGAGTAAGATTTTAAATAAAAGTGTTGCGGAATTTTCCCAAAACAAAATATGATAAAGATTTATCAAAAGCATTGCCATAGAAATATATTTCATTAAAAAGACTTGGGATGTCGTGTTCGATACATATCATAAGCATAAACAATACAGCATAGGCCTTACTACATTATTCCATATTTACAGGCCTAAAATCCCTTAATCTCTCATCCCAAGACATCACATCTACGCTCATGCGCCACTACCTGTAATACAAGAAACTGAGTGGGCCAGGCTTGGGATCCTAGTGAGCACATAGGGTTTTCAACCCGCAATAAATAAGTTTATTAACTTTATCAAACCAAACAAACCCGATTACCCGTTCCCGTTATCCTCACTTTACATCCCTAAAACATCTAACACAAGGGACCTAGTCTAAGGACTATCATCGGGATGGACACTACTGCTAATGGGATTTCTCAGTAATAAATGTCCTTAAGGCAACCATGTGGAGGATGGAGTACACCTGGTGAGCACATAGTTTAAATAAACACCTACAAGTTGCGAGCCTGCTAGTGTTCCATTGGACTGTCTAGAATAGTCTGTGGTCGTCATTTATACTCCGCTAGATGACTGGATCATCAATAACATCTATAACGAGGCCTCTTATTATTTTATTTTGTCACACAGCAACTATTACACCTACCCATGTTTTACCCAACACGTTTTGTAGATATAAAATACATATACAGTTTAAATCATTTAAAACATGTATAAAATTGTTCATCCAACATAGATAGCAAGTATACAGATAATATGCGCACACAACACATAATTTATATAAAATACTTCATATCTATGTGTAAGCTGAAAGTAACTATGCACTCACCTGAAAGGTGGTGACTCAGCACTCGGACAGTGCTTCGATACTCTCAAAACAATTTTCCTTCAATAAAACCTAGTATCAATACCACTAGGGTTTAGTCTAACGATAACCGCGACAAATTAATAGTCTGACTATTGTTACTATTATATAAGCGTTAAACGATACTTATATAACTCATAATAATAGCCCAAATAATTATTTTAAGGACCTAATAACATTACTATGATGGCGAAGGCTCGGTGGTGTGACATGGCTTCTCCTGGACCGAGCAGGGCTATGCGAACGCGGCATGTATGAGATCGGACGCTGGACGTAGCGAGGAGCGACGTGTCCGAATCCGAGGCGACCTCTGATCTGCGATGGATGGTCTAGATCACTGCCACGTCATCGATTCTTCATCGGGTCTCGCAATTTCATGCTTCAGCTTTAAAAATTCGTAACTTTCACGTACGAGCTCCGTTTTCGACGTTATTTATATCCACGCGAAGGTGGGAACATACTCTACAACTTTTGTTTAGACTCCGTCGACTAATTTTGAATTTATTTTAAAAGTTATATTATTAACAGACCAGGACACGATTGGTCCGTTAAAAATTCATAACTTTTTCATCCGACGTTTGTTTTCGTCTGTCTTTTTATTGTTATTCAACTATTACTGAGATCTTCGATTCTCGTTTAGGTTGTGTCGGCTAAAAACCGCTCGATCTAATATTCGAATTTCGGGCTGTGCACCTCTAAGCCGAAACTTCGAAAAATCATAACTTATTCATGCGAAGTCTCATTTGGGTGTTCTTTTTATTGACGCTCTCGGTATAATGTATTCTATGAATTTTGTTTAGATCACTAAGGCTAAATCTCGCTCTATCATAAATTCACTATTTACGCTTCCCGGTATCGTGCCGGTTCCGTCGCGAAACTTCGATGGGTCATAACTTCTTCGTTATAACTCGGATTTCGGCGTTCTTTATATCCCTGGAACCTTGTTTCGACCACTACAACTTTATGGAAAGATATCAGGCTTATCTTACACTTTAATTTTGACGCTTATTTTTATCCTTTATTAATTATATCTTTATAATTAAGTAATAAGCACACAAATACATAATTCATATAGAATTCCAATATTTCATCTTTATTAATTCAAAAAGATTTACAATAGTTGACCTAGACTATTACATTGTCTAAAAATGCTTAGCCTCGAAATCCGGGCGTTACAAATAATCAAGATGAAGATCCCTATACATCTTCGTCGCCCCGGGATGAATGGAGAATCGGGATTTGTGCGCCTCCTCCATCAGAACCTGGCACATGCCTCCGAGGTATGGAACCCACACTCTGCGGTGTAGTGTCAATAACCCTCTGTTGTCATAGTCGAAGGAGGAAACCTGTCCCATTATACGCTCACTCTTCTGATGATCCTCCTTCATAGCCTCCTGCTGGGCCTCTCGGATCTGCTCCAATAATGGGGTCACTACTGTCATCTGCATGAAAATATCTCTGATCGGTGCTGCCTTGCGGCTAATCGCATCGGCCACCACATTGGCCTTCCCCGGGTGGTAAAGGATCTCACAATCATAATCCTTCACCACGTCCAACCACCAACGCTGCCTCATGTTCAGATTCGACTGATCCATGAGATACCTCAGGCTCTTGTGGTTCGCGTAAATGGTACAATGAACCCCATAGAGGTAATGACGCCAAATCTTGAGGGCAAAAACAACAGCCCCCAATTCCAAATCATGCGTCGGATAATTCGCCTCGTGAGGCTTCAGCTGCCTCGAAGCGTAAGCAATAATGTGACCTCTCTGCATCAAAACCGTGCCCAAACCCGCAATAGACGTGTCACAGTATACCAAAAAATCCTCTATGCCCTCAGGAAGGGATAGGATCGGCGCCTCACACAATCTCTTTCTCAGAGTCTCGAATGCGGCCTGCTGCTCGGGTCCCCAACAGAAAACTATGTCCTTCTTCGTAAGCCGAGTCAAGGGCACGACTATCTTGTAGAAATCCTGGATGAATCTCCGATAGTAGCCAGCTAATCCCAGGAAACTCCGAATCTCAGATTGAGACTTCGGAACCTCCCATCTCATCACGGCCTCCAACTTGGCCGGGTCGACCAGAATCCCGTTCTGATTCACAAGGTGCCCAAGAAACTGCACCTCGCGCAACCAGAACTCACACTTGGAGAACTTCGCGTACAAGCTCTCCTCCTCAGAGTATCCATAACCTCTAGCAAGTGATCCGCATGTTGCTCCTACGTCTTGGAGTAAACCAAGATATCATCAATAAATACTATCACGGACCGATCCAGCATCGGCCTACATACGCGGTTCATGAGATCCTTGAACGTGGCAGGAGCATTGGTGAGTCTGAAAGGCATCACCACGAACTCATAATGGCCATAGCGAGTCCGAAACGCATTCTTCTGCACATCCTCCTCTTTGAACCTCATCTGATGGTATCCCGAGCGCATATCAATCTTGGAAAACCAAGATGCTCCCTGAAGCTGGTCAAAAAGGTCGTCAATCCTCAGTAGTGGGTAACGGTTCTTCACCGTTACCTTGTTCAACTCCCGGTAGTCTATGCACATACGATGTGACCCGTCCTTCTTCTTGACAAACAGAATCGGGGCTCCCCAAGGCGAACTACTCGGCCTGATAAATCCTTTGTCTAGCAGATCCTGTAGCCGCGTAGAAAACTCCTGCATCTCGGGAGGAGCCAATCGATATGGTGCCTTGGCTATCGGAGCCGCACCAGGGACTAGGTCGATCCTGAACTCCACTTGTCGCTCTAGAGGTATCCCAGGAAGCTCCTCTGGGAACACATCTGCATAGTCTCGCACCACCGGAACGCCACTCACCGTCGCCTCACCCGCCTCCCGGGTATCCATTACATAGGCGACATATCCTACGCAACCCTGCTGAAGGTAATGCCTGGCCCTCGCTGAGGTAATAAGTTGTTGCTTTGGCTTTATTGCAATTAGATCCATTCTTGAATGAGATTTTGGGACTATTTTGGTAAGATTAAGATCTATTTCGGGTTTGGGGCTTAGATCTGAGGTTGCTACTTCAGATCTAGGGTTGTGAGGGTCCAGAATGTCTTAAAGCAGCAGTCAATGAGTTATTGGTGAAGCCCCTTTGTCTTAAACCATAGCCCTAGAGTGTTTTGGGCCTTTAGCTCCTTGGTTTCACGTAAAGTTTGCAACTTTACGTGGGGGATATACTGTAGAAGAGTGGATCTATGGATTGGAGCCCCCGCATGGCTCGAAAAGCCACTGTATGGATTGGGAGCTGAAGAGACTCGGCGAGTCACATGGCTGTACTCGGCGAGTTTTATGAACATGAGCGTGGACTCGGTGAGTTGGAAGAACAACTCGACGAGTTTGTTGAAGATTGCCTTGGAATCGACGAGTCTGTTCTTGGACTCGGCGAGTCTGGTGGCAGAACCTCAACCTTTTCTGGTTAAGACGCAGATCAGCGAGTTGAGTGGTGACTCAGTGAGTTGGCTAGGATGGGACTCAAAGATCGTTGAACTCGACGAGTCTTGGGGTGACTCGGTGAGTTGAGTCATATTTTGAGAGTTTCTGAGTTTAAGAACTCGGCGAGTCTATGAGTTGACTTGGCGAGTCGAGTCAACTGTAAGGTTGAATTTGACTTTGACCAGAGTTGAATTAGTTTGACTTCTAGAGTTCAGATTGGAACTAATTGTTATATTGATAATAGTAGCTCGGGGAGCTTGTGGAGCAGCGGTTCAGAGAGTTATCGGACAGCAGCCACAGGGTTATCAGCAAAGTTTAGCAGTGCAGGCGAGTTTCTCTTTGTGTGAATGGGTCTACGGCCACAATGCCGCCCATGTAGTTATGAGTAGGAAGACCCGGGGGTTAGCCCTAGGCACAATATGCTAGTATGACATTCGGGACTAAGGTCCAATGTTAGCAGGCGGGTGCCTAAGGAATGGTGTGTATGATAGTTATACTTGTTGTCTGTGTGATGTATGTGCCTGGTAGGGAGGTAAGCGTGGGCGAGGTCCCGTATCTCACCAATAGCAGAGTTGTGGATGGTGTTCCATACCTCATTAGCAGTGGAGCAGGGGTGAGGCCCAAGTAAGGAATAGAGTGAGTGTGGTCTGGGCCCGTATCTCACTGTTAGTAGGAGCGTGGACGGGGTTCCATGATTCATCAGTAGTAGGACAGAGGCGAGGCCTAAGATAGGCGAGGCCTTACTACAGTAATACATTAGAGTATCTTAGTTATGTGTTGTGATATGATTGTATGCTACTATATGTTAGCGGGCGGGGCCCAGAGACAGGCTGGGCCTAAGGAAAACAAATCTGTACGCCGAGCGGGGCTCGAAGCCAGGCGGGGCCTGGTGATGGACAGGGTCTGATAGCGGGCGAGGCCCAATGCAGCTGGCGGCAGCCCAATATGTGGTTATATGCTCAGTGTTATGTATGACATGTATGGATTAGTAGATATATATGGTATGCGGTAGGATGGGGAACTCACTAAGCTTCGTGCTTACGGTTTTCATTTTTCGTTTCAGGTATTCAGTTTTCAGAAGAGGAGCTCGGGAGGGTTACAGTGCACACACCATGACAAGTTAGCCTGGGATGTTTACTTTGATTATTAAACAAGTGTTTTGGAAATGAAACTATGATTTGTCATATAAACCCTTTTTGTATGTTTGAATGACTTAACGCTATGAATTAGTAATGTTTTTAAAAGAAATTTTTGGACTTGAAATTTGGGATGTTACATAGGGGCTGTTTGGTAGCATCTTGATGAATCATATCTAAATGATATAGATTCCTGGATGATCTAGATGCTCTTTAGGAATCTATATCTGAATGATAAAATAATTTTTGGTTAGGCAACTGAATATCTACCTCTTAATGAGGAAAATGACAATTTTAGCCCTCTAAATTATTTTCTGAATACAAAATAAAAATCATACAATATCCAATAAACCGGTTAAAACAAATTGGCTTTGGATATTCAGATTCATGTGTTTCTTCATCAACAATCTCTTTGAAGAGGACTCATTTTGTTTCTGTTTTTGGATCATTAGGCTTTCTTGCTTTTGAAACATTGACGAACCTGTTTTCTTGGTGGATATCTTCCACCATTAACAACTTCATCTTCAGCTCTTGGATCACATATCAACTAAACAAGTTGAAAAATGACCAAACACATACTTTTAGATAGAACATTTCAAGCAAACACAAACACATTTTCAAGAAAACACAAAGCAATTGTTATTTTCAGATTTCCAGAGGACAAAACCAACATCAACTGAACACATATACAGAGCAAGAAGAACAAAGCACAAAAATCGATTTTATACAAAATCGAGCAGCAAGAACACGATTGACACCAATTTCATACAAAATTGATCATCAATAACACGATTGAAGCACCAGATTCGAGAAAAAAACCATACCTAAAAACTTACCGGGGACAGGGAGGCGGAGAAGGAGGAGCGTTGTCGAAGGCAGGCAAGGGGAGGCGGCGACGGAGCGAAAAGTTGGAAGTTGTCAACGCTTAAAGAAGATGTAGAATGAGGGATGAAAGCTCGATCTCTAGAGAGAAGGAGAAGATAAAAGAGTCGGCCGCAGTTTGTTGTTAGGGCAAGGGTAGAAGATAGAAATTTTTTTATTCAGACTTCTCCTCATATCTTACCAAATCAGATCAATTTTAGCCATATCTAACCGATTAAGAGGGTACATATGCTTCAACTAAACACTCTGAATCTTAATGATCCAAATCCAACCTCTTAACGGGATCATTAAGAGGCAAAACAAACAGCTCCTTACTTTTACCATCCGAAAAGGGGTTGCGACACAGCTTATTGTTCGTTTACCCGTTACGTCTATGTAAAACTTTCTTCTTATATTTTATAACAAAAATTAAAAAAAATAAATAATTAAAATAAAATTAACATACATAATTAAATGTCATGTAGTTATTTAACTCGACGATTACAATTTTACGTAACTAAAAAAAATTAACTCTTAATTAATAATTTTATTTAAAATAGTTTATTTAAAATACTTAATTAATAATTTTGAGTTTTTTATTATGAAAGTTTTAATTAATTTTGTAACCTTTGTTCCACCGATTATATATATATATATATATATATATATATATATATATATATATATATATATATATATATATATATATATATATACGGAGAGAGAGAGAGAGAGAGAGAGAGCTTCAAATATTCTAACTAATTATTGTGTGGATATAGGAATCAATGTTAATCAATCATTTTAAAACAAAAATAAGGTAAATTTTTAATGTTATCTATTAATTAGTTTTAGTAATTAAATCAATATTTAATTAATCCTTTGGATTTAGGCAAGATAGTTTAAAAATTAATTAAAGAAGGTAAATTTTTAATATTATCTATTAATTAGTTTTAGTAATCAAATCTATTTGTTCAATAAATGTATATTTAAGGATGTTATTTAGACTCTAATTCTGTAAAAATATGTTTGAATCTATATTTGCATTATAATGTTTGCATATATAAGGATCATGTTATATTTCAACTGAAGTTTCAAAAATGTTGTTTTTTACAAGAAGTTACTTTAATCAAAATATGTGTACTCTATCAGAATATATTTTGTCATTGTCAAAGAATATCGTTCTAACATAATTGCATTTTAAAAGAATAAAATTGAGTAAAATTAAAAATTATGTTAGAATTAAAAATGAATTAATTAAAAAAAACTAAATTCAAAATTAAAAGAATCAATATCCCGTAAAATCCGAAATTTTCATTAATTAAACATGTGTTTTGTAATTTAAACACGTGTCTCCTAATTTAAAGATAGATAATCATTATTTAAAATAACTAAAACCACATTTATCCCTACATCCATAAAATAATTAATTAGAATACAATAACATATATATATATATATATATATATATATATATATATATATATATATATATATATATATATATATATATATATTATGAGTTCGAAAGTTCATCCGTATTATTTAAATGTTTTTTTCAGGCAAGTGGTATAAAAAGCTGCGAATTTTTGGAATATGAAATAAAAAAAAATAGTGATCTCTAAGCCCTTTTTTTTTATGTATTTTTATGATTTTTAGGGTTTTTTTAAAGGTTTTATTTTTCATATTATATATATATATATATGTGTGTGTGTGTGTGTGTGTGTGTGTGTGTGTATAGAGCTAGGTTCAAATGTTTTTAGCAACTATTGTGTGTATAAATGAACCAATAGGAATTTAGGAATAATAAAATTATTAAAAAATAATATAAGGGTAATTTTGTAACTTTACATTACCTTCATTTATTAAACCAAAAATAATTCTCTTATATAGATAGAAAACTCCTTAATTAATGGAACATTTACCATAAAAGGCCCTAAACTAACCCTAGTCGTCCAAGTCCATTGTGTGAGGACGTGTTGCATTGGTTCCCTTTTTGCTATCGGCCGAGAAAGAGAAATATGGAGGGGAGGGGCTATGCAATCGGAAGAGAAGATGATGAAGGGAAGTGAGGCTGAAATCGAGTAGGAATAAGAAAGAGGTGTCTGGTGGTGTCGATTTTGAGGTAAGTAGGCTTCGTATGCTCATTAGCTTTTGCTTCATTTGATTTTAACCCAGTAATTAGCCTATATGGTAGACGAATCCCTGTGAATAAGGGAGTCATGAACCCTATAATTGTGTTCAGCCATGGTCTAAAGCCTTAAAGACACCTGTTAACGATTTAACATGTGATGAGGGAAAGGTGTTCGATCAAAGGCTTAAGAGAACAACTTCAAATGTCTTGGAACTTTATCTTGATTTCATTTTTTGTTGTTCTTTTTAAATTTCTTGTAGGAACGCCTTATGATGAAGGAATATACTTTCTTAACATAAATTTCCTTCTAATTATCCTTTTAAGCCTCCAAAGGTATGTCCATATCTATGCTGAATATACCTAGAATTTGGTTTTCATGGCAGAATTATCACATATTGTAAATGCCTAGAATTTGATTTCATGACATTGTCATAGAATATAACTTTTTATCAAAGATAGATTATGGTGTTGTAGGTAGGAAATCATTTTATTACAATATACTTTCTTGACATAACATTTCCTGCTAATTATCCTTTTAAGCCTCCAAAGGTATGTCCATATCTATGCTGAATATACCTAGAATTTTGTTTTCATTAAAGAATTCTCACATATTGTAAATGCCTAGAATTTGATTTCATGACATTGTCATAGAATATAAGTTTTTATCAAAGATAGATTTTAGTGGTTGTAGATAGGAAATCATTTTATTAAAATTCACATGGTTCTAAATTTCACATGGATATTGGCAAAGTGGATTTTGATTGCAAAAAAAAGTTATTTAAGTGCATTCTGTAATGCATTATGTCAGAATTTATTTATATAAACACATTATGTTAGAAGGTTTTTTGAGAATGTTTGAATGGTATTTAAGTGCATTCTGTAATGTATTCTGTCAGAATTTATTTATATAAATGCATTTTGTTATAATGTCTTTTGAGAATGTTTGTTAACAACAAGTATATTTGTTTAACGGGTAATACTAAGTAATACTAACTAGTAATATATCTTATTCTTTCAGAATTGCATGGAGAAGAATTCAATATTGATTATACACGAGAAATATTTGGAATCGAGTTTACATATGCGAAGATCAAGTGGATATTATGTTAGAATATGTATAACTATATTTAAAATATATAAGAATTTTAGTTTGTAAGAATATGTATGAATTTGTATTTAAGTTCGGATGTATAAGAATATATTAGAATGTTTGTTATTTTTCAACATCTGATTCAAGAATTTTGTTTTTCTTCAATAATATTCTATTAGAATAAAATTCTGAAAGAACATCATTATAACAAAAAATATTCTGATAGAATAAAATCGGTAAAAACTGAAATTGAATTAATTAAAAAATTCAGATTTTTTTAAATTAGGAGAATTAATCATTCCTAAAAATTCGAAAATTTTCTTTTATAAATGTAGTTAATTGTCCAAAATACATTTTTGCTAAAAATTGTATGATTATATAGTACATGTTACCCCATTGTAATATCATACACTCTCAAATCATGTTCAATGATTAATTTCATCCGTTGGTCCAAATCTATTCATTCTGACACACAATACTTAGTAAAAACAAAATAACCTACCCTATATATATATATATATATATATATATATATATATATATATATATATATATATATATATATAAAGTACGATACTATATTGATATTATTTATTCACGATTCAATGTTTAATTTTGACCTTTCATATTTTATAATGTTATTATAGGATAGATAATATATAATATATATTCAAATAAAATATACATCAGTATTTAGATGTATATTTTATTAAGAATATTATATAAGTGTATTATAATAAGATTCATAATGTTATATATTAATAGTCATAATAAATTAAGATTCACTATTGCTTGTACATCAATATTTTGGATCTATTATAAGTGTGGTATGTCGATGTTTTTGTGATAATTCGATTCATAGAAGAATGGAATAAATAA
The DNA here is from genome assembly GCF_051521515.1 of Lactuca serriola. Lineage (NCBI taxonomy): Eukaryota > Viridiplantae > Streptophyta > Magnoliopsida > Asterales > Asteraceae > Lactuca > Lactuca serriola. The sequence continues at coordinate 83,396,337 of NC_136416.1, read as the reverse complement.
AATAATAAAAGTATAGTAGACAACTGGGTAGATTTTCACCATTTCGCATGAACATAATAAAATTGATTAAGAGTCCTTTTGTAATATGTCATATGTGCACTTACAAAAAAATAGTTTGAACAAATTACAACAAACAACAATAAAAAAAATGTAAAGAATTAAAAGATTATATATTTAGAGATATCAACTAATCCATTAACCTAAAAGCATCTTTTGTTTTCTGGGGTTTATTTGAGGCATATTATCAACTACAGAAACAAGTCTACAATACACATACAATTACACCAAGGAATCGAGAGGGAAGAACAATAAAAATGAAGGATGAAAGAAGATATATATATATATATATATATATATATATATATATATATATATATATATATATATATATATATATATATATATATATATATATATATATATATATATATATATATATATATATAGGGAAGAGTTATATGGAAAATGAATGATTAGGGCAACACATATTTGAACCAATGAAAACATGACAACACATCACTTCCACAATAACTTCCACAATACATTACTTGTGAAGAAAAAAATGGACACGTGTCATTTGATTATTGGTTCCGGTAGTTGTTGCCTTAGTTATTTGTTTTCCATAGAACTCATTCCTATATATATATATATATATATATATATATATATATATATATATATATATATATATATATATATATATATATATATATATATATATATATATATATATATATATATATATATATATATATATATATATATATATATATATATATATATATATATATCCACCGCCATTCTTGAAAACCTTCCGGAAATTCCCAGCAAATTAAATGTGGCGAAGTGAAAAAATAACTTTGAATTGGGTTTCTTGTATATTGTTGATGACAAAATACATTCCTAAAAATCTCATGCCATATTACTTCTTTACCCTTATGTTGACAAAATGTGTGTGTGTTTGTGTGTGACTCTATATATGGGTGATGTAAAGTTGCCAGTTTTGCACTGCTAGCTATGCTTTGCCTTCATCGTTTGCTTCCAACATTGTCTGCATTCGTCACAGACAAATCACACACCTACCCAACCCCCCTCGTCTATTCACATGTGGGCACTAATCATCACAAGAATACAATTCTGTTCACACAATCACCATATCCTTGCTCTTCTTGAGTTCAGAGCTCTGTCTATTTGTTTTTCAAAGCCCCATAAGTAACATATCACATTTCTCTCCTTCAATTGCTAGTTATTCATCTTTATGTACTTCATATCACTTTACACAGTTTCAGGTTTTCTTTTTCTATCATCTCCATTTTCCTGAGGGTGTAAACGTTATCATCAACAAATAAAGCATATATGACTTCATGATTTCTTCACAAATATTCACCACGTACGATTGAACATATTTTTTATTGTATTTTTGATGATGCATTTACGTGCTAATCTCTTTGCCTCGGGACCATGTAACAGAGACAGACAAGAAGCATAACTTTATCCTATATACTTTTCTTTTTGGATAGAAAATCACATTCCCTCTTGTTGATGCAACCACTTTTTTATTAACTTATATAATATAAAGAGTGGTTTTGTGGACATTCTTTGGGATTTAGCTAAGAAACATCCAGAACCCAAAACCATGAATTATTTAAACATCATTTTCTAAATTTTATGATAGTGGGGCTCAATAATTTGTTCGAGGAGAGTGATCACTTGATGCACCATCGATATGATAGTAAATAGGAAAATAAAGCGCAAGAAAACAAATTCAATAGACAACTGTAAGGCTGGCTACTTCACACAAAATCAATCATATGAATATTGCACCTCATCATGGAAATTCAATATGAAGCTGTTTATCTTATATTTTTGAACCCCGACCCTTCAATATTGTGTTCTTTATCCACATCTGAAATTTCCAGGAACTTTGGAATTTGAAAAAAAGTTATTTTTTTTTTTTCTGAATTTGGGTTATTATTACTCACATGTTTCATTGCTCCGTTGTAACTGTATCCCCCATGCATGCATGGGCAGGGTAATGATCAGTTTAATATTCGATACTTAGAAACTTACTGTCAAAGATATATTTTATTTATTTATTATCCACAACTTAATTATTAACTCTTCTCATACCCTTAAAATTTTCTTGTGACGATGACCGTACGTATTTGGTTCCTGCGGTAGACCCATTTTGGAAGCTTTTACATATATTTCTTATATTTAATCATATCATTTCATGAATAATTCCAAAACTAACATTCTCTCTAGGCAAATTTTTAGGCATAAAATGCCATTTTGGACAAGGGAAATGTTTCTCGTGACATCTCATAATTATTGGTATATAAAGAATGGGTCATGCACATATATATACATTTTATCCAAGGGGGCCATCAGATTCAGTTACACTATAATGGTGAATTCTAAAGTATATTAACGCTTTTTCTTATAATTGCATGTAGAAACTTTTTCATTTAGTCTCGAAAAATATTCACATATATCCACACAAAGAATAATAGCATTAGCTCCAACACATATAGCCACAAATTAAAGACACCAATGTCGTTGTCAAGTCATCGCTAGCTGCAATTGATTTGTAGCCACTACAAGAAAAAAGGGTATTAGCGGCGACAAAAGTCGCCGCTATTGCTCATCAAAGTTGCCGCTAATAGCTTTACCGGCAACACATCGCCACTATTGTCTTGTCGGTATTAATCAAAAAGTCGCCGCTAATGCCTTATAATGTCGCCGCTAATGGTGTCGCCGCTATTGCCTTTTTATTTTTTTATTTTTTTTAAAAGCAGCCATTTTCGGCTGTCCAAAAACCGATACATAATAACGTGAAATGCATAAAAACCGATACGTTAAATTAAAAAAAAACGATTACATAACATCCAAGTTTTATAATACCATGCATAGACCAAAATAAATAACAAAATTCTTATAAATTTATATCATACAACAATCTCTAATAAAAGATAAATTTTATACGACGTGTCATCATCCCCGCCACCGTTGTTCCCTCCTACAATAGACTCCGGATCGTTGTTCCCGCCACCTATTAACTTAAACCAAACTTAAAATTATCTAATTAATAAACCACCTAACTAACATTAACCTTTTAAGTTAAACCAACAAACTAATAATTATCAATTTATCTACAAATACACATTACATAGGAACTATTATAGTAATTTACTTTAAATAACATTTTCAATAATAGCGTCCTACTTTTTTTTTGTTTCTTTTTTCCATTATGACATTGTACTTTACACATTGTATAGAATACACTCCAAATTGCATTCAAATACACACATACATACATTATACACAAATATATACTTTTTATACACATAAAACAACCATCAACACACTCCAAATTGCACATAAATACACACATACATACATTATACACAAATATATAATTCTTATACACATAAAACAACCATCAACACACTCCAAATTGCACATAAATACACACATACATACATTATACACAAATATACATACTTTTTATACACATAAAACAACTATGAACACAATCCAAATTGCATACAAACACATACATACATACATACATATATACATACATACATACATACATACATACATACATACATATATACGTATTTTTTTACACACACATATATGAAATACACAGAATTTTCACACATATATATGAAATACATACACATATAACATATTTCACACACATATATAAAATACACACACAAATGCACACATATAAAAGAAATTAAAAAAAATGCACCTGTGGTTCCCAAAACTTTTCCCACTTTCAACTGGAATCTTTGGTGCTGCAACAATGGTGGTGGTGGTTGATGCAGGTGACAGCAACTACCGACGGTAGTGATGGTGACCATAGAGGAAAAAAGGTTTTTGAAAACAAAAATGCAATTAATCACAAACTCTTATGGAAATCGACATTAAAGTAGAAAGAAAGGAAGAGATGAGGAGGGAAACACGAACCCGGGAGAAGGAAATCGACGGTAGCAATAGTGCTGGTGGCCGGAGAGGGGAAGTTTTTTAATCCCGGCGGTATCTCTTTTACTATATGTTGTTAAATGAGGGAGAATCGTTGGAGGAAAGGAGAATTTTCGGAGAAAATGTTGGAACAAAATGAGAGAAGATTGAGGCAGAAAGAGGAAGCAAGGGGGAGTAATATGCGTCGACTTTTAGCGGCGGCACCCAATAGCGGCGACAAAAGAATCAATACCGGCGACATCCAACCTTTAGCGGCGACATACAAAGAGGGAAAAAAAGTCGCATTTTTTTCGACCTTCAGCGGCGACAATTTAGATCTTTAGCGGCGACATATTGTCGCCGGTATTGGTTTTGTGCGTTCCACGAGTTTCTCAGCTATTAGATTAGAAAAATGATCAAACGGTAGATGTTCACCAGAACGTGAAAACACGGATTCGGGTAGGTAGACATTACCGGCGACACCAATAGCGGCGACAACACCATTAGCGGTGACTTGTCGAAAACTCGGCGCTAAAGGTGATGTCGCCGCTATTAGTGTCGCCGGTAATGACTGCATTTCTTATAACGCACAAAATCGACGTTATTGTTGTTGTCACTATTCCATGCACATGCAGTGTTGTAAAATTCGCCGAGTTGTCTGAGTATCCGACCGAGTACTCCCTACTTGGCCACTTACAGATACGAGTTACAAAATACATGTATTCCCCGATCGGCGCTTATTGAAGCAAGTAGTGTTATAAACTCGAGCAACTCGGTGATTAATATGTATAATACACTTAATAATTTATTAATTATTTAACACACATATATATCTTAAAATTTCAGTAATCATATCTAATAAATGAAAATAGTTTTGTCACATGTCATTCTCTCATGTATTATGTCAAATGTTATTTTATCATAATTTTGAGATATTTATTTTTCACTTGTCATTTTTTATTTTTTAATATATCATTAATTTCGTTTCCATAAATTAAACATACCATAATGATTAATGACTATATTAATTTTAAATTTTAATTTTCAAATTTTAAACTTCAATCTTAATTTTAAATAAATTTATAGTTTAAACATTCATATTTAACATTTTGTTATAATTAACATGTTTTATACACAAATACAGCAACTAAATAAATAATTTAAATTTAACTTTTTATGTTTTTTTTCTCATAATTTTTATTCATTTTTAATTTTAAATTCAAATAAACTTCCCTTTTAATCATTCGTATTTAACATTTTATTTTAATAAACCGTTATAATATACGGGTTTCACAACTAGTTATTAATGAAGTGAAACCATTATGTGTTTTTTAGTTTTGTGTATTAACACGTATCTAATTTTATTATATATATTTCAATTAACTTATTATTTTTACTTATAATTTTGACATGTAATTTCCATAAATATATTTCTACATAAATTACAGAATCCGAATATTCTTCGTCTACTCCTGAGTACTCGCTATTCGACAGTTGGCTGAACAAGTATCGAATAACGAGTTCTACAACCTTACTCACATGACGTCGTAAAATAACGGTTGACTCTGGCCTAATCCCGTCTCCAATTGATACCGACATCGGCGATGTTGATGTTGTTGTTAATGCTTATGTAACCCCTAATGACGTTGGTACTAATGTTGTCCTATTAATTAATTTCAAAATTATATATATATATATATATATATATATATATATATATATATATATATATATATAGGGTTAGGTTCATGTGAGAACAGTATTTATTGTGAGAACGTGAGAACACTACTTTATGTTACTATTCTGCTATGAATTTTGTATATATAACGTTATGACATTATTCATCAACAAATATATGAACAATCACATATTAATATTCACATTAAAATTTAGTATGTACAACTTTATGACATTATTCATCATCGAATATATGAAGAGTCACATATTTAACATTCACATTAGAATTTACTAAATTACTACATATATATAAATTTTATAGTAGAATGGCAATATAAAATTGAATATAATTATATTGTAATTACTACAATACTATACATATTAAATTCAAACAAGAATAATAACATACAAATGGTGTTCTCACGTTCTCACAATAAATACTCTTCTTAAATGAACTTAATTATATATATATATATATATATATATATATATATATATATATATATATATATATATATATATATATATATATATATATAACATATTATAGTAATGGTCATTTTGATTGCAACATAGTTATTTAAAACTTCAATTACAGCTCAAAAGTTTTTCAAACAAAAACTAATTGTTTATTACAACTTAAGAGTTTTCTAACTTTATTTATGATTATTAATGTATACTTGTAATTGTAACACTAAACTTATTGAGCACTACAAAACTAAAGAGTTATTTTTTTTTTTACTTTTTTTAAATAATATATATAGTTCGCAGACATAATTGATATTGTTATAGTTTAGAGAATGAGATAAAGAAATGGAGGATATAAATGAGTCAGTTTTTTGGCGTATGCATTCATATTGAATGATCAAGAGGAAAGAGGCAAATGTTGAAGATAAAAGACTATACAATCAAACTACTTTGTTAGTATAATTTAAAGTGATATTCTTTATATTGTTAGAACTTAAACTAAATTATATAATGTGTGTGTGATCTTTTGATATTATCAAAAGCTATATCTTTGTTGTACAAATGGTTTAGTATATATATATATATATATATATATATATATATATATATATATATATATATATATATATATATATATATATATATATATATATATATATATATATATATATATATAGAGAGAGAGAGAGAGAGAGGTGACTTCAATTGAGAAAATAAAAAAGGTTGAGAATGGGGGATTCATTCTCAGCCACTCATTTTATCTAACCATAAAAAGACACGGTGGCAAACTTGTAAATATGATAACAACCTTCAATCTCAAATACGTATCTGTAGAGAATTAGATTACAGTTAAAACCCATTCATCGTTCATCATCTAAATTTCTTCTCCAACTTTCAACAATCATCCATATTTCTTCAATTAAACCATCATCAACATCATCCAGTGCTAATCAATCATCAATCTTCGTCAATAATCAACACGATTTAACAGTTAACAACAAAAATTCGTTTTTGGTTCTTTTAATTCAACTTTCAATTGTGCTTGAATACGATCAGATCTTCAACATCTATGATTAATTATACTCCCAGCGTTATTAGATCAACATCATCAATAATCAACAAAAATCCACTTCATATCATTCATTCAACATTGATTATCAAATAAAACTTCAAAATTGAGGTTAGAAAAAGATCAAACCATTTTTTTTTGAAAAAATTCATATAATTCTCTATCAATCTACTATTTTGTAAGATTTAAATAGTCAAAATATCATGTTTTTAATATTTTTAAAAAAAGTTAAATTGTATGCACTCCAACTGTTTGATGAAATGCATAAACTAAATTACCACGTTATATTCATGTATGAATATGTTTTCTCAGTATATGATTATTAAAACAAAAAAAAAATATTCAAGTCTGTATGTTATTCATATATGAATAACATATAAAAATTATATATATATTTGTGAAAATACCTTGTAATATTCATATGTAAATATACTGTGTAATATTCATATGTGTATATACTATGTAATATTTATATGTGAATATACTGTGCAATATTCATAAGTGAATATATAATCTAATATTCACAAATGAATATACTATGTAATATTCACGTGTGATATACCATGTAATACTATGTAATATTCAGATATGAAAATATTATCTAATATTCATAAGTGAATATATCATCTAATATTCACAAGTGAATATACTATGTGATATTCATAAGTGAATGCATCGTCTAATATTTAAATATGAATATACTATGTTTATTATATGTTATATTTATATTTGAATGATACTTAAATTGTAAAAAAAAAATTAATCATAGTTTTTATTCATAACTGAATAACGAATGTACTGTAGTAAAAACCTGATTCATTTTTATTCACTTATGAATAACGATAGCTGAAAATATAAAAAAAAAATTATTTTATCTTAAAACTATATCAATATGGATGTCTATTTGTAAAAAATACAAAATCATGAATTTTAGTATATTTAAAATCATTTTTCGATAAAAATAGCTTCTTAAATATTAAAAAAAAAAATGAAAAAACTATGCTTTTGTATATATTAAGGTAATGATTAACATAGTTTAAGGAAACAAGTTTTGTTGGAAAACACATGTCTATTCATTTCCCATTTCTGCTGGTACGACGGAGGCTTTTGCGGCAAAAATAAATGAGTGGCTGAGAATGATTTCCCCATTCTCAACCTTTTTTTTCTCAATTGAAACATCCTCTCTCTCTCTCTCTCTCTCTCTATATATATATATATATATATATATATATATATATATATATATATATATATATATATATATATATTGTTAACTTTTACGAATACATGTTTTTTTCTATGTATCCGATTGTACTTCAATTAATTTCAATTAATTTGATAAGGAATTTTAATTTGTAACCAATTGTATTGTATAGTCAATTTATGTTCCATACAAAAATTAAATTTAGCATAATATAGAAAATGTATTATAATTAACATTTATGTTACAAATTCGATGAAGAAAAATTATAAAAAAGAAATAAGATATGGTTAGAAATCGATTATTATCTTCTAAATTATATAATGATATTTTCGTTGAACATTATACATTTTGAAACTTTGATGACTCTTCGTCATACTTGTACCACATAAAAAGACTTTTTAACTATTGATCATTAATTGAGTCATTAATATAATGATTATATTGGTTAATTAGAAAACTTAAATTTAAATATCATACTAGCAAATATACCAACAAAAAACTATTATTTATATTAATTTCTTTTCAAAAAATGTTGTTTATTAATTATTTGAAAATAATAAAATTTTAAATAAAATGTGAAATATTGAAGCGTCAAATTCACATGTAGCCTATAAATCAATATGATTACTAAAACATTTCATCTAAATTGTTTAGCTCTTAATAGCTAAATATTGTTATAGATCAACAAAATAAATTTATTTTTATTTCATCTATATTTACGTTATTTACATGTAGTGACTATTAAGATGATAAGGTTTTAATATGTAACTATTTTATGATGTATTTTAAGATAATTAGAATGTTCTATATCATATTATTAAAAAAAGTTATTAACTATAAATTTATAACAATGATATACTGATTTTTATTAAAATATGCATATAAATAGTTTAAGTATATTATTGAATATATTTGTCATAACTTTAATAAAAAAAAATTATTCTTATGCAAGACACAAACATTCGTCTATTATTATCTATTATAATATAAGCCTATTTAATTTTACAATATTCATTTGAAAGTTGCTCTACAACTCACACAATTTAGTTTAGATTGTTAGGGTTTGATGAATAAGATGAACAAAAGGATAATTTAAGCACACTCAAAGCATGTGCATAAATTCATATTATGTGATGAAGGTGAATATACAAATTTGAATGATAGAAATTTATATAAGTTAGATCAACTTGACGTCCTCGATATATTTTTTCCTTGAAAGTTCAGCTAAACACCTGTACAGGAAATTGAAATTTTTTTTATCATTCATTTGACATATGCGATGAATATCATTGGAAACTGCTTCATTTTCTTTCGTTTAAAAGAGAAAAAATAGATGAAACATCATATGATATGTGAAAGTAAGATTGTTGAATATGATAAAATTCTAAATGATTCTTATGAATATGGTATTGTAATATAAATGGATGTTTGAATGCTGATGATATTGTGAACATGACTAAGAAGTCGACACTTAGTTCTCAACAAAATTTTGCTAACATAGAAGATAATTCTAACACTATCAGTTAAATTAAGGCAGAGGAATGTGTGGATTGCTCACGATTGTCTGTAATTAATCTCAATTCAATGGCTAAAGGCCCATAATGTAATGATTCAATGTCGAAAGTAAATAATCATTAACCTTCAACATCCAAAACCTATGATTCTCATGAACTGTTGTGGTCGAGGATTATGTGAGTGACGAGGATAAAGTCTCGAATGAGAAACCAATTCCAAGAGTTGTGGTAGATCAAGTCTTCGAAGATTCAAAGGAATACTTGTAACAGCCCGGAATTTCAGGTATTTCTCTAAATTTATTTTTGGGGCACATTTAGGAGGGGACTCGGCGAGTTGGTGCATGACTCGCCGAGTAGGGCCGTGGTCTTGGTCGCAGATGCGCGACTGGACTCGACGAGTCCAATAAGGGACTCGGCGAGTCGACGCTGTTCAGCTGAACCCTAGCCGTTTCGATTCTGAACCGTATATAACGATCTTATGGCCGTCATGTCGCATCTTTTGGCCGGTTGAAGATCCCCTGGGAGTGTGTGAGCATCTGAAGCAAGAGAGAGGATTTGAGAAGGCTTGAAGAGATCGTTGGACAAGGAGGAGCAAGGTGGTGATCAAAGGAATCGAGGACTGGGGGTTTGGAGACACAAGGAACACGTTTCCAGGTAATCTTCGGATCGAAATCTGTAGCTTTTATGTTGTATGCGAATTTAGGGTTTAGGAAACCCATTTAAGGGATTGTTGGATTGTAGTGATGTTATAAGTGTTTAAAAACCCCGGTATTAGTATATGTGAAAGTCCAGGAAGCCCCATATCTATATATTTCGAAATCATGCGAACTACAGGAGGCAGCGGATTGGCTGCATGGCGAGGACTCGCCGAGTCCAATGATCAGACTCGGCGAGTAGCTTGAAGATTCACTAGGACTCGCCGAGTTGTTCTTCAGACTCGGCGAGTAGCTTGAAGACCTATTGAAACTCGTCGAGTTGTTCTTCAGACTCGGCGAGTAGCTTGAAGATCTACAGGAACTCGTCGAGTCGTTCTTCAGACTCGGCGAGTAGTGTCAGGGTGTCTATACTCGTCGAGTTACCCTTTAGACTCGACGAGTCCGGTCAAGGTTGACCGTTGACCTGTATATAACTTAGTAGGGTCAGTTGTCTTGTTTGATAAGATCATTAATAAAGGTATGTGGTATTATAGGGAATTTGCGGATTAGCGGATCGAGTGCGAGTAGCTCGAAGGGTTTATAGCTTGCATACTACGAGGTGAGTCTTCTCACTATACTTCACCCGGAAGGGTTTGACTGTGAGACCGGAAGGTCGTATTTGTTATATCTATGCTATGTCTAGAGAGGTAGATGCTTTATGTGTGATGTATGCTTATATGTGATGTATACTTATACGGGCCGGAAGGCGAGACCTTATGTGACAGAAAGAACGGTATGATGTATGACTTATGTGTTATGTGCGTTATGTTACATGTGTTATGTTTTATACTATTATGGGCCGGAAGGCAAAACACTATGGGCCGGAAGGCAATCTAGTACGGGCCGGAAAGCGATACGTTATGGGCCGGAAGGCGATTATATTACGGGCCGGAAGGCAATGTTATGTGGACTGAAAGGTCCGGGCCGGAAGGCGTATGTGGGTAAGTCGTATACTGGGGAACTCACTAAGCATTTATGCTTACTAGTTGTGGTTATGTTTCTTTTCAGGTACTAGTGATGACCGTGGGAAGGCGCCGGCGTGACACGTACACACTGCCGCTGTTGAAGATCCTGAAGATTTATTATTTATACTTTAGAAATAAACTTGGAATAAACCCTTTTGTCGAATAAAGATGCTTTGTTTTAAATGAAAAATTTATTTGAAAATTGAGCTGTTACAATACTTGAAACTGTTAAAAAAAAAGGAAAACATTATCTTGAATCAAATACAGTGGTTTATACTAGGTTAAGGGATTCATAAGATGTTTTGTTTCCAAATCAAGTCAAAAGGTGTTGATTCTTTACCTAATGATCCAAAACACCAAAAGGTGAAGACACAAATTTTCAAAAGAAGAGTACAAAATTTGTCCTATAGTGACGTAATTTCGAAATCAAAAGCACAAAATAAAACCTATTGGAAAAAAGAAAAAGATTTCATAAACAAAATGTTTTTAAACAAAATCCCTTGAAACATCAAAGAAGTTTTCACAAAATTCAAAGAATTTTCGAAACAAATGGTTTACAAAGAAATGTTCAATTTGAGAATTGGAAGTTAAAGAAAGGAAGAGTGAATCTTTTAAACCTAAAAACCCAAATTTCCCAAATCCTACTTCGAAACAGATGACGAAAGCTTCATTCCAAAAGGTAGAAGTGATGTAAAGAACATCAATCATTGGATTGAAGGAAAAGGAAAATAATATCAGTTACAAAAGTATTCTCAAGAGATAATACAAAATTCCTACGAGAAGTACTTGAATGATTCAATGAATGGAAGTATTTCATCTCAAGAATCTATACCAATGATGATAAAGTGGAAAGAAATTCCAAAGACGAAAATTGGTGCTTCTTAGAAAAAAGATGGAAAAGTGAAAATCAAAGTTCAACCTTCCCCATTCCATGATTATATTTGGATGTGTGAAGCAAATGAAATGGATTTAATTGACAATTTTAAATCGAAAGTTTGTAATCGGGTCTAAGGTTCTTCATTGTACAATGTGATTGAAACAAATGCCCAAGAAGCCAAAAGGTCTTGCGGATGTTTATTTTTCTAACTGATCGTAGGTACTATGTGACGAAAAATATTATGAGTATTAGAATATTGATAGTGGATGCTTAAATCACATGAATGGCAGGAAGGAAACTTTGAGAGATTTTCGTAAATTATAAAATGTTGCAGTTGTCAATTTGAAAAAAAAAATAGAAATGTAAAGTCAAAGGTTATGGAAAGTGACAAATGGGAAAGTCATAGTGAATCAAGTCGCTTTTATAGAAGGATCAAAGTATAATTTGATTAGTGTTTCAGAACTAGTTATTGGAATAGGTAATCATGTTCTTTTTTGATGAGGAAGGAAGTATATCTCCAAAAAGGAAACGAATGAGATTCTGATAAAGTAGAAACCAAAGGGAGACATGTTCACCCTTGAGATGAAACTAGTTGTCGGCATTCCCTCAGTATGTTTTCTATCGAAAGAATCTTCGGATCTCAGTTGGTTATGACATAGACGTCTTTCTCGTCTCAACTTCAAAAATCTAAACAAACTTGTTCTTAACGATCTTGTTCATGGCTTACCTATTTTAAAATTTGACAATGATTCATTATCTGCTGCATGTAAACAGGGAAAACAACATCCTTAGGGTCATCCGATCATAATTGATTTAAAAATCATTGAACCTTTGAAACTTCTTGACATTGACTTGTGTGGATGTTCACCTGTTGAGTCTCTCGATAAGAAGAAGTACATACTACATATTGTTGATGATTTTTCAAGGTTTACTTTGGTTTTGTTTCTTTGACAGAAGTGTGAAACTACTCAAGTGATGATTGATTTTATCAAGAGCATAAAACTGAGTTTAAAAAGGAAAGATCGAATTATAATGAGTGATAAAGGAACATAATTCAAAAATCAAATTCAATATTCATTTTTAATTGAACTGGACATATTTCATAATTTTTGGTCCCCATACACACCGCAACAAAATGGTGTTTTCGAAAGAAGAAATTGTTCCTTGTGTAAAGCGGCAAGAATGATGCTCACTTCTACGAATTTGCCACTACACTTTTGGGTAGAAGCGGTTTCGACTGCTTGCTTTATGCAAAATCTTTCTTTAATACATCATCATTTTAACGTAACACCTTATGAAATTATAAACTAAAGGAAACCTTATGTTAAATTTTTCCATGACTTTGGATGCAGATGTTTCATCGTGAATTTCAAGGATAATCTTTCCAAATTTCAGTCGAAAGATAATAAATGAATTTTCTTGGGATATTCTCCAACTTTTGTAGCTTATAGGGTGTTGAAAAAGCAAACAAGTAAGCTAGAAGAAACTTCAAATCTCACATTTTATGATCATTATGTGAAAAGCGTTAAAAAATCATTCATTCGAAAACTAATTATTCTTAACCAAATGTTGAATCTGAACAAATGCATACTTTTGATATTGATCTTGATTAAATTTTTGGTATTCCTGATAAGGAAATTAATGCAGAAATCAATGTTGATGATAATCCAATTCCCGAGGAAACCTTTTCCACTGTTGCAATACTGGAGGCGGTACAAATACTTCTTCCTTATGCAACTCATAAGGATTTCGTTGTCTACCAGATAGATGTGAAATGTGCATTCCCAAATGGTGTTCCGGAAGAAATAGTGTATGTAGAACAACCACCAGGTTTCGTTAACGATACGTATTCTGATCACTGTTTTAATATAGACAAGGCAGTCTATGGGTTGAAACAAGCACCTCGTGCTTGGTATGCAACTCTTGAAATTTTTTGTAAATTGCTAAATTTAAACAAGGATTTGTTGATCCCACTTTATTTCGAAAGAAATTAGAGGATAATCTGATGCTCATTCAAATTTTTTCGATGACATTTCGTTTGGTTCGATGGATCCTTCATTGTACAAGGAATTTGAGGAATTAATGAAAAGTCAATTCGAAATGAGTATGATGGGTGGCATTAATAATTTTTTGGGTTTACATATTCGTCAATGTAGGGAAGGAATCCTTATTACCTATTGTTGTTGGCACGCCCTTAAGTCCTTCGTTGGAGAAGACTGTTATGGATGTCACAACGTATAAGTGCATGATCTTCGCTTTTGTATTTAACTTCAACTCGATGTGATATTATGTTTGTTGTATGTAATCGTGCCAGGTACCAATTGAAACCAAGACAAACCCATCTTTCTGCAGTAAATAATATCTTTCGATACCTCAAAGGTTCAATTTCGTTAGGATTGTGTTATCCTTCAAAGACAAGATTTTTTATCCAAGAATTTTCTGATGCAAAATTAGGTGGATGTCAATTGGATCAAAAGAGCACAACTGGAGGATGCTAAATTTTGGACATGAAACTTGTGAGTTGGAAATCAAAAAAGAGAACTTGTGTTTCTATTTCCACTGCTGAGGCAAAATACATTGATGATGTAGCATGCATATCACAAGTGATTCAGATTCAAAGCCAATTACGTGACTATGCAATCAACATGAAGAAAATACCTATATATTGCGATTCTCAAAGTGCAATTCGAATTTGTTAAAATCCGGTCCAACATTAAAAACGGAAACATATTGTTCTTCGTTATCATTTTATCAAAGATCAAATTGAAGATGAGAACATTGCAATCTATTTTGTTAGAACAATAGATCAACTAGTTGATATTTTCACAAAACCCTTAGATGAAAAAACATTCCTAAAGATTTTTCATGGACTGGGAATGACAGATGCATGCACTATTCCACATTCTTCTTCAATTTGACTGGAACATATGTTTTTATCTTACTTTCGATTGTTTTTATTACATTCGACAAGTAGCTATAATATTCATGTGGTTTAATTAACATTCGATTTTTTTACGTTTTTTTAGAGGTTACTGTTCACGCTCTGCGTTCGGCTGTCCTTTCATTCAACTTCCTTCTGAATCATTCAATACAAGATCCCAATTCGCGTTTGGTGAAAGACATTCGACGCACAACCTACTATTGAAGATTGGTAGATTATGGGTCGAAAGTATCTCGGTAACATTTTTTTAAGTTCGTTTATTTTTGTTATTGTTGCATTTTTAAAAGTCAAAAATCCAAAAAGATTTTTTTTATTTTTTTGTTTCTGTTTTTCAAAAATCAAAAATCCAAAAAAAAATCTTATTTTTTGCTTCTGCTTTTTTAAAAATTAAAAATACAAAAATATTTTCTTTAATATCTTTTATTCTTTGATAAAATCAAAAATGCAAAAATATTTTTGTTGGTATCTCATTGTAATAACATGATGCACTTTTGTATGCCACGAGACAGTATTCTTCAAGGTAACATGCATTATTCGAATCTATGTACTATTTAAGTGTCCCTAGAAGCATGTTGCAACATGTTGTCCTCAAAGCCTCAAAGACTCCTTGTGTTCGAAGCCTTAATGAAATCTTTCTTAAAAAAGTTTCTTCCTAATAAGGCTGTATTCACCTTAGTCAACGAGCTACCTTACTCTTCTCATGATAAGTCAAGAGTTTTCTATTTGATCCAAATTTTTTAGCAGAGGTACAATGAGCTCTTTCACTAAATCTTTTTTACCCAAAATTTCTTTCATGATCACACACTACACTGCATATCCTCGATATTTTTGTTCGAAACCTAACACAATGTAGATATGTCACACATATGTGTTAATGATCTTGAGTCATTCTTTCGTGATGATGGTGAAACCCACAAACCTAAACATTAAAGAATTGACCATGAAGAACTTTGATCAAAATTTTCTCAAAACGTTTGTTTCTTTGTACCATATTGATATTCAAAATCTCATTTCCATTCGTATTGTGTGATCTTGATAAAATGTTACAATACGAAGACGTTTTTTCCCAAAAAGAACATGTATTTCCTTTTTTGGAATGTTATTTTTGTTTGAATATCTTCTCTAAACTTTTGTAACTTATAATCATCACTAACCATACTTGTTCTTGACGATACTAGTCATCCAAGTAATTTTGCACAACTGTATCACACTTATGTTAAGTTGTGATCTTATGTAAAATAGAAGCTGCCTTCGAAACCAATTGAAAAACAATCCCTTTGATACTCATCGACGAGTATTCGATTGTAGTTCACGGGACACCACAGAAGCAATTCTTCATCTCTCTTGATGTCGAATGAAGAGATCATTTCTTGGGATCAATCTATTTTTATATCAGAAGGATTTTTTATATCAAGATATCCACAACTTGTTTTACTTTCTTCTATCTCATTCTTTGGCACACAAAAGCACTGGAATCCTTGAGGTTTTTGTTAGTACTTTCTTGAAACTTTGATTTTGCAACGTCTGACATATAATTTCGCTTCGCAATCCCATAAGCGAATGAGCCCAACCTCCGTGCTGAGATAATTGTCGTTGATTGGTGATGAAACACATGGTGTACTCATTTTGGGAACGGAACTTGTGAGGTTTGTTATCCAATTGGGAACAACGAATGATCCGATGGAAGTGACAGTTCATGATTTTCATGATAATCAAGGAGAAACATGATGATCAATTTTATGACATGGAGATTTTTACGACGCTACATAAGTAACCAACACTCTGCTCTATAACCAACACTAGTATTGGGTACCGGTTCAAATTAAAAAATAAGGCAAGTTATAAAAGGAAGATGATAATTTCCTTTTCAACTTTCTGCTCTCTAATTGAACCTCATGAACCCTAACTATTCCACGATTATCAAATTCTCTTCAATTCCCAACAATGGTTGCTTCTCAACACAATGTTGATAAAAGCACAACCAATGACTAAGAACTTTCGCAACCTATGATGAAGATCCAACACACTAATCTTCGTCTAGTTCCATCTCATGATTTATACCTTGAGGGGTTAGAAATGATTGTTCAAACCCTGAACAATTATGTGTTATTTTTTGCTGTCTCTTCATCGTTTTGCAATCCCAATGGAATGGCTCTATCTTGCTTCTTCAACTGTAGTGTTCAATAAAACAACTAGGGTGGTTATGTTCTAGCACATATTTAAAATCAAATAAGCTCACTCAAAAATGGTTTGTCCAAGTTCAGAGACTACAAACTTCAGGTAATTTATATGTAGTTACAAATGATCAAGTTATTCATATGTTCAACGAAATGGGACATCAACCTACCCTCACTACAATTAGCCATTTTAAGAAATCAAATCTTCCATGTGTTTGGAGTTTCTTGTTTGGGATCATTCTAAGGTGTTTGATAGGAAGGAGTTATGTGCTTGACAAAGCGAAGATTGAAGTATACTTTGTCATGACAGGATTGTACTGCAGTTTGAATGTTCCTTATGTGTCACTTTTATGGGAAGAATTTGGTATTTCGATTTCTCACACAAAGGTGACAACTAGTTTATCGAGTGCGCAATTTTGGGGTTTATTTCTAAGGTGATATAGAGTCAGGAGAATATATTGGTTCCAACAGGTGTTGAACCACATAATTCCCAACGATGGGCATGTTTCACCATGAGTGTGCAGCCGTACACCCACTTGGACTGTACACTCTGGCCGTACACACACATGAAAAACACGCCATTTTGGCCGTATACCCCATGGTGTGGCCATACACCCAATATATGCAACCCTTGGTACTTCTAACACCTGGATCTAACTATTTTCTATGTCCTAGGGTGTCTTTCCTTGCATAATTGTTTGTTTAAACACTAATTATATACATATATGTGTCATTATATGCTTATTAGGATCCATTGTGCTCAAGTCTTCACTTGGCACTTAGTATCCTGCAAACCAGTCTTTCATTCATAACACTCACCGTAGGTGAGTTCATACCCCTTAACTTATCTTTTAAATGATGTTAAATGCTTTTATGGGGGGGGGGGGGGGGAATACAAGTTGAAACATTATAGTTATTATATCAATCACATGTGATTAATAACTATCAAACAGATGGATTTCCTATACTTTTAACTGTTTTATCAAATAAACTACTTCAAATCGTTTTACAAACTTTTTACATGCAAAACTCCTTATTAAACTCTTTCAAATGTATATTGTCAAAATCATGTCTATGTAGATATAGTTATATAAGTAGTACTGAAAGGAGTTAGAACTAATAACTTGCCCTACTTCCTATTCCTTGTTTGATTGTGGACTTAGGGTATTCGGTTGTTTGTCTAACGGTCGTTTGAATCTTAGTTGTATATTATGTGTATGTATATGGATATTAAAGTTGTACATTCAGTTCAATACCTTTGGGTAGCAAAGGTGTATAAACAGGTTCATTTATACAAACAACTCTACTAGTAAACTATAATTGGTATAGTTTAGGAAGTCACTACTCACTATTGCTAGTACAATGAAACATACAAAAGTCAGTTCACTCATGAGTTAATAAAAACTTACTATTATGAGAATCAGAACGCACATACTATGATGAGAAACTAAGAGAACATACAATACACTACATTATACAAGATAACATACTATGATGAGAAACAAAGAGAACATAAGAGAACATACACTACACTAGTACAGAGAAAACATACAATACACTAGAACATACTATACAAACACCAGAACACTATAACATTAATGTGAGTCACTAATTTATGGCATGGCAATCTACTATTGTGTCACGTTTTGCGATCAGAGTCTCCTGGAGGGAGAGCATGAGTTGGTGTATAGATCTATACGAGACTGACTATCCTACACCTTGCTGCTAGCTTCAGTGGGACCTGCAGGTCTACGAGTGACTAATGTCATACCATTTCAATGCCTTAGAGCATCGTGTTTCAACTAGTTGATCAAGCATGGTTACAACTATATCACATTTTGCCTTAACTAAAAACAATGGTTTTAAGGTAGTTAGTACAATGGTAGTAGTTATATTCTAATACTACAAGTACATCAATATTAATTTCCCATTACATTCATATAGTGAGCTACTCACATAAACGGTAATGTAAACTATATTTCTGGTAAATGATAGTCTATCTTTGGGGAAAATTACACACTCTTACAAACGAATAACATACAGAACATTTAGGCCTTGGTAGAAGGCTACTTTTAGTAGAAAATATATAGGATTTTCTAGCAGATACAAAAATTCACAAATAATAACAAACATTTACTACAAACACTTTCATACAAGAAACGACACTAAAATACTAATGAACTAACCAGCTTTAATGTTGATCTACGCTTTCAAAATAACTTGAATTCTCAGGTCATCAGTAGACAGGTACCGATGCCAGGTTCTGAGAAGATGGAGCACGTTCAAGACTCATCTCTTATTTTGATTCATGTTTTTGGTGTCTTATAAACTATACAGAACATGTTTGTATTAAAATTATATTATTAATGCAATGGACGATGTTGTTTCTTGTTTACTATTATGCATTGTTGTGATACTATACCTGACGTCCTCCGCCCCTGAACGTTTCCGCCGTTCAGGTTTTGGGGTGTGACAGATTGGTATCAGAGCATTGTTTATGGTGAATCAAGTATATCAACCCATAAAAGGTATACAAACTATAAACACAATAGGATTAAATACTTTGACCAAGAGTATATATTGTTAAATAATAAAATATTTAACCAAAGTATACACACCTGCATTCATACTAAAATCAATGTCACTAAGACAGAACAAAAGTATTGTGGTTGTTGGGTAGCACAAGTAGGCTTGGGAACATATGATCAGATCTGGGAGTGATATAACATGATCAACTATATATTTCTGAGAAGTGATTAGCATGTTCCTAGGAATCATTGTGATGTTGCAGCAAGTCTAACAACTTACAAACACTGCTACAATGAAAACATTAAAACAGAACATAAGCTTAAAATACTATAGGAGTATTTTGTGTTACTATAATTATTATTTGAGAACTAAATGCCTTTATTTGTAGGTCAATAGTTGCTAAGTGGATACGCTAAGGTTATATGTGACTAGGATGTCATGGACTAAGAATCTGTGATCTTTTCTTTACTTCCTGTTCCTTGTTTGGTTGTGGATTTGGAGTTAGGGTCACTTATTCGAAGGTCTATCAAGTTTTGATTACAAGTAACTGGTATGCACTATGCAAGTATTGAAGTAACTGATAAAGATCATCTTATAATTACTCTATTAATCATTCTTTATCCTTATTCTCACGTGGATAACATGGCTGGATTCCATCCCCATGGCGACTCATACTTCCCTAACCAAGGTAATGGAGGATGGCTCGATGTAGAGCCAGAAGAGAATCATCCAATCCCTCTGGATGACGACTTTGCAGAGAACTTTTCGGAGGATTCTGACTCCGAACCCGAAGTCAATAACCTACCCCCAGTGGCTCAAATCCCGAACCCTAACCCTCGTCCAGTATTTCAAGGCCCACACCCCTGTGGGCAACAAACATGAACAGATGGAGCCATGAACAGGGTCAACCCTTACCTTACAACGAAGATCGAAGCTTCTATAACTTGAGCGAGGGAGGCTAAGCGGACAGAGTCCTGCCTATCCTGGTTCGCAAGATTGCTCGTAATGATGAGCATGGTAGAGCGCTCATCAACCGAATCATGGAAGTTGATGCCGATGCGGGAGTCAATACCATTCACATTCGCCATCTGGAGTCTGCTTATGAAAGGACTCAGAACTAGAATGCGGCTCTGCAGAGAGATCTTACTGCAACCCAAGCTGAAGTCAGGGAACTTCGAGCTCGGTAGGCAGCATATGAAAGACGCATGAGGGATATGGAGCGTGGTCTGGCAGAATCAAGGACTCGTTCTAGTGGTTCTCGTCGTAGATAGAGCCTACCCAACTTCTCTTTTGGATATAACTTAGGTCTATGTAAAAAAAAACTCTAGTTTTATTTTCCTATCTATGATAAGACTTTAAGCTTGATAAGTCTTAATTCTGTCAAAATTTTCTCATCTTGGTCTGACTTAAGACCTACTTCTAGGTCATTTTTCCCAAACTTGTTACATTTGTAATACTAGTATTATTGACAGATATCTAATCTCATGGAAATTATTATTCAAATCCTATCATCTTTCTAGTACTAGATCTACATTGAATCATACTTTCAATTGATTCTTACTATCATTTCCATCTTTGTAAAAATTTTAGTTGAACAATGCCTCCTCAAAGAGTGACGAGGCGTAATCCCCCGATAACTCCTATGCAACCACCTCCACCTCCTCCTCAATACAACCCAATAGCTATTCAAGCTACTGTGAATGCGGTTGTTACTGCAGCTTTAGCACAATTCACCTCGACCGATACTAGTAGGAGTGGAACTTATGTGCCTCCCACCGTTGCCGAAGCTCCAGTGCACTCTAGAGAGTGCTCGTACAAAGACTTCACCAGATGGCGGAAACGTTCGGGGGTGGAGGACTTCATTTGTAGTATCACAACACATGCATCATAATAATCAAAGTACAAACAACCATTTTATTTAATAGTATAAGTATTTACATGTGTTAAATCATTGTATATTGAAAACAAATTAGTTATACAAAAGAAGAAGATATGACTCATAATAGCTCCATCTTCTCAAAAAGCTCGGGGAGTACCTGTTATTGTTTCCTAGAGAATACAAGTAATTTGAAAAGAGAGTATCAACAATAAGTTGAGTGAGTACATAAGTCTTTATGTTTGAAAGAATGTCTTTGTATCTTGAATATGAAAGATGTTCCATAAAATCCCATATTTTCTGTTGTATATGAAAAGTAGTTTTCTTCCCATAAAGCCTTCTATTTGTAAACCAATGTTCTGAATTTGTAAAACTTGTAACTGAGAGTGTGTATGGCTTCACCAGCTGTTATTGAAAACTGTAATATATCATTATACTTTGTATTTTGTAAACTGGTACTTTGAAGATGTACTTACGTTTAGTTGTTTATACACTAACATGTTGTTAATATCTTTTTAATGAGTTATTATAACCATACTAAGACATGATCGCCTGAAACAAACGCTTTGTGGGCGTTTAAACTGTTGATAACAGTTGCCACTCATTGGTGTGTATGCCAAACTGTAGCTAGCAGCCTGAGTTTGGGGTTGTCAATCCCGATATAGATCTACACACTACTAGTTTCAATCCCTGGGCTGGAGATTCTAGTTATAATGTCAGGGTTTTACCTTGGTTGTCTAAAATGAATTAAACAACCTGAATTGAATTTCTCATTAAAATCATATAAACTTTACATGTATATTAGTTATGAAAACCCAATCATTCTGAAATAAATGATTGACAGTATGTTCTTGAATTAGTATTCCGAACATGTATTTGATAAGTGTAAACCCTTGATTTGTTCTAAATCAAAACCCTTGTTCTTGTAAAATAGTGTATTGTAGTATACTTGAATCATGAATTATTGTTCTATGTATCATAAATTATACCTATTATAATTTATATGTACTTTCTGAATCGGTATTTAACTATGTTTACATGTAATCCCTTGCTCAACATGTTACAACGGTATTTGAATTGATGAAATAACTTTTATATTTATATACATATACAATTTTATATATAAGTAAAATTTAAACGACATTCGGACAAATAACTGGTACGATAAGTCCACATGCAAACAAGGAAAAGGTCCTAGAATGAGTTATTAGTCCTAAGCCTTTTAAATCTAATTTATATTAATATATATATATATATATATATATATATATATATATATATATATATATATATATATATATATACAAAAATGAATTTTTGGGAAAAATATAGGTTTATAAAAGAGTTCAATATTTTGAGTATTTTTAATACTTTAAAATCGTTTTATCATGATTTGACATCATTTATTTGTAACACAAAGTTCTTGTGTTATACTTGTATTTCCCCCCTTAAAACAGTAGAAATTATGAAAATACGAGGGTATGAACTCACTTGTTATATGGGGATTTGGGCAGCGTTTCGTTTCCCGGAAAGAAGTTTATTTGACGAGAAACCGGCTCAATTGGGCAGAGTTTCGACTGGAGAGAGGTTAACTTCCCGGGAATCTCGGGGCTTCGAGGCTTGCTTAGAGTATGAAATAAGATATCGGGGCTTTAGGGGTTGTATAAAAGTTTGTGGAAGTGAGAGAAGTGAAAAGATATTAAAAATGGGGTGAAATTGTGTAAAAATTCGAGAAGTCTCACACCCTTTTTATAGGAGTGCGAGGGTGCGGTCCGAAGGTGAGTCAGCAGCCACACGTCGGTCATGCGAAGGGTATATGGGGCGAGGCTTCGGACGTGGAAGCTTCTGAGTGGACCGGACTTTGGTCCAATGGGGAGGTGCCACGAGGGTCCGAGGGGTGTCTCCTGCGAGGGTGTCCGAAGGTAAGTGGACCACGACTTTGGTCGAATCAGAAGGCGCCACACGAGACTACGGTCCAATTAGAAGGCGACAGGTGGAGGCTCGCATGCGAGGGTGACGTAGCAGAAGGATTCTGGCGAAATTTCCCGGTTTTCTAGATTTTCTCGGTTTTTGAGCCAAAAACTTGTAAAATTCATCACTTTTGCATACGAACTCCATTTTTGACGTTCTTTATATGCACGCGTAGGTAAAACTATACTCTACAATTTTGATTTAGAGTTCGTCAGCTAATTTTGAATTTATTTTTAATATTATTATTTTTAACAGACCGGGACAGGAAAATCCGTTAAGAATTCATAACTTCTTCATCTGAAATCCGTTTTTGTCTGTCTTTTTACCGTTATACTACTAATGAAGAGACCTTCAATTCTTGTTTAGGTTGTGTCGGCTAAAAATCACTCGATCTTTATTTCGAGTTTTTAGCTGTACACTACTATACTGAAACTTAGAAAAATCATAACATCGTCATACGAAGTCAGATTTTGGCGTTCTTTTTATGAAAGTTCTCGGTTTAACATAAAGTACAACTTTCATTTAGATTGTTAAGCCCAAAAAGCCTATTATTGAAAATTCAGTTTTTACACTGAACAGTGTTTTTCCGGTTTTGTCGCGGATCTTCAATTGGTCATAACTTCTTTGTTATAACTCAGATTTTAGTGTTCATTATGTTTTTGGAAACCTTGTTACAATCTCTATCACTTGGTTCATCCCAATCAAGATTGTTTAATAATTTATTTTTGAGGGTCAGTTATGTAAATATACATAATATGCTAAAATTTCTCTTTATTATTTTAAAAAGAAGTACAAATTGACCTACACTATTACATAGGTTTGTTACACCAGGGCCTTCAATGGAACTGGCGGAATCATTGCCCTCTCGCAATGGTTTGAGAAAACGGAGTCGATCTTTGAGATCTTTGCGGACCGAGCTCTGATGTGGTGGAATAGCCATGTCAAGTCACTATCACTTATAGTGGTGAATGCTATCGGCTGGGAAGTTCTGAAGGAACTCATGATCGAAGAATACTGCCCAAGGGGCGAAGTTCAAAAGCTGGAGCAGGAGCTCTGGAACCTAACCGTGAAGGGCTCCGACATAGTTTCCTACACTGCCAGATTCAGCGATCTAATAGCACTATTTCCAGGCACTACAAGAAAAAGATCCTTTTACGACGCGCAAACCACGACACTCGTTGATTTATGTTACGCAAAGGAGAGTGACATTAAAAAAATGTCATTTCTTCAAAAAATTTAAGGAAAGAAGACACGCATTATTGCGTGCCTTTAAATTAGTGTCTAAAAAAAACGGAGGGCACCTATAAAAAAATGCGCGTCGTCTAAGGATGTCGCTTTATATTTTTTAATGGAACGCGCGTTCCATCCTTTAATAGTGGGGGAAAGGGGGAAATGAAATTCTGAAAAAATTAAAAACCCGCCTTCCTTTTTTTTTTCTCCTTTCCCTCTTGCCCAAATTATGAACGCTCCTTCCTTACTGCCGCCTACTTCTTCCCCCACTTACTTCTACCCTCTAGAACCACCTTATCTCCCACTCGATGTTGAAATTGTTAGAAAAAGCCCTAATTATACTCTCAAGTCTCAATATTAGGAGTGTGGATCTTGATTCTCATTTTTTTCAGATGCCCCACAGATAAATCGAAAAACACATAGACGAAGAACCGTAACTTTGCTACATTAGCTTCCCGATTGCATCTCGTTATCACCTTTGAAACTTCTGCGTTAGAGACCCAGGTAATCAATTTATTTTTCATTTATTCACATATCTTTTTTCTAGTTTTGAATGATTTGGTGGTTCCTATGTACAAATTTGGACCGTATCCTGCAAAAAAATTGGGCATATTTGAATAGAAAGCGAATCTGAATCTAGCACTCTCGATATGATTATCAGGCTCAAAGGAGTGGGCGTGGTTAGGAAGGTCGTCATGGGTCGCTAAGGGTGCTAAACACCGCGCGCTATCTTCTACTAAAGGGGTCGCCAGCCAAGTCTCGCCAGCAGCTTAACGAGAAGAGAGAGAGAGAGAGAGAGAGAGAGAGAGGAATACAGATGTTCAGGCCTTCATAGTGGTAACTTCCATCCCTAAATCGACTTATGTTCTTCTGTTTTTTTTACTTCTCGATTTATTATGTTAATCCATGGTGCATCTCTATTGTTTCTATTTTTGTTCATATTTCAATCAATTATCAACTCCTATACTCCATTTTTGTGATTTATGTGTTTGATTTCTGCAATTTACCTTTGTCTTTCCATGGTGTTTAGACGAACACCAAGTGTTCGACGAAATTCCCCAGATATCATTAAGTCTTTAGCACCGCTTACATATGTTTTATGAAGTGAGACATGCTTCATTTGATCATATACACATGTATTTTTATGTTTTTAATAATTTGTGCTCTGTGCCACTATATGACTACATGGATTTAACTATATGCATTCAATTGCGGGTGTTGCTGCACTCAATGGTAAGATATTCTTGAAATTTTAATCCATTGTTACATTTTTTCATGTTAATTTAATGGTTGATGCCTAAAGATGTATTTATTTTGTCAAATTTAGGGCACATTTGGTTTGTGTTTAACCAATGGATGGAATTTAGTTCCATTGCAATCCTTTAAAAGACCAAAATACCCCTTTGTATGTATAACGATTAACCAAAAATCTTAAATTAACTAT
This sequence comes from Lactuca serriola, assembly GCF_051521515.1. Lineage (NCBI taxonomy): Eukaryota > Viridiplantae > Streptophyta > Magnoliopsida > Asterales > Asteraceae > Lactuca > Lactuca serriola. The sequence continues at coordinate 83,369,725 of NC_136416.1, read as the reverse complement.
ATTTTGTGCAAATGATTTTTAGTCAAAGGCAAATTCGCAAAGAAAAGTTACAGCCAAGGCACACCACTAAAAGGACTTGTGGTCGAGCCACGCTAAACAGGTGGAGTCTTGTTGCTAGAAGTGACATACTTGGTCAGCACGTCGGTTGCTTGCTAGCAAAGTGCTCCAGGCTCCAGCTCAGTAGTTGATCTGCATAAATGCCATTCCGTCAATCTGGAAGCTTCAACTGCTTCTTTTACAACTTCAAAGAAAGCTTCTGAAGTGGGCAAGTCCTCAAAGCGCATCCACCAGAGGTTGGTTGGTTTTATAAGTGGCATGGTTTCTGATAGCTTAATCATATGCTGAATTAGAGGTATGCCTGAAATGGAATATTTTTTAAGAAAGGTTAAATCACCTTCTTAATTAGCTAAATTCTTATAAAACAAAATGTGTAATCATGTATGTTTCACCATTCTTGTTAATGATTCCACCATCAATCAATTTCTGACAGCTCAACATGGAAGTTAGCGTAGTAACTGTGGCTGGCCAGACGGCTGCTCTGCTAATTCCCATCTTCTTTGCGACTTTTATGGCCCATCGCATGCAATCATTAGCAATAATACATGACATTTTATTGTTGTCTTCTTTGTTAATTGTCTCTATAAGTTCTTCTAGTTTGCCAGGCATAGTTTGTAATATTTATAGGGTCAATTTACAAATGTCAGTCCTGTCCTCCCATGGTTCTAGCCCATCAGGGATTGAAATCAACCGCAATAGATAACTATAACCATCATTTTCTAACGGATTGCTTGTTACCTGCTTGTAAGTGACCTCTGTGTTTACAACTGTAACTTCATATGTTTGATTTTTTCTCTGTTTGTAGTTTGAAGCTGCCTGGCGTGCAGGAAATTGGGATTTCTCTCTACTGTCCATGGACACTAGTTCTCCTAAGCCAAGTCAACGGATCAGAAATAATCGTTTCAACCAAAGGCTACATAGGTATGATGGAATCAAGAAAGGAATGGTTTTTTCCACTGGAATGAAAAACACATTCTTGTTTGTTCTATGGAATGGAATTGGAACGTGATTCCTTACATTTTGTTAGCTTTCGTTTGCCAGAGGGTGTTTTTTTTCTCAATGCAATGAAAAATTTCATGATATAATTATATTAGAATTTATTTTTGTAATTTTAATGATGAAATTTTTAACGAATCATGATTTAAGTTAAATTACAATTTAGTGACCGATTCCATTCCCTGGCTCTGTTTCATGACACTCAGGATGAATGGGATGGAAGAACACGGGTGACTCAGTACACAAAATACACTTTGTTGAACTTTCCTCTTTATATATATATATATATATATATATATATATATATATATATATATATATATATATATATGTATGTATAATTTTATTGTATAGCTGGTGGCATAACAATTTTTCCTAAAATAGCAACTCCTCATATGAAGAATATTAATTAATGTGTATGTCATGTATGACTGACTTTTGTTATATTTTAATACGTTAGAAAAGGAGACTGAAAAAACTAACTTGTTCTTGAATTGTTTAACTTCAGTTTAAAACTTTTAAGATTGAACATAATATGAACTTAAGGAGTTTGGTTTGCAAGATATTTTGGAAAGAACTGGAATCTGGCATACGGATTAGAACCTCAAATTTTGTTCTTGAAATGTTGAAATTTTTCAACACAAGGGCTTGTCAACTTGTTCTTGGTGCTGGTGCCATGCAGGTAACTCTTTTTTTTTTTTTTTTTTTAATTTTTTTTGTTAAAAGAATATATTAAATCCTGTTTAATTGGCATTTTCCAGGTGTCTGGTTAAAGTCAATTACATCAAAACATTTGGCATTGGCAAGTCAGGTTGTCAGTTTTGTACATGCTATTATCCCTGGTAGGTGCTTTTTGCTTTTATTTATAGACTTAATAAAACGTCTGAATGAAACTAAACGACCATTTTATCCTTACATTCCACATAAGAATAACTTGTTCATATGTATGTATGTATGTATGTATGAAATTAGGAGGATTCTTTTCCTGAAAGTACCTGACACATGAAAAGTAATGTTGTTATCAGAAATTGAACGGGTATCACAGGTAATAAATAAACTCTTTTACAAATTTTCTCCCATTCTTGGGTATTATTGAGAGTATAAATATTAAATTAAAAAGTGTGAGATAATAATTTTTTTAGGATTGTAAAGTGCATAGAGATGAGATACATACATAACTGGTGCAAATAATGAGGGAAAGGCTGTTAGTTCATCTTCGTGGATTACCTCAAATCATTGAAACATGGAATTGATCATATGAAACTGATGTACAACCTAGTCAATTTGCTAAATCACTCACCAAGGTAATAAATATATATGTATTTTTTTTAATTTCATTTTCTATAATGATGTTACTTCTTTATCGGTAAATATGTAATTGATTTTTAGGAAGTTGGATATCTTCAACGTATGCTTTCACGAACTTTGCATGAAGCTGATGTTCAAGAAATGTTCAAGTGAGCCTTTTTTTTTTTCAACGTGTGCTCGGGCATCCTATCAACTTCTTCATAGTGAAATATCTCCTGGTCTTCTAGAAGCAATTACCAAGCATGCTAACATGGAATATCGCCTAGTAAAAATTAAAATCACTTAAGGGTTGTTTCTTTTTTCCCCATTAAGTTCTATATGTGTACAGTGACTTAATGATGCATATCTGGATAAAGTGTTGCATATATAAAGTCTTTTTTTTCCTAGACTAAATAAACCTTCCAAATGAAACTAAATGATCATATTACCCTTACATTCCAACAAACAATTTTCAATATTCATCCATTTTATTTCTCATTTATTACTAGGTTAGGGTATATGGTTTTAGTTGAAGGTGAAGATGAACAAAGGTTTGTCTCTGTTTATTTCTTATTTATCAGTAAGTTTATAAAATAAATGGAGACAAAATAACTGAACAAAGGGTATGTATGTCAGTTTGTTATTTTAATGTTATGTGGATCTTGTTCAAAATCATCATAAAAATGTATGTGTTGAAAAATCATCACAAAAATGTTTTTCTCATTAAACATACTTGTCCATGCAGTTCTATTGGATAAGAAACCCGATGAGGTTCCCATGGTAAGTGTAATTTGGTGTTTTGCAAGTTTGTGTCACCACAACAATTGATTTCTCATGTTTGCTATGATAGTATTTGATGTGTGCAAACTTACTTAGTTTTAAACCTACTTTTAATTATCAAATAACACACAAAAGGCAGTGAACCTATCAATTGTGGTATAGCTAAATAAGCAGGGTATCGATCACAGAGAACGGTAAATTAAAATTAAAAACTAATTTTATCTAAGTTAATTAATAAGTAGGGGTTTTATCTAGTTTTACAAGACTAGAAACTTACTAACTATTACTAATTTAAGAACTAGAAAATAAAGACTTAACTAGATTCAATAATTGGAAAGGAACTTCTGTTTAGTTCAACTTAGTTGATTCTATGGTTGATTTCAAGTTAATGGTGCAATGGATTAATTCTTTCGTTGGTTACCGATTCAAGTGATTAGATTCGTATTCACTACCCTAATCATTAGCAAATAAACTAACTTAAACAGTGGCCAATTGTCCAATTTAATTAAATTCACTAGATTAATTATTCGGGTTAAGTTAGACTTGCAATAGTTAACTAATTTATTCTTTTAATTAACTTCTTGTTTGATGGTCATCTTACAAGCTTGCACATGGATTTACTCAATTTTCTTATTAATTCTAGTTTCATATTCATTACTCCTAGACATATGGCATAGTGATCACATAGCATATGAGGATAATAATCAATAGACTTTCATGCTAATCAATTATCTTCCTATTAACAGAAAATTAATTATTATTCACACACAAGGTTCTTTAGCAAGCAAAAATTCACCAACTTAGAATTAATCCTACCAATCAATCAAACCATATTGTCAACTTTGTATCCCCAAATAGAAGTCTAAAGGTTTTAGCTCATAATTGAAGTAAATAACAGCAAACAAACAAAGTCAAATTGCTTAACCATAATGATAAAACAAAAGAATAAGTGGAATGATGAAATTTTGCCTCAATTACTCTCCGGGATTGAATTCTAGCTTCTTTCGTCGTCTTCTAGGGTTTTTCTGCCTTCTCAATCGCAGCTAAACTCTTCTGAATCGTTCCAGACTTCTTTTCTATCGTTATGAGGAGTTAACTTTATATATACGAATCGACTCGTCGAGTCAGGTGGCGACTCGTCGAGTCCATCTCTCAGTCCCCATATTGTGATAAGTCTCCGGGATCCCGAGTCATTATCTTCTCGATTCTTCGATCGGACTCGCCGAGTAGTCGACCCTACTCGCCAAGTAGGTGTTATTTTTGGTGTTTTTCTTCTTTATTCTATTCTTGATCTCTCAACCGCTTCTCCTGCTTTCTTCTGCTTTCGAGCTTCATTTTTGGACTGAAAATATAATTCGAACACTTTTAAATACCTTTTGTCCATAAAATGCAATAATTTAGCTAATAAATGAATAAAAATCTATACTTAATATGAACTAAATATGCACATATCAAAATACCCCACACTTGACTTTTGCTTGCCCCCAAGCAAAACTAAATTTTAAAACATTAGAATCATATATGACAACTACAATCTAACCCAACCATTATGCCAAGACCGCAACGCATGCATTTGTGTCTAAAATTTTTCCTAAGGACCTCCCATATTCCAAATACTCACAATCCTCATAAACACTCGCCCACTCACCCCGAACTATGCTCATTTTATGCAACCCTCCGAATCCATCCGCAGAAAACCTCTTACCCTCAAGGTGTTTTTAATTGAGCAACCCAAGCATACATAATCTAGAATTACAACTTTTTCGATACCACCATGGAGCTCTTTTGAATTCTTCACTTCCTTTGGTAATTTGATCCTTGATCTCTTTGAATTCACCACCTTTATTGTTTGATTTTTGGTATCTTCAACTTTTTGGATTTTTTGGAATTTTGATCTTTTGATCTTCACTTTGATTGCTCCAAAATTCTTACAACTTTTCTTGTATTTTTTTTAACATGTACCTCACTTTTTTTTCACTCAAAACCTACATGCTTAAGCAGGGGCGCTCAATCTCAACCTTTATTGGCTAACGATAACAATCTTCCTGGATACATTTCAGGTTTAGGCTGCTAAACATATTGCATCCCTCAGGCTGAGCAGGTTCGTGTTTTTGTCCCATGATTTCACTGGAATAAGGAAGCCACAAATGCACTAGAACGTATATAGGCTCAACTAAACATTTGGGTCTTCATGCAATTATCAACACAACTCTAACCTGGAATCCTAATTTCACTTTTACCAAAATTTTCTAAATTAAATCATAAGTAATATTTTTAATATGCAACAAAAATTTAAAATTAACCTAAATTAAGACTCTAAATTTTCTAATATGTAACCAACCCCTACCCCACACTTAAATTATGCAATGCCCTCATTGCATATTATGCATGATAAAAACATAAAAAGAGAATAAAGAGGGAATTGGAACAAACTCCCCTGGGATAGCAGTGGATAGGTTGGTCACTTTCATTTTAGCTCCAACTTCAATTGACTTTAGACATGGTAACATCTCATCCATGCCTTGGGTGTCAAATCTCGTGTGGGTCGCTCCAAATACGCGGAAAAACAGTGTAAGATCTTCAGGAATCAATATAGGAAGAATAAATGGTCAAGTGGTACTCTTATTAGCATCAAATCAGCAGTTCCCTTCGGTTAAAAATTGATGACTCGTCGAGTCGTATACGTGACTCGTCGAGTATAAACGCGGACATCTTCATGTGTGTGAGAATACAAGGCGACTTGGGGGTGAATTTATGACCAATTTGTGGAAGCGGACTCAATTTGTGGGAAATTTAACCAAGGAAAGCCACCTTGGTGTCCCCCAGAACTTTGCCCCCAGCTGAACATCTTTTCTGCAAAACAAAGACACAAAACCCAGAAACATAGAGTATAATTAAAAAAAACGTCATGCATATGTTCCCCGACTCGACTCGTCGAGTCCATGTACAACTTGGAGAGTCGCACGAACTGCACGAGTCAGTCGGCGGGTCAGTCTAAATTGGACCAGGAGATCTCGAAATTTCTTCAAGGGTTTTGTCTAGACACATGTATATAAGGCTTTTAGGCAAGAATAGACATGCAAAACATCATAATCTTTGAAAAATCGAAACCCTAGAAATCTAATTTTATTCAAAATCGGTTCTTTCTATGCAATTCACATCATAGATAGCCTTAAACTCATGCTTTTAACAGAAAAGAGGAAGAAATTCGTTACCTTTTTTGATGAAACTTGAGAAATTTGAAGAAAAATGGAAGAACACTTGAATGCTTGAGAGAGAGTTGAGAGAGAGGCGCACGGCGAGTGTGTGTGTGGAAAAGAAACCGATTCATTAGGGTTAAAACCCTAGTTACCGGTTGTAAAAGTAATTTCAACATTATTTTTTCCTGTAAATAATACCGACTCGTCGAGTCGGGGTCAGACTCGGCGAGTCTAGTCGCGATGTCAATTTTTTCTGAAATATATATGGACTCGTCGAGTCACGGTCAGACTCGGCGAGTTTCTTGAAAAAAATTCATAATTGTTCTTAAATTTTTTGTCATTTATCTAAAAATCATTTCACCCCACACTTAGCCCATGCACACTCTCAAGCAGACATGTCCGACGAATTGGAGAATTAACAATCTAAAAACGAAGGAAAATTTTAAACAAAACAAAAAAATTAAAAGAAAGCAAATTCTAAATAACGGGTTGCCTCCCGCCAAGCGCTTCCTTTTAAGGAGTTGTTAGCTGGACTCCTTCCCGTCTACGTCTCGTCATCTTCCAGCATCGGGAATGCACGCCTAGTCTTTTGTGGTTTGTACTTTGTTTTGTAAGCGTGAATCTTCTTTTTGTAAGCCCGTTTTGCTTCTTCTCTCTTCTTATTCACAGTATCCTCCTCAGCTGCTTGGGCTTCCATTCTCCTCTTTTTCTTCTTTACCCCATGCGTTTTCACCTTCTTTTTCACTTCTTTTCCTTCAAACTGAATTACTTCGTATTTTGTGAAGGTGCGTGCTCTAGGTTTGGTAATGAATGGTTGATCAGCTTCCACCCTCCTTTCTTTTGCCTCCTCTTCTTTCTCTGTGCTCACCCCATCTTCAAGTGTAATTTCATTAAGACATGCTATATAAGAGTGTTGATCTTTCGTATCCATGTCTTCTTTTTCTGTTTGTTCTCCTAAAGAATGAGGAAAATCTTCCAATTCCAGATTATACAGAGGACTAGCAACCAGCAGATCCAAACCGTCCAAGTTATTATCAAATTCGACTGGACTCGTCGAGTCCAGTAAAGTGACTCGGCGAGTCTGATCGTGTTCCACCATTTCTTGGTTGTTTTCTGAGTCAGCTTCTTCCAGTAGTTTTTCTAACTCCTCCAAGTCCTTGTTAACATCTCCATCCTCTCCAGAATGTAGCAAAAACTTGGTTGGATCTTCTTTTTGCAAAAGTTCAAGTTCTTTTTGTAATATCTCATCATCCAAATGGATCAATGAGATGTTTTCTTTTCTTTCCTCCTCTTTCTTGGCTTCTGGCATAGCTTTAAATATTACGGACTCATCACCCACCCTCAATGTTAATGTAGACTCGCATACATCAATCAAGGCACATGCGGTGTTTAAAAATGATCTCCCAAAAATGATTGGAATTTTGGGGTCTTCTTCCATGTCAACCACCACAAAATCTACTGGAAATATAAACTTGTCTACTTTAATAAGAAGATCCTCACAAACGCCTTGTGGATGAATTATTGTCTTGTCTGCCAAATGGATCTTCATATTTACTGGTCTTGGCTCCGATAAATTCAACCTCTTAAAGAAAGATAAAGGCACCAGATTGATGCTTGCACCTGAGTCGGTCAATGCTTGGGTGACAACTTTATTACCAAACTGGCACGGAATTATAATATTCCCCGGATCGCCTTTCTTTTCGGGCAGCTCACTCAATAGTACCTCCGCGACTTCAGCCAAATCTTTCCTAGCAGCAAAAAGACCTTTTAGCAACTTGAAGTATTTTGGTGTTTGGAGCATTGTTTCCACAAATGGCATATTAACTTGTAAGGATTTAACATGCTTCATGAAGGTTCTATATGCTTCGACTTTTTCTGCAGGCATGGCTTTAATTGGGTATGGAAAAGGGGGATTATATGGCTTTAAAGGACTGACAGTTTTATCGTTCACGCACGGACTCGTCGAGTCCATTAGAGGGAATCGGCGAGTCAGATTGGGTCTTGCGAGAGTCGACTCTTCTGCCCTTTCTGTCTTCCTCTTGGAGATCCTTTGTGCATCTGTGAAAATTTCTTCTTTTCTGGAGGTCACTGCACTCACATTCTCCATTCTCGGATTGGTTTCGGTATTACTTGGAAGTTGACCCGGTCTTCTTTCGTTCACTTGGTGTGCAAGCTGTCCCAGCTGTTTCTCAATGTTGAGAATGGATGCCTGCTGATTCCTTAGCTTGTCTCTGGTCTCATGTATTGCAGCATCGTGTCATTGTGACGCTTTTTGGACGCGGCTATAAATCTAGTGAACATTTCTTCCAAATCAGCTTTCTTTTCTACTGGTTCTTCTCTTTGATATAGTCCCCTCTCCTTCTGCTTGTATTTTTCCTCCTTAGCCTTCTTATACTCTTCGTATGGGAGCCATTCCTTCTTAGGTTTTCGCCAATTTTCGTCGTATCGATCGCCACTTGAATAGAAGACTTGATCTTTCTTATTTCCATTCTCATCCACATCACAATCCTTGGTGAGATGGGGCCCTCTACAATTTTCACATCCCACCCTCATAGCATGGATTGTTTGATCCATTTTTGTCATTCTTCTATCAAGACTATCAAGCTTAGCTATCACCGCCGCTATGCTATCATTTGTCGCGTTCACTACTCCCCGGCTTACTTCGTTTCTTGGATTGTGGTATTCTCTAGAGTGCTTAGAGAATTCTTCAATTAGCTCCTTGATTACCGGGGGCGCCTTTTTCGTGAGCGGACCTTGAGAATCTAGCAATTGCCTTGTAGTGACATTGACTCCATCGTAGAAAATGGAGACTTCTTGTTGGCTATTAAGGTCGTGATGTGGGCAATTTCTAAGCAAACTCTTGTATCTTTCCCATGCTTCATAAAGAGATTCTCTGGGCTGTTGCTCGAAGTTGGCAATTGCTTTCTATAGCTTGGCTATTTTGGAGGGCGGACAAAAGTGATCAATGAACTCCTCTTTCATCTTGGCCCATGTGGTGACTGATCCGGGAGGAAGTGACTTTAACCAATTCTTTGCAGCTCCTTTGAACGTGACTGGGAGCATGCGAAGAAGCTGGGTCTCGCGGGGGACATTCGGTACATTAAAGTAGTCAGCCACATCATTCACTTCGTCCAAGTGTTTGTAGGCGTCTTCATGAGCCTTCCCATAAAAAGGAATCTCCTTGAGTTGAGCGAGAATGTGGCCTTTTAGTTCGAAAGTAGCGGTTGCAGGAATTGCGGGCTGCACAAGTCCCGGGCCGATGTCATCGCGCATCCTCTTCTTCCATTCCCCCATGGGGACTTCATCGATATTAGCCATAGTGATGACTAAATCGTCTTCAAACTCGGAGTCGTGCTCGAATGTGGGTTCTTCTTGTTCCTCGGTCTCGTATTCGATATCTTCTTGAATTGGGTCTTCAATAGTCAAAGAGGCACTGGATGCTCTGGATTTGCTGCTCCTCTTCTTGCTGAAAACGGACTTGAGGTTTTTGAGTGGCGAGTTCTTTGACGAAGCGGATTCTCCAACGGCTTTGCCCTTGCTCTTCCTTAGCACGGATTTCGGGTCTTCAAGAGGGGGGACCAGAGGTGTATCAGATCCTCGGGTCATGAAACAACTGTAAACAAAACAGAAAACACGTAAAAAGAACAAAAATAAAATAAAAAATTAAAGACTGAAACAACGATGTACTCGCCGAGTCGGCACGAGTGCACTCGGTGAGTTCAAGGCAAAAACAGAAAAAAAAAAATTTCTAGTTACTCTAAAAACGAAATTTTAATAAAACTAATTCTACTTACTGAATTGCTTCTTAATTAACTTTGTGTAAGATAAATCCCACACAAAGGATCGATTAAACTAGAATTTAATGTTAATTTAGAACCGTTCCCCGACAACGGCGCCAAAAACTTGATGTGTGCAAACTCACTTAGTTTTAAACCTACTTTTAATTATCAAATAACACACAAAAGGCAGTGAACCTATCAGTTGTGGTATAGCTAAATAAGCAGGGTATCAATCACAGGGAATGGTAAATTAAAATTAAAAACTAATTTTATCTAAGTTAACTAATAAGTATGGGTTTTATCTAGTTTTACAAGACTAGAAACTTACTAACTATTACTAATTTAAGAACTAGAAAATAAAGACTTAACTAGATTCAATAATTGGAAAGGAACTTCTGTTTAGTTCAACTTAGTTGATTCTATGGTTGATTTCAAGTTAATGGTGCAATGGATTAATTCTTTCGTTGGTTACCGATTCAAGTGATTAGATTCGTATTCACTACCCTAATCATTAGCAAATAAACTAACTTAAACAGTGGCCAATTGTCTAATTTAATTAAATTCACTAGATTAATTATTCGGGTTAAGTTAGACTTGCAATAGTTAACTAATTTATTCTTTTAATTAACTTCTTGTTTGATGGTCATCTTACAAGCTTGCACATGGATTTACTCAATTTTCGTATTAATTCTAGTTTCATATTCATTACTCCTAGACATATGGCATAGTGATCACATAGCATATGAGGTTAATAATCAATAGATGTTCATGCTAATCAATTATCTTCCTATTAACAGAAAATTAATTATTATTCACACACAAGGTTCTTTAGCAAGCAAAAATTCACCAACTTAGAATTAATCCTACCAATCAATCAAACCATATTGTCAACTTTGTATCCCCAAATAGAAGTCTAAAGGTTTTAGCTCATAATTGAAGTAAATAACAGCAAACAAACAAAGTCAAATTGCTTAACCATAATGATAAAACAAAAGAATAAGTGGAATGATGAAATTTTGCCTCAATTACTCTCCGAGATTGAATTCTAGCTTCTTTCGTCGTCTTCTAGGGTTTTTCTGCCTTCTCAATCGCAGCTAAACTCTTCTGAATCGTTCCAGACTTCTTTTCTATCGTTCTGAGGAGTTATCTTTATATATATGAATCGACTCGTCGAGTTAGGTGGCGACTCGTCGAGTCCATCTCTCAGTCCCCGTATTGTGATAAGTCTCCGGGATCCTGAGTCATTATCTTCTCGATTCTTCGATCGGACTCGCCGAGTAATCGACCCTACTCGCCGAGTAGGTGTTATTCTTGGTGTTTTTCTTCTTTATTCCATTCTTGATCTCTCAACCGCTTCTCCTGCTTCCTTCTGCTTCCAAGCTTCATTATTGGACTGAAAATATAATTCGAACACTTTTAAGTACCTTTTGTCCATAAAATGCAATAATTTAGCTAATAAATGAATAAAAATCTATACTTAATATGAACTAAATATGCACATATCAGTATTCTGCTTTTGCAGCTTGTAGAATCTGTGCTAAGTAAGGTCATGGAAGAGTTTGAGAATCGCATTGCTAGTCAAGTTGAACTGGTAAAGCTTCTTAGTTATGTTATTTCCTAATTTCCTTGCTTGGTGTTTCAAGTACAAATATAATTACTGCAAAGTTGTCTTACAATCAATCATACTTCCTTGACATTTTGTATATTCTTTATCACTAGCAACTGCAAGTTGCTAAAGATACTTTTAATCGAAACATGACTTATTGGTAGATCATTTTGATTCCACTCTCATACATACCATGTGTATTATTAATTAGTTGATATTGATATTGTACAACTGACATATATGTTTATTGTGTAGGATTTTCGTGTTGTTTTTGATCAAGAGTTGGGATAGATATTGAAGCTAAGAGACATGATGATTGGTTGGATACATGAAGGGTTTCAGAGCTTCTTTAGATCGCTTAATGATGAGTTACTGAAACAAGAAGGTGCCCCTTTATAGCATTGTAGCATTAGAAATTTGCTCGCTTACTTAAACAACAATCATGTACACTTAAAGAACTATTCACTGTAGAAACGGCTAACGAAAAACTGAGAGCACTAGCAGTATATACATAGGATGTAATCTAACTCTAGATAGCCATTCATTTTCAACCGACCTCATGCCGGTCTCAATTAAAAGTTTCGACATCATTATCGGTATGCATTGGTTTAGCCTACACCGTGCCGACATCATGTGTTATGAAAAGGTTGTTCGCCTTAATCTTCCGTCTGGCGAAACTCTAGTAGTCTATGGCGACAAACTCTAGTAGTCTATGGCGACAAACTCTAGTACTTGCGAAAGGAATGTCGCACATTCCTTGCTCTTGTTGTAGATGTGGGTCAAGAGATGAAATACATAAAGAACATTGCCGTAGTACGCGATTTTCCCAACATCTTTTCAGAAGAACTACCAGGATTATCTCCGCAACGTCAAGTCGAGTTCAGAATCGACTTAGTTCCAGGGGCTACCCCAGTAGCCAAATCTCCCTATCGTCTAGCACCAATAGAGATGCAGGAACTATCCGGTTAACTTAATGAGCTGCTCAGCAAGGGCATCATTAGACCAAGCTTCTCACCCTGGGGAGCTCCGGTCTTGTTCGTAAAGAAGAAAGACGGATCGTTTCGTATGTGCATCGACTACCGAGAATTAAACAAGCTTACCGTTAAGAATCGTTACCCTCTGCCTCGCATAGACGATCTGTTCGACCAACTTTAAGGGGCGAACTACTTTTCAAAGATAGATCTGAGATCCGGTTATCACCAATTACGAGTGCTAGAGGAGGATGTTCCGAAGACAGCCTTCCGAACTCGTTATGGACACTACGGGTTTGTAGTGATGCCATTCGGATTGACTAATGTGCCCACAATATTCATGGATTTAATGAATAGGGTATTTAGTCCTTACTTAGACCAGTCCGTCATTGTGATAATTGATGACATACTTATCTACTCTCGTAGTAAGGAAGAGCATAGTAAGCATCTACGTCAGATCTTGGAAACATTATGATCAGAGAAGCTCTACGTGAAGTTCATTAAATGTGAGTTTTGGATTCGAAGAGTCGAATTCCTGGGTCACGTTGTTAGTGAAGAGGGAATTCATGTGGACCCTTCCAAAATCAAAGCCACTCAGAACTGGTCAGCACCGAAGACGCCTACAAAAAATCTCCAATTTCTAGGCCTCGCTGGCTACTACCGTAGGTTCATTCAGAACTTCTATAGAATCGCAAAACCGCTTACTACATTGACCCATAAAAGCATGGCCTTTGCATGGGAAGAGAAACAAGAGAAAGCGTTCCAAACGCTAAAACGAGCCTTATGCACCGCACCGATACTATCCCTCGCAGAAGGAATAAAAGACTTCGTGGTCTATTGCGATGCATCCAACCAAGGGCTCGGTTGTATTCTGATACAACAAGGTAAGGTCATCGCCTATGCCTCAAGACAGCTGAAGACGCACGAGGTCAACTACACCACACATGATCTTGAGTTAGGAGTAGTTGTGTTTACTCTGAAGATCTGGAGACATTACCTGTATGGTACAAAAAACACTATCTTTATAGAACACAAGATCATACAACATATATTCGACCATAAGGAGCTCAACATGAGATAATAACGGTGGGTCGAGCGACTCAATGATTATGATTGCGAAATTCGTTATCATCCCGGCAAGGCCAATGTAGTAGCTGACGCTTGAGTCGGAAAGAATACTCTGGTCGTAGAGTCAAATCATTGACTATGACAATCCATTCACCCTTGTCCACACAAATTAAGGAGGCTCAGGTCGAACCTTTGAAACCTGAAAATGTGGTGAGTGAATCCCTAAGAGGGATGGATAAGAACTTGGAAGTCAAGGGTGGTAGAACCTTATATTCCATGGATCGGATCTGGACACCGAAACACGGTGGTTTCAGAAACTTGGTCATGAACGAAGCGCACAACACTCGATATTCCGTCCACCCAGGTTCAGATAAGATGTATCTGGATCTTAAAAAGTTATACTGGTGGCCTAACATGAAAGCAGAGATCGCTACCTTCATGAGTAAATGTCTTACTTACGCCAAGGTTAAGGTCGAATACCAGAAACCATCAGGTTTACTACAGCAACCGGAGATACCTGAATGGAAGTAGGAGCGGATCTCAGTAACATTTTTTAAGTTCGTTTATTTTTGTTATTGTTGCATTTTCAAAAGCCAAAAATCAAAAAAAAAAAAATTATTTCTTTGTTTCTTTTTTTTCAAAAATAAAAAATCCAATAAAAATTTCTTAATTTTTGCTTCTGCTTTTTTAAAAATAAAAAATACAAAAATATTTTCTTTAATTTCTTTTATTCTTTGATAAAATAAAAAATGCAAAAATATTTTTGTTGGTATCTCATTGTAATAACATGATGCAGTTTTGTATGCCACGTGACAGTATTCTTCAAGGTAACAGGTATTATTCGAATCTATGTACTACTTAAGTGTCCCTAGAAGCATGTTGCATCATGTTGTCCTCAAAGCCTCAAAGACTCCTTGTGTTCGAAGCGTTAATGAAATCTTTCTTATGAAAGTTTCTTCCTAATCAGGTTGTATTCACCTTAGTCAACGAGCTACCTTACTCTTCTCATGATAAGTCAAGAGTTTTCTGTTTGGTCTAAATTTTTAGCAGAGGTACAATTAGTTCTTTCACCAAATCTTTTTTACCCAAAATTTCTTTCATGATCACACACTACACTACATATCCTCGATATTTATGTTCGAAACCTACCACAATGTAGATATGTCACACATATGTGTTAATGATCTTGAGTCATTCTTTCGTGATGATGGTGAAACCCACAAACCTAAACATCAAAGAATTGACCATGAAGAAATTTGTTCAAGATTTTCATAAAACATTTGTTTCTTTGTACCATATCGATATTCAAAATCTCATTTCCATTCGTATTGTGTGATCTTGATAAAATGTTACAATACGAAGACGTTTTTTTCCCCAAAAGAACTAGTATTTCCTGTTTTTTTGGAATGAGATTTCTGTTTGAATATCTTCTCTAAACTTTTGTAACTTATAATCATCACTAACCATACTTGTTCTTGACTATACTAGTCATCCAAGTAATTTTGCACAACTGTATCACACTTATGTTAAGTTGTGATCTTTTGTAAAATACAAGCTGCCTTCAAAACCAAATGAAAAAGAATCCCTTCGATACTCATCGACGAGTATTCGATTGTAGTTCACGGGATACCACACAAGCAGTTATTAATCTCTCTTGATGTCGAATGAAGAGATCATTTCCTGTGACCAATCTATTTTTATATCAGAAGGACTTTTGATATCACGATATCCACAACTTGTTTTACTTTCTTTTATTTCATTCTTTGGCACACAAAAGCACTGCAATCTTTGAGGTTTTTGTTAGTACTTTCTCGAAACTTAGATTTTGCAACGTTTGACATATAATTTCGCTTCACAATCCCATAAGGAAATAATCCCAACCTCCATGCCGACATAATTGCTGTTGATTGGTGATGAAACACATGGTGTACTCCTTTTGGGAACGGAACTTGTGAGGGTTGTTATCCAATTGGGAACAACGAATGATCCGATGGAAGTGACAGTTCAGGATTTTCATGAGAATCAAGGAGAAACATGATGATCAGTTTTATGACGTGCAAATTTTTACAACGCTGGATAGGTAACCAACACTCTGCTCTCTAACCAACACTAGTATTGGGTACCGGTTCAAATTCAAAAATAAGGCAAGTTATAAAAGGAAGATGATAATTTCCTTTTCAACTTTCTGCTCTCTAATTGAACCTCATGAACCCTAACTATTCCACGATTATAAAATTCTCTTCAATTCCCAAAAATGGTTTCTTCTCAACACAATGTTGGTAAAACCGCAACCAATGACGAAGTAGTTTCGCAACCTATGATGAAGATCCAACACACTAATCTTCGTCTAGTTCCATCTCATGATTTATACCCTGAGGGGTTATGAATGATTGTTCAAACCCTAAACAATTATGTGTTATTGTTTACTGTTTCTTCATCATTTTGCAATCCCAATGGAATAGCTCTCTCTTGCTTCTTCAACTGTAGTGTTCAATAAAACAACCAGGGTGGTTATGCTCTAGCACATATTTAAAATCAAAGAAGCTCACTCGAAAATGGTTTGTCCAAGTTCAGAGACTACAAACTTCAGGTAATTTATATGTAGTTAC
The DNA here is from genome assembly GCF_051521515.1 of Lactuca serriola. NCBI lineage: Eukaryota > Viridiplantae > Streptophyta > Magnoliopsida > Asterales > Asteraceae > Lactuca > Lactuca serriola. The sequence goes on along the minus strand of NC_136416.1, from coordinate 83,353,372 downwards.
AAATGATCAAGTTATTCATATGTTCGACGAAATGGGACATCAACCTACCCTCACTGCAATTAGCCATTTTAAGAAATCAAGTCTTCCATGTGTTTGGAGTTTCTTGTTTTGGATCGTTCTAATGTTTTTGATAGGAAGAAGTTATGTGCTGGACAATGCCAAGCTTGAAGTATACTCTGTCATGGCGTGATTCTACTACAGTTTAAATTTTTATTATGCTTTACTTTTATGGGAAGAATTTGGTATTTCGATTTCTCACACAAAGGTGACAACTGGTGTATCGAGTGCTCAATTTTGGGGTTTATTTCTAAGGAGATATATACTCAGGATAATATTTTGGTTCTAATAGGTGTTGAAACCACATAATTTCCAATGATGGCTATTCTAATGTTATTTATTGATGATGGTAGCATTTTTCCCAATGTTGCTCGTATTCCGGATTCGATGCTCAAACTAGTTGATCCTAAAAATCAGCTATCGGTACAATATTTCGCTTTTATTGATTCTTCTACACAAACTGGGGTTCTTCCACTTAAGGTTTCTCAAAAAGGGTTACAAGGAACATCGAAAGGCTATAAGGCTCTAAAGAAGAAGAAACAAGTAGAAAAGCAACAAGCTGTGGTGGATGAGATTAGTAAAAAAAACCATGCCAATGAAAATCGGAGTTCTTAAATGAACAAAGAAACCATGTAAGAAACCCTCTGATTCTCCAGTTACGGTATCTACTCAGGAGCCAGTGGTCGAAAGTGCTGAGGCCACTAGAGTCGAACCTTCAAATCCTGTTTCTCCTAAGGGTGCTCCAAAGAAGATTACAAAGTTACAATTTACAAGGAAGGAGTTCTTCTTCTTGAAGTTTCGGTTCCTGGATATCCAACATCAGGATTGTTATATTGGATATCCTGCTTATTAAAAGGAAGGGAGTCCTTCTTATTAGAAGCATAGAGATTTGGATCATGCTTAACAGATAAAGAAGAGAAAGCATGATAAAGTTAGTGTTCCACTTGAGGACATGACTGTCGAGACGTAAAATGATCGTGATAGCGATGGGTCAGACATTCAAATTCAGGATTGTTATAGTGGTTCACCATGAATTGAAACCCCTATCAAATCAACTTTCGAGGAGACAAGTATTCCTGGTGTCACTATAAAGGTATCTAATACTGATACAAACATCAATTCTGGTGATGAAATACAAACCAACATCCTTGAGCAGGCGAAAGTCATACCATCTGGGATTTCGGCTACCATGTCTGAAATGGTGGAGGTTGAAATTCCATGCATCACTACAAACTTATGTAATAAGAACATAAATTTCAACATGGAATAAGGGATATCAAATAGGCAAAACAACAACAATATCCATCATTTCAACATGTACAATATTTCCACCACTACTATCATCACAACTTGTTTCGTCAATTCCTATTTCAGTAATTTCTCCTACATTTCATGGTTTAATTAGTGACCCTATGACAACACTTTTCTCATCTTAATCCATGGAGGTTAAGAAAGTGATTCAAAACGAGGAAGCTAACAATTAATCCAATTTTAGTGTTCTAAACCTAGTATAACAAAGGTATTGTTAGAGGCAATTTGAGTGTTCTAAACCTAGTATAACAAAGGTATGAGGCTAGGAATGAGTGTATATGAGTTTAACACCTTTCAATTAACCCAAACACCCCTTTATGAGGTTTGTGCGGCCGCACACATGGGTGTACGGGTGTACACCCATGCTAGCCGTACACTCATGTGTATACATAGCGTATTCTTCCATTTTTCATCACTTTACACACTCCTAAGCTAAGAGATCAACTTCTCTCTCAAGTATCATCCAGTTTTCCTTCTAGATCTTCAAGTTGTAAGTGTTTCATCCTTTGAATTGATGATTCATTACACTACCTAGTAAGTATACATGATTTCATCCATGAATTTTCTCCTTTTGTTTAGATCTTCAAGTGTTCTCCAAGAACACCAAGAACACCTACTAAGTTTTTGGACCTTAAACACCCCTAAAGGCTTCTATATCGTAAGTACCACTCGTTGTGCTTGTTATTTACTAGTATTAATCCTTAAAAACCATCCAAGACATGATCATCAAGGAGTTTACGGCCATACGCACCCCATGTGGCCGTACACCCCTTTGTTTAGTGCTAATTGGCTTCAAACTCAAGTTCTAAGCAAGCACATGATCAAGAACATTTATGGGATGCAAGATAGAGACTTGGAATACACTTTTGACCATTTTTGCATGATCATCAAGGGTGTACGGCCGTACACTCCTTGTGTGGCCATACACACCCTTTTAAAGGCCCAAATTAGCATCAAACTTCCATTCTGGCTAAGCATTGGTCAAAACACACTTCCTAGATGCTTAATAAGACTTTAAATCACTCATAGGCATGTTTCACCATGAGTATGCAGCCGTACACCCACTTGGGTTGTACACTCTGGCCGTACACACACATGAAACATCCCATTTTGGTCGTACACCCCAAGGTGTGGCCATACACCCAATATATGCAACCCTTGGTACTTATAACACCTGGATCTAGGTGTTTTCTATGTCCTAGGGTGTCTTTCCTTGCATAATTGTTTGTTTAAGCACTAAGTATATACATATATGTGTCATTATATGCTTATTAGGATCCATTGTGCTCAATTCTTCACTTGGCACTTAACATCCTGTAAACCGATCTATCATTCGTATCACTCACTGCACGTGAGTTCATACCCCTTAACTTATCTTTTAAATGATTTTATAGGGGGAGGGATACAAGTTGAAACATTATAGTTATTATATCAATCACATGTGATTAATAACTATCAAACATATGGATTTACTATAATTTTAATTGTTTTACCAAACAAACTACTTCAAATAGTTTTACAAACTTTTTACATGCAAAACTCCTTCTTAAACTCTTTGAAACTTATATTGTCAAAATCTTGTGTATGTAGATATAGTTATATAAGTAGTATTGAAAGGACTTAGGACTAATAACTCGCCCTACTTCCTGTTCCTTTTTTGGTTTTGGACTTAGGATATTCAGTTGTTTGTCTGACGGTCGTTTGAATCTTAGTTATATATTATGTGTATATATATGGATATTAAAGTTCTACGTTCAGTTCAATACCTTTGGGTAGCAAAGGTGTACAAACATGTTCATTTATACAAACAACTCTACTAGTAAACTATAATATGTATAGTTTAGGAAGTCACTACTCACTATTTCTACGAATACATGTTTTTTTCTATGTATCCGATTGTACTTAAATTAATTTGATTATGAATTTTAATTTGTAACCAATTGTATTGTATAGTTTGTATATTAATATAATCTTTTATGACAACAATTTATGTTCCATACAAAAATTAAATTTAGCCTAATATAGAAAATGTATTATAATTAACATTTATGTTACAAATTCGATGAAGAAAAATTATAAAAAAGAAATAAGATGTGGTTAGAAATCGATTATTATCTTATAAATTATATAATGATATTTTCGTTGAACATTATACATTTCATCTAAATTGTTTAGCTCTTAATAGCTAAATATTGTTATAGATCAACAAAATAAATTTATTTTTATTTCATCTATATTTACGTTATTTACATGTAGTAACTATTAAGATGATAAGGTTTTAATATGTAACTATTTTATGATGTATTTTAAGATAATTAGAATGTTCTATATCATATTATTAAAAAAAGTTATTAACTATAAATTTATAACAATGATATACTGATTTTTATTAAAATATGCATATAAATAGTTTAAGTATATTATTGAATATATTTGTCATAATTTTAATCAAAAAAAATTTATTCTTATGCAAGACACAAACATTCGTCTATTATTATCTATTATAATATAATCCTATTTAATTTTACAATATTCATTTGAAAGTTGCTCTACAACTCACACAATTTAGTTTAGATTGTTAGGGTTTGATGAATAAGATGAATAAAAGGATAATTTAAGCACACTCAAAGCATGTGCATAAATTCATATTTTGTGATGAAGGTGAATATACAAATTTGAATGATAGAAATTTATATAAGTTAGATCAACTTGACGTCCTCGATATATTTTTTCCTTGAAAGTTCAGCTAAACACCTGTACAGGAAATTGAAATTTTTTTTTATCATTCATTTGACATATGCGATGAATATCATTGGAAACTGCTTCATTTTCTTTCGTTTAAAAGAGAAAAAATAGATGAAACATCATATGATATGTGAAAGTAAGATTGTTGAATATGATAAAATTCTAAATGATTCTTATGAATATGGTATTGTAATATAAATGGATGTTTGAATGCTGATGATATTGTGAAAATTATGAATGAAACCTTAACCAAAAATGGACTAGTCAAGATTTTGAACATGACTAAGAAGTCGACACTTAGTTCTCAACAAAATTTTGCTAACATAGAAGATAATTCTAACACTATCAGTTAAATTAAGGCAGAGGAATGTGTGGATTGCTCACGATTGTCTGTAATTAATCTCAATTCAATGGCTAACGGCCCATAATGTAATGATTCAATGTCGAAAGTAAATAATCATCAACCTTCAACATCCAAAACCTATGATTATCATGAACTGTTGTGGTCGAGGATTATGTGAGTGACGAGGATAAAGTCTCGAATGAGAAACCAATTCCAAGAGTTGTGGTAGATCAAGTCTTCGAAGATTCAAAGGAATACTTGAAAGTGTTGAAAAAAAAGGAAAACATTATCCTGAATCAAATACAGTGGTTTATACTAGGTTAAGGGATTCATAAGATGTTTTGTTTCCAAATCAAGTCAAAAGGTGTTGATTCTTTACCTAATGATCCAAAACACCAAAAGGTGAAGACACAAATTTTCAAAAGAAGAGTACAAAATTTGTCCTATAGTGACGTAATTTCGAAATCAAAAGCACAAAATAAAACCTATTGGAAAAATGAAAAAGATTTCATAAACAAAATGTTTTTAAACAAAATCCCTTGAAACATCAAAGAAGTTCTCACAAAATTCAAAGAATTTTCGAAACAAATGGTTTACAAAGAAATGTTCAATTTGAGAATTGGAAGTTAAAGAAAGGAAGAGTGAATCTTTTAAACCTAAAAACCCAAATTTCCCAATTCCTACTTCGAAACAGATGACGAAAGCTTCATTCCAAAAGGTAGAAGTGATGTAAAGAACATCAATCATTGGATTGAAGGAAAAGGAAAATAATATCAGTTACAAAAGTATTCTCAAGAGATAATACAAAATTCCTACGAGAAGTACTTGAATGATTCAATGAATGGAAGTATTTCATCTCAAGAATCTATACCAATGGTGATAAAGTGGAAAGAAATTCCAAAGACGAAAATTGGTGCTTCTTAGAAAAAAGATGGAAAAGTGAAAATCAAAGTTCAACCTTCCCCATTCCATAATTATATTTGGATGTGTGAAGCAAATGAAATGGATTTAATTGACAATTTTAAATCGAAAGTTTGTAATCGGGTCTAAGGTTCTTCATTGTACAATGTGATTGAAACAAATGCCCAAGAAGCCAAAAGGTCTTGCGGATGTTTATTTTTCTAACTGATCGTAGGTACTATGTGACGAGAAATATTATGAGTATTAGAATATTGATAGTGGATGCTTAAATCACATGAATGGCAGGAAGGAAACTTTGAGAGATTTTCGAAAATTATAAAATGTTGCAGTTGTCAATTTGAAAAAAAAATAGAAATGTAAAGTCAAAGGTTATGGAAAGTGACAAATGGGAAAGTCATAGTGAATCAAGTCGCTTTTATAGAAGGATCAAAGTATAATTTGATTAGTGTTTCAGAACTAGTTATTGGAATAGGTAATCATGTTCTTTTTTGATGAGGAAGGAAGTATATCTCCAAAAAGGAAACGAATGAGATTCTGATAAAGTAGAAACCAAAGGAAGACATGTTCACCCTTGAGATGAAACCAGTTGTCGGCATTCCCTCAGTATGTTTTCTATCGAAAGAACTTTCGGATCTCAGTTGGTTATGACATAGACGTCTTTCTCGTCTCAACTTCAAAAATCTAAGCAAACTTGTTCTTAATGATCTTGTTCATGGCTTACCTATTTTAAAATTTGACAATGATTCATTATCTGCTGCATGTAAACAGGGAAAACAACATCCTTAGGGTAATCCGATCATAATTGATTTAAAAATCATTGAACCTTTGAAACTTCTTGACATTGACTTGTGTGGATGTTCACCTGTTGAGTCTCTTGATAAGAAGAAGTACATACTACATATTGTTGATGATTTTTCAAGGTTTACTTTGGTTTTGTTTCTTTGAGAGAAGTGTGAAAGTACTCAAGTGATGATTGATTTTATCAAGAGCATAAAACTGAGTTTAAAAAGGAAAGATCGAATTATAATGAGTGATAAAGGAACATAATTCAAAAATCAAATTCAATATTCATTTTTAATTGAACTGGACATATTTCATAATTTTTGGTCCCCATACACACCGCAACAAAATGGTGTTTTCGAAAGAAGAAATTGTTCCTTGTGTAAAGCGGCAAGAATGATGCTCACTTCTACGAATTTGCCACTGTACTTTTGGGTAGAAGCGGTTTCGACTGCTTGCTTTATGCAAAATCTTTCTTTAATACATCATCGTTTTAATGTAACACCTTATGAAATTATAAACTAAAGGAAACCTTATGTTAAATTTTTCCATGACTTTGGATGCAGATGTTTCATCGTGAATTTCAAGGATAATCTTTCCAAATTTCAGTCGAAAGATAATAAAGGAATTTTCTTGGGATATTCTCCAACTTTTGTAGCTTATAGGGTGTTGTAAAAGCAAACAAGTAAGCTAGAAGAAACTTCAAATCTCACATTTTATGATCATTATGTGAAAAGCGTTAAAAAATCATTCATTCGAAAACTAATTATTCTTAACCAAATGTTGAATCTGAACAAATGCATACTTTTGATATTGATCTTGATTAAATTTTTGGTATTCCTGATAAGGAAATTAATGCATAAATCAATGTTGATGATAATCCAATTCCCGAGGAAACCTTTTCCACTGTTGCAATACTGGAGGCGGTACAAATACTTCTTCCTTATGCAGCTCATAAGGATTTCGTTGTCTACCAGATAGATGTGAAATGTGCATTCCCAAATGGTGTTCCGGAAGAAATAGTGTATGTAGAACAACCACCAGGTTTCGTTAACGATAAGTATTCTGATCACCGTTTTAATATACACAAGGCAGACTATGGGTTGAAACAAGCACCTCGTGCTTGGTATGCAACTCTTGAAATTTTTTGTAAATTGCTAAATTTAAACAAGGATTTGTTGATCCCACTTTATTTCGAAAGAAATTAGAGGATAATCTGATGCTCATTCAAATTTTTTCGATGACATTATGTTTGGTTCGACGGATCCTTCTTTGTACAAGGAATTTGAGGAATTAATGAAAAGTCAATTCGAAATGAGTATGATGGGTGGCATTAATAATTTTTTGGGTTTACATATTCGTCAATGTAGGGAAGGAATCCTTATTACCTATTGTTGTTGGCACACCCTTAAGTCCTTCGTTGGAGAAGACTGTTATGGATGTCACAACATATAAGTGCATGATCTTCGCTTTTGTATTTAACTACAACTCGATGTGATATTATGTTTGTTGTATGTAATCGTGCCAGGTACCAATTGAAACCAAGACAACCCCATCTTTCTGCAGTAAATAATATCTTTCGATACCTCAAAGGTACAATTTCGTTAGGATTGTGTTATCCTTCAAAGACAAGATTTTTTATCCAAGAATTTTCTGATGCAAAATTAGGTGGATGTCAATTGGATCAAAAGAGCACAACTGGAGGATGTTAAATTTTGGACATGAAACTTGTGAGTTGGAAATCGAAAAAGAGAACTTGTGTTTCTATTTCCACTGCTGAGGCAAAATACATTGATGATGTAGCATGCATATCACAAGTGATTTAGATTCAAAGTCAATTACGTGAATATGCAATCAACATGAAGAAAATACCTATATATTGCGATTCTCAAAGTGCAATTCAAATTTGTTAAAATCCGGTCCAACATTAAAAACGGAAACATATTGTTCTTCGTTATCATTTTATCAAAGATCAAATTGAAGATGAGAACATTGCAATCTATTTTGTTAGAACAATAGATCAACTAGTTGATATTTTCACAAAACCCTTAGATGAAAAATCATTCCTAAAGATTTTTCATGGACTGGGAATGACAGATGCATGCACTATTCCACATTCTTCTTCAATTTGACTGAACATATGATTTTATCTTACTTTCGATTGTTTTTATTACATTCGACAAGTAGCTATAATATTCATGTGGTTTAATTAACATTCGATTTTTTTTACTTTTGTTTAGCGGTTACTGTTCACGCTCTGCGTTCAGCTGTCCTTTCATTCAACTTCCTTCTGAATCATTCAATACAAGATCCCAATTCGCGTTTGGTGAAAGACATTCGACGCACAACCTACTATTGAAGATTGGTAGATTATGGGTCGAAAGTATCTCGGTAACATTTTTTAAGTTCGTTTATTTTTGTTATTGTTGCATTTTTAAAAGTCAAAAATCCAAAAGGATTTTTTTTATTTTTTTGTTTCTGTTTTTTCAAAAATCAAAAATCCAAAAAAAAATTCTTATTTTTTGCTTCTGCTTTTTTAAAAATTAAAAATACAAAAATATTTTCTTTAATATCTTTTATTCTTTGATAAAATCAAAAATGCAAAAATATATTTGTTGGTATCTCATTGTAATAACATGATGCACTTTTGTATGCCACGAGACAGTATTCTTCAAGGTAACATGCATTATTCGAATCTATGTACTATTTAAGTGTCCCTAGAAGCATGTTGCAACATGTTGTCCTCAAAGCCTCAAAGACTCCTTGTGTTCGAAGCCTTAATGAAATCTATCTTAAAAAAGTTTCTTCCTAATAAGGCTGTATTCACCTTAGTCAACGAGCTACCTTACTCTTCTCATGATAAGTCAAGAGTTTTCTATTTGATCCAAATTTTTAGCAGAGGTACAATGAGCTCTTTCACTAAATCTTTTTTACCCAAAATTTCTTTCATGATCACACACTACACTGCATATCCTCGATATTTATGTTCGAAACCTACCACAATGTAGATATGTCACACATATGTGTTAATGATCTTGAGTCATTCTTTCGTGATGATGGTGAAACCCACAAACCTAAACATTAAAGAATTGACCATGAAGAACTTTGATCAAAATTTTCTCAAAACGTTTGTTTCTTTGTACCATATCGATATTCAAAATCTCATTTCCATTCGTATTGTGTGATCCTGATAAAATGTTACAATACGAAGACGTCTTTACCCAAAAAGAACAAGTATTTCCTTTTATTGGAATGCTATTTTTGTTTGAATATCTTCTCTAAACTTTTGTAACTTATAATCATCACTAACCATACTTGTTCTTGACGATACTAGTCATCCAAGTAATTTTGCACAACTGTATCACACTTATGTTAAGTTGTGATCTTATGTAAAATAGAAGCTGCCTTCGAAACCAATTGAAAAACAATCCCTTTGATACTCATTGACGAGTATTCGATTGTAGTTCACGGGACACCACAGAAGCAATTCTTCATCTCTCTTGATGTCGAATGAAGAGATCATTTCTTGGGATTAATCTATTTTTATATCAGAAGGATTTTTTATATCAAGATATCCACAACTTGTTTTACTTTCTTCTATCTCATTCTTTGGCACACAAAAGCACTGGAATCCTTGAGGTTTTTGTTAGTACTTTCTCGAAACTTTGATTTTGCAACGTCTGACATATAATTTTGCTTCGCAATCCCATAAGCAAATGAGCCCAACCACCGTGCCGACATAATTGTCGTTGATTGGTGATGAAACACATGGTGTACTCATTTTGGGAACGGAACTTGTGAGGTTTGTTATCCAATTGGGAACAACGAAAGATCCGATGGAAGTGACAGTTCATGATTTTCATGATAATCAAGGAGAAACATGATGATCATTTTTATGACATGGAGATTTTTACGACGCTACATAAGTAACCAACACTCTGCTCTATAACCAACACTAGTATTGGGTACCGGTTCAAATTCAAAAATAAGGCAAGTTATAAAAGGAAGATGATAATTTCCTTTTCAACTTTCTGCTCTCTAATTGAACCTCATGAACCCTAACTATTCCACGATTATCAAATTCTCTTCAATTCCCAACAATGGTTGCTTCTCAACACAATGTTGATAAAAGTACAACCAATGACGAAGAACTTTCGCAACCTATGATGAAGATCCAACACACTAATCTTCGTCTAGTTCCATCTCATGATTTATACCTTGAGGGGTTAGAAATGATTGTTCAAACCCTGAACAATTATGTGTTATTTTTTGTTGTCTCTTCATCGTTTTGCAATCCCAATGGAATGGCTCTCTCTTGCTTCTTCAACTGTAGTGTTTAATAAAACAACTAGGGTGGTTATGTTCTAGCACATATTTAAAATCAAATAAGCTCACTCGAAAATGGTTTGTCCAAGTTCAGAGACTACAAACTTCAGGTAATTTATATGTAGTTACAAATGATCAAGTTATTCATATGTTCAACAAAATGGGACATCAACATACCCTCACTACAATTAGCCATTTTAAGAAATCAAGTCTTCCATGTGTTTGCAATTTCTTGTTTGGGATCATTCTAAGGTGTTTGATAGGAAGAAGTTATGTGCTTGACAAAGCGAAGATTGAAGTATACTTTGTCATGACAGGATTGTACTGCAGTTTGAATGTTCCTTATGTGTTACTTTTATGGGAAGAATTTGGTATTTCGATTTCTCACACAAAGGTGACAACTAGTCTATCGAGTGCGCAATTTTGGGGTTTATTTCTAAGGTGATATATAGTTAGGAGAATATATTGGTTCCAACAGGTGTTGAATCACATAATTCCCAACGATGGCTGTTCCAAGGTTATTTGTTGAGGATGCTAGCATTTTTCCCAATGTTGCTCATATTCCGGATTCGATGCTCAAACTAGTTGATCCTAAAAATCAGCTATTGGTACAATATTTGGCTTTTATTGATTCTTCTACTCAATCTGGGGTTCATCCACCTAAGGTTTCTCAAAAAGGGTTAGAAGGAACATCGAAAGGCTCTAAGTCTCTAAAGAAGAAGAAACAAGTAGAAAGGCAACAAGTTGTGGAGGATGAGATTATTAGAAAAACCATGTGAATGAAATTTGGAGTTCTTAAATGAACAAAGAAACCATGTAAGAAACCCTCTGATTCTCCATTTAAGGTATCTACTCATGAGCCAGTGGTCGAAAGTGTTGATCCCACTAGATTCGAACCTTCAAATCATGTTTCTCCTAAGGGTGCTCCAAAGAAGATTACAAAGTTACAATTTACAAGGAAGGGAGTTCTTTTTCTTGAAGTTTCAGTTCCTGGATATCCAACATCAAAGAAGCATAGAGATTTGGATCATGCTTAACAGATAAAGAAGAGAAATTATGATAAAGTTAATGTTCCACTTGAGGACATGACTGTCGAGACTTAAAATGATCGTGATAGCGACGGGTCAGACATTCAAATTCAAGATTGTTATATTGGTTCACCATGAAATGACACCCCTGTCAAATCAACTTTCGAGGAGACAAGTATTCCCAGTGTCACTATAAATGTATCTAATACTATTACAAACATCAATTCTTGTGATGAAATACAAACCAACATCCTTGAGCAGGCGTAAGTCATACCATCTGGGATTTTGGCTACCATGTCTGTGATGGAGGAGATTGAAATTTCGTGCATCACTGCGAACTTATCTAAGAAGGACACAAATGTCAACTTGGAATAAGGGATATCAATAGGCATAACAGCAACAATATCCATCATTTCAACATCTATAGTTTTTCTAGCACTACTATCATCACCACTTGTTTTGTCAATTCCTATTTCAATAATTTCTCCTACATTTGATGGTTTAATTAGTGAACCTTTGAAAACACTTTTCTCATCTCAATCCACGGAGGTTAAGAAAGTGATTCAAAACAAGGAAGCTAACAATGATGTTGTGTGACAACCCTAAATTTCTATGTAACATCCCCCTCTGGCACGTATCACAATATTGTCCGCTTTGGGCCACTCGGCACGAGGACTTCCCAGGGGGTCACCCATCCTGGTACTACTCCCGCCCAAGCACGCTTAACTGCAGAGTTCTTATGGGATCTGCTGCCCTTACGGCTTTAAAACGCGTTGTGATAGGGAAGGTATCCACACCCCTTATAAGGAATGCTTAGTTCTCCTTCCAAGCCGATGTGGGATCAGATCTAACCCACTTTCACCCCCCATTATAGGGTTCGACGTCCCCGTCGAACACATCGACCCGTGCCCTAGCTCTGATACCATTTGTAACATCCCCCTCTGGCACGTATCACAATATTGTCCGCTTTGGGCCACTCGGCACGAGGACTTCCCAGGGGGTCACCCATCCTGGTACTACTCCCGCCCAAGCACGCTTAACTGCAGAGTTCTTATGGGATCTGCTGTCCTTACGGCTTTAAAACGCGTTGTGATAGGGAAGGTATCCACACCCCTTATAAGGAATGCTTAGTTCTCATTCCAAGCCGATGTGGGATCAGATCTAACCCACTTTATAAATGTGAAAACCGTCAATTTTCGGTCAAGTCAAAGTCAACTACAGTCAACAAGTCAAACCAGTCAACTCAATTTGCCGTGAGTACTAAAGTTTACGTTATGTAACTTCTAAACAACTCTCTATTCTAATGAGAGATCATAAATTGAAAAGTGCGTTCACTTAGATCTCCTTAACCCAAAACGGTGGTACGTGGAAAGCCAAACCGATAAAACAATGTTACATACTCATCGGGAGTATGCAAGATCCCTAATCAAGGCTTAACGGGATTTAAGGACCTTGCAGTGCGTAGCCGAACACTCAAAAAGGTCACCAATGAAATCTCTCCCACATATCTCTAAGTATGTGAAACCTCTCCCACATATCTCTAAGTATGTGAAATCTCTCCCACGTATCTCTAAGTATGTGAAACCTCTCCCACATATCTCTTTGTATGAGAAATCTCTCCAAGTATGTCAAACCTCTCCCAAATCTCTCCAAGTATGTCAAATCTCTCCCAAATCTCTCTAAGTATGTGAAATCTCTCCCAAATCTCTCTAAGTATGTGAAATCTCTCCCACGTATCTCTTTGTATGTGAAATCTCTCCAAGTATGTCAAATCTCTCCCAAATCTCTCTAAGTATGTGAAATCTCTCCCACATATCTCTTTGTATGTGAAATCTCTCCAAGTATGTCAAATCTCTCCCAAATCTCTCTAAGTATGTGAAATCTCTCCCACGTATCTCTTTGTATGTGAAATCCCTCCAAGTATGTCAAATCTCTCCCAAATCTCTCCAAGTATGTCAAATCTCTCCCAAATCTCTCTAAGTATGTGAAATCTCTCCCAAATCTCTCTAAGTATGTGAAATCTCTCCCACGTATCTCTTTGTATGTGAAATCTCTCCAAGTATGTCAAATCTCTCCCAAATCTCTCTAAGTATGTGAAATCTCTCCCACATATCTCTTTGTATGTGAAATCTCTCCAAGTATGTCAAATCTCTCCCAAATCTCTCTAAGTATGTGAAATCTCTCCAAGTATGTCAAATCTCTCCCAAATCTCTCTGAGAACGAGGAATCTCTCTCAAATCTCTCTCGAAATCTCTCCCCGACTTTCTATAATCACTCGGGACATTCCGACCCCCGAATTTGGCGAAAATAGCCCAAAAAGGAAATCTACGCGAAAAACGGACTTAAGGAAACGAACCCTCCGAACCGAAAGTACTATTCATGAACCGAACCGAAAGTACTATTCATGAAGGTCCGAACAGAGACTACTGTTCATCCGAGCCGAACCTCACATAGAAGGAAGGTCCGAACCGAAGTTACTGTTCATTACTGTTCACTACAGTTCGTTCGGTTTTGACATTCTAGCCTCTTATCTCCAGACCGAGGACCGAAGCTTCCCTTCTGACTTCGGACCGAGCCTTCGGACCTAGCCTTCGGACCGAACCCTCGTCCCTTCACTTCTCGCCTCTGGCTCGCACGTCTCGCCTCCGAATCAGCATTCTCCTGACCGAACCTCGGCCTAGGGACCGAACCTCGGCCTAGGACCGAGAGGCCTCGCTGGGAAGCCTTTTTCTCCCGGTTTTCGAGTAATTTTGCGTTTAAGGCCCGTTTTTAATTATTTTAACGCGGGGTTTTCACCCAAAATCATATTTTAACATAATAAACCTTAAATATTCACAATTTAATCATAAATTCATAAAAATCTCTATTTAAATAATAAAAGCAAGTGGGTAAAAGTACAAATAGGAGGAGTGTTGACTTTGCTTTACTTTATGACACAAGCCACCACTCTCACACCCACTCTATGACCAGCCATACCTCCCCACCTTACCTAAGTCACATCAATGTCCTTTCCACTCAATCATCACTCCTTCCCACGTTTTTGAGAGCTGGATATTCATCCTCTCTCCTCATTTTCTTTCATTTGCTCTCATTTCACAAGAAGATCAAACTCTTTTCTCTCTCACTTTCTCTCTCTAGAAATTCGAGATTCAAGGGCTGATCTTGAGTTTTTCCTCCACATTTGGTAAGCATAATCCATTTCCTTTATGATTATCTCAATTATTTCCACTCAAATCATGGATATCTTACACAAACTCCATTATATTTGTGTTAGAGCTTCGAATCTTCAAGTGATTCTTCAAGTGTTCTTGGGTTGAACACTTCTCTTCTTCAACACTTATCTACTAAAATCACACAAGGTGAGTTCATACCCCTACATTTTTATGTTTTCTCAAGTTTTTAGGGGGGGAATACAAGCCAAAACACCAAGAACATATCTAAATTCTTCTAACAGCTTTCATCAGAAAAGTTGGACTCCATTCACGGACTGTTTTGGACACCTTAAACATTTTAGTTTTCAAAACTGTTTTAGGTGCATGTAGTTCCACTTCTTAGCTTTAAAATGACTACTTGCACATCTCCATACGATTTTTCTACAATTTATGGTGATTTTTACAAAACTGTCTATCATTTCAAACACCAATCCGGACCAGTCTGTGATTATGGACTTTTTCACCTAGGTTACAGGTCATTAAAAATCATGATAAAAATTATGAGTAAACTAGACACATTTTGGAAACTCCCAGAATTTACGGATTTAGTTTTCGACTTCGTATGATTTTTCTATAAATTTTCAAAAACAGTGTAGAAAGGCTGAAAATTTGTTAACAGCTTGTAATTTTTACAACACTTTGTATTATGTTGAGCAAAGTGTATAAGGTCAAGTTCTAAGTATTGAATGTGATACGTTGTAAATTTTATCATCATAAACTGAAAATAAGTCATTCATGATAAGATTATTCATTCATTTAGAACATGTATATATATAAACTATAATAAGCATAGTTTAATGGATTTCATAATCCTAACGCTTTTTCATAAAAGAGTTCTTATATATTACAAACGTTTTGGATAAAACTATAAAAGGTATAGTTTTCGATACATCACATAACGCACACGTACGAAAAGGGTACATTCATACAGAAAGGTTTTACACTCCCGCATACAACTTGTAAACTTGTTAACCTAGATTGTGAGACATTCTCTTTCCGTACGTCCGCGTGCGGAATATAAAATCCTGTACGTTATAATCAGAGTCTCCCGGATGAAGAACGTGATAGTTGTATATAGATATATATTGGGTTTGACACCCCACACCTTGCTGCTAGCTACAGTTGGACCTGCAGGTCTACGGGTGATAATTGTCATTTCAGTTTTTCGACGCCTGAGAAACGTCGTGGCAGGTTCATTTAGTCTTAAGTATGATTATAGCGGCTCACATAAGGATATAACAATACATAAAGTTTACGGGATTTTTATAAAACTTTAATGAGTTTTTATGTCGATTTTAAAATCACTTTTATCTCAATAAGTACCGATATTACTGTCTACGTTCGGTTTTTGGTATTTTTGACTACACATCATTTGAAACCACATTTATAACTTTAAGTATAGACGATACTTGTTATTTTCTCGGTCCTGAGACTTAGGACTACATATACATTAAGTATTAACAAACATAAGACTTTGCGGGAACATCATTTAATTCAAGTGCGTTTATGTCAATTTAAGCACATTTTATTTTCCTTTAATAAGAAAGGTTACTTATACATTTTGGTCATCGGTTATGAGACTACATTACATAAACTTTATAAAGAAAATATCGGATTTTCGGAATACATATCATATCATTTTTACAAGGAAAACGATCTATTTCTCCAATAAAATCTCTTATGAACTCACCAACCTTTGTGTTGACACTTTTCAAAACTACTTGTATTCTCAAGAATTCAGTGAAAACAGGAAACCAACAACGTTTTGAGGATGGGACGATAAATTGTCAAACAGTTCATTTTGTTTCATAATGTAATTGATTCGATTCATGTAACATATACACTGGTGTAACTTTTTCAGTTATATTTATGATGGTTGTATTTTACTTTGAGCACTATTATACTCGTTGTTGTGATACTCTACATGAAGTCCTCCACCCTCGAACGTTTCCGCCATCCTTGGTTTGGGGGTGTGACAGATTGGTATCAGAGCATTGTTTATAGTGAACTCAGTATATCGAACCACATAAGATATACAAACTATAAATGCATTGGGACTAGAGTCTCTGATTTTATGTTTTCAAAACAACTATACTTTTAGAAATAAGTAGTTTCTTATTAAAAGTATACACGCATGCATACATACTAGGGTCACGTCGTTCTAGAACAAAACAAAGGTAATGATTGTTGGATATCACATGTAAGCTCGGGGATGTATGGTCAGTCTTGGGATTGGCATAGCCTGATCAACTATGCTCGTCCGAGGAGTGATTAGCACATGCCCAAGAATGGTTGTGATATGGCAACAAGTCTAAAAACTTACCAACACTACCACAATGAAATACCATAGGGGTATTTAGTGTTATTATAATTATTTATCTGAGAACTAAATAGATTTTTATCAATAAGTCAATAATTGCTTGGTGGATACATTAAAATTATATGTAGCCAGGACGTCATAGACTTAGAATCTGTGAATCTTTGCTTTACTTCCTGTTCTTGTTGGATTGGGGATTTAGAGTTAGGATCGCTTATTCGAAGGTCTATCCTGTCCCAAATACATATGACTAGTATGCACTAAACAATGTATTGAAGTACCTGATAAAGATCATCTTATAATTATCTAATTAGTACATCTACTTAGTTATTTCTTATATCCCCATTTCTCGCGAAGATATCATGGCTGGATTTCATCCCCACGACGACCCGTACTACCCTAACCCCAACAATACCGAATGGCACGGAGAGGAGCCAGAGAATGATCACCCAATCCCTGTGGATGGTCACCAAATTGAAGGCCTTGCTGACGGTTCTGACTCCGAACCTGAAATGGTGAACCTATCCTCGATGACCCGCGTTCCAAATCCAAATCCTTGACCGGCTTTTCAAGGCCCGATGCCTCCTTGGGTAGAGTGCTTGGAAATCTGGAGCGAAGAGCAAGACCAACCTATGTCGTTCGATGGAAATCGAAGCTCCTACAACATAAACGAAGGAACCTCAGCAAATAGAATTTTTCCAATCCTGGTCCGTAGAGTTGCCCGAGACGAGATTCGGGGCAGAACAACTCTCCATAGTATCGCAGAGGTTGATGCAAATGCAAGAATACATACAATCCACACCAATCGCCTTGAGCACACTCGTGAAAAGTCTGCGAAAGACTATGAAACCTTGCTGCAAGCACTGGCTGAATCACGAACCGATGTCATAAAACTCCGAGTACGCCAGAGGGTGTACGAAAGGCACATGCCTGTTATGGAGCGGCAGCTAGCTGAACTGAGAGATCACAAGAAAAATGACCGCCGCCAGTAGTAAACGCCTTACTTCATTTCATGTTAAAAAGGAATCGTTATCCCTATCTATGACCTATGTGGTATTTCCTATGAAACTATCTTGTACTGTGGGTACCTTTAGTGAGGCCTTTAGGCGGCCAAGACACCCCTGCTTTGATATGATATAAGACCCTCTACAAGGTCAATTTTCCCTAAATTGTTACATCTTAAACATCAATGACGTATCAATCAGCCGAGTTCTGTGTCACCCTTTTGTTCAAACACTCCCATCATGCTACGATAGGAGCCTGCCTAAAACCCACTCTATTCAAGTTGTAAGACTAGAGTAATCTAGCTCCGGAATCGTTCCTGATCTTCTCTCCAAGGTTGGATCATGTCATTCACAACCAATGGAACCTAGTTTCAAACAACCAACATCAAAGGATCACCACCTAAACTTACTTCTACTCTGTATTAGGATTGCATCATAGGGATGCAAGTCAAATCTTCGAGAACATGTTCCAATTGGTCATGATAAGGACCTAGCCTGGGTTAACTATAAGGCACCACTTGGGTGCAGAACTACTAAAAATTCATGGGTTACCATGTAAAGACTCCCGTTATGAATTATTTTCAGAACGCCCTTAACGACCAAATTACGTTACAAATCAATATAAGATAAAGCTTAGTTAGAAACTCACGACGTGTAGCCATTCTAAAAACTCAATATCATCTCACCCTTAATCATTTTGTTGAGAAGTTCCTTCATCATAGACTCACGGTTACGAATCATACCAACACTAATGCACCGGAGCCCATCAAAACTCCCCAGCCAAGCGTGTTTGGACACACATGATTCTAAGATGGGTAAAGCTTGACGCCCGTATGAAACCTACCCCTACCCACTGCTGTAACCCTATTTCAAGAATGTTAGCGGAAACACTAGGAGTAGTACAGTAATGTGCAAAAATTTATATGCGTTAATATAAATTGTAAGGATGCACTTAAGATAACCATTTCCACTAACGAAGATGTTTTTCATCGTGAAACAGAACTATGTCTTCACCAAGAGGGAACCAACCAACTAGCAAGGTGCCAACTCTGCAGATAGACGCTGCTACTTTTCAGGCTGCAGTCACGGCAGCCGTGGCAGCCGTCATGGCACAGTTCAATGCTAACAACGCCAACAGAAATGGAAGCGGTGCTAACAATACAGATAATGGTAATATTCAGGAACACCAGCGGGTGTCCGCCAGCAAAAATACCTCAGGTCTCAAACCTACGAACAAGAAGAGAAAGTTTTGGAACATGAAAGAGCGCCACCAATCTCAAAAATCCATTAAAAGACAACAACCTATGGCCACCCCCACCATCGCAACAGCAGTCACGACACATGCCCCGATACTAGCCACAGGATCTACCACCCAAACGTCGGCCATACCATATGAGGGATCTCTCCCGAAGTGTGTCAAGTGCAGCTTCCATCACACAGGAGCTTGCCGAATCTTAAAATGTGATAACTGCAACAGGAAAGGACATACCACCCGTTTCTGTAAGGTCCCGACCCAGTATCTCCCTTCAATCACCAGCACCAGGGCGGACCCAATATGCTACTCATGCGGTGAAATGGGACACTTCAAGAGAGAGTGTCCAACCAAGAAGAATGACGGAGGAGCCGGAGGAATGTAACAAATGAACCGACAGGATCAGTAGGAAACCATATTAGGACTTTTGTAATGTGTCCAACGACAAAAACGTTTAAGTACTATATGTTTGTAATGAAATTGTTATGCTTGCTAAAGTCACCGTCTTTCTAAAAGTAGTTAAAATACTCTCTCGTTTAAATCGAACCAAATACATTCATATATGATCTAAAGATCATTACCTCTAAGATGTGATGACTTTGTACATACATCGGGGTTAATTATAATCGAAATACTGAAGTTTTGAAACAAATAATTTCATCCCGACTCCTAAGCCGTGTCTAGTAGTAAGAACCGAGTGGGGCCACCCACTCGACGATTCCCCAACATCAGATCACATACGACGTTCATATACCATTCGATCATAGGGAGACCTGTCAGGGGTCATGATGTCAAATATCATTACTAATTCTCGAAACACACCCACCGCCAGTGCTAGACACTGTGGTATAAATCATCTACGATAATGATAACATCAAACAAAGTTCATCACCCTAAAAAGAAACACAAGATACTTTATCACTCCAGTAATCTCTTCTTGCGAATACAGCTTAGCTCGTTTTATCTAAAAAGATATTGCTGTCGTCATCCAATCTTTATTGATATAGCCCTCATCTTCCCAATTTAACATCTACAAAAGGACCTTTCACCTAACCCCTCCAAACATCGAAACCTTCGCCTCTCATAAACGTCCAGCTCGAACCTACGAATTATCTTTTGCTATGGAACCCCAAAACACGCATCAGAGGAGTGTTATACTTCCGAAACCTTATCACAAGTGCTTACAGGAGACCCTTGGGAATGTCACGCAGGTGGCAGACAAGGTCCAAGCACAGAAGCCTGGGAAAGATATGGTACGAGTTCTGCCATGAACTTCAGGCCAAAGTTGCCCAGGAGGGCGAGTGAATGTCCTACCATCTAAGAAGGCCTAATCGTAAAAACCAAACCCACATGCTTCCTACCGAGCTACAAGAACTCTTAGGTCAAACCTGTCGAACTACTCAACAATAAAATTGAGGAACCAAGCTTTTCACCCTGGAAAACTCTGTTCTTATTCTTCAAATAGAAAGGCAAATTGCTCATAGTTCCATTAACTTCAGAGGCCTTGACAATATCTCCAGTAGAAACCTTCACTATCTGCCTCACATAAACAAATAGGGCGACCAACCACAAGGAACGAGGTACCCTTTAGGAATCAGACCTGAGATCTAAATATCACCAGTCGCGAGTATTGGATAAGGATGTCCGAGGACAACCCTCAAAATTCGATGCGGACGCTGCAAGTCTGTAGTGATACCCCTCGGATAGGACCAACCCGTTCGCAGTATTCATAGGGTGTGCCATTCTTACTAGGATCAGTTCATCGTTGTCGTTGTAAGTGACTTGCTTATCTACCCTCGTAGTAAGAAGAATTACTAAGTATTTGCTATGATTTCCTCACTTATACATTCCCTAGTTATATATAACGAATACCTGGTAGATAATAGCATGTGAGAATTCTGACTTAGTTTCTTTTCCTCGTTGGGATGTGAAACTGAAGTAGAATCACACATTTTACTATCCGCCCAGTATTGGTTATATCATAATGTGTATGAGCTAAGATTTCGTGTACAATAACTCATCTCTTAGTCAGAATCAAATTAATGTAGAGCCGACCTTAGTCATTTACCAACTCCTTGCCTAAATTCGAATTTCGGGACGAAATTCCCTCTAACGGGGGGATGATGTGAAAACCGTCAATTTTTGGTCAAGTCAAAGTCAACTAAAGTCAACAAGTCAAACCAGTCAACTCAATTTGCCTTGAGTACTAAAGTTTACGTTATGTAACTTCTAAACAACTCTCTATTCTAATGAGAGATCATAAATCGAAAAGTGCGTTCACCTAGATCTCCTTAACCCAAAACGGTGGTACGTGGAAAGCCAAACCGATAAAACAATGTTACATACTCATCGGGAGTATGCAAGATCCCTAATCAAGGCTTAACGGGATTTAAGGACCGTGCAGTGCGTAGCCGAACACTCAAAAAGGTCACCAATGAAATCTCTCCCACATATCTCTAAGTATGTGAAACCTCTCCCACATATCTCTAAGTATGTGAAATCTCTCCCACGTATCTCTAAGTATGTGAAACCTCTCCCACATATCTCTTTGTATGAGAAATCTCTCCAAGTATGTCAAACCTCTCCCAAATCTCTCCAAGTATGTCAAATCTCTCCCAAATCTCTCTAAGTATGTGAAATCTCTCCCAAATCTCTCTAAGTATGTGAAATCTCTCCCACGTATCTCTTTGTATGTGAAATCTCTCCAAGTATGTCAAATCTCTCCCAAATCTCTCTAAGTATGTGAAATCTCTCCCACATATCTCTTTGTATGTGAAATCTCTCCAAGTATGTCAAAGCTCTCCCAAATCTCTCTAAGTATGTGAAATCTCTCCCACTTATCTCTTTGTATGTGAAATCCCTCCAAGTATGTCAAATCTCTCCCAAATCTCTCCAAGTAGGTCAAATCTCTCCCAAATCTCTCTAAGTATGTGAAATCTCTCCCAAATCGCTCTAAGTATGTGAAGTCTCTCCCACGTATCTCTTTGTATGTGAAATCTCTCCAAGTATGTCAAATCTCTCCCAAATCTCTCTAAGTATGTGAAATCTCTCCCACATATCTCTTTGTATGTGAAATCTCTCCAAGTATGTCAAATCTCTCCCAAATCTCTCTAAGTATGTGAAATCTCTCCCACATATCTCTTTGTATGTGAAATCTCTCCAAGTATGTCAAATCTCTCCCAAATCTCTCTGAGAACGAGGAATCTCTCTCAAATCTCTCTCGAAATCTCTCCCCGACTTTCTATAATCACTCGGGACATTCCGACCCCCGAATTTGGCGAAAATAGTCCAAAAACGGAAGTCTACGCGAAAAACGGACTTAAGGAAACGAACCCTCCGAACCGAAAGTACTATTCATGAACCGAACCGAAAGTACTATTCATGAAGGTCCGAACCGAGACTACTGTTCATCCGAGCCGAACCTCACATAGAAGGAAGGTCCCAACCGAAGTTACTGTTCATTACTGTTCACTACAGTTCGTTCGGTTTTGACATTCTAGCCTCTTATCTCCAGACCGAGGACCGAAGCTTCCCTTCTGACTTCGGACCGAGCCTTCGGACCTAGCCTTCGGACCGAACCCTCGTCCCTTCGCTTCTCGCCTCTGGCTCGCGCGTCTCGCCTCCGAATCAGCATTCTCCTGACCGAACCTCGGCCTAGGGACCGAACCTCGGCCTAGGACCGAGAGGCCTCGCTGGGAAGCCTTTTCTCCCGGTTTTCGAGTAATTTTGCGTTTAAGGCCCGTTTTTAATTATTTTAACGCGGGGTTTTCACTCAAAATCATATTTTAACATAATAAACCCTAAATATTCACAATTTAATCATAAATTCATAAAAATCTCTATTTAAATAATAAAAGCAAGTGGGTAAAAGTACAAATAGGAAGAGTGTTGACTTTGCTTTACTTTATGACACAAGCAACCACTCCCACACTCACTCTATGACCAGCCATACCTCCCCACCTTACCTAAGTCACATCAATGTCCTTTCCACTCAATCATCACTCCTTCCCACGTTTTTGAGAGCTGGATATTCATCCTCTCTCCTCATTTTCTTTCATTTGCTCTCATTTCACAAGAAGATCAAACTCTTTTCTCTCTCACTTTCTCTCTCTAG
This sequence comes from Lactuca serriola, assembly GCF_051521515.1. NCBI lineage: Eukaryota > Viridiplantae > Streptophyta > Magnoliopsida > Asterales > Asteraceae > Lactuca > Lactuca serriola. The sequence continues at coordinate 83,329,962 of NC_136416.1, read as the reverse complement.
AAATTCGAGATTCAAGGGCTGATCTTGAGTTTTTCCTCCACATTTGGTAAGCATAATCCATTTCTTTTATGATTATCTCAATTATTTCCACTCAAATCATGAATATCTTACACAAACTCCATTATATTTGTGTTAGAGCTTCGAATCTTCAAGTGATTCTTCAAGTGTTCTTGGGTTGAACACTTCTCTTCTTCAACACTTATCTACTGAAATCACACAAGGTGAGTTCATACCCCTACATTTTTATGTTTTCTCAAGTTTTTAGGGGGGGAATACAAGCCAAAACACCAAGAACATATCTAAATTCTTCTAACAGCTTTCATCAGAAAAGTTGGACTCCCTTCACGGACTGTTTTGGACACCTTAAACATTTTAGGTTTCAAAACTGTTTTAGGTGCATGCAGTTCCACTTCTTAGCTTTAAAATGACTACTTGCACATCTCCATACGATTTTTCTACAATTTATGGTGATTTTTACAAAACTGCCTATCATTTCAAACACCAATCCGGACCAGTCTGTGATTATGGACTTTTTCACCTAGGTTACAGGTCATTAAAAATCATGATAAAAATTATGAGTAAACTAGACACATTTTGGAAACTCCCAGAATTTACGGATTTAGTTTTCGACTTCGTATGATTTTTCTATAAATTTTCAAAAACAGTGTAGAAAGGCTGAAAATTTGTTAACAGCTTGTAATTTTTACAACACTTTGTATTATGTTGAGCAAAGTGTATAAGGTCAAGTTCTAAGTATTGAATGTGATACGTTGTAAATTTTATCATCATAAACTGAAAATAAGTCATTCATGATAAGATTATTCATTCATTTAGAACATGTATATATATAAACTATAATAAGCATAGTTTAATGGATTTCATAATCCTAACGCTTTTTCATAAAAGAGTTCTTATATATTACAAACGTTTTGGATAAAACTATAATAGGTATAGTTTTCGATACATCACATAACACACACGTACGAAAAGGGTACATTCATACAGAAAGGTTTTACACTCCCGCATACAACTTGTAAACTTGTTAACCTAGATTGTGAGACATTCTCTTTCCGTACGTCCGCGTGCGGAATATAAAATCCTGTACGTTATAATCAGAGTCTCCCGGATGGAGAACGTGATAGTTGTATATAGATCTATATTGGGTTTGACACCCCACACCTTGCTGCTAGCTACAGTTGGACCTGCAGGTCTACGGGTGATAATTGTCATTTCAGTTTTTCGACGCCTGAGAAACGTCGTGGCAGGTTCATTTAGTCTTAAGTATGATTATAGCGGCTCACATAAGGATATAACAATACATAAAGTTTACGGGATTTTTATAAAACTTTAATGGGTTTTTATGTCGATTTTAAAATCACTTTTATCTCAATAAGTACCGATATTACTGTCTACGTTCGGTTTTTGGTATTTTTGACTACACATCATTTGAAACCACATTTATAACTTTAAGTATAGACGATACTTGTTATTTTCTCGGTCCTGAGACTTAGGACTACATATACATTAAGTATTAACAAACATAAGACTTTGCGGGAACATCATTTAATTCAAGTGCGTTTATGTCAATTTAAGCACATTTTATTTTCCTTTAATAAGAAAGGTTACTTATACATTTTGGTCATCGGTTATGAGACTACATTACATAAACTTTATAAAGAAAATATCGGATTTTCGGAATACATATCATATCATTTTTACAAGGAAAACGATCTATTTCTCCAATAAAATCTCTTATGAACTCACCAACCTTTGTGTTGACACTTTTCAAAACTACTTGTATTCTCAAGAATTCAGTGAAAACAGGAAACCAACAACGTTTTGAGGATGGGACGATAAATTGTCAAACAGTTCATTTTGTTTCATAATGTAATTGATTCGATTCATGTAACATATACACTGGTGTAACTTTTTCAGTTATATTTATGATGGTTGTATTTACTTTGAGCACTATTATACTCGTTGTTGTGATACTCTACATGAAGTCCTCCACCCTCGAACGTTTCCGCCATCCTTGGTTTGGGGGTGTGACATTCTACCTTGTACATTTATTTAAATCAATCAAAGTTAGACTCATATTTGCTATCAACTGGCATTGTTTAGAGTCAATATGAGTGTTCTAAGCCTAGTATAACAAAGGTATGAGGCTAGGAATGAGTGTATATGAGTTCAACACCTTTCAATTAACCCAAACACCACTTTATGAGGTTTGTGCAGCTGCACACATGGGTGTACGGCCGGACACCCATCCTAGCCGTACAGTCATGTGTATACATAGTGTATTCTTCCATTTTTCATCACTTTACACACTCCTAAGCTAAGAAATCAACTTCTCTCTCAAGTATCATCCGGTTTTCCTTCTAGATCTTCATGTTGTAAGTGTTTCTTCCTTTGAATCAATGATTCATTATACTACCTAGTAAGTATACATGATTTCATCCATGAATTTTCTCCTTTTGTTTAGATCTTCAAGTGTTCTCCAAGAACACCAAGAACACCTACTAAGTTTTTGGACCTTAAACACCCCTAAAGGCTTATATATCGTAAGTACCACTCGTTGTGCTTGTTATTTACTAGTATTAATCCTTAAAAACCATCCAAGACATGATCATCAAGGAGTTTACGGCCATACGCACCCCATGTGGCCGTACACCCCTTTGTTTAGTGTTATTTGGCTTCAAACTCAAGTTCTAAGCAAGTACATGATCAAGAACATTTATGGGATGCAAGATAGAGACTTGGAATACACTTTTGACCATTTTTGCATGATCATCAAGGGTGTACGGCCGTACACTCCTTGTGTGGCCATACACACCCTTTTAAAGGCCCAAATTAGCATCAAACTTCCATTCTGGCTAAGCATTGGTCAAAACACACTTCCTAGATGCTTAATAAGACTTTAAATCACTCATGGGCATGTTTCACCATGAGTATGCGGCCGTACACCCACTTGGGTTGTACACTCTGGCCGTACACACATATGAAACATCCCATTTTGGTCGTACACCCCAAGGTGTGGCCATACACCCAATATATGCAACCCTTGGTACTTATAACACCTGGATCTAGGTGTTTTCTATGTCTTAGGGTGTCTTTCCTTGCATAATTGTTTGTTTAAGCACTAAGTATATACATATATGTGTCATTATATGCTTATTAGGATCCATTGTGCTCAATTCTTCACTTGGCACTTAACATCCTGTAAACCGATCTATCATTCGTATCACTCACTGCACGTGAGTTCATACCCCTTAACTTATCTTTTAAATGATTTTATAGGGGGAGGGATACAAGTTGAAACATTATAGTTATTATATCAATCACATGTGATTAATAACTATCAAACATATGGATTTACTATAATTTTAATTGTTTTACCAAACAAACTACTTCAAATAGTTTTACAAACTTTTTACATGCAAAACTCCTTCTTAAACTCTTTGAAACTTATATTGTCAAAATCTTGTGCATGTAGATATAGTTATATAAGTAGTATTGAAAGGACTTAGGACTAATAACTCGCCCTACTTCCTGTTCCTTTTTTGGTTTTGGACTTAGGATATTCAGTTGTTTGTCTGACGGTCGTTTGAATCTTAGTTATATATTATGTGTATATATATGGATATTAAAGTTCTACGTTCAGTTCAATACCTTTGGGTAGCAAAGGTGTACAAACATGTTCATTTATACAAACAACTCTACTAGTAAACTATAATAGGTATAGTTTAGGAAGTCACTACTCACTATTTCTAGTACAATGAGACATACAAGAGTCAGTTTATTCATGAGTTAATACAAACTTACTATTATGAGAATCAGAACGAACATACTATGATGAGAAACTAAGAGACATACAATACACTACATTATACAAGAGAACATACTATGATGAGAAACAAAGAGAACATACACTACACTAGTACAAAGAGAACATACACTACACTAGTACAGAGAAAACATACAATACACTAGAATGTACTCTATAAACACTAGAACACTATACCATTAATGTGAGTCACTACTTCATGTCATGATAATCTACTGTTGTGTCACGTTTTTCGACCCGGGTCTCCTGGAGGGAGAGCGTGAGTTGTGTATAGATCTATACGGGACTGACTATCCTACACCTTGCTGCTAGCTACAGTGGGTCCAGCAGGTCTACGGGTGACTAATGTCATACCATTTCGATGTCTTAGAGCGTCGTGTTTCAACTAGTCGATAAAGCATGGTTACAACTATATCATATTTTTCCTTAACTAAAAACAATGGTTTTTAGGTAGTTAGTATAATGGTAGTAGTTATATTATAATACTACAAGTACATCAATATTAATTTACCATTACATTCATATAGTGAGCTACTCACATAAATGGTAATGTAAACTATATTTCTGGTAAATGATAGTCTATCTTTGGGTAAAATTACACACTCTTACAAACGAATAGCGAACATTTGGCCCTTGGTAGAAGGCTACTTTTAGTAGAAAATATATAGGATTTTCTAGGAGATACAAACATTTACAAACAATTACCAACATTTACTACAAACACTTTCATACAAGCAGCGACACTAAAATACTTTTGAACTCACCAGCTATAATGCTGATCTACGCTTTCAAAATAACTTGTATTCTCAGGTCATCAGTAGACAGGTACCAATGCCTGGTTTTCAGAAGATGGAGCACGTTCAAGACTCATTTCTTGTATTGAATTCATATTTTGGTGTCTTATGAAATATACAGAACACACTTGTATTAAAATTATGTTATTAATGCAATGGATGATGTTGTTGCTTGTTTACTATTATACATTGTTTTGATATTGTACATGACGTCGTCCGCCCCCGAATGTTTCCGCTGTTCAGGTTTTGGGGTGTGACATGTTGTCATGGCTTCATTTGCAAATCTTCATTTTGATCCATAAATATTCTTGATGAATAGATCTTGTCTGATACAGGAAGCAAGCATTTTGTAAGTGGCATGGGAGTCAATTATCCTCTCAAAGCTAAAGAGTCTCGACTGCGGACTATAATAGATGATGTTGATAAGCAAAATGATGAACGGGTTCTCAATCATTCTCAAAGTTTTAATGGTGAAATTTCTAAGCTTCATGATGTTTCGAAAGAACATTTTGAGCTTGTTTCAATACAAATTGAGCAAACAAAAGTCTTTTTACAGACTTTGATAACAGGTATTCGAACGCTGTTGGAATCTAAAGTTAAGAAGTTTGTGAGTTCTGTAACTCTACATAAGAATTTGGATGTGGTAGCTGAAGCAACTACCTGATTAATCGAAGACAGAACTTCTTTCGCCAAGATTACACGGTTGGTCTTCAAGACAAGACGAAGGGGGATGCTCAAGTTTTTGCTAAAGTTGAGGACTTCTTAACATAAATCAAAACTATGCTTTCAAAACAATCAACAATTTCTCCAGAATCTATTTCTCAAATGGTTTCTAATATTATGACAAATATTAAGGTTGAACTAGATCCTACCCAGAGTTTAGTTCTTCGATTTCCAACCAATTCTCCTTGTGTTGTGCAAGTGTCGCATGGGGGAGAAAAAGGGGAAAGGGGTGTTAGTACGTCGAAAGCTACATGTGGAAATTATGGAGTGGTTGTGGGAATGGTAATGAGTACTCGAATCCTAGAAACTACTTCGATGAAGCCAATAGGTTCATTTTCAATATCAAAACTACAACAAAAACAACAACGAGAATGAGAACTTTGACAAAAGGAGTCTCGATAAAAGAAGGAGTTGGATGTTTGATTTCAGTGCTTATCAATTCAACTTCGAATTTTGGTCCAAAAGATAAAGAGAAATCCATCTCAATATTTCTACCAGATGAAGAGAGGAAAAAGGAATAAGCCATCAAAATTGAAAAACAAAGGCAGATAAATAACATTCTACGGAAAAGAGAAAATAACCCACCTAGCTTGAATAAGGGTGATCCCATCAAGCAATGGTGCTATGAAACAATATAATAAATTGTTTCTAATCACTACTAGAAAAACAGCCTTTTACGACGCGCAATCAATGACACCCGCTGATAGAGGACACGCATTTGAGCGTGCTCTAAGAATTGATGTCAGTTTTCCAAAATATGAAGCATAGAGGGCACGCATTTTTGTGCACCCTAAAATTAGTGTCTAATAAAAAATAAAAAAAAAACACGGAGGGCACCTTAAATAAAATGTGTGTCGTCTAACCATGTCGCTTTATAAATTTTAATGAAACGCGCGTTTCATTCTGAGGGGGAAATGAAACCCAAAAATTAAAAAGCCCGCTTTGCTTCCACCGGCTGAAAACCCTAGCTCATCCCCACCGAAAACCCCCTTTCTTTCTTTCTTATCTCTCAATTCTCAAACCTCCATTCACCCTCCGCCATATGCTGCTTCTTCGACCCTTCTGAGTGTCTCCCACCGTCGTCGACTTCACCGCTCTTCCCCATCACCATCTATCTTCCAAATTACTAGACTAACCTCACTGCCTTCTTTCATTCACCGCCTCATCCAACTGGATTAATCCTTGCACCTTCTGCCGATTGATGTCAAACCTCTTCTGATAATCCACCGCCCATTCACAATTATCTCCATCTCCTTGTGGAAAACCCTCATCCAGTCTAACCTCCAGATCTTCTAATCGATTGGGGCCACTTTCTTCCACTGATTAACACCAGGTGACGACCGGAGAAGATGGAGATGGAGTCGGCCAGAATAGACGTTGGTTGGTCTGCCTCTCTGTTGTTTACCAGCATGATCCCCCATTCTTTCACTCTCAAAACCTAATCCCCATTTTTAATATATGTTTAATGTTTATATCTGTTCTCACACGAATTTCTACTTTTATTGAACCCACCGTTACCAGAAAGTGAGAGGGAAGGAGAAAGACGAACATGAAGATTTAGGGTGACACACGTATGATGAAGGTTTCAAAGAGTAGATACGAGCTTTTCTTTGTCCCAAACAAATGGTAAGAATTATTTGCTTCATTGAATATTTCTTCTGTGTCGTAATCAATCTTTCTTCTTGTCATTACTTGATATTGCTCGGTTTTTCTTCTCAACCTAATATGAATGATATCGATCTATTTTATCTATTGAGTTTAATTTATCATAGGTCCTTGTTGTCGGTTGTTCTGATGGTTCATGTTTCTTGAAAGAGTCAACTTCTAGAAAAAAAACAAGGTGCCTCAATACGTCGATAGCTTTCACACATCCTATTCTCCATCTATACATTTTTTCTACAGCCAATTATGTTTCCTAAAGTTTCTCCTGTTTTTCTCTTCCGTTACCATGACTCTTTCATCACACTTCTTTTGTTGTTTGAAGACCTCCTCTGTACACCGCTCGATGCGCACAAAGCTTGAGATTAGAGCTTATTCATGGGCCGATGGCAGTGGTTATTCAATTGTTTTCCCACCAGGTGTTTATTTTTTTTCCAAGGGTTTATGTGTCGATTATGTTTTTGGTTTGTTTTTAAATTACTTTGTCTTGCCCATTTTATATTGAGATTTATAAGGGTGTTTTACTATGCAGTCCAACTGTTCGATGAAATGCTTGAACCAAGGATTCATTAGAGTTAATAACTTCTAAGGAACTGCATTGGTGAGCCAATATCTTTCTGAGGTTAGAGAAGTCAAGGATTAGGGGAGAAAATAGAGAAGCCACAAGGAAGCTCAGGTCTTGCTTGCAGCTGTAACTGTTGCTGCTGAAATGTTATTTGATAATAGAGGTTCAATACGCCTGAAATTTAAAATTGTAATCATTTTTTGTGGTTTTTATTATAGTATATGTAATAAGGGTTTTTTGGTATTATCATTACTAATGTTGCTGATTTTTGGAATTTTTTTTGCAGAAATGCCAGTATGTCTGGAGTAATGCAGTTTTTTAGAAATTGCTTTTCTTATCGGGGTGTTAGCTTCAGAAATCGGTCTTTTGGAAGGTACCATTTCTTTTCGGGGTGTCTGCTTTAGAAAAAGTTGATGTGGCTATTATACATTGGATATTTACAAGAACACGTACACACCTATTATTACATATTTAGTTTTAGAACATATTAGGACATTATACTTTGATATTCAATCCAAAATCTTTTATTTCCTCTGCTTTGACTGCTTTTCTTATGAACATGGTTTTAGAACATATCAGGCAACTCATTTCATTGTCCCTGAGCCCATATGTAGAACAGAGAAATTCTTTGCTGCTGCTGCATCTGGAAGGTAAACAACAAACATGAAACAGCTCTTGAGTCTCGAGTCTTTACCTTGCTTTGTGATCGGTTTATCCATTTACACAAGATGTTTGGACATATTCTAGTAATCTCTTAAGTCTTAATACCCATTATTCGTTATGCTTGCAGAGATCTTGGGAGCCAAGTGATAAAGCTGATCTTCACAAGTCAAGGATCAATAAATAGTTAGCAACAATGGCATACTACCACTCTGTCTACAAATATGTTGAAGGGGCATCAACTCAATAGGATGATATTCAAAGAAAACTTGGGAACTTACCTCCCAAGGGAAATTTGAAAAGTTTGGGTCAGGTATTCCCATTTCAGGATCCGGTTTTGTGCGTGAGGTATCACAAGCTCCATCTGATGTGTGGGTGGTTGTTATTCTATACAAAGATGGGTAATCACTAATTCATGAATACATATCTAAGTCTCCGGATGAGTTAGTGTTTAGAAATGAGTTCTTTTTGTTGTAGTCAATGGTTTGGATATCATGGAGAAGCCAACTATTACACATATATATGACGCAGAGTGGTAACAATATTCATTATCGTTTTAAAAATAATTAATAGTAATACGTTTATATTATTATTATTATTATTAATATTATTATTATTATTATTATTATTATTATTATTATTATTATTATTATTATTATTATTATTATTATAGATGATGATTCTATTTTTTTTTATGTATGTAGGTTCAAAAGGTTGATTGGTAGAAGTGATGTGGCAGTTTCACCTCGTTACTATAAGTTTTATGCTCCAAGACATAAGTATAGGCGTTCTTCATCCAATTATGTTTCAAGCATTTCTGGTTTTTCTGTAAGTTTTCTATGCTGATTTTATTTATTTATATTAATATTGAAGATAATGAATAATGATGACATATTATTGTTTGTAGTTTAGACTTTTCCTGGTGCTGATAATTCTTCTCCAATGTATGTTGCTCAAGGATACCGCTCTCTTACTGAAGTAAAATATTTTACTTTTCACCATTTTATTGATTATATAATTTTGAATAATTATGATAATAAGATTTGGTGAATAATTATTTTCAGCCACATCCACAAGATGATGAACATCAACAGGCATCATCGAAACAGCATATGCAAAGTCTTCCACACCAGGGTCAGTTTCATATTCAATCGCTGACTCATGGTCAACATGGTCAATATTCTCAATCATCACATCTTCCTGAATTTGGGCACACACAGCAGTCCTCTACATGTCTCAACATTTGGCTTGTTTACAACCACTCACACACCTTGGACCCCGCTTGCATGTACTGGTAAACTTTCTAAACAATGAAGTTTGTCAAACAACATTAAATTAAAAGCCCTATTTTTAGGGTTAACATCATTTTTTTTTGAACATTTATCACAAAGAGAATTTATATTGATGACATAATAAATTTGAATTTGTTTAGAAAAGTCTTAGTTTTAACATGATACTACCGGAGGTATTGGTATTTATTCATCTTTTGGCTTTCATTATTTTTTATTTATTTATTACAACAATGTGCTTTGAAAGTCATTTAAATCCAAATACAAAGCAATACTTGGGTAATTAAATAAGAAAAATAAAGTTCAGGTTAGAATAGTATCAACACACAGAACAGGTGAATTGATGTTTTGTTATGCTTCATCTGCTGGAGAACGAGGCATCCAAGTTATTATTGCTGGTGCAGGGGGTGCAGCCTATTTGCCAGGTTTTATTCTCTACTTTACTTTTATTTCTTCCAAATACAACAATTTCATTTTTTTTTCATTTTTTTCCAAAATTTGTGATTAGGTATGGTAGCTGCAGAGGCATCCAAGTTATTATTGCTAGTGCAGGGGGTGAAGCCTATTTTCCATGTTTTATTCTCTACATTACTTTTATTTCTTCCAAATACAACAATTTCATTTTTTTTTCATTTTTTTTCCAAAATTTGTGATTAGATATGCTATCTACATTGACACCCTTACCTGTCATTGGAGTTCCTGCGCGTGCTTCAGCATTAGATGGTCTTGACTCCCTTCTCTCAATTGTTCAGGTATATTATATTTTATATACAACAATCTACTATCATCTATTTCTTTATTATATACTTTCACTTCACTTTTTTTCCTATTATAGTATTCTACTTTGAAAATTCTACAAAACCTTAATAGAAAGAAATAAAACTAAGATGTTAAATTAATTACTGAAATAAATGCTATTTCTTGGAGATGTCAATGAAGAAAAGGTTTAGGCTGCTTAGTGATGAAGTGATGAAGCCTTTAACAAAATTTTATCCTCAGACATCCAATTAACCTAGAGCCCATAAGGACAATGATCATAAGACTAAACATACATTTTTTTTGTCTTTGATTGTTTAAAGTTGTGGCTATTTTCAATAGTATTGGGGCATGTTCATCATGCAGGGTTCTGAAGGAGAAACCAAACTTGAGAAAGAGAAAGTGGGAGATGTATGTTAGTTGTGGTAGTGCTAACAAATGGTTCTTCAGGTATGCAATACTCTAGGCATAATTATAATATAAAACTATAAAAAATTTCATTTTTTGATATATATTTTTTGTTTTGTTTTGCAGAGGATACTAAAGAGAAAATCTTGCAAAGGATATTTTTTGTTTTATTTTGCAGAGGATAACCCTCATATTTTCCCAAATTACCCCTTCCTCTACAATGTTTTTTTGTTTCTGTGTATTTTGTGCATTAGGTAAAGTTGATGGAAGAAAGGAATATGAAGCCACTTGATTCAAATCTTGCAGCATTATCAGCAAAATGCAGTAAAGACTTGGAGTTGAATTTGGCTATGTCATTCATGAGTGAGATGGGCCAATGTACAACTGCTTATCCATATAATCAGTTGCTTGGAGCATTAGTCTTAAAGAATTATGAAAGGCAAGATGCAACTTTACTTAGTAGGAATTTGATGTAGAGTAGATTAGATGCAAATTTAGATATTGTAAAAAATAGAATTGTATGACATTAAATTTTATGCAATGGAGTGTATTTTTTGTATATGATATTTTGTTTCTATTATGAGACATTAAATGCAAATTTAATTTAAAAAATAATAAATATATAAATATAATTTTTTTAGAACATTTAAAATTATGATACGCAAAAATGTGTGTCATCTTCATTTATGACATGGCCTTTCTTGACAGGGGCTTCCTTGATACGCATTGCGTGTTATAAACACGCGCGTCGTAAGGTTACGACACGTAAATGCGTGTCGTCTTCCTTTATGGCAGGGCCTTCCTTGATACACATTGTGTGTCATAACCGCACGTCGTAAATGCGCGTCATAAATGCGCGTCGTCTCTCTTTACGACATAGCCTTTCTTGACGCGCATTTGCGCGTCGTCTGAGCCTTTTACGACGCGCAATGAGCGTCGTAAAAGGCTGTTTTTCTAGTAGTGAATGGATCGAATGATGAGTTTTGAAAAGTTCCAAAGAGGAGATACGACACAAAAAAATCTGATTTCAATCTGCTCCACTTTCCAAATAATCGTATGTAGTTTACTAAGCCATAATCCAAGATAGCAGACAACTTCGATGATAAGGAAGAATTTAGAAAGTGAAAGATTTGATTTCACACAGTCTTGGGGAAGAATGAAGATGAGGTGTGGTCTTTAGTGAAGATTGTTAAAGTGATTACTATTATTCGTGATAGCTTGTTCGAAGGTCTACTACAAAACTTTTGTTATGTTGTCGTAAGGGTAAATAATGTTGTTTTTGAGTTCACAGTAGCATATTTTCCTTTGATGAATTTGAATGCTTTGATCACGGTCATTAAGATTTTGAGTGTTGTTGATGTATCGAAGATAACAGAGACCAATAAGAATAATTTCGTTATTAGTTTTCTCATATCAAATCCTTTCTTGAGGGCTACAATGACTACTTGGTAACCACATATATTGATCTCGCCTTAGCTATTAACAAGACATCAAAAGTTCCTCAATCTATATCGAAGGGAAAGCTGAATATTAATGATTTTGAAGATGGTACAATTATTCATCAACCACTTGGTGTTGTGGTTCTTGGAGAGAACATTAGAGAAAAAATAACAAAGATTTTGGTTCGAGTTTATGATATTGAAAGGTACACAAACTCTCGTTATACAATCTCCCGAATCGAATCAACAATTGCAAGAAGAAACATAAGGAAGACAAAGATGAGATTCGAAAAATCATTATATGGTATATCGCGATTCGAAGGGAGATTTTGCAGACTATGAAGTTGATTTCTTGATATATCAAGATTCAAAGACTTTCTTGATGGCTACAATGACTACTTGGTAACAAAAGATATTGATCTTGCCTTAGCTATTAACCAGACATCAAAAGTTCCTCAATCTATACTGAAGGGAAAGATGAATATTGTTGATTTTGAAGATGGTAAAATTATTCATCAACCACTTGGTGTTGTGTTTCATGGAAAGAAAAATAGAAGGAAAATGAAAAAGATTTTGTTTCAAGTTTATGATATTGAGAGGTACAGGAATTTCATTATATAATCTCCTAATTCGAATAAACAATTGCAAGAAGAATTATAAGGAAGACAAAGATGAGACTCGAAAAATCATTATATCTTATATCGAGATTCGAAGGGAGCTTTTGCAGTCTATGAAGTTGATTTCTTGATATTCGACTTTTCTCACTACATGGGAGATTGTTGGGTCGAATGCACATAGTGAAGAGTCGAAAGTAGTCTGCATCTGTAGAGTATTGAAAGTAGTCAGGTCTTGACACTCTATCTATTTTCAAGAAATTTACTTTCGATACTTTAATGTCTAGTCCTTCTAACTTTTTGTGAGTGTGTTGTACCCTATAAGTAGGGTAACTACATAGAATAAAGCTACGAACAAACGCATAGAGTGCCATTTGCATTTGTACTCTCACAATATCTTGTACTATTTAGAGTTAGTTGAGCCAAACAAATCTTATTTCGATTGTGTGTCCTTTTACAATATTTATTCATTCAATTGTATTCTTAATAAATCTCTAACTCACTTCAAGTAGTCCCATATATATATATATATATATATATATATATATATATATATATATATATATATATATATATATATATATATATATATATATATATATATAAGAGGTAAAAATCTGACTCTGACTGGAGGAGTTTTGAGTTTATAAACAGTAAATATCAATTATGTTAATAACACTAATAATGTCACAAAGGTATAAGGAAATCGGTTGAGTTTGGCTAACGTCGCTAAAAGGAGAATTGTAGTACTCTGAGAGATAAGAACTTTAAAATGAAAAAAAAAGTCAAAAATGGAGTTCATATATAGAAGATACAACTTTTAGAAAAATATAAAATATGTGTTAAAAATTAAAGTTCAAATTTTGCAATGCAGCCTTAAGGAAAGTTGTAGTACTAGTAGAGAGCTACACAAATATATATTAAGAGGGTAACAAACAAGATTCATATAAGGAAGATATGATTTTTTAGAAAAGATTTAGAATCGCACGCTAAGTGTGTGCCGTGCTGAATGCACACATTTGACACCCAAATTCGTCGAGATTAGAGAGCCGTGGACCATCAGAAGCGTGACACGTAGGAAACTCTTGATAGAGCCACGAGTTGTGTGAACCTTTCGTGTGAAGTACGTCACTCACATAAGCACTATACATATAAGTGCTCACTTTGTGATTTCTTCACACACAAAACTCTTTCTCTCTCTCTCTCTCAATCTCTCTCTCCCTCTGTATATATATATATATATATATATATATATATATATATATATATATATATATATATATATATATATATATATATAGCTATTTTGGAAATCGTCCCAATGGCGCGAAGCTTCGGGTACTGTAGCAAGGATGCTTCTGATCATGCTACTAGGGTGAGCTCACGATGCTTTTTCACTATTTTAATGGTTTTATGGGGGGGGGGGATATATGATTATTACTCTACTTTATTAAAAGGTATTCATATCGATAAATATCAAACGTTATATGTAAGGCATGAAACCTTACGATAATGTAGCGATAGATATTATACCAAGTTGTAAGCTATGATATCGTGACTAAGAATTATGATGTCTGATAGTCTAGGAAGAGATATTACATAGATGTTATAATGGCCAATTCTCGAGGATAAGATAGTATAGAAGTAATGCTAGTCAACTACAAAGATATGCATTGTACCTAATCGTTACTCTGCCCAAATATCATGTTTCAAATTAACCATAATTAGGGTATATATTTGTATTGTGTGTGTGTGTGTATATATATATATATATATATATATATATATATATATATATATATATATATATATAATTTGAATATGAGATCATGAAGTTATAATTAACAAAAATTACCTAATGTCATTGCGTTAGTGAGTTGTTATTATTCATCGTTATCTAGATTAAATACGACTACCCTAAACCTGTAACCGATACTCTTTCGAGAGCAAGAACGATATTTATTGATCTATATATAGGGATTGTGTCACACCCTAAAACCTGAACGGCGGAAACGTTCGGGGGCGGAGGACGTCATGTATAGTATCACAACAATGCATAATAGTAAACAAGCGACAACATCATCCATTGCATTAATAATATAATTTAAATACAAGCGTGTTGTGTATAGTTTATAAGACACCAAAAACATGAATCAAAATAAGAGATGAGTCTTGAACGTGCTCCATCTTCTCAAAACCTGGCATCGATACCTGTCTACTAATGACCTGAGAATACAAGTTATTTTGAAAGCATAGATTAGCATTAAAGCTGGTGATTTCATAAGTATTTTAGTGTCGTTGCTTGTATGAAAGTGTTTGTAACTGTTTGATGTAAATGTTTGTATGTGTTTCTAGTTAATGTTTGTATCTCCTAGAAAATCCTATATTTTCTACTAAATAGTAGCCTTCTACCAAGGCCCAAATGTTCTGTGTGTTGTGTTGTTTGTAAAAGTTTGTATCTTTCCCAAGTATGACTATCATTACCAAAACATAGTTTACATTACCGTTTATGTGAGAAGATCACAATGTGAATGCAATGAGAAAATGAAAGTGTACAGTAGTATTGTATGTAAGTAACTACCAATGTACTAACTACCTTAAACTAGTTTGTTAATTAAGGTAAAATGTGATATGATTGTAAGCGTACGTGATTGACTAGTATAACATGACGCTCTAAGGCATCGAAATGGTATGAAATTAGTCACCCGTAGACCTACAAGTCCCACTGTAGCTAGCAACAAGGTGTAAGATAGTCAATCCCGTATAAATCTATACACCAACTCACGCTCTCCCTCCAGGAGACTCTGGTTGCAAAACGTCACACATCAGTTGCTTGCCATGTCATGAAGTAATGGCTCACATTAATTTTATAGTGTTCTAGTGTTTGTATAGTATGTTCTAGTGTATTGCATGTTCTCTCTGTACTAGTGTAGTGTATGTTCTCTTTGTTTCTCATCATAGTATGTTCTCTTGTATAAAGTAGTGTATTTTATGTTCTCTTAGTTTCTCATCATAGTAAGTTTGTATTGACTCATGAATGAACTAACTCTTGTATGTTTCATTGTACTAGAAATAGTTATTAGTGACTTCCTAAACTATAACTATTATAGTTCACTGGAAAGTTATTTGTATAGATGAACATGTTTGTAAGCCTTTGCTACCCAAAGGTATTGAACTGAATGTAGAACTTTAATATCCATATACATACATATAATATATAACTAAGATTCAAACGACCGTCAGACAAACAACCGAATACCCTAAGTTCACACCCAAACAATGAACATGAAATAAGGCGAGTTATCAGTCCTAAGTCCTTTCAATCCTACTTATATAACTATATCTATATAGACATGATTTCGACAATATATAAGTTTGAAAGAGTTTAATAAGGAGTTTTGCATGTAAAGAGTTTGTAAAACGATTTGACGCAGTTTGTTTGATAACAAAGTTTGAAGTATAGTAAATCCGTCTGCTTGATAGTTATTAATCACATGTTATTGATATAATAACTAAAATGATTCAACATGTATTCCCCCCCCCCCCCATAAAAACATTTAAAATCATTAAAAGATAATTTAAGGGGTATGAAGTCACCTGTAGTGAGTAGTCGGATGAAAGGGTGGTAAAGGATGCTAAGTGTCAAGTGACGACTTGAGCACACACACAGATCCTATTTTGCATATAATGACACATATATGTATGTAATTAGTGTTTATACAACCAATCAGGTAAAGGAAACACCTTAGGGACTAGGATACACTTGAATGGAAAGGTAAAAATAAAAAATGATTGTATATAAGGATGAGTTTACGGCCACACTTGGTGTTTGCGGACAAGTGTTCACAGACCTAGGGTTTCCAGCCAATGTATTTCCGGCCAAGCCTTGAGGAAGTGTTATAGACTCAAGACCAAGCCTTAGGAAGGATTTATGGTTAATAAGCACCTATAACTATGGTTTACGACCAAGGGAGATGCTTTTGGTCGTAAACACTTCTTGTTCTTAGGAAATGGACGATTTCAAGGTGTTTAATAAGTGTTTCAACTAGATATCGAGTATATGGAAGTAATACTTATGATATAGAAGTAAATGGGGTTGATTTCGGACCAAAACACTAGTGTGTGTTCTGGGTGTTCTTGGTGATCTTGAAGATCAAATCCAAAACATGAAGTTAAGGGATGAAATCGATGGGTTATGCTAGTTATGGAGATGTAACACTAATCAAGGGATAAAACACTTACATTTTTTTGAAGAAAAATGAAGATCCTTGATGATAGTTGAGAGGAAAACCCGATTTCTTGAGTTAGGAGTGGTAAAAGTGTTGAAAATGGCCAAGTATCATATATATATAGCCAAGAGTTTATGGCCACCATGAGTTTACAGCCGTAAACTCATGTGCCCTGGCCGTAAACTCTTCATAAAGGGCTTTATGTCTTGTTTTTTGGTTTTGAACTTCAGTTGACACATCCTAACACTTAATCTTTTGATATACTAGGCTTAGAATGCTCAAATATACTCTAAATAGTGCTAAAAGTTAGCAGACACAAGTCTAACTTTGACTGAATTGAATGTTGTACAAGATAGAAATTTCGGGTTGTCACATCATCCCCCTGTTAGAGAGAATTTCATCCTGAAATTAGAGTTTAAGCAATTAAGTAGTTACAAATAACTAACCGAAAAGATGAGGATATTTAAATTTCATTTGATCCTCGCGCTCCCAAGTGAATTCAGGTCCTCTCTCGGCATTCCAGCGAACCTTCACTATCAGGATGCGGTTTTGCTTCATTTTCTTGACCTCTCGATCCATAATCTCTATAGGTTCTTCCACGAAGTTGAGGCTCTCATTGATCTTGCTCTTGTCGAGTGGGATAACAAGAGTCTCGTCGGAAAGACACTTTTTCAAGTTCGAGACGTGGAAAGTAGAATGTACGTTATTGAGTTCGCGAGGTAAATTGAGTTTGTAAGCTAAAGGGCCAATTATAGTGAGAATCACAAAAAGCCCTACGTAACTTGGAATTAGCTTTCCACGCTTTCCGAAGTGCATCAAGCCCTTCCAGGGTGAGACCATCAATAGAACATGGTCGCCAACATGGAATTCCAACGATTTCCTTCTCTTGTATGCGTAGCTTTTCTGTCGGTCTCTAGAGGCTTTCAATCGTTAATGGATTTGAACGATCTTCTCTATCATTTCCTGAATGATTTCCGGACCTGTGAGAGTGCTGTCAGGAACACGTCCTTTAGCTAAATGGGTGTCGCTCACCTCAAGCCAGCACAGAGGGGATCTGCACTTTCCGCCATAGAGGGCTTCAAATGGAGCAGCCTTTAAGCTCGTGTGATAACTATTATTGCAGGAAAACTCGGCAATGGTTAGGTGAATGTCCCATGCTTTTCCAAAGTCAGTCACATAGGCTCACAACATGTCTTCCAGAGTTTGAATAGTCCTCGCACTTTGTCCGTCGGTTTGAGGATGGTAGGTTGTACTCATGTCGAGCCTAGTTCCAAGGGAACTCTGTAGCGACTGCCAGAACCTTGAAGTGAATCTACTATCTCTATTATAGATAATGGATATGGGAACACCATGCAGTCGTACTATCTCCCGGATGTATGTTCTAGTGAGATTCTCCATCTTGTTAGTTTCTTTGATAGGCAGGAAGTGTGCTGACTTGGTTAACCTGTCTACGATCACCCAATTGGTATCGTGACCACCCATTGTCTTGGGCAACTTGGTTATGAATTCCATCGTGATTCTCTTCCACTTCCATTCCAGTATTTCTGGTTGTTGAAGTAAACCTGATGGTTTCTGGTATTCAACCTTAACCTTTGCGCAAGTAACGCATTTACTCACGAAGGTAGCAATCTCTGCTTTCATTTTAGGCCACCAGTATAACTTTTTAAGATCCAGATACATCTTATCTGAACCTAGGTGGACGGAATATTGAGTGTTGTGTGCTTCGGTCATGACCAAGTCTCTGAAACCACCATGTTTTGGTGTCCAGATCTGATCCATGAGATATAAGGCTCCGCCACCCTTGACTTCCAAATTCTTATCCATCCCTCTCAGGGACTCACCCGCCACATTTTCAGGCTTTAAGGCTTCGAGTTGAGCCTCCTTAATTTGTGTGGGCAATTGTGAATGGATAGTCATAGTCAATAATTTGACTCTACGACTTGAGTACTCTTTCCGACTTAGGGCGTTAGCTACTACGTTGGCCTTGCCGAGCTGATAACGAATTTCACATTCGTAATCACTGAGTAGTTTGAATCAACATCGTTGTCTCATATTGAGCTCCTTCTGGTCGAATATGTGTTGTAGGCTCTTGTGGTCTATAAAGATAGTGCTTTTCATTCCATACAGATAGTGTCTCTAGATCTTCAGAGCAAACACTACTGCTCCTAACTCAAGATCATGTGTGGTGTATTTGACCTTGTGTGTCTTCAGCTATCTTGAGGCATAGGCGATGACCTTACCTTGTTGCATCTGAACACAGTCGAGCCCTTGATTGGATGCATCACAATAGACCACAAAGTCTTCTATTCCTTATGGGAGGGATAGTGTCGGGGCGGTGCATAAGGCTTGTTTTAGCGTTTGGAACGCTTTCTCTTGTTTCTCCTCTCAGTCAAAGGCCATGCCTTTTTGGGTCAATGTAGTACATGGTTTTGCGAACCTAGAGAAGTTATGATTTTAGCTACGATAGTAGCCAGCGAGGCCTAGAAATTGGCGAATTTCTGTTGGCGTCTTCGGTGTTGACCAGTTCTCAATAGCTTTGATTTTGGAAGGGTCCACATGAATTCCCTCTTCACCAACGACGTGAACCAATAATTCGACTCTTCGAATCCAAAACTCTTATTTAGAGAACTTCGCGTAGAGCTTCTCTGATCGTAATGTCTACAAAATCTGACGTAGATGCTTACTATGTTGTTCCTTACTACGAGAGTAGATAAGTATGTCATCAATGAATACAATGACGAACTGATCCAAGTAAGGATGGCATACCCTATTCATTAAATCCATGAATATCGCGGGCGCATTAGTCAATCTGAATGGTTTCACTACAAACTCGTAGTGTCCATAACGAGTTCGGAAGGCTGTCTTCAGAACATCTTCCTCTTACACTAATAATTGGTGATACCCAAATATCAGATCTATTTTTGAAAAGTAATTCACCCCTTGTAGTTGGTCGACCAAATCGTCTATACGAGGCAGAGGGTAACGATTCTTGACGGTAAGCTTGTTTAGTTCTCTATAGTCGATGCACATACGAAACGATCCGTCTTTCTTCTTCACGAACAAGACCGGTGCTCCCTAGGGTGAGAAGATTGGTCTAATGAAGCCCTTGCTGAGTAGCTCATTAAGTTCATCGGATAGTTCCTGCATCTCAGCTGGTGCTAGACGATATGGCGATTTCGTTACTGGGGTAGCCCCTGGAACTAAGTTGATTCAGAACTCGACTTGACATTGCGTAGGTAATCCTAGGAGTTCTTCTGGAAAGATGTCGGGAAAATTGCATACTACTGGAATGTTCTTAATTATTGGATTAGTGTCTAAGTCCATAACTATTTTGGTATGTACTTGACCCGATTATGAGCATGGTCCTTTTGGGTTGCCTTCAAAATAGCAAAATGTAGGATGAATTAAGGAGAGAAAGGTTTAATTATGATTTATTAATATATTATAGGAATAATATATTAAAGGAGAAATCATAATGTTTAATTAATATTAGTCAAGAATTAATTAAGAATTAATTTTGTGGCTAAAAGAGATTAATTAAACTTAGGGGATAGGATTTGTAATTATAAGATAATTGCAATTGGGCAATGGATTACCTAAATAATATTGGTTGGACGAATTCTACGGAAAGCCCATTAAGAATTCTTCCAAGGGATATGTTAAAGGAATCCATGGGCTGCTTAGGGCTTAAGCAGCCAGATTAGGGTTTCCTAGTTGTAAACCCTAAAAGCCTACATGTATATAAAGGCCCTCTATGCACCAAAAACGTGGCTAACACTTGGATTAGGGTTTCCAGCCGTTTTTGGTGCCTCCCCTCTCTTCTCTTCTTCATCTTGTTGCTTAGTGGTGTTTGTGACTCCATTAGAGGTGCAACACTTGAGGCGCTAAGCTTTCTGAAGCTAAGGATTGATTGTTATTGATATATAACAATCAAAGATCAGATCTAAACCTTATTTTATGTTAATATGATTATTTGTATGCTAGATCTAGGGTTTATAGCTTCGGATATTCAATTACATGTTGATCAGACAAGCTAGATCTAAAAGCTATTAGGGTTTGCATGTAAACCATAGGAATGACATATTGCTCAAAACCCATCAGTGGTATCAGAGCCTATGTCATTTTTCTATCGAATAGATGCTTAATTGAACTGCTAAAGATCTGAAAATTGAAAATTTTTGCTCACTGCCTGATGAACACGCTGAGTCCAAAGAGGACTCAACATGTTGGTTGTTCTGTTGACGGGATTTTCGAATTTCTGGCCAGATTTTGATAGGGATAATTACCAAACCTCGTTTTTATTGCCTAAAATCGATTTTTTATGTTTGGCATGTTTATCCTTATCAAAATTGATGGATTTTGTTAAATATGGATAATATAGGATTATTATTAACAAATATTTGACCTAGTAAGTTTGAAAAGTTTCAATTTACACCCTTTAGGTTTAATAGTTTAAATTTGAACTTAAAAGTTTACTTTTTGAAATTTAAATAAGTTAAACCCTAATGTTTTGAAAAAGTTTCAAAACTTTCCCTCAAGTTTTGGATTTTAAAATTAATTAAAAGTCTTAATTTGAAAATTATAAATTCTAAAACCCTAGTAATTTGAAAAGTTCAAATCACACCCTTATGGTTTTATTAACTAATTAAAGTGTATAATTAAAAGAGATTTAATAAACCCATAAATTTTTGGCTTACATTTAATTAAATTAAAAGTATAATTTACTAAATTAAACCACCTAATATTTTAAAAGTGTAAAATACACCCTATACTATATATAACATTAAATGTCTAATATTATATATATATATATATATATATATATGAGTAAAGGTCAGTCTTACCATTAGTAGACATCATTCACGAAGCTGGTCTATAAGGGGTGTTTAAGGAAATTGCCTATAAAATGGCAATTGAATGGGTATCCACTCTTACCCACCGCACTCTTGACTAGTGGAGGGTCGTTAGCCGAACGGATAGGATAGGACAGAAACCTTCCATTATAAGTATAATGAAGTACAAAGTAACTAAATGATTTTACAAATTCCCAAATCACAGTTACTTTAGGCAAAGTGTGAAATTGTATGCTAATCCATGGAATTACACTTCGTACCCTTGTCAAACGTTAGTTGAGCGTGTGTGGTTAATCGGCACACTAATTTGGGGATGAAATTGGTAACGAAGGGTGACTCGATGTTTTTCATAGATCAATGGAGCGTGTGTGGCTAACCGACACATTGATTAGGTGATAGTAGCATTGAGTGCACCACGTGATTCGTATGGTTATTCACACCTTCTTTGTGATCCTCGGCATCCCAGTCACAAATAGAAGGGCATAATCGAGATTAAACATGCAATTGAAAAGTTTAGTGAATCTCAAAAGATCTAGGAGTTTTAATTCATTTAAAACTTAAACTTCCTTTTCATTTTTCATGGTGGAAATTGGTAAATTGTCATTTACCTACCTTCAAATATTCTGCGACTAGATTACGGAACCCCTCTTCTAGGTTGTAGAGTATTGTGTTGGATCCTGGCCTTGATGTTTCATTTGGGTGTTACATCAAGAATTCTAATCAACACTTGAATTTTCTCCCGTTTTGTAGATGTCTAGTTTTGACACTCATGGTCTTCCCAAATCCCATGGAACAAGCTTTCCAAATGAAGATGATGTTCCACGATATGATCGAGGAACAAGAGATCATGATTCACTTCCTCCACCTCCTCCAATTGTTCTTCTTAACCCACAAGTTCGAAGGCTTGAAAAGTTCAAGCTCACTCAAGCCCTATTCGCGATTAAGCATGAAGATGGAAAGTCTGTGTGTACACACGTCTTAGAGATGAAGTCACACACTGATAGGTTAAGGATGTTGGGTGTCGATATCTCAGAGATAATGGCGGTTGAATGGGTTCTTCAGTCACTTCCTGAATCATATAGTGAGTTCGTAAGAGAGTACTATATGATGGACCACGACGTGACCCTCATTGATCTCACCTATTTGCTTATAGTTGATGAATCAACAATGGTTTGGCGTGCTAATCAAGCAAATTTGTCTTGTGAGTCAAACTCCCAAACTTCAATGGACATTGGAAACATTGGAAGTCCGGAAAGAACTAAGTCTGTGATTGTCTGATGTGTTGTGCCAAAGGAGTCCATTTGCTTTTATTGCCAAGAGAAGGGGCATTGGAGACGAAGCTGCCCAAACTACCTGAGAGATCTAAGAGATAGGAGAGTCAAGACATATGGCTCTACCTGAGAGATCTAAAAGATGGGAGAGTCAAGACGTATGACTCTATAAGTTCCTATTCTTTGATTTTCAATACATGATGTGATAAGATTACATTTTGATGTTTTGTAGGATCGAAGAAAAGGGAGGAAGCTTAAGGGAAGAAGTGAGCTGAATCTAATCGTGAAGAAATGGATTTCGATCGCATTGCTTGAAGATTGGATTCTTGAGCTACTACTTGGATTTAAAATAGATTACTAAGAAATATGTAATAACATAGTTTTCAATTGAATTGCATTGTAAGGACAAATTTTTCCGCAATAAAATGAATTTTGATTTTATTTTATTTATTTATCCTTGCAATGGCGAGTATGAAAAATTGATGTGTGAAGGTTTCTATTATTAGTAACGATGGATTTGATTCTTAATTACATTATTTGTGTAAATGCCAAAAGTTTACCAAATAGGGAGAGTTTCTCATCGCCGAAGTGTCAATTGGACATAAACTGGGAATCATATAACTTGGTTGTGTGATGAATGAGAAACTTCATATTTGGAAATTAGACTAATTCTTTGACAAAGTGTCAAGTGAAAGACTAGCAGATCGAGTACACTAGGTTGTGCGTTGAACAATTCCACCACAAAGAGAGATAAGATATTCGTCAAGATTTACTAAAAGTTTAGTAAATATGATTATACTTATAAGATTAAGTGTAATTCTGAGTTGATCGAAAGAGCTTCAATGAATATCAAAACGAATAAAGAAGAATCAAGTAGGCTGAAAGATAAAAGTTTCTCTATTCTAAGAAGAAGGGTGAGTACCTTTTATTGTGTTTTATGATAAGTCTTAATGATTAAGAACCATATCTCGATTGATCCTCTAAGTGAGTCTTAGTGCATTTGTATGTCTAAGAAGAGGAATCAAGAATTGTGGAAATGGTTAAATCAAGAAGTCAATCATACTTCATTCCAATATCAAGTCTTAGAGTTATACTCCAAGATTGTGAATTGAGTGACAAGTCTTAAGAAGGTTTATAACACTCAACAAATGTGGAATTTGGAAAAGTTTTCTTACTCTTGCACATTTGAAATTGGTAAGTTGTGATGTCTTGGATAAGACAAAGACCAACTAGGACCAATTATGTGAAGTGTTTTGTCTTGATGAGAACTACACTAACTCTTGAATATTTGTTTTGTCTAGGAAAGTTTCCTGACAAGAGAATCATATATGTCAAGAGGTAAGTGGGAGTTTTAATGATCTTGAAAAAGATTTCAAGAATAAACCTTATCAATCATCACTAGCACACGACTTGAGGTTTACAACCTATCATGCTGACATTTTTTGTTTCTGTTCCATACCAATTAAGTTAATTATGTATGTAAGTTCTATGAGTTCTCATTTGAATGCATAAAGAAAAAGCACCTTGATCAATGGAAAATACATTGATATGTAAGGATAAGTTGCTACATTACTTGGAAGACATGGTGGGCACTCGTGTTACCATAAGGCACGAAATCAAGATTAAGAAAGTTCAGTCCATATGAGATTGGATTTGTCGCAAACTTTGGTTTTGGCAAATTCACATGGATAGGAACTCATACACCATAAAATCTAAGTGTCATAAGATTTGCTCCTTTATTAAAATGCATGTGAGAAAATGCTTTCACTAAGAGAGATTTTAAGAAGATAGCAATTGTGAAAAAAATTGTATTCTAAAATTCGATTATGGTTACGGCATCCCTTTCCATAGTTCAAATTGTGAGATTGGGCAATTAGTCTAACATTTGGGACTTATTGATATAAGTTCTGAATTGTTTAGACACACATATGAGCTATCTAAGGCAAATGTGTATAAGTTTAAGAAGCTTAGATAAAGGCTTATCGAAGCATCTGGTATTAGAAATATGAACTTCAGAAATTCAATAGGCATTGTTTTCTGGAAGTTCAACTTTTTTCTTGAATACATGTCAAAGCTAGTGGAGCATAAGTGTTATGCTTATATGGTAATAATCATCATGATAGTGGGAGCATAAGTGTTATGCTTGTATGATTATTCTCGAAAGTATTGCAAGTTCGCAATATTAATTATACAAAAACAAAGATTCAATTTGCAAAGTTGCACGGGTTGAAAAGTTGTTTTTGCTATAATTAAGGGAGAGAATATTATACTTCGCTTCAAAATCTAAAGCTTAGATTGAGAAATTTTAATAAATTTAGTCAAAGGATACATAGTGTGTTCTTAAATTTTGATTATGATTACGGCATCCGTCTTCATAGTTCGAATTTTGAGAGCGTGACACATAAAACATTATGGCAAAAGATTGATAAAGTATCATAGCTTTATGTAAGACATTTGGAATCGTGTCCCATATGCTTCGGGTATAGGATCGATTGCAATTGCTATAATATTTGACCATTCTAAAATTTTTAAAAATGTCTAGCGCATTAAGAGGGAAAAAGGACTAGAGTTGGCTTTGACTAAATAATTAAACAACTATCAAAGGACGATCCAAAGTTTGCTGAGGATTGGTCACTTGTGAGTAGTTGGAAGTATGGTATTGGATGGACAATATCAACATTATTATGAATAGATAAGATTCTATTAAGAATGAGTTGTCATATGGAAAATATGGAAATGTTTCCATATTGGGAGTTGGATATTAAGAGTCTATGTCTAGATTAGAAGTTTTATGCAAGAAGGATGTTCAAAGGAATGTACTTTGAATGTGAGGCTTCGCGTATGTGGAATTGTCTTGTAACAATTTCTGATAGAGTACTTTGTAATGCCATTGGCCAAGTCTTGGTGACTTTTGTGCTTCGACTTTGCAAAAGGATTGTTGCATAAAATATTAGAATTTAGCATATTCTAGTAGTGGCAAGAACCTTGTGTTCTAACACTAATGATAAGGATTGGGAATTGTGAAATGAGAATCATTGGAAAAGTTTTTAAAATGATCTATTTCACAAAGAAAGGACCATAGGAAACATAGCGTGCATGCTTTGTGCATGGGACAACTATTGTTGTAATTTGAGTAATAAGTTGATTTTTAGAAACAGTAAACGATAAATAATGAGTAATCAATATGGTGGTTAAATAGAAGTGTTTTATTTACTCTCACAAGTTTGGGGCCATATAGGATTAAGTATTATTATTGTGTTTAAATTTTGCATGTTTTGACTTCCAGAATAACTGGGTCATTCAAACTTCCACAGTCGGTCATATGTTGGAAGTAGGTATGAAGGAAGACTGTCATGAAGAGTCTGTAGATTGTCTGAAGAGTTTAAACATATCACAAGTTTGTTGCAGAGTTCATGAGTGCTTTAATAAGATTAGAGTATTGGATTAAACCTACGCTCATGAGAATCACTTCATGGATTTTATCACGAGTGATTGTGAGATGATAATATTGTATATTCTTGAAACCGAGATGTGTGAGTTGTTATTTGTTAGTCGGTTGCACATTGATAATAAGTAAACGCACCAGTAACTTGGTATTATAAAACTTATTGTTGTGTGTGATTGGATTAGTGAATTCAAGCAAGCATATGATTCTAACTTTATCCATTCCTTTTACCCAAAGTAGGATAAAAGCGATATTTATGGGCCCCTCGATGGTTTAGTGATGACACCTAAGCGCTTGGCCAAGCCGGGACTAAGTTGATGTGTTCAATTGTAGTCTATTGTCAGTCGTCATAAATCGAAAGTCAGGAAACAGTATAGAGAGAATGATTGAAATTCATGTCTTATGTCTATACGATATCTTGAGAATGGAGGAATATATAATCCCTTATCTAAAGGACACGCTATCTGATAAGATCAGAGTTAACAGCGGCTTTGGAAAGCTACAATTGCTGATCAGGTTCTAAAGTCATACGAAAAATAGTTATTAGACTTATCCAAGTGGGAGACTGTTGGATTAGTGTCTAAGTCCATAAATATTTTGGTAGGTACTTGACCCGATTATGAGCATGGCTCTTTTGGGTTGCCTTCACCATAGCAATATGTAGGATGAATTAAGGAGAGAAAGGTTTAATTATGATTTATTAATATATTATAGGAATAATATATTAAAGGAGAAATCATAATGTTTAATTAATATTAGTCAAGAATTAATTAAGAATTAATTTTGTCGCTAAAAGAGATTAATTAAACTTAGGGGAATGGATTTGTAATTATAAGATAATTGCAATTGGGCTATGGATTACCTAAATAATATAGGTTGGACGAATTCTACGGGAAGCCCATTAAGAATTCATCCACGGGATATGTTAAAGGAATCCATGGGCTGCTTAGGGCTTAAGCAGCCGGATTAGGGTTTCCTAGTTGTAAACCCTAATAGCCTACATGTATATAAAGGCCCTCTATGCACCAAAAACGTGGCTAACACTTGGATTAGGGTTTCCAGCCGTTTTTGGTGCCTCCCCTCTCTTCTCTTCTTCATCTTGTTGCTTAGTGGTGTTTGTGACTCCATTAGAGGTGCAACACTTGAGGCACTAAGCTTTCTGAAGCTAAGGATTGATTGTTATTGCTATATAACAATCAAAGGTCAGATCTAAACCATATTTTATGTTAATATGATTATTTGTATGCTAGATCTAGGGTTTATAGCTTTGGATATTCAATTGCATGTTCATTAGACAAACTAGATCCAAAATCTATTAGGGTTTTCATGTACACCATAGGAATGATGTATTGCTCAAAACCCATCGTTAATATCCGTCGTCTCTTAGCTCACATTGACAACATGAGCAAGGAATGCGCGACATTCCTTTCGCAAGTACTTATGGGCTTTAATACTTGAGATGACACGAAGGTTCGTGTCGGGTTTGTCGCCATAGACTACTAGAGTTTCGCTAGATGGCAGATTAAGGCGAACAGAATTTTCATGACACATGATGTCGGCACGATGTAGACTCAACCAATTCGTACCAATAATGATGTAGAAACATTTAATTGAGACTGGCATCAGGTTGATTGAAAATGAATAGCTATCTAGAGTTAGAGTACATCCTATGTAGATACTGCTAGTGCTCTCAGTCTTTCCATTAGCCATTTCTACAGTGAAAGGTTCTTTAAGTGTTCGTGATTTTTGCTTAAGTAAGTGAGAAAATTATTGGTTCACGAAACTCCTCTCCGCTCCACTATCAAACACAATGCACGCATAAGAGTTATCAAGTAGAAACGTACTAGTGACCACTGTGGGGTCGGCAACTACTTCCTCGTAGCCTATAACCAAAACTCTTCCCACTCCACCGGCATTCCCTGCCTTCGGGCAGTTCCTTTTGTAGTGGCCCACCTCGCCATAATCGTAGCAAGCCTGGCCCGCACCAGTGTCGGGGGCTTGGTTGATTGGCCTTGTTGGAGCTTTGTAGAAACGGGCAGTGTGCCCCTTCCTATTGCAGTTAGAACACTGCATTTCCCGGCAGGTTCTAGTGTGGTGGAAGTTGCATTTGTTGCGCTTGAGAAAACTCCCCGCGTACTGCTTCACCGGTGCAGCAGCGGCAGGTGCTATCGCAGCATGAATCGCTAAGACCTGCTGCTTTTTGGTAGCTTTCTGCGTGGCGTTCTTCTTCTTGACATCCCAAAATTTCTGCTAGTTATCAACAGCATTGGAGGGTTCTGAGATGGCTAGGGTTGTTGTTGTTGACGGGGTATGGACCCCATGGTCAATGAGCCATTGTGCCAATCGCTTGGCACTATCGAAGGTAGCGGGGTTTGAAGCTAGTACATTCCCTTAGAATAGAGGCACCAGCCCCCAGATATACCTCTCCACCTTCTTTTCTTCAGAAGGGACCTTTCCCGGACATAGCGCTACCAAATCGCTGAATCTGACAGTGTAGGAGACTATGTCGGAGCCCTTCATGGTTAGGCTCCAAAGCTCCTGCTCCAGCTTTTGAACTTCGCCCCTCGGGCAGTACTATTCGATCATGAGCTCTTTAAGAGGATCCCAACCGATAGCATTTGCCACTATAGGAGATAGTGACTTGACATGGCTATTTCACCATGTCAGAGCTCGGTCCGTGAAGGTGCACGCGACAATTTTTACCTTGCTCCCTTCAGGACAGGAGCTTATCTCAAAGATCGACTTTGACTTTTTGAACCATTGCGAGAGGGCAATGATTCCGCCAGTTCTATTGAAGGCCCTAGGTTTGCAGCTGGTGAAGTCCTTGTACGAGCACTCCCTAGAGCGCACTGGAGATTCAAAAATAGTGGGAGGTACATTAGTTCCACTCCTACTAGTACCGGTTAAGGTAAATTGTGCTAGACCTGCCGTAACAGCCGCATTCACAGCAACTTGGATAGTTGCTAGGTTATATTGAGGAAGAGGGGTTAGAGTTTGATTAAGAGTTATTGGAGTAGTGCGTCTCGCTGATCGACGTGGAGGCATCTTGTAGATATAATATCACAAAGATAAAGAAATTGATTAGAATTTAATAGAGAGAATGACGAGAGCGACTCATGGAATAACTCTCCATAGTCCAACAACATAAATAAGAGTGTGATTGAATATAGAGATCTAGTAGTAGAATCTAGAAAGCATTCGGTTATTAATTTCCATGAGATTAGATATCTGTCAATAATATTGGTATTATAGATGTAGCAAGTTTGGGAAAAATGTCTTAGATGTAGGTCTTACAACAAACCAAGATAGGAAAATTTTGACAGAACTAAGACCTAGCAAGACTTAACAAGTTCAAAGTCTTATCACAGTCAGGAACCTAAAACTAGAGATTTTACATAGACCTGAGTTATATCCAAAAGAAAAAGTTGAGTAGGCTCTATCTACGATGAGAATCACTAGAATGAGTCCTTGATTCTACCAGACGACGCTCCATATCCCTCATGCGCCTTTCAGACATTGCCTACCGAGCTCGAAGCTCCCTAACTTCAACTTCGGTTGCAATAAGATCTCTCTGTAGGGACGCATTCTGGTTTTGAGTCCTTTCATGAGCAGACTCTAGATGGTGAATGCGTACGGTATTGACTCCCACATCGGCATCAACTTCCATGATTTGGTTGATAGCCGCTCTACCCTGCTCATCATTACGAGCAATGCTGTAGACCAGAATAGGCAGGACTCTGTCCACTGAGCCTCCCTCGCTTAAGTTATAGAAGCTTCGATATACGTTGTAAGGTAAGGTTTGAGCCTATTCGTGGCTCCATCTGTTCAAGTTTGTTGCCCATATGGGTGTGGGACCTTGAAATGCTGGACGAGGTTTAGGGTTTGGGATTTGAGCCACTGGGGGTAGGTTATTAACTTCGGGTTTGGAGTCAAAATCCTCCGAGAAGTTCTCTGTGAAGTCGTCATCCAGAGGGATTGGATGATTTTCTTCTGGCTCTACATCGAGCCATCCTCCGATACCTTGGTTGGGGAAGTACGGTTCACCGTGGGGATGGAATCCAACCATGTTATCTACGCGAGAATAGGGATAAAAGAAATAATTAATAGACATACTAATTAAGATAATTATAGGATGATCTTAATCAGTTACTTCAAACTTGCCTAGTACATACCAGTTACATGTAATCAAAATAGGATAGACCTTCGAATAAGTGACCCTAACTCCAAATCCACAACCAAACAAGGAACAAAAAATAAAGCGAAGATCACAGATTCTAAGTCTATCACACCTTAGTCACATATAACCTTAGTGTATCCACCAAGAAGCTATTGATCTACTAATAAAGACCTTTAGTTCTCAATTAAGAATTATAGTAACACAAAATACTCCTATAGTATTTTAAACATATGTTCTGTTCTAATGTTTTCATTGTAGTAGTGTTGGTAAGTTTTTAGACTTGCTGCAACACCACCACCATTCCTAGGCACATGTTAATCACTTCTCGGAAAGATATAGTTGATCATGCTCTATCACTCCCTGATCTGATCATATGTTCCCAAGCCTGATTGTGTTGTTCAACAATCGTAATACTTTTTTTTCTGTCCTAGTGACACTGGTTTTAGTTTGAATGCAGGTATGTGTAAACTTTTGGTCAGAGTATTTTAATCTCGTTGTGTTTATCGTTTGTATATCTTTTATGGGTTGATATACTCGATTCACTATAAACAATGTTCTGATACCAATCTGTCACACCCTAAAACCTGAACGGCGGAAACGTTCGGGGGCGGAGGACGTCATGTATAGTATCACAACAATGCATAATAGTAAACAAGCAACAACATCGTCAATTGCATTAATAATATAATTTAAATACAAGCGTGTTGTGTATAGTTTATAAGACACCAAAAACATGAATCAAAATAAGAGATGAGTCTTGAACGTGCTCCATCTTCTCAAAACCTGGCATCGATACCTGTCTACTAATGACCTGAGAATACAAGTTATTTTGAAAGCATAGATTAGCATTAAAGCTGGTGAGTTCATAAGTATTTTAGTGTCGTTGCTTGTATGAAAGTGTTTGTAACTGTTTGATGTAAATGTTTGTATGTGTTTCTAGTTAATGTTTGTATCTCCTAGAAAATCCTATATTTTCTACTAAATAGTAGCCTTCTACCAAGGCCCAAATGTTTTGTGTGTTGTGTTGTTTGTAAAAGTTTGTATCTTTCCCAAGTATGACTATCATTACCAAAACATAGTTTACATTACCGTTTATGTGAGAAGATCACAATGTGAATGCAATGAGAAAATGAAAGTGTACAGTAGTATTGTATGTAAGTAACTACCAATGTACTAACTACCTTAAACTAGTTTGTTAATTAAGGTAAAATGTGATATGATTGTAACCATACTTGATCGAATAGTATAACACGATGCTCTAAGGAATCGAAATGGTATGACATTAGTCACCCGTAGACCTGCAAGTCCCACTGTATTAGCAACAAGGTGTAGGATAGTCAATCCCGTATAGACCTATACATCAACTCACGCTCTCCCTCCAGGAGACTCTGGTTGCAAAACGTGACACAACAGTTGCTTGCCATGCCATGAAGTAGTGGGTCACATTAATGTTATAGTATTCTAGTGTTTGTATAGTATGTTACAGTATATGGCATGTTCTCTCTGTACTAGTGTAGTGTATGTTCTCTTTGTTTCTCATCATAGTATGTTCTCTTGTATAATGTAGTCTATTGTATTTTCTCTTAGTTTCTCATCATAGTAAGTTTGTATTGACTCATGAATGAACTGACTCTTGTATGTTTCATTGTACTAGAAATAGTTATTAGTGACTTCCTAAATTATAACTATTATAGTTCTCCAGCATTGCAAAACCTCTTACATCCCTGACTCAGAAGGGTTAGCCTACAAATGGAGAGAAAAACAAGATACCTCATTTCAGACCTTGAAGCAAGCCCTGTGCAGTACACCCATCTTGTCCCTTCCAGAGGGGACAGAAGACTTCGTAGTATATTGCGATGCTTCCAATCAAGGGTTGGGTTCTGTGCTAATGCAGCAAGGAAAGGTTAATTTGTACGCCTCACGACAACTGAAAACACATGAGGTCAACTACACCACTCACGACTTAGAACTTGGAGCAGTGGTATTCACTCTGAAGATATGGAGGCACAACCTATATGGTACGAAGTGCACCATCTTCACATACCACAAGAGCCTTCAACACATATTCAATCAGAAGGAGCTCAACATGAGGCAAACACGTTGGGTTGGCTACTCAACGACTACGAATGCGAGATTCGTTATCATCCGAGAAAAGCCAATGTGGTGGCAGATGCCCTTAGTCGTAAAGAGTACTCTGGTCGAAGAGTGAAGTCATTAACCATGACGATCAATTAACAACTTTCAACACAAATCAAGGAAGCTCAATTGGAAGCATTGAAACGCAAAAACATGGTAGGTGAAGAACTTAGAGGGATGGACAAGATTTTTGAGATCAAGAGTGACGGAGTTTGTTACCTCATGAACCGAATCTGGACACTGAAGTTCGGTGGGTTCAGAGAAATGGTTATGGCCGAAGCACACAACACCCCATACTCCGTGCACCCTGGTTCAGATAAGATGTGTCTGATCTTAAGCAACTCTACTCGTGGCTAAACATGATAGCAGAAATTGCTACCTATGTGGGAAAGTGCTTGACTTGTGCCAAAATCAAGGCAGAACATCAGAATCCCTCAGGATTACTCCATCAGCCTGAAATACCTGAGTGGAAGTGGAAGCAGATTTCCATGGATTTCATAATCAAACTACACAAGACACCAGGTGGTCACGATACCATTTGGGTGATCGTCGATAGGTTAACCAAATCTTCCCACTTCTTATCAATCAAAGATATCCATCATGTCGGATAGAGACAATATACTCACCTCAAGGTTCTGGCAAACACTACAGAAAGCCTTAGGTACTAAGCTAGATATGAGTATAGCCTATCACCCA
The DNA here is from genome assembly GCF_051521515.1 of Lactuca serriola. NCBI lineage: Eukaryota > Viridiplantae > Streptophyta > Magnoliopsida > Asterales > Asteraceae > Lactuca > Lactuca serriola. The sequence continues at coordinate 83,296,404 of NC_136416.1, read as the reverse complement.
CAAACTGACGGACGATCCAAACCCTTGAAGACATGTTGCGAGCATGTGTAATCGACTTCGGTAAAGCATGGGACATCCACTTGCCATTGGTTTAGTTCTCTTATAACAACAGTTATCACACTAGCATCAAGATTGCTCCATTCGATGCCCTTTACGGCCGCAAGTGTAGATCACCTCTGTGCTGGGCGGAAGTGGGTTACACACAGTTGGCGAAATGTCTAGTCCCTAATAGCATTCTTACTGGTTAGGAAATCATAAGGAAAACGACTGAAAAATCATTCAAATTCAAGAACGACTGAAAGCCTCACGAGATAGACAAAAGAGCTATGCCGACAAAAGACGAAAACCCTTGTAATTTCAGGTTGGTGACCGCGTTCTACTGAAGGTCTCACCCTGGAAGGGCATGATACACTTTGGGAAACGTGGAAAACTAAACCCAAGGTACATTGGACCCTTCAAAATTACTGCAAGTATTGGTCCAGTAGCTTATAGACTTCAACTTCCAATCGAATTTAACAAAGTACATCCGGTGTTTCACGTGTCTAACTTGAAGAGGTGTCTGTCCGACGAAACTCTTGTAATTCCACTCGAGGAAATCGAGCTGAATGAAAATCTTAACTTTGTATAGGAACCCGTCGAGATCATGAATAGGGAAATCCAACGGACTATTCGCATACCAATAGTGAAGGTTCGCTGGAAAGCTAAGCGATGACTTGAATTCACTAGGGAGGGAGAAGATTAGATGCAACAAAAGTACCCGCATCTTTTCCCTAGTTCATAAACTTTTTCTTTGTAATAAATTTCGGGACGAAATTCCCTCTAATGGGGGGATGATGTTACAACCTGATATTTCAGGTTAATGTAATGAGTAAAAGTCAAATATGGTAATCCCTTTGTGAATTAATAAAAATAACATAAAAAATGGAGTGTTCAAAAATCTTAGTTGAGTATACTAAGTGGTAGATGTCGTAATAAGGTTTCAAAAGTATAAAGAACGCTAAAATCCGAGTTATAACGAAGAAGTTATAACCAATTTAAGATCCGTAGCTAATCCATTAAAACACTTTTAAGCAGAAAACGAGAAATTACAACAAAATACTTTTCAACCTTAGGTGTCTAAATTAAAGTTGTCGATGTCATTAAACCGTAAGCTTACACAAAAAGAATTCCCAAATTCGACTTCGTATGAGGAAGTTATGATTTTTCAAAGTTTCAATCATAGCAGTAGATAGCTAAAAACTCGAAATAGAGATCGAGCGATTTTAGCCAACGCAACCTAAACGAGAATCGAAGATCTCAACAATAGTAGTACAACGATAAAAAGACTGAAAAAAACGGACATCAGATGAAGAAATTATGAATTTTTAACAAACTTTTCCTGTCCTAGCCTGTTAAAAATGTAATATTAAAAATAAAGTCAAAACTAGCCAACAAAGTCTAAACGAGAGTTGTAGAGCATAATCTCACCTACGCGTGCATATAAAGAAAGTAAAAATCGGAGCTCGTATGCAAGAGATAAGATTTTCTGAAGTTCGAGACACGAAAAATGAAGTTGTCACACAGCTCACGACGTGAGCCTATGACTGATGGGTTCCGGAGCCGGAAGCAGACGTCTCGTCCATGGAAGAGGAAAAGGATCGACCTCACGACGTGAGCAACTCAATTCTCACGTCGTGAGACCCTAAAAGTTGGCCTATAAATAGAACTCAAGGGTGTTCCGAGTTTAGTTGCTCACAACCTCTCTTTCTCGTGCTTATGCTATGTGTTTAAATCCTTGAAGTCATCCCGAAGCCCCAGTTTTCATATCCAAGTTCTGAAGGAAGTTTTGCGCTCCCGAGATTCCCGAGAATCCCGAGAAATCAGCTTTCTCCAGTCTAGGTTCGGCTCGACTTTTGTCTCACGTTCTTCAAACTACCAAGTGAGTTCATACCCCCATTTCTATGCTTTTAATTTATTTTAAATGCTTTTGAACACTTTACGGGGGTGGGGGGGAATACAAGTAAACACACGGTCAATTATGTGTGAAAACATCAATCTTTTGTTATACATTTCATGTCGTTTTTATAACTATCACATGGATTTTGTTAACATGCAAACATCTTACACCACTTTACCCTCTCGGGATGACACATAATTTTAAATATTATATGTTTTATTTATATGTTTACATCGTATCAAGGGTAACCATTTTTACTATAACATTCGTAAACATGCAAGAACATACAAATCATTATCATGCATTTGTTAATATTGTTTAAAAGGATAATCATTTCTGAAATAAGTGCATTCATTTTAATACGGGACTTAATTGAGAATTCGTGAGTCATTCATCTTCAATATACATTTTAAGGTACCGCTAGAAGTCCTGTTTATAACCAGAATCTCCCGTCTAGAGAACGTGACAAGTGTGTATGGATCTATACGGGACTAATGATCTCGCACCCTGACTGTTAGCTACAGTCCCCGGGGTGACAAGTGTCATCTCATTTCGACGCCTGAAGAACGTCGCTACATGGAAATTATGATAGTACGGTTATAAAAACTCACTGGATAAACAATTATTATGGTATTACGCTTTCATGGGAAAAGTAACAGATACAGTTCTTTTCACAATCAAATACAAATCTTCTTATAGTTTTGCTTTTTAATAAGACTATACATCATTCTTTTGAGCATGTCATAGTTGCTTACAGGTTACGGTCTTGGTCATTTGAGACTGCATTTCACTTATAGGAAAATATAGTATTTTCCTGGTTCAAATACATACAATTTATACAACAATCATTCATACTCATTTCATATACTCATAAGAAAATATCAGATTTTCCAGAAAATATACACGAACTTTCGAATGGCATACATTTTTTTCAAAACACTATTTATGAACTCACCAACTTAATTGTTGATACCTTTTCTTTGAAATAACTTGTATTCTCAGGGAACCACTAATCATGTAAACATGTAACACATACAATCATGTAAACTTTTCAAATATATTTATATTATGGTGGTGTGTACTTTCTTTACTATTCAATTGTTATGATATTGAATATGACTTCCTCCGCCCCCGAACGTTTCCATCGTTCAGGTTTGGGGGTGTGACAGATTGGTATCAGAGCATTGTTTATAGTGAACTAAGTATATCAAAACCATTTTTGATATACAACTATAAAAACAACTGGGCAAAAACACATTGAGTGAGATTTATACTTTTAAAATGAAACTTTTATAAAGTATACATGTATACATTATATAACAGGGTTAGTATCATAATGAAAACAAAATAGAAGTTTTATAGATGAGTTGTGGACTACAGGTATGCCTTTGGACATGTAATCGGGACTGGGATGAATATACCCTGATCAACTATATTTATCATAGAGCTTACCAGCATATGACAGGGAATAGCTACATTGGACAACGAGTCTAAAACTTACCAAATCTATAAACTTTAGAATCAAACATAACATCTAAAATACTATAGGAGTATTTTGTAAATACAATAGTTTAACTTACATGTTTAGATTTACATGTTTTAATTTCTATACAATTCTCATATCTCTATTCTCGCACAGACACAATGATGACGTCCGAACACGAAATGGGTTGCATTGAAGGCATTTTCCAAAAATGGCATTCCTATCAATTGTTTTACACAAAACATGGGGCGTCTGTTTGTTCCAAAGAAGAAAACCAATGTTTCAGTTTTGATTAACATGATTTTTATAGGAACGTGTGCCAAAGCCGATTTATTGAGAATTAAAGGATAATCATCAAGAAAATTTACCTTTAATGTATAAATGAGAAAACATTTTGGATTAAAAATAACTTTAATAACCTTTGAAATTCTTTTACAATTGAGAAATATCGGAACAATTGGATTCTGATATGAGACGTCATAAGATACTTTAGAAATAATATGCACACATCATTAATACATGGTATAGAGTTGAAGATGGCTCAATATCAAATTAAATATCAAAGGTAAAAATGCATTAAGATCTTAGAGGACTAGTTTCAAAAGATTTAGATTTCGAGAATTGAAGGATCAGAGCTCAGACAAGGATAAGAGATGAACGCACATTAAAGTTTTGGATTTGAATTCCGAGATAAACTTCGTAACACTTGATATTGAAATAAACTCCGAGATGAGATTAATGCAAAAACACAAATGTAACTATAGTGGTCAACAACTTCAAGAAACGAGGAAAGTTGTACAACTTACAAACTAGAAAAAAAGGTTAGACCAAAACACACGTAAAATGATCCTATATTTTCTGTGAGGAAACGATTCTAAGGATAAATGAGTTTGATTTCAGAATTATTTTACTTTCTAATGTTCCCATCTATCAGTACAATCCTCCTGGAAGAATTATGGATCAGGCATCATCATACACGTTTTGTTTAGAAACCCATTAAATTTTGTTTGGTATAATGACTTAGTAAAGACCTCAGCAATTTCATCGTCAAAAAGAACAAAACTAACTTTTATGTTTCCTTTTAAAACATGATCTTTAATGAAATGGTACCGCATATCGACGTGCTTGGTTGTGGAGTGCTGAATTGGATTGTGAGAAATCACAATTGCACTTTGGAGGTCACAATATATTGGGGTTTCTTGAAATTGATAACCATAGTCCAGAAGCTGAGATTTCATCCAATGAACTTGCGAAGTGCAGCTTGCAGCAGCGATGTATTCCGCTTTGGTTGTTGTGAGATAAATATTGTTCTATTTCTTAAATGACAAGCTATCAAATCTTCCACCGAAAAATTCACAACCTCCTGATGTGATTTGTCTATCCAGTTGAAGACCTCCATAGTTTGAATCGTTGTATGCTTGAAGTAGGAAACTTACATTGGTCGGATACCAAATCCTGAGGTTCTTTATTGCTTTGAGATATCGAAATATTTGCTTGACAGGCAGAAGATGAGACATCTTCGGATTAACCTAAAATCGGGAAAACAGGATGTAGAGAACATTATGTCTGGAAGACTTGTAGTAAGGTGGAGTAGCGATCCAATAATTCCCCTATACTTGTTTTGGCCAACAGCAACACTTGATGGGCCTGAGAATGTCTTTTGTCTGAAACCTATTAGAACCTTTGTAGAGGTACAAGTGTCCATTCAATACTTTTTTAGAAGTTCGGAAATGTATTTATCCTGGTGGGTAAAGATTCCTCTATTGGTTTGCCTGAGTTGGAGTCTAAGGAAGAAACTTAATTCATGATTCATGCTCATATGGAATCGACTAACCATTAACATTGCAAAATCAGCAACCATTTCTGCATACGTGGATCCAAAGATGATGTCGTCAACATAAATTTCGACTAACATGAGATGGTCTCCATTCGATCTTCAAAACAGAGTAAGGGCAAGAAGTTCTCTTTAAAAACCATAACATTTTAAAAATCAGTGAGAGTCTCATACCAGTCGCATGGAGCTTGCTTTACTCCATAAACGACTTTTTGAAGTTTTTAACAATAGTTCAGATATGAAAGATTAAAAAAAATAGGGGGTTGTTGAAGATACACTTTGTTATCCAGTTCGCCGTTGAGAAAGGCAGTTTTAATGTCCATTTGAGTTGTCACATGAATTGGACCAGAATTTTGAACAAAGTGGTCATCAGAAGTGACATCTAGTCTTTCTTCAAATACATGAGTTTGAGGATTCAGAACACTGTAGGCTTTGGATTTGGCCGAGTCTCCAGAAAAAGTTTGCTTCATCAGCTTAAGCTTGAAACTTGGTGAGTTGATCACAGTTGTTTTTGACAAAGCATCTGCAGCCGAAAACATGTAAGAATGAGATACTCGGCTTGAGACCATTCATGGCTTCATATGGTGCCATGTTGAGACGAGGATTAATGATGCTTCGAGTTTGGGTGCAGCTGGCGATGGACATTGCTTCAGCCCAAAGACAGAGAGGAAGGTCTGCAAAATTCAGCATTGATCAAGTGGCTTCAATGAGAGTTCAGTTTATTCTTTCAACCACAACATTTTATTAAGGAGTGTAGGGAGCATAGAAATTATGGTCGATGCCTTTATCATATAGGAATTTCTTAATGGTGACATTGGTGAATTCCGAGCCATTGTCACTTCAGATTCTTCTAACAGGAAGTTTGACAAGAGCTTCAATTCCTTTGATAAAGTTACTAAGTTCAGAGGCTATTTTGGATTTTAGCCTAAGGGAGAACACCCAAGTGAAGCTTGTGTACTCATCAACAATCACAAAAATGTACTTCTTGTGATGCAGACTTTCTACGCTGAAGGGTCCATAAAGATTAATATAAAGAAGTTCTAATGGTTCAGAAATTGACTTTTCAATGATTACATGATGAACTTTCATGGATTGCTTCCTATATTCACATGCAGCACATAGATGATCATTTTCGAATTTGAGGAGTGGCAGACCTTGGACCATTTTACCATAAACAAGATCATTAATGTATTGGAAGTTGAGATGAGTGGGCCTCCGATTACATAACCAACTAACCTCAAGAATGGCCTTTGAGAGAAAAAAAAGTTGATCCTTTCTGATGATCATGTTGATGTCTAATGGATACATGTTTTTGTTGCGATCTGATTTGATTAGATATTCTTTCTGGTCTTCAGTCATGACATAGCTATGCTTTTTTAGAATTCAACTCTTCGATTTGCATCAGTGAGTTGAGCTAAACTAGTAAGGTTATATTTGAGATCAGCTACATATGCCACATTGGAGACAGAGAAATTATCGTTGGTTAGGATACCATAACCTAAGATTTATGAATTCGAGTTGTTGCCATATGTCACGTAACCAGCGTTAGGAGTGAGCTTAAGATCATGCATAAAGTCTTTCTACCCAGTCATGTGCGTGGAACAAGCACTGTCAATATACCATATTGCATCTTGTTCCGAAGAATAGAGTGCCTGCAAAATCAGTAAGTTTTGGAGTTTTTAGGCTCCAAGTTAGGTTTAGGGACTTTGGCAAGGGGTTTGGACTTGGATTGTGACTTTTCATTTATCTGAAAATCGTATTCAACCAAAGGTTGTTTGCATGTTGCCTTTCTCGGACCAATAGTATTTTGAGATGTTGTTGGAATCAATGTGTTGATAGAAGTTATAGATGCATTTTCAACCTTTTTTACTTTCCACTCAAGCTTTTGTTTTGAATCATTTGAGGAGTTTTGAACGATAGTGTTTTTACCAACCCGTTCTTTGTTTTTTGCTTTTTAAGGCACATTTGGTTTTGGAAATTGCTTTGGTTTGAAAATCATGCCATCATATTTAGCAATAAACACAGGAAACTGTCCGAGGAGAGTCAGTTTTCATAGAAGGAGTCTCAATAGTAACCTCTTTCAGATTAGGAATGACAGATAAGTTTTCAATAACCGAGCTAGGAGATTGGATTACCTCTTAATATTTTTAACACACATAAAGGTATTATGGTTCATAGTAACTAGTCTAACTGTTCGAGACACTTTCTTTTCGGATCTCTTAGTGAATCTAGAATCTTGCCTTGACCTAATTTTCTTCTTAAGGACATCTTTGGCTTCGATCTTAGGGTGAACAACATCTTTCTTACTTAACGAAGGTTTCTTTCGAGATTCAAATGATGACTTGGAAGTTTGTCGAGATGATGGATTGTCGAACTTAGGCTTAATTGGCACAAGACTTGTTTTCAAAATCACTTTAGAGTTAGAGATATTAGATTCAGATGAATCATCACATAAAATTTTTCATCTACGTCACTATCAAATGACACCCAAAGTAAGTCGGATTTGTCATAGTCATATCCAGTTGTCTCGGGAATTATTTCCTCAACAACATAAATGTTCGATGGACCGGAGTTTGGAATTCAAACTCTAGTATAGTTGATGTCTGGAACGAATCCGAATACTATTTCAAATACAGGGGTATTAGAGGTGGAAGAGGCATGTAATCAGGAAATTTGACAATGATAGGTTGGATCTTAGGAATCTGAGATTGGAACTGGTCTAAAGTATCAGGAAGGGTTGACAATGGTGAGACAGGGTATCTGAATTAGGGCGGTTTGGAAAATCTCCCATAAACGTTAGATTTTGCAACTCTTTCAAGGGATGAGCAACAGGTTTCGGAAACCTACTTCCAAGACCTGGTGCTTTGGACCATGGTTGACAAAAATTATGTGTCATTCGTTCATTTGCTACAAGAATATCAATTGAGTGATGCAAAGCATGAATTTTGGCATTAACACGTTTATTATCAGAAATTAAGATATTCCTTTCACTAAAAGTGATTTCACATTTGTCTTTTAAAATGATACATTCATCGTCAGACATTACAAGCTCTTTTTCTAGTGAACCTATCTTAATCTTGTAGTGTTCAAAGCATAATCTAAGACGAGTCAGTTCACTCTCCAGTTTCTCACTTACTTTTATGGCAGACTCATAGGCTTTATGAATGATAGTCAATTCTTATTGGATCTGGGTTAGATATGGTTCACAAATAGACAAATTAAAATTGTTTTTAGTTATCATAGATCTTGCGTGCAGGACGATGCTTCTGCCTATTGGATCATTTGTTTCCATATAGCAAAAGTTTGGCTCATCATCTTCCTCGTCTTCTTCTGATCTTGAAGACCAGCATCCTTCATCACATTTGATCGACTATCTTGCCATAAGACTTATATTCCTTCTAGTTCTCACTTTATCCTTATCTGCAGAAGACCAGTACCCTTCAAGATTTCTTGACATAGTGGTATCAAAAGCTTTCTCACTTGCCGCCAGCTCTTGGGCTCTGCGACCATAGTATGCAGAATCTTTTACCTTTGCATTCTGAGAGGTTTCAGCCAAACAGTATTTTGTAAAATGGTTACCAATACCACATTTATGACATACTATCTTGGGTTTGTCTGATTTCAAAATTTATTGGGATTACAAGCAGTGACTTGATGAGGGGATGTTGGGTCGGTAAGAGGTGGGTTTTCTACAGGTTTTAGAAATGATTGAGGGTTGCTTTGATGAGGGGCTTGAAATTGGGTTTGATAAGGTTTATGACTAGGATTCCAGGTACGTTTATATTTCATGGACAAGAGTGCGAATTCTTGTTGAAAACGAAGTTCGGATTCGACTGGATCGAGATCATGATTTTCATTAAATGAATGATTTGGAACAGCTGGAGTGAGTGGAGTAGGAAACTTTGGTTGAACAAGCAAAATAGGTGGAATAGTTTTGAAAGGATTTGACACGGATGAGTTCAGAATTAGTTAGGTAACATAGCTAACCAAGGCAAAAGGACCTCCTCACAGTTCTCTTAAAATTTGAGCAACAATAGATTCGTGGCCTTGTAGTTCATCAAAAAGTTGATAAAGCTTTAGTTTCTTTAGAGATCCGTTACTTTGAGGACATGACTTGATGTTCCCCCAACCTTTTCCGAGGCTATTAATAAACTTCAGATTATACTTAAGAGGAGTTTTGACTATACCGTGTGCAATCATATTGTTGATAACAATTTTGTACCTATTTGAAGTTGAGGCTATAGATTCACATGGAGTGGTGGTGAAAGTATTAAAATGGTTGACAACCAAAGTCAGACGTTTGTCATTCATCTTCTTAGACCCTTTGAACAAATCCTGAAGAGTTTCCTAAATATCTTTTGCAGGTTGACACATGTTAATGTGCTCAAAGAGAGACGAAGGAACACCAAACACCATCTCGGAAACTTCAATTTGGTTTGCATGAAGCTTTTCGATGTTTGAAGCAGTAATACGTGTTAGTTGTTGATCTTCTTAGCCCATGAGAGTAGTAGCCACATCTCTCACCATTTGTCTTACTGGAACATGAGGACCTTCTTTCACATACCTCCATATTTCTTCACCTTTTTCCTTACCAAGTAAAAATCTTTCCTTCCTAACTTTCCAGTGATCATACTCTTCAACAACTAGCAATGGGGCACGAGAAGGGAAAACCAAGCTATTTACTATTTGCATTGAATACATTTGCTGAGTTTGATTAGGAGCAGCAATTGAAGTTAAAGTATTGGAGAAAAAGCGGTATATAGAAGAAATTTTATCCTGAACATATAAATGATAGAGATACCAAGGTAATCCCAGATCAACTGTAATATGTTCTTATCAAATCAACGAACGACCACTCAAGGTCTGATACCAATTATGAGTTCCAGATTCAGTACACGGACAAGGTTTGAAAACTCAAATCTTGAATTAAATTTTAAGATTAATGTTTGTTGATAATATTTTGGTCTAGTCAAGTTTGGTAAACCAGTCAAGACTTGAAGATGATATTCAACAAAGTGTTCAACAAAATATTTGAGAGAGTAAAAGGAGTATGAACAAAGTAAAGAAAATATAAGAACAAGTATAATGATAGTGAAAGAGATTTGACTTGGAAGAGAATTTGTAATTGATGTGAAAAGAATAATTCTATTTCTTACTTACAATCCATGAAATGTCATCTCCTTAATTAGTAAAGGAGAGAGACAGTGCAAACCGAGAACATTATGTGGACTAGGTAAAACTAAGTGTTTGACAAATCTAACACGTAATAGATTTACTTCATTTGGTCCTAAGATATGTTCAATCAACAAAAAGACAAAAAGCATTTAATTCTTGTACAAACTCTATCACATGAAAAGATTAACTCATAAATATCTTCATCTCGAAGATAGATTTCTAAGCTCTTTAGATCTCGGATTGAGGTTGACTTCAGATCTGGTTTGGCTCGGATTGCTATAGGTTCACTTGTTATACATTAACACATGTACTTTCCTAATATGTTAATCGTTGTAGGTGACAATATGACTTTTTATGCTCTTAATTTCAACGCTTTTTCCAAGGTAGTTGTGCTCTTACGATTATGTAAGATCGTAATTGCATACATTTATTAATATATTATTGTATTATAATTTAATTCTTTTTCATACGTTTGTTTGTACTATTTCATAATAGTGGTTGGTGAAATATTTTTCTTTAGTTGTCTTATGCATACCACCGATCCGTCACCCACTGACAACCACTTAGTCAAACATAGGCACACGTCGAACCTATGATATGTAACCATCACTAATAGGCGTTTGGATCATGACTTAGATCCCTAAGTCCCAATAAAAATGGAACAGACACAAAGATCCTTATCGTAACCCTCCATTTGAACTCTTAACACCCTAGGACACTTAAGCATGAAGACACCCTACAAAATACTAACACAAACTGGATTTAAGACAAAGCGATAACAACTTCGTTAAGTGGTAATGATCCCAATGTATAACTATGAAGATTAAGCAATTGCATTAAAGTCTTGAGCTTGATCAATCTAGATGAAGACTGCACCTTGGTATGGAATTCTCCCACTACGAAATCTCCACTCTCCCCCACTTGGAAAATAAAAATTATTTGAATTCACCCAGTATGAAACTAAAGCTCCAAATCCAACTAACTGGAGTACTAACTTTTTATACCGCTAAGAAATAATATGACGTGGTGTAAGATAGCCTTTGAACCATTCAAGTCAATCCCAATACCTTCATGAAACAAGAATAGGTAGAGAGGTCAATTTAAAAGTTCAGAGTCTATGTCACACTAACACTACAATCTACCAAGCACCTAACATTGACCCAAATGAAAACACTTACGCAATAAAATATTCAACCCAAACGAGATCTTTCAAAATTAAAATTTAACACATAAACTGAAAACACGATAATTGGAAACATAATCATTTTATACTTTGTCGCCACACTTGGATTCTCTGCAACATGCTGGCATGCTCTTTCTTTGGTTCTAGGTACCTCAGCCTCCCTTGACATCCATATGGAATATAACAAACTAATGGTGTAGGGTTCTACACTTCCCCAGATCAAGAAAGGGACAATAGGCTCTGATGTGTCCGTCCAAGTCTCATTGAAACCAAGCGTGCACAGTCTGCCTACAATCCCTGGTGAAATTCCCTTCCTTGGCACATTTGCCACATGAAAAAGATCAAAACACTTTATCGTGAACATTACTAAACTTACCACACTTGTAACTCCTTTTCAATACTTCTCCCGATCTCGATTCGATAGATTTGAACCACATGGCGGCAAGCTACAATTGCATTGGAACTGGCATTTCCTCCTTCCTTTGGGTCTCTATCTTAATATCTATCCTCCTGGAATTCGACTGTAGCTAAGCTAAATTCTAGTACAGATGAGTGGACGTGAACTCTCGAATCTCATCCTTGTGGATGCTCAAGTATCACTAGATCTACACCTACTCTGATGCAACATACTATGGGTAGAATATCGATTTCTATATAAACATCTTGCTGATCTTCATCACCGATTTCGTCGTCTTCTTGAGTGACATATATATTCATGTCACAGTAGCTCTTTCCCCATAAGTGGAGCATACTCCTCCCGGAACATCTACAAAAACCACTCCTGAGTCATTGTGGCTAGATCTACATGCATGAAGGTCTGGGTCACAAACTCCCACTAACCATTCGTTCCCTAACGAAGAAGGTGCAATGCAAACTTTACTTTCTGGTCCACAAGACACGAACATGTGTAGACGTATCCCACCACTTTAAATATCCATCTCAATTCAGTAATTTGTCCTTTATCCCCTCTAAACTTTAAAGGCTTTGTACTAATACTAAGCTCTTGGTACTACATCATCCCATCTCTCTGAAGTCCTATAATGATGATGGTCGCAGTGGTTGTGGCATCAGTGGTTTCCGTGAAGGAGTCATAGCGGATGTCAAACTCCTCAATCATCACAGTATTGAAAGACCCAAACATCTTCAAAATTCCCTCCCTGGTTTCCATGACCACCGGCAGTAGTGATCCCGTGAATCTCCTCATCAATCGGACCTATCCATTCATGGTTGCCAACACCTGATCCTAAATCTTTGATAGCCACCATACTGAAAATGCACACTAAAAAAGGTAAAACATCAATATATAGCTCTCAAACACTATGCTTTCATCTATTAGTTCCTCAATAGCCTCGAGATTCCTTCTGGTTTTCATATAAATATTGTGCTTTCAGTAGTATGGGCACATACTACATTATTCCACACCAATCTATAGCCACCTCATAACTCATTTCATGGTCCTAAGTCACTACACCAGAGCACTCATAGGTGTAATATCACCCAAATGCTCCTAAGAGCCGCAACTAACTTCCTAGACGCTCCTCCTACGATTCTCCAAAATCACATTTCCACAATGCTCAAATCTCTTTCGACAATGATGGTTGCCTTATGCATGCAAGTTGTATATAATACATGATCAAATAGCTTGTCGAATAAATGACTTTACCCTCAGCCCACAACCAAACATGGAACCGGAAATAAGGCTAACTTAATTATTTGAAAGCTATATATTCCTAAACATATACAACTATACAACATATACTTAGCAATTAAGATAATCAATCAGTTCCTAAAGGGATCCTTAGCCTATCCAATAACATGGTATTCTAACAATTCACATATCAGCAACCAGAAATTCAACATATATAGCAAGTATCAATATTTTGGGAATCATTTTCTTGTTTTAGCTCTGGCTGACTGTACACATCACATGTTCTTATAAAATTAAGGTCGTTTCAGAGATCCACGTTCATGATCCAAACCCTATAATCAAACAAGAAGATGAGAAGAGATTGAGCCCATGTCTCCAACTCAACAGTTTTACTAAAACTTCATTCATTGAAATTTTTTTTTGAAAATTCTTGGATCCTAGTTTTATTTTGGATTCAGAAAAGTGTTCCTCTAAATCCCCCAAACGAGGGCTCTGATACCAACTTGTAACGTCCCATTTTTACACAAAAAAATCATTTCTAATTAAGGTAAAACACCAGTTTCATAGAAACCCAAGTTAAGAAAACTCATTTCCTCTAAATTACAATTATTGAAAATTAGAGTAATATAATAAAAGTGAAATCTTCAATGTTGTTGATGAGTAGTTATGGTCACGCCTTCGCCTTCCCATGACTACCAAAGGTACCTAAAAATCATTTAATCTACAAATGTAAAGTAATACATAGTGAGTTCCCCCAAAATACCACACACCATAATACACATACAATGCACACACACACACACACGAGCCTTTAGTCTGATTGGACCACCTCGCGAGGTCTACAATACACTCAGACCATTTACTTGGGACTCCAATCCAGGAATGGTCCCTCTCCCATTCCTACATATTATAACTGATATACACCTGGCCTATAGCACACTCTTAGCCCGCCTTGGCATCTTCGCCACTCATAGAAAGCAGGACTGCCTCAGCTGTCACAACTAGTAATTTAGGATTAAGATGTGAAGCTTGTTCACAACAAATTCCTCTATGTAACCTTGTTGCATCTTATTAATAAAATTAAAACTACAATGTTATTTGAATTCATACATGCATACATTGTGATTCAAGTCGAAATAACCTCATACAAGCCCAAAAACTAGATCTAATAGCTAAGCCCAATCAATTTTGGGCCTTGGTCCAAGAATACTCGTCCCAACACCCTATTGGGCCGAAAACTCTTTCTTGGACCCTATTGGGTCGAAAACTTCTTTTGGGCCTTCCATTTGGCCGAAAACCCTTCTATTGGATCAAATAAAACCAAAAAGCCCATACACTCGTCAGAACCGCAAACTCCTTATGGAATTAGGGTGTTTTCGGCCACCATAAAAACCAAAAACCCCCCTCAAAAGGTTGAAATCGGTTAAGGCTTGACTAAAACAAAAAAAATGGCAAAAGGGTGTGCCGCCTTACTTTTGTTCAACATGCAACAAGGCTGTTAACTTTCATATTTCCATGAAACTTCACATAAACATCTAATAAGTCAACCCTCTACTCCCCCCTCCTCACTCTTATGTTCGGCCGACCACCCCTCCACGCCGACACAAAAACTTTCACTCACTTCCCTCTCAAGTTTCCTTCATTTTCTCTCAAAAATTCGTGTGTTTTGCCAATTGCAAGGATTCTTCTCCAAAAATTCTTAAACTTGGTAAGAACTTCATGTAACCCTTGTAATTCTAAACATTTTATGAAACCAACTTCTTGTTTACACACTTTTGTTGTGTATTAAGTTCTTAGGAACCCTTGAAATTTTCGAGAATATCTCCAAGTGGTGCAAGGATAGGCTCGAAATATCTTCACAGTCCTCACTTCTACCACTAGAACTCTTCAAGGTGAGCTTCATACCCCACTATTTTCGTGTTTTTCATACTTTTGGGGGGGGGGGGTGGGGTGGGATACAAGTCAAATCTCGTTTAACCGTTGGACATATACATTTTTAAAACTTATACTTACACAAATATTTGCATATAATAAATTTCATGGTCATATGTGTATTTTTTAGAAATCGTGATTTGCTAGAGTCACAACAAATTATAATATTTTGTGTTACAAACTCTCAAACTAATTTTTGGTGCATTAAACAAACTACAAAATTTGATATTTTGCTAACATTAATTTTATTAGTAAAATATTTTTAACTATGTCAACACCATTTTTGGAAGGCTTAGAAACTTGAGAAATTATGCTATATGACATGTTAATTATGGATTGTTTGCAAAAAGTGATATAAATAATCTAACCGAAATGATATACAAAGCAGAAACTATGACAGAAAAATAAGGGTGTCATAAAAGCGTGTCATAAAATAGCTGTCACAAGTTTGCAAATGGAAATGTTATTTTCTTAATCGATAAAGGGACTCAAAATTTGCGTAAATTCGTTAATGCTCTAGTGAGACAACTTCCTTCACCTTACCTACCTAGCATACACCGTATGTCCTATAGTTATAACCAGAGTCTACTGGAGGGACAACGAGGTAATTGTGTATAGATCTAGACCGGGTTGACACCCCCACATCAGAGTTGTTCGCTACAGTTAGATGGGGCAAGTCCAAGGTGACAAATATCTTACCGAAACCGACATCGGAAGAACGTCAGGACACGCATATCATTCACATCAGGCATGGTTGTAACTACTCACATAGGGATTAACAACGTTATTTTGGATTTACAAAAAGTATACACTTCACTGGTTTAATAAAATACAAAACTACGCTACATTTTTCAGTACACTATTACCACCACTCCACTCTTAGGGTTTAAGACTACAATTTTTCATATAACAGAAAATATTGGATTTTCTGGGGACCTACACATTACAACTACAATCAAAAAGAAAACAATGGACATGCATGCAATTATTCACAGTTATAGAGCGAGACTTACAAACTATTTTTTACAGAAAATATCATATTTTCTGGATTCTTACAGTTTATTACAAACGAAGATGTTACAAACCCTTTTT
Organism: Lactuca serriola; assembly: GCF_051521515.1. Taxonomy (NCBI): domain Eukaryota; kingdom Viridiplantae; phylum Streptophyta; class Magnoliopsida; order Asterales; family Asteraceae; genus Lactuca; species Lactuca serriola. The sequence continues at coordinate 83,280,121 of NC_136416.1, read as the reverse complement.
TTACAAAAATGCTTATGAACACACCAACATTCAATGTTAACGATTTTCGGATGACTTGTATTTTCAGGGAATTGGTAAGCAGGTGCTTAGGAACTGGATTCGTGGCTTTTTTAATTCACACAATTTATGTCATTTTGTGTAATTTGTTGGACAAATACAGTTTGTAAAAAATGTGTGTTGGTTTCTTTTAATGTATGTTGTTTGGTTGTTATGCTTCATTCATATTCAATTGTTGTGATACTATACAATGATGTCGTCCGCTGCCGAATGTTTCTGCCGTCCTGGTTTGGGGGTGTGACACCCACCATCCGATAAGTTGACATATAAATTATACAATATATCAAACAAGAACATAAATACATGAAACTATATACACTAGTCTATGTGTGTAACATCTTAGAAGCATACATCAGGCATCATACAGTACTCTACATCACCACTGGCAGATTACTAATGAATCAGTAGCAATATGTAATCAGAGGTGAGATAGACATTCGAATATGTGATCCCCCTCTAGATCCATAATGAGCCACAACCAAACAAGCAACAAGCAAGTAATCCTAGATCAAGATCTCTCATGCTATCTTAAATAACTACATACAACCCCAAAGGCACTCAATTAGACGGTCACCAACCCGTGGTACTCTAACCAGCATACCACTCCTGATATATCCTAACATACAAGAATATATATTATAACACGTAATATAGTGAGGAAACTTACCTTAATCCAAGACCCAAGGAAATACATCAACCACCTCATTCCCTACACTGATCACTCATGCGGATCGACTGGCACCAAATACAAATAAATCCTTAATTAATAACAAAAGTCCTTCATGTTAGACCCAAAGTCTAACTGGTCAAAATTCAATTGTAAACATTCAGCAAAAGTCAATATTCACCACGACATGGAGAAACACTCACCACATCATGGAAAAATAGTCACCGCGACGTGGAAATCTCTTGGCCACATCGTAGGCATGTTAGGACACAACATTCGACATGTAGGACTCTACCACGGCGTGGAAATCCCTTGTCCACATCGTCCTTCCTGGAAGAAGGCAATATTCTTCATTAAAATCTTAATTCTTACAGATCTAAATCCACAACATCATATCTAGTCCTTTTCAATGAAATAATGGATAAAGTTTCCAACTTTAACCATTAGGGCTCCTCTAGAAGGAAAGGTATACACATCCAAATCCACTATGTCCTTAATGAGGCCAAATCTCGAGCATGGTTAGAAAGTAACTCCAACCATGACTATTTTCTTAATTTCCAGAAGTTTAGAGACCTCAAAAGGATCAAAACAAGTTGTGGACTTTGTCAAACTCCAAGAGCATACATAAAAGGGACCAAAACCACCCAAAATGATCCTAAACTTGAATCTAGGAGAAGAAAGGCCTAGCTATGAACTTTATACCTCAAATAGTTCAGAAATCAAAATAGAATGATGGATTCGAAAGAGCTCATTGCTTCCTTCCACTAAATTGAGCTTCCTCTTTCCTCAAGTTTCACCATAATCCAAAGAGTAAGCTTCAAATAATGAAAATAGACTCTCAAACATGCATGGACGCAAGGGCTTCATGTTGAGGGGTTGGGGGATGAAGAGGATGCCCTATTCCTTTAGATTAGGTTTTTAAATATGGAGAAAAATCTAAACATCATGGACTTGGGATGCATCAGTTTCCATGTTGTGGCCTTCTACTTGCCACTTCATGACGGCCACCAAAACATCAGTTCTTGAAATTTACATGCCGCATTGTGGCAATTCATTCTCCACATCATAGAACCAGGATTTTTCCCAAAAACATTAACATGATCTCTCCAAGGACTTAATTGATCTATTCTTGAAAATAGGTGCTACAGTATCAAGGTGAAAAGGACATGCAGTCAGATTTCTCTATGTCAATATTATTATATTGAGAAAATGTTGACAAATTTCAATATTTGAATTTTAAGGAATTCAAAAGTGCTTTTGATTTAATTACAAAACCAAACATGAACTCTAATCAAGCAGTGACTTAACTGGAATGTGAAAGTGCAATTGGGAGCATCATGAATGCCAAGTATTGCACTCGGCCTGATATCGCATCTACTCTATCTAAACTGGATCATTATACTGTCAATCCAAGGACAAAACACTAGAAGGTAGTTGGTAGAGTAATAGGATACCTGAAAAGGACAAGTACTCTCGAGTTGACATATTCTTCATCTCTCGGAATACTAGAAGGTTGTTCTGATGTGATCTTGATAGATCGCACTAATTATTCAAAATTCTCATGTTGTTGGATGTATACTCTATTTGGTGATGTTATTTATTTGGAAATGGAAAAACAAACATGCATAACTCATTCAACGATGGAAGTTGAGCTTATTGCCTTAGAATCAATAGGAAAAGAAGCATAATGGACTAGAGATCTACTTTTGGATATCCGTTTGTGGGATATTCTAATGCCTTATTACTTATGTATTGTGGTAGTGAGGCCCCATTATATAAAGTATATATTGCGGTATATAATGGGAATTCAAGACATGTAGGTCTACGAAACAATTTTATGAGACAACTAATTCAGAGTGGTACCATCAAATTTGTATATGTCAAGACATGTAGGAATTTGGAAGATCCTCTTACCAAACCTCTCAAGAGATATTTGGTTACATCTCCTATGAGATTCATGGGTCTAAAACCACAATAGATTCATTTAGTGATGGAAACCTAACTTGACATTACTGCTCCTAATTCTAAAGTTTAAAGAGTAACAATGAAGTCACCAACAATAGAAGCTACTATAATCAATGATAGATCAATATGAGGAAGGATAATATCTCATTGTCAAGAACGAGGTTGAGTTAACGCTCTTAACAATGTTTTAGAGACATCTAAGCAAGGAAGATGTTATAAAAATTTCCCTATATGATCCAGAGATGGTTTTTCCTGAAGAGATGATTAGTGGTTTTTCTTCTAAAGGGTCGTGAAATGGATTTTATCTCATGGCCATATTAGCTCTCAACGAGAACTAAATATGACAGTTTGATATATCGAGGTAAATGAGGTCAAAAGGTTCTTGGCTTAGAGTTATAAAGATACCATAGAATCAATATACTATTGATTGTCCACATCCAAAAAGGGTTTAATCTTAATGACACCCAAGTAACATCATCTGTTTGAGCGAAAAGAAACTTTCCAACCCGATGCGTTTGGCACTTCGCATGACGCATCGGTCGTTGGGAGCTGAGGAGCCTATTTTTTGTAGGGTTTGGGTCGGTCAGTTCAGACCACCCCGATACTTAGATTTCATGCCACGATAGTGGGATCACACCATGATTCTCGTCAAATTCTTCTGGAAGGCCCAAAAACGCATTGCTTTAAGAGCAAGATGTTCTAAATTTTCCCTGGAGCCACGAAGATTTATCGGGACTTGAGACTTAGCTATTAGTGGACATACATGAAGTGAGAGATTACACGGTACGTGGGCAGATGTTTGACTTGTCGGATGGTCACGGTTGAGAAGTAGAGGCTGAATGGAAACTTATATCCCTTAGAGGTTCCCATATGGAAATGGGAACATATCACTATGGATTTCATCACCAAGTTGTCGGGGTGGGCCAAGCGATTTGGGTTATCGTGGACCGGTTGACCAAGAGTGGCCATTTTCTCGCTATTTTGAGAGAGTTCTTCGGCCAAGAAATTGGCCTACTTGTACATACATGATATTTTTGCTCGCCACGGTGTACCGGTATCTATTGTATATGATCATGATGTATGGTTCACTTCTAGGTTTTGGTAGATGTTTCACGAGGAGCTGGGTACTATACTGCATTTCAGCACTGCTTGTCACCTTCATACCGAGAGCAAGCGGACCATTCAGATGCCCGAGGATATGTTGAGGGCTTGTGTCATCGATTTTGGTGGGATTTAGGATTCCTACCTTCTCCCTAGCAGAGATTTCTTACAACAATAGTTATCATTCCATTATTGGTGAACCGCCTTTCGAGCTTCTCTATGGAAGGAAGTGTTGTACACCAGTTTGTTTGGGAGAGTTTAGCCGTAGGGTCATAGCTAGGACCGAGGTGGTCCTCTAGATGATAAAGCTCATCAAACAGATCAAGCAGAGGTTGTAGATAGCTCATAGCTGACAAAAGAGTTACAATGATAAACAACAATTCGAGTTGGAGACCCAGGTTGAGGATATGGTCTTGTTGAAGATATCACCCAAGAAGGGTGTTATTAACATCAAGAAGAGGGGCAAGTTGCAGCCCCAATTTATTAGACCATTCCGGGTGGTTGCCAAAGTATGCAATGTGGTCTATCATTTGGATTTGATTGAGGAGCCCAGTCAGATTCATAGAACCTTCCATGTTTCTGGTCTTTGGAAGTTTGTACTTGACGATTCGATGTTGATCCCTTTTGATGACATTCAAGTTGTTGAGCGCCTGAATTATATGGAGAGGCTAGTAGTGATTCTCAATGGAAAGACAAAGACCTTGTGCAACAAGGTGGTACTTTTATTCAAGGTGCAGTCGCATCATTAGAAGGGTTCTGAGTGGACTTGGGAGCCCGAGGCAGAGATGTGGGAGCACTACCGAGAGTTATTTGTAATTGAGGACTTCGTGGAAGAAGTTTGATTCAAATAAGGGAGAATCATAACGCCAAGTTTTGGGTATGTTTCTTTTAAGTAATTTAATATTTTTAATGTTGGACTTATGGTGGCTATGGCGTGGTGATGGACTCCCACAACGTGGCCAAGGCCAAAGTTTCGTGGCCACTAAGCTAACCTCCACGGCATGGCATATATCCGCAAGGATGTGGCTGCTGTTTAATGGAAAACCCTAATCTGGGGTTTCAGCCTTTCTTTAAGGGAATATGATAGCTAGGGTTACCCACCCTCATGCTCAATCACTTTCTCTCAACCTCCAAGAGAGAACCCTAGCCCCCATTGCTAACCTTTGAGTTTATTGTGTGTTTGGTGGTGTTTTGAAGAAGAAGAAGAAGAAGAAGGCACCTTTGGGCTTTTTTTCAGCAAGAAACTATCTATATCCCTCTTATGCATGTTGTCGGACTCTTGTAAGTCCTCAAGATTCAATGTTTAAGTTACTTGTCTCAAGATCTAGCCCTTCTATCCCTTAATCTTCATGGTGTGAGAAATTGGAAGGTTTGATCTCATAAAGTTGGGACTTAATGGATCCATGTGGTTATTTTAGTGCCATATGTTCATATTTGCGGATATATGGAGTTTTTGGTCCCATGTTCAAGCTTGAGTTCCTTATTGCCATGTTTTTTTTACCTAAAATGGAAGGGACATGCATTGGGCATGCATGTCCATAGACCTATGAGTTTTTTGGCTTATTGGGTGTAGGAAACCCTTCTGGAAACTTTGTATGAGCAACTCTAGAGATTGGGTGCTTAATGAGTGTCTTTATGAATTTAGTCACCTTTAAGGATTTAGGGTTTGGGATCTTGACTTATTGAGGTCTCTTAATGGTTAAAGTTGGAAACTTTATCCATCAAGGTCATAGGAAACACCAGATCTGAGCTTTGGAGCTCTTAGAGTTGTCGAAAAATGGCTTATGGATTAAGTTGCCCATACCAGTCCTGACAACGTGACCTTAGGTTGCCATGGTGTGGCGATTGCATACGATCCCGTCTGCTTTGTAGTTTAGAGGATACGGTGTGGTCAAGGATGGCCACAACGTGGCGACAAGCTGGAGCTTGATCTTTGAGTTTTGACCATTGACCATTGAATTTGACCATCTTTCACTTTAGGTTATTTAGGGTATTTTAAATAGTAGGTTGAGGCTTGGTCCCTGTGTGTAGTTTAGGTGACCCGTAGAGCAGTGATCAGTTTAGCTATAATTGTAGGTGAGTCTTCCTCGCTGTACTCGTGGGTCGAAGGCACCAATGTCGGCACTCTAGGCTATGTATCCTGGTATATAGGATAATGGCATGATGATTGAATGTTAGATTGGTAGATCTTTATGATTACCTATATTCACTGGTTATATGTTACATTGGTAGATTAGTATGATTATCTGCACTTATTGTTATTGGTTATCGTTGCATATGTCAATATGTTATTGTTTTGTTCGGTTGCGGCAGTCATTCTTTGTGCTGAAGGCCAACATACATGGGCGGTCCATTTGATATTTTAGGCCCAAGGGAGCTATCCAGCTTATATTGTAGGCTTACGAGTGGTCCAGCTTGTAGCTAAAGGTTTGGTGGCGGTCCAACCTAGTGATGCAGGCCTGGTTGTGTGCATTGTATTATGTTGCTGTGTGTGGTACTTTAGGAAAAACTCACTAAGTTTTAGCTTACAGTTTGGTTTTATGGTTTCATGTACATCAGAAGACAAGGGCAAGACGAAGGCGTGATTGTGCACATCATCCTGAATTTTCATTTGACTTATGATTTTGGGATACTCTGATTCATAGTCTTGGTTTTAACACTATGTTTTATGTAATTGTGGATTTTGGAATGGTTTTAAAGATGAAATTTTTGTCATGATTTTTGGAATATTACAACTCTTTCATAGTTGTTGGAACGAAAATAAAATTGCATCAAATCTTGGGTGTTTACGCTAAATAAATTGAATCGAATCTTGGGTGTTTACGTTGAAGCTTACAACCTTAGAGCGATGTAAAAACTTTTACGGATAGGAGCTCTTTTGTCGTCTCCGTGCAGTCGACACGGATTGACATCAACTACTATGAGGTTAGTTTTACTTTACAATTTCATATTTTAATTTCGTCCGATTACGGGAGAGTTAATTTGCTTCTACCCCTTTATCATAAACAAGATTTGATTGTGAATGATTGATCTGGTTATTAGAAAAACTCGGATTTATTATTCACAAACCTGGATAGAGATTGATGGGTCACCATCTTCGGTCGTCATCACTAGGTTGGTGGCTAGAGAGGGTATCATATCCGTCCCCTTCTAGAATATTGAGGTTACAAGCAGAGAATTATTTTACGCGCACCAAGTACTCCACATTGTTGATAACCACAGTCACATGATTAACAATAATTGATTCTCTTTTAGTACTTATGCACATTCTACCATAATTGATATTTACATTTTGATCATCTTCGATAAACAAAAATCTCGACACGTACTCATGATTTTTTTAAACGACTTGGACCTCATGCACACAGAGGCGACCCATCAATCTCTATGGAAATGATACGTTCATCGACAACAAAGTTCCTAGATAACTGGTTTAATATCTTTAAACACCGAAATGCATCTTGGTTCATAAACTGAATCCACAACCATAAACTTCCAACATATCATCATACAATCAGATCAGTAAACTCGACGTTTAAGAAAATTTTACACATGTTTATGATGTAGTTAACATCTCGTACCTTATCCAGGACTACCTTCGAGGAGTCATTGACTGTAAGGACATCAGTTTTTAATTCGACAGAATGATTAATTGAGGGGCTCGTTGACATTTTTCTTATTATTATACCACTCCTCACCGCCTATGTATAAGTCTTGTTTCAAGCACTTTTTTCTGATCAGAAGGAGCCATGATTCGATAGGTGTCCTCCTGTGATCTTCCCCTTAATTTGGAACCCATCTACCGCGAAGAGATCTACATATATAAATAAATCATTATTAATAAAAAAATTCAAATACGAGATCATCATAAGAATAAGGGTTCCAACGGTATCTCCTTTGTAGATATTGATTTTCAAATGAATTATTAAAGTATTTGCTTTTATAAATATTATAAGCAGAAATAAGTGAGACAATTACAAAATGACTTGTCAAAATAGTTTTTGCCAGCACTAGTTAACGCGCTTTTGAGAAATTATTCTAGTGTGATTTTTTAGAAAATGGCTACAGCTGGTTGAGATAAAATGAAAATAACGAACTGATCTATATCTTAATATCCAAGAAATATCAATCCCACTCGATCTCTACAAAGTACAAACCACGTATTCTTTTCCTCTAAATGAACTTATTTTGATCATAACCCTAAATTGACAGCCTTCGTTCTTAAACGATCTAATTTCGATCATATTTTACGAAATTACTGTAAATTACACGAACCGTCCATCATGAAAGTCTTACTTTCGGTCTTTATTTTTTAAACTAAACTCGGACCGTCCATCGTACTTTTAAAAGATATAGACTTCGTCCCTGATAGACGTTTTGCAACGGTTTTAATCTTTATCAAATCTAAAATGACCATATTAACCTTTATATATTTATATTCCAATTAACATAATCTTTTTATTGATTATTTATAATTTAAAAAAGATAAATATGTGACGCACCTCCTACTCAAGAGACAAGAGTGTGAAGACAAATGTCAATCCCTCTTTTATTCTTCCCTCATCTATGTCTAGAACCCTACCACTTTTATCTTTGTCAGAAACTCTAACCACCTCTAAAGATTTCAGTTCTCATTTCCGAAAGAGAATTAAATTGTTTTCTATCTTTTATAACGACAAATATTTATATCCACTAAAAGACAAAACTGCAAAAATGGTCCTTGTGGTATGCATTTATTCTCAGGTTTAGTCCAAACCTCGATTTTTTTGGATTGGTAGTCCTTTTGAGTTACTTTGTATGTGGAAAAGGTCCCTTGCCAAATTGAAATGACTAATATGCCCTCCTGGTATTTTTTTAATCTTTTTTCTATTTAATTTAATGTTTTATTAAATTAAAATATAAGGTCGCTCTCTCTCTCTTTATCTCTCTCTCTCTAAAAACCCATCAGCAAGAACGAAATCTACACATAAACACATACATAAATTGATTTTTGGGGATGAACATACTGAAATTGATTTCCAGAACAAAAGTTTCTTGAATTCCCTCTCTTTGAATACCTTGTGCCCTTATTCCTAATTCAGTTGTTTTGGTGCTGAAATACTTCATGGAGCTTGAACTGCTACCTCTAGTTGATGGAGAAACGTCTGAATTAGAGTTAGATTGACCAAAAAAATCTCCATCTTCACTTATGGAATGCATTTGCAGGTTTTCCATGCTGGTAGTTGAGCCCTAGTTTACAAAACAGGAGGAGCAAAGATCATGCTGTCGACAATGAAGGGCATTGGTGTAAGACTAAGAATTGTTCTTGCGATCATATATCCATCCCAAGAGGATCTGTGTAACCCTAGATGATTTTTGAAGTTGAGGTACTCCATATACCCATTTTCTTCGCCAAAATTACATCAAATCGGAATGGGGAAGGGACACCGACATCAGAGATTTGGGGTTATGTTACCTGTTACTGGTGAACTCGATGAACATTGATTCAACAAGGCTTGAACTCGATAAACCCTAAATTTGAAAGGATCGGACTCGATGACAGAATCTACAATTGGAGGTACCGATTGACACATATACAATATGGGATTTTGTTCCTGAAAATGTCTTTTGATGTTTAAAACAAGAGATATGTCTTTTTCAAGAAGATAATCGTTTGCATATCGTTTTAGGATCGCTAAAGGATCGTGTGCAAGAAGATAATCAGGTTTTTTTTCTGCGGGTATTTAGGGATGGATCAAAGAAGCATGTTTTGACAAATTTCAAATATATGACTGTAATGGAGATGATAATGTTTAGAAGAGGGTGTCGATGGTCTATATATATATAAGGTAGGCCCCTTCTTAATTTATTAATTATTAAAATAAATATATTAATATTAGATTTAAAAAGAAATGAAAGAAAAATGAAAAATAAATAACGCAAGGGTATTACAGTCATTTCACTATTTTGAGGGACCAAAAACGCAAGGAAACTAACTCAAAGGGACCATGAAGCCAAAAAATTCGGGGTTTGGACTAAAACCCCAAAAAAATGTATACCATAGGGACCATTTTTGCAATTTTGTCCCACTAAAATTATGACATGTGGCAATATTTCACTATTCAGTTATATTAGATAACTAAAAAAAATGGTGGAATGATGATACTTGTCATAATTTTAATAGATATAAATATTTGTAGGAAAAAAAGGTATAAAACAATTTAATATCTCTTTCTGAAATTATTTAGGGTTGTTGCATTGATAGTATTCGGTGCAATCTACATAAAAATCCGGCCAAAAGCAGCTATCCTTACCAGGCAACCACTTCCGACTCCGACAACCCTACTCTACTGCACCATCATTGCCAACTAGCCAAAAGCAGGTATCCCTCTCTACCTTTAGTTCTAGAACACACAATCACACACACACCTTCTTGTTTCTCATCTTCGATGATGATGTACTTCGATTGAGGTTCGTCGGTCTCTCTCTCTGACTTTCTCTATCTGTCTATCTATCTCTCTCTCTCTCTCTCTCTCATTTAACATTGTGGACGGGGAATGATAGGTTGACTTTGTAATGCATACAAGTTTAATTAGGTTCTAGTTGTTAATAACCTTTACTACCGTTGTTGGATCTAGGAAGACTTGGGTGCCTTCACCGTCTATTTATTCCCAAAGTGTGCATTCAAAATTTGATCCTTTTCTATCATATTCTTGTGTAATGAAACATTGGTATTACAACTTTCAGAGCCTAATATTTGTATTCTTTGAGATATGGATCCATTCTCTGGTAGCATCATTAGTAATTTGTTGATGATGGAATTTCCAATTTCTTATGTGTTACGTGAGACAAGCTCAATAGTTAGGATTGATATATTTGAATTTAACCATCAGAGGTGAGGGTGGAGAGTAGTGTTGGAATAGGTGGGTGGTGGAAGTGTCAGTGTCGGAATAGGTAGGTGTTGGTGGTGTGGGAATAGGTTAATGATGTGGAGGGTGAGGGAAAGCGAGAATGGGAGTATGTAAGTTAATAGGACCCACAAATCTATAAACCATATTAATTGACTTTCCTTAGGTTATACATAATAAATATAAATAAAGAAAGAAAAAAAATTGAAGGGGAAATATAGTCATTCCATTTCTAAAATGATAAAATGTGCAATGTTTGGTCCGAGTTAATTTTTAAAAATAGGATTGAATGTGTCTTTTGACACATGTATAAGGGACGATTTGTTTAATATATATATATATATATATATATATATATATATATATATATATATATATATATATATATATATATATATATATATATATATATATATACACACACACACACATGTTCACACACACACCCAACTTAAAAGCCTATACTAATTGAATGATTCATAGAAGTCAATAAGTTTATAAGAAAATTCGACATTGAGAATATCTTACTTTTTTGTCTCAAGTTTAACACTTTGTTTACAAATTTATTACCATTTTCATCATTTAACTACTCAATCGGGTGGTACAGTGACGTGACACGACGGCTTATTAGTTTTGATAGCATGGGATGTTGATATGCTATGTTGGTGTGTCAAAATTGATAAAAGTGACTCAAAAGAAACTAAGTTTTAATATTTTTCAATCTTGGCACTAATTTTTTTTTTTAATTTTTTGCTAGATTTTGAGTCTAAGAATATTAATATAAACTTCGATAATTCAAGAATCGTCATTGTAATCATGTTTCAAAATCTTTGATTATGACCCTATTGTATGAGGTATCATAAAATTTGATTTAGAATAATCCAACAATGATAATTCAGAAGTCAGACCACTTCAACCATTGTCCTTTGATTTTACTGTTGTTGTTATATTCTTATCGATCAGATCCTCCTCCGGCCGACTTCAACCATTGTCCTTTGACTGAAGGAGTCGATTTTGATTTCAAAACCACCACAAATTGTATAGTTTTAGGGTTTTCGTGATGCCCTTATGGATTCCTCCCACTCTTTTTCTATATCTACCATCGAGTCCATATCTATAATCCAAACATCAATGTGTTCCTCCAACATCAAGTTATGATAATGATCGAGACATGAAATTGGTTCTCCAAACAATTGTTTCTGTTTCCATCATTTTAATGTCATCAAGCGTGAATTCCAAGACAGATTAATCTCCTCTTGTCGGAGGATGTGTAAAAGGTAAACTTTAATCAATCTATGTCTTCCATAATCTAATAAAATGAATATGCTTCATATTTAAATTTGGTTTTCCAGTTCTATCTTGTTTATATATTTTTGGCTCTTCATTTTGGATTTTGTAACAATGAGTGTTATTTTGATTACCAAAATGAAATGAATTCAATTTAAATTGAATTGTGTGTGTATTGAAGGATTCGATATTTCTATGCATGATCTGTTGTACTCTATTAAGAATCTTCACCACATCCATCACGAGGAAACTGAAGGTATCAAACACAAATTATATGAACACATACTGATTTTCCATACGATTTCTCATGTTTGCATGTAGCAGCTTTTAGAGTAGCTTGTCCCACCTTGAAACCCCCAGCCCTTAAGCCTATGAATAGGGATACCCGTGTAACGTCCACATGGGGGTGTTTCCCTCTAACCCATGCAAAAATCAAAACGAAATTCGGTCTAAGGGTTAACCTTCCTTTTGTCGGGTAAGTCAAGAAGTTCACAAGAGCCTCTTTTTTGGTAGAAACCCCAACACGCCTAAATATGTCAAAGAAAACATCGCTATCTATATCATGTCTGTAGTTAAACCTCTGGAGTTCTTTATAGTGAACTGCATGCTCTCTGAAAGAGTCCAAACATGCCTTGCAGCACACCAGACACATATCGTCAGCTGAGAATATTGGGATTATGAGCCTATATTGATGGATAGTCTGATACTCCTTAGGAGACATATTTTGGCCAAGCCATCTATAGCGATAGCTAGTATAAAATCTTGAGCATGTGGTGCTCGTAAACACTGGAAAACTACTTTTTGTCGAGCCGTCATTTTGAAATACAATTCCATATCTTGGATAATTTTACCAAAAAGGGCACTCGCCAGTGTATTTTGGTATTTAAGGGGTGTCCTTAGTAGTAAAAATTTCTAAAGTCAATATTTGGAAGTTCGTAACAAAGAGAAACCAAGACACAAGCATAATAAGAATCCATACCACATATGTCGCTATCCCGTAAGATGTGGTCTTCCAACATCTCGCATTGGGCCCTTGAGGCAACAAAACCATATGATGAAGCATCTAATGTTGAGTACGAACCCAAACCACCAAACCTAATGGGTAGGGAAGCAATTTGTCATTGTATGTTGCTACAAAAAGAGCCACCACAAACCACAATGTCCTCAATCACCCTGCATAACACTTTGTCAAAGAACAGTGCCTCATCCTCCTCCATGTGAATGGTTTGCCACATCCACAGCCCAAATAAAAGTTCAGCATCTCGATGCCAATTCGAAAACCCCTCACAAAAGCATCCTACCATCATACGAGGGACAAAGAGCTTGATTTTCTTTATATTCATTCGAAGGCACAATTCTAGACCAATCACCATAATGATGTCCAACACTTTGGCCACCTCCTCCGAATCTCCAATACGTGTGTCGTCATCAAGGTACCATGCATGGAGAAGAAGATGCCAATTATCTCTAAAATTATGCAAGAGTGGGTGCAGCATAAGGGGAAAAAATTGGCCCTAATGGGTCTCTTTGTTAAACCATAGTAGTAGACGAAATATATGTGTCTCTTAGATACAAACTTGTTGATTGACCATATAAAAATTCTACACACAAGGATATAGAAGGGAACCTCAATCAGACCCCATGAAGTAATGCAAATCTATTCACAAGGTTAAAGGCATTTGAGATGTCCACGATAAGCATTAATAAACAATTATTATTATGGATATTGTTTGTGCTTGATTATGTTTTGTTGAATCAATGCTTCTTTATTTTAAATAGATATTTGTTTTAATAATTTATTTGATTATTAGTGCTTAAATATGTTTAGTTGAATTAGTTATGTAAAAAAACATCGGTTTTGAAATCTTTTTACTTTGCTAATGAAACTCGAACATAATAAAAGTTGATTTAGAAATGTAATCTGGAATATGAGTTTTACAAGTTTTAAGTATTAGAATATAATGTTTAGGATGAATTATAGCAAAATGAATAAGTGGCACATAATATATAAGTGTGGATATGATCAAATTTATAAATACATATATGGATAGGCCATGTACACATATTTGTATATATGCATAAACGTATATGGGCATGTGTATAAATGTATGTAGCACCCGTATTCTTAGTATGTAATTTATTTAGTCTTTTAACTATTTAATTTGCTTAAATTGCAAAATATAAAAATCTGGAGTTTTTATTTGAAAGCTTCGGGCGCCTTTAATAGGTTGCGGCGCATCCAGCTTGTATGCTGATGGCCTTTTTCTCGGAAATTCAGCCTATCTTAAGGGCACAAAATCCAAGGACTCATCATTTTCAACACCTATATCCGTCAGATAACACTCAAGTGAAAACTTAATATCCTCTCTCTTGTTATTGAGTATTTTGGTGACTTTTGTGCTCATTTCCTCAATTCTTGGTGAAGTATGAAGATTATGAAATTATCGTTGTTGTAGAGAAGTAAGTTCCATGTTTAGATCCAGCAAAGTTACTTCATTTATGGACATTTGTGAGTATAAATTCCATAAATTTCTATTTCATTTAATAAATATACCTATTTGTTGTATTATTTATTTTTATTTTATCCATTTTGATTATGTCCTTGGAATTTAAAACAACTCTAATACCTTTTGAACACATTGGAGTGTTCTTTGGACCTTTTGGACTTGGAACGTTGAGACCTTATGTGGTCCCTATAAGTCATGCCAGAGATATGGTCCATTTATTTATTTTAGAGGCTAAAAGTTTAGATCTTGGTTGTTGGACCATCATAATGGATAAAGTTGAAAACTTTATCCATTAAGTAGCATTTCAGAATCAAGTTTAGAAGTTGGAACTTTGACATAATGGATTAAGTCGAAAACCCTTTTGAAATGGGCCTAGACGCGGCATGTATTTTTACGGCGTCAGACACTTTTTAGTTTATTCTTAAATGCATCTGATTTAACATGGAAATCGTCTAATTTTTTATTTAGTAAGTCCCTGGCACCCGGAATAGGGTGTAATGCTCCTTTTGATTTGAGTGTTGACTTTTTGTCCTTTTAACTAAGTTTGACATTGGGTTAACCATTAAAATTTTGCGTCATAGACTAGGGTTTGACCTTATGTAATGTCTATTTGGTTCATGATACCGACCTTTATATTATTCGCGTGTAGTAGTGATTATCCAGTTTTCTATAAAAGTGAGTTTTATCATTGTACTATATAGAACATTAGGTTCCAATGCATTGCTTGTTAGTTATATGCTTATAAGCTTGTTAGTTATATATGTATAAATGTATGTACATATGTGCTTATATTGATATACATATATATGTCTTTTTAATAATATTCTAAAATATGTATTTTTATTCACTTTTTTAATATTTTCGTAGATTTAAAAAAATATATCGAGTAAATTGAAGACATGAAAAGTGATAATGTGAAGAAACATGACAAGCAAGGAATGAACAATGAAGAAATTATAGTTTTTTTCTGTATTTCCTTTTTATTTAATGTATGTATAGTCCAAAACATTTATACATTATTTTTTTTATAGATGGATTTCATTATTATTTGTGTTAATATGTTCGTCTTGGAAATATGCATATATTCACATTAAGTACACCTAGTAGTTTCATGTGGTGTTATGTATATACGCACTTTATTTAGGGGCTGTTTTGCAGGATCTGAATTTTTAAGATCTAAATTTTTAAGAGGTCTAAATTTCTAAGAGGGTCTGGATTTTTAAGATCTAAATTTATAATATACTGTTTGGTTGGAACATCTGAATAAATTTGAATTACGATGCTGAATGATAAAAATGATCATTTTACCCTTCTGTATAACTTTTGTTTATTTCAATGTTTTTTTTAAAAAATAATTGAACAAACTCTTTGAATAATTATAAAAAAATATATATAAACACAATACATAATCCAAATCAAACAAAAATATTTTAAAAGCCACCAAATAATACTAAAATTCAAATAAAATCCAAACATAAATATTTTCAAACATGACAAAAAAAACTATTCCCGTTTGTTCTTTCTAAAATTAACTGAACACTATCCTTTCGTGTTGATGCCTTTCCTATCTTGAATTTATTCATGTGCGAGATTCATTGCATAGATCAACATCAATCTTTGAAGCAATCCTATAGCCTTCTACAACACGAATTGGATGAACGTTAGGTTCCAACCATACTGAACAACTACAATTGATAAAAGCCATATCCATGTTACATCATGTAGAACAAAAGACCAATAAATCAAACCCTAATAAACAATTACAAGTAAAAGAAATCATGAAAAAAATAAAGAAATCACTCCATCTTCTTCTCCCCTGCAACTCTAATCTATGTAAATATTACATCTCAATTTCATAATTTTAGCATATAAAAAGACAATGTCATGATTTTAGCATATAAAAAGACAATTTCATCAGATGTAAAGGAGATAAACAAACAATTTCAGCAAGAAATACTGCCAACAACATCGTTACTATCAACATATCCTCTCAGCCTTACAACCAATTCCAATCTACAACCATGTTGCATGTTATGATCCTCCACTGATCAAAAGTTGTTGATGCCATGGAATACCTTCTTTCTCCTGAAATTTTATATCTAGTCCAAATAATAATGGACTTCCAAGCAACACACTTTTCATTGGATTCAATTCCTGGAACTGAAACCGGAGATTCAGAAAAAAAAAAAAAAAATAGCAACGGAAGGAGGGAGTAATTGATTTCAAAAATTCAAGGCAATTGATAAATATACACATCTGATTTCAGTTAAAAGAAAAGAGTAGCACAACTTGATTTCAGAAAAAATAACAAAAGAAGAAGGGAGCAATTGATTTCAGAATTTCAAGGCAATTGATAACTATACACATCTGATTTCAGTTAAAAGAAAAAGAAAAAATGAAGCAACACATCTAATTAAATAGTGAAAGAGATTACATAGCCAGAGAAAGAGAGAAACCGAAGAATTTACCTGCAGAAGTCATATAAGGTTTAGGCAATGTCGTCGTAGAGCAGGTATCATAGAGGATGTTGGAAACGAAATTGGAGGCGGAGAAGACACTGGCGGAGGACGATGATGGCAGAGTGGTAGAGTTGTCGAAGTCAATTCCGGAGGGAGGGAGCAGACAACTGTAGATAATAGAGGTAAGATAAGGGGTGGGATGGAGGAGAAGGAGCAATCTTGTCGGAGCCAAGCGTTGGAAGTCGTGGTGGGAGTTGATTTCAGGGAGGTCGACGCCGGAGGAGGTGATTGGCGCTCGACATCGTCACAGGTAAGAGGAGAGTCGAAGAGATAAGACACGATCTAAAGGGGGTGTGTTGTTTTGGAGGCGAGCATATCAGCGAGGGTAACAAAGGGAAGGACGCGTGCTTTTTATTTTTCAGATACAAGCCCAAGTCTGAAAGTTTAAGAGGTTTTAATTCATAGCCTACCAAACACTCTTAATCTGAATAACTAAGAGGTTGCGTCTTAATTTGTCAATTAAGAGGCTACCAAACAGCCTCTTACATATTATCGATATGTACTGGAATGCATATTAAAAAACTTATGT
The DNA here is from genome assembly GCF_051521515.1 of Lactuca serriola. NCBI lineage: Eukaryota > Viridiplantae > Streptophyta > Magnoliopsida > Asterales > Asteraceae > Lactuca > Lactuca serriola. Next base: position 83,262,602 of record NC_136416.1, on the reverse strand, counting down.
ACATACGTGAACGTGTTATAAAATATAAATCATCACATATATGGAATGGCAGATTTATATAAATAAATACATGATAAGTAGATTTCATTTTTGAGGAATAGTCGACTGACATAAAATCAAATTTGAAAAGTATCAATTGGTATTTAAGTTTAAGAATATGGATTCTAAAACCAGAAATTTATTTTATTGAAAGAGATATTAAATATCATCATACCTTTTATTTCTACTTATATTTTTATCCATGTGAAATTGTGACAAGATTTATATTTTGATAAAATTAAGTATATCTTAAGACACTTGTCATCATTTCAAATGGGTAGAAACAAAAGTAGGAGGATATTTAATATCCTCCTACTTTTCTTCCAAATTATCTTCGAATATGTGCATATATATATATATATATATATATATATATATATATATATATATATATATATATATATATACACACACACACACACACATAGGGATAGGTTATGTTGTGGATCTAGGGATAAATGTGAACTTATCATTTTATTTATTTTAAGAAAGTAACTTATCCATATTCCATATTATTAAAGATGAAAAGACAAAACAGAATATTACCATATAATTAAAAGAATGGTAAAATTGTACATTTGCATTACTTTCAAATTAGGAAATACAAGTTTAAAAAGGAAATTTTCGGATTTATGGGAATATTTGATTATCTTAATTTTAAATTCTGATTTTTTTTAATTAATTCAATCTTAATTGATTAATAGAATGTCATAATATGTTTATGAATATAGTGTACATTCTTAAAGATTATTCGTATAAATATGAAATCAATTATTTCTTCTTAAAAATCCATTATTGGTAGAATGCAATATATAAAAATATTTTTTAAACTAATAAGATATCAAAAAATTACATTCTAAAAACTAGTGTATATCAAAACACTGAAAAAAATCATAAAAGATTATAGACTTCTATTATGCATTCTTGAAGAATGAGATAAAAAAACATTATGCAAGAATGTTAAATCATAAAATTCATTTTCTACCAGAACTAAAAATGCACTTTATTTGCTACTAGAATCCATAATGTGTGAGATCTTCTTTTCAAATCTAGAATGCACATAACAAAATTTATTTTTGCAAGCTCCTTTAATTCCAACCATATAAAATGGTTCACATTATATGATGTTGTTTAAGAATCCTAAACAAATGAACCATTTTTCTTCTAATTAGAAATAAATATAATTAGAAATAAATAATGCAATTATATACATACAAAAACATTTTGATATAATACATCTACAAAAAGACATTCTAACCGAATACATTATAGAATGCATTCAAATTTCACAAAATAAACTTATTTTAAAACCCTTTTTAATGTATATAAGGAGGAGTAGCTATCAAATCAAAATCACTAAACGTTTTTACTTGTTAAAAATTGTAACACAATTTCAAATTGCAAAATATAACTTATAGAAAAAATTAGTTTTCTAAGAAATTTAATATGATTATGACCTTTTTTTTCTAAAGAGTTAACTTCACTAAGTCATAAAAATTTACTTTCCATCGATCTGCATAATTTTTATGATAATTTAAATTTCTAAAGAGGTTACTTTATGATCATATAGTTGATATTTGTAATCTCATTAATTACCGATTCATTCATTACTTGGAGATCAATCGATACTTATTATAAGCCTTATGTAGAAACAAAAAAAAGTATAAAAGACACTGATGCTCTTACACAAAATCAAACTTTGGGATATATATAAAAAGACCAATTCTCCTAAAGATTTGATCAAGATACTAACATCAGGTAAATCCAAGTGCGGTTGAAGAGATAGAAAGTTGATTTCATATGGGCATTTAGTCGAACATAATAATTTCTACAGATTATTCTTGTAATTCCATCATTCTGGATCATGAAAGCTATAATCCAAAAGAAAATTACACAAAGTTAAACATTATTACATGTAAATGACAAAAAGATCATTAACTCAATTTAACAATTTACTAAAATAGCAAAAAGATTACTAAGCGATGAAATGGAAGACACTTACTAAAGCCTATTTGATAACACTAACATATTTTTTGTTTATTATTTAATTCTTTTTGTAATGTAAACAAAGTTGTAATTCTTTTGGATAAAAAAAACCTCACTGTTTTTCATATATTTTTATCGTGTATTTTCATTTTATGCTTCTATCTTATTTTTCAAAAAATAGTGATGTTTTAGTTAAATACGTATTTGTCTAAAACATCACTATTTTTTAAAAATAAGATAAAACATAATACGTCTCTCTCTCTCTCTCTCTCTCTCTCTCTCTCTCTCTATATATATATATATATATATATATATATATATATATATATATATATATATATATATATATATATATATATATAACAGTTTATTTGAGACCATTAGTTTTTTTTGTGAGACATGTGAACACAATCGTAACCACCCATTATGAAGATCAATAAATGAAAAAAAAACAAAATTAAATAAAAATCCAAAATTTCTTTTACAAAATATTATTTTCAGCATTAGAATTATCCAAAAAAATAAAAAAGACTTTAAAAAAACATAAAAAAAAATTATTGTTTTTTAGATATACCTGAAATATTCTAATAAAACATTACACTATAAATATTATAATACAATTATTATAATGTTAGAGTATTTAACTACTCTACTAAAATTGTTAGATATTTTAAAATATTTTAATATTCTACTAACTTTGTTAAAATAATTAAATGTCATAATATTCTACTAAAAATGTTTCAATATTTATAGAATAATATTCTAGCAGAATATTCTAACATTCAAACAGTTTTATTTTAATATTTATACTGTAATATTCTATTATAATATTTCATGTATATTTAAAAACGGTTTTTTCTATTTTACTTTTATTTTTATTTTGCATCAAATAAAAGACGAAAATAACATCTAACTTTTAAAGAAGAAAAAAAAAATCATTTATTTTGCTTTTTGGAAATGTAAGTTTTTGATCTAAAACATAAGTGAGTAGGATTGTCTCCTCATGTCTCACAAAAAACTTATGTTATTAAATGAACCTATATATATATATATATATATATATATATATATATATATATATATATATATATATATATATATATATATATATATAGGGTTAGGACTAAATGTGAAACTTAAATATTGTGTGAGTGTAGGACTTAATATGGACCGTTGGATTAGAAACTCTAAAGGCTAAGAATGGGGGATCAGTTAATTAATATGTCAAATATTCTTTAATCAACTGACTGATTAAATCGTGTATAAGGGAAATAATTTCATTTTGTAGGAATTTAAATTATAAATCGCCAATTAATCTGTGTATGCTTCTATTTTTTTAAATCTACTATCTGTCATTCCAAATTTTTAGGAAGGCATGGTGATGATCTGCTCATGTGAAGATACGTTTAACCAACCAAGAATCATGATATCAGTACAAATACAAGAATCCTCCACCACATTTTTTTCATATATTCTTGAAGAATGGAACCATATATGTAATGTAATTCATTAAGGTTTTCGTTATTTTCGAGTGATTTGTGTATTTGTTGACTAAATTTGAAGAATTTTGATCGTTGTTGTCATTAACTTTGATTAAATCGATTAAGGTTTTCGTAGTTCATATATGTTTTTTTACTATCATGTAATCTTGAAGAATATAAACCAATTCCTGAAGAATTTGATTTTTTTTGTTTTAAAAAATATGTGATGTTTTGTTAGCAATCGGTTCACATACACAATCAAATTACTTTGTTTAATGATAAAAGTAATATTTCTTTTTAATGTTGCGTTGTTTGGGTTAACATGTTTGTATAATTTATTAAATTATTTATTTATTTATATTTTTTTAAGAACGGGTTTTGTGAAAGATAAAATGATTGTACAAGATATATTCTTCAAAAATATGTATAGATAATTTGTTGTAAGTAGTTTTTTCATGTTCTTTATGAATTATGGATATGTCAAAGTAATTTTATGATAAAAGTATGAATGAATGAGAAGATGCTCCATATATTCTTAATGAATTTGACTATTTATGTACATCTTTTTTCACTGTGAAGGTTGAATGTCTAAATGTTTTTTTTGTTCATAATACGCATATGCTTTTTTTAATAACAAGCTCTAGAAAAGAAAAATCATATATAGAATACATATTATTTAAGAATATTTGTGGTTACATTGATAAAAGTAATTTTCTTCACATTGTTTACACATTATGTAGATGTCACACTTATGGTTTGGTAAAAGTGAGGAAAAAATGAGAAGGAACATCTTATATTCGTAAAGAATATAATTATTAGTTTAATTCACATATACAAAAAGAATTAACATTTTTTATCAATTAAAGAATGATTTTATTAATCTATTTATTCTTAAAGAATGTATATGTTTGTCATATTATTTTTTTTTTCAAATTATAAGTTGACTATGTTAAGGTTTTTATCCACGTATTCTTATAAATTGTGGATTAATTTGGTATATGCTTAAAGAATGGTAGCGGTTGTTTCATCCATGCATTACACATGATATATGCCAAAATGTGATCAACAAAAATAACATTCTTTAAAAATAAAGACAATTATGGGTCTATATAAAAGAAAAGTAAAAACATGTAGAGCTAGAGGTAGAAGATGATGCATAATGGTTAGATAAAAAAACATTAAGATCAAAGGTAATAGGGAATAAAGAAGGGGCAATTAAAATAATGAGTGATCTGTTTTTTTTAATATAAATTTAAAAAAAAAAAAAATAAAAAATAAGAATATGGAGAGTCAAAGATAGAAGGCGATGAATAGTGGTTGAGTAAAAAAACTAAAGAACTAAGGTAGAAGGCAATAAATGGGAATGATGAAACTTGATATGAATAATTTTCATATATATAGGAATAAAATATTAGGTTATTAAATTAATATTATTGAATGTTCCTAATTTACCTCAAGATGGTGATTGGTCCAGAATTGGTTATGCACTCACACAATAACTAAGGTTTATATATGAACCTAACTCTCTCTCTCTCTCTCTCTCTATATATATATATATATATATATATATATATATATATATATATATATATATATATATATATATATATATATATATATATATATATATATAAAGGACGAATGACCAATCCAAATCATTGGAATTTAAAGCGATTAACGTCGTAATAAATGATTGTAGATTTGTACTTTAGATGCATGCTCCTGACTATAACAAAAACTCATTTTTTTAAGTTTTATTTTTTTATGCCATATTTTTTGTCGATAAGAAAATGAATACAATATTTTTCATGGTTTTTCATTCTCTTTAAGTAGATATGCATATTAATACATAAAAAATGAACTTATTTTAATAGAAAAAACTCACATCGTTTTTTTTTTTTTGAAAAGTTAAGATCTACTTTTATCAAAAAAAAAAAAAAGATAAAATCGAAATACACAAAAATTGTTATTTGTTGGTACTCTTTTGATATAAATTCATACTGATGTAAAAAAAATAAAAAATAAAATCTACTCCGTTTCGTGTTGTGAATGCTGAAAACTAAATTATATGTTGTTAAGAGTTACAATATTAATAATTGGATTTATAGTACGAATAATAGTAATTCAGATTCACATTGTCAATCCTGAAAACTGAATTATATATTGTTCAGATTTATAATGTGAATAAACTCACTTGTGAGTTTTACCAAATTTATTTTCAAAAAAAAAACTAACTTTTGTTTTGTTACTTTTTTATTATCTAGGTTTAGTTCTTATGAAAAAGTAAAATAAATATATAAACGTTTGTAATTCTTGATATTATTTAAATAAGCATTCATATTGATCTATAAAAAATATTTTTTTTTTTAACTGTTAGCTCTTATTCATATTGTGAATCTATTGAAATCCGAATGATATTAAGTTCAGATTCACAGTGTAAATAATAGTAAGACACATTCACATTATTAATTTTGAACATAAAATTATATATAATTAAGATTCGCAATATAAATAGATTCATTTGTGGATTTTATAAAACTAATTTATAAGTAATCAAAAAGTTAAAAAAAATTATAAAATTACAAGGAATATACTTTGATTCACATGAAAATTTCATCTGAATTTATTTGTGAATATAGAGGTCAAATAGTAAGTAAGAGTCACATTGTGAACACGAAAAACTAAATTATTAGCAGTTTCGATTCACAGTGGTGAGCTTTCGTATATTAAAAATTTCTTTTGAAAAAAGTAAACCTAAATATTAGGGAAAACAATACACCTATGTAAATTTTTTTTAGGGAAAAAATTTTTGTTTTTCATATATCAATATCGATGTCTATAGAAAAAAGACAGAAAATTATGAATTTTGGTATATTTAGATAGATTTTCGATAAAAAAAACATGGGCTAACGAATTAACGAAAAAAGTAATTGAGTTTTTTTGGTATAAACCAAAACAGATGCGTCCAATGTAAATATCTATAAACATTTTCTTGGTTGTTGATCATCTATATATATAGTTAAAACACAAAATAAAGTGAGAATCTGAAAGCATTAATTTTATGTTATTATTATACTATTAAGTTTTTATATGTGTGGTACTATAATAATTTCAAATGTAGATATTTATATATCGTTATTCATATAATCATTGTTAAATAACTACTTAAAGTTATATATATATATATATATATATATATATATATATATATATATATATATATATATATAAAAGTTACAGCTATTTATAAAATCATAAAAAATACTATTCTTAATGTTGGGTTTTAAGTACTATAATGTTTCTATGGTGCACATACAATCCTAGATGCTTTAAATCTAAGTTATCTCTAATTATACATAGAATTCCATTTTCCAAAGCATATACCCTGACTAGCATGCAATTGGATATGTACAACATAAAAACTAGTTAGAAGAATGCCTCTTATTTGTAGTTTGTAGTTCTTAGCCTTTCAAAATCTTATTACCTCAAATGTGATGCCTCTAATGAGTCACAAACACTAAAAGCAAGAGGAGGCTTATAAGAGAGAGGTTAGAGAGCACAAAATCGGCTAGGGTTTCACTATCTCATAGAGTGGCCGATTTTTGTGAAGCTAGGGGTTCAATTTATAGTGTGGAATCCTTAGGGTTTCATACATAAACCCTAATGTAACCTAAGCCTTTAAGTATTCCAAAGATCCATATGATAGACCCTTTGGACTAACTTTCCATGGACTCATACATAGAATTAGCCCATCCCTAATCAACATGAATCATTAGCTCAAACTATAAATATCACTGATTTGCCTAATCAGACCTTGTAAATTTAATCAGTCTCTTTTGATCACTAAATTAATTCTAAATAAATTCCTGATCAATACTAATTAAATAATATGATTTCTCAATTAGTATATTATTCATATAATATATTAATAAATCACAAATGACCTCTTTCTCAAATATTCACCTTGTCAAATTGCTCCGGTGAAGGCAACTCAAAAGGACTATGCTACTATCAGGTCAAGTACATATCAATTATAATCATGGGCTTAGACACCTAATCCAATAGTCTCCCACTTGCATAAGTATAATAACTATAACTGCCAATGCAACTTTAAAATCGGATTAGCAATTATAGCTCTCAAAAGCCGTTGCCAAACTCTGACCTAGTCAATGACATGTCCTTTAGATAAGGATCATATAATCCTCTGTTCTACAAGATATCGTGTGGACAAAGACATGGAATAAAGTCGTACTCATTGTCCAACAGTTTGTTTCCTGATTTCTGATTTTTTTTACATAGAACTTAATTGAACACATCAATTGAGTCCTGACCGGGCCCGATACATAAGTGAAAAAAAATCATCGAGGTACCCAAGATATCACTTTTAATCCTCTTAAGATAAAACGAACAAATAAACTTCGACTTATATGCTTGTACTAATTACTTGTTAAATTACACACAACAGCACGTTTTATAACATCAAGTCACTGATGCGTTTTCGTACTATCAATGCACAACCAACTCATAATCAACAACTCATATATCTTGGTTTGAAGACTATATGATATTATCATCTCACAATCACTCGTGATAAATTCCATGAAGTGATTCATGTGAGCGTGGGTTTAAATCCAATACTCAAATCTTATTTAAGGAGCTCTTATGAATGTTGTAGCAAACTTTTTCTATGTCTAAACACTTTCACTACAAGAAAAAGACCCTTTTACGACGCGCAAACAACGACACTCGGAGATAGATGTTACGCAAAAGAGAGTAACGTTAAATAAGTGTCATCTCTTCAAAAAATTTAAGGATTTAGGTCGCGCATTATTGCGTGCCCTTAAATTAGTGTCTAATGTAAAAAAATAAAAAACACGGAGGGCACTTTAGCTAAAAGGTGCGTCGTCTATGAATGTCGTTTTATATTTTTTTAAGAAACGCGCTTCTCACTTCTGCTTAGAGGGAAAATGAAATCCCCAAATTTTTTAAACCCCCGCCTTCTTCTCCCTCGTCTCCACCCTCACCCACATCCATTGCCTCCAATCCTCGTTGCCTCTTCTAGTCTCAAACCCGATCCTCGCGTTAAATGGTTCAGTGACTGCAACTCCTTTCGATTGTAGCGCTGATCGACAACTACGACTCATCAACCGTCAATTGAAGCTACCTGTTGAACAACTCCTAATCGAAACCTCAACCTTCTCGTCTCTCCTTCCCCCAAAATTTTGAACATCCTCCTTCCTCTTCCTCTGTACTCTCTACACCCGCTAGATCGATTTCATTCTCTCCCTTCCTTCTCTCTACAAACCCCTTCCTCTACAATCGACTTTCACTCCTTCTCTATGCAAACCCTAATCAGACATAACGCATTTGCAATGGTAATATCTTCTTTCACAAAATAGACGATTGACCGAAGAACTAGGGCTTTTGATGAATCATGCATTACCAATAACGATAGCTACCCATCATAATTTGTGTTTTCTCTTGGACTCCACCATTCTAACATCGCACCACAACAATGATTCAAGCCACGAATCAACAGTTTTGAGTTTTTTGGCTTCAATTTTGAAGGTACGTAGACATGATTTTAAAGTTCTGAACTTTTTTCTTTCCTATGCTACCACTTCCCCCCTTTCCTTTTTATTTCACTCTCCTTGTAATTACAAATAAATTGAGATAGAGAGTCGGTCTATCGATTAATCAACCATGGTGGATGATTTGGTGTAACTATCACCTGCTATAGTTTTTTGAATTTTTTTGTTCGAACAATGCATGCCAACTGTTCGTTGAATTGCTCAAACGAAACTTCCATCACAAAAAATCAACTGATGGTCTACTTTTTTGTCCAGATTGCCCAGAGAGTGAAATATTAGCCGTTGGGATGGCACCTTATGCTCATCTGGCGGTTTATAAAGTATGTTTTGGTCTAGATTGGCCAGAGAGTGACATCTTAACCGGGCTTGATGCTGCAGTAGCTGATGGAGCTGATGTGATATCAATTTCTATTGGAGAAGAAAACATGCCTTTTTTTCAAGACAGCATTGCAATAGCCTCATTTCAAGAAAAAAATGCCTTTTTTTCCCAATGTAATGTTCGGTAAACTGATGCAAATCACCAAGAGGATGAAGGGCCTTCAATGGTGCTTTGTTTATTACACTATGGTAGCGGAGATGACGGTGTTGTTGATAGCCCTAAACAATAGTCATCTTAAAAGAAATTATCAAAGAGAAAGGTACGTATCAGTTCTAGAGTTCTTATATAAAATTAGGTCAGCTGTACCCTTCTTATATAAAATTAATGAAATTTAAAAGCAAGCCATAATATTGATTTTGAAATCGAGCACCAGATTTCGGAATATAGCCCTGCCTGTTACCATTAAAATTTACCCCTGCTTCTGATTTTTTAGCTTCCTGGTCAGGCCGACTCATAGAACTATTCCCCACAAACCCTTTGACTTCCGAAACATCACCCCCATCCTTGTTCTTTCCCATAACCTTGTTACTTTTCCAACTTTGCCCCTGTTCAATCTTTGAATCATTAGACTTTCCTTTCATTGGCTCAATATTCCCATAATACCCCTGCCCATTTTTACCTCCTGTCTTCCCACCTCTATCAAAACTAAATTCCAAATTTTCCTGATTATTCCCATTATACCCTTGATAGCGAATTCCAGCAGAAGCCCCAGAATTTCCAATTTTCGGATAATTCCCTTTTTGCCCCTGCTTGCGGTTTCCAGCAAAAACCCCTGCACCTTCATTTTTCGAGAAATTCCCTTGATGCCCCTGACTCGAAAACTGTTTTTCCCCCAGTGTAGCTTCTTTTGACAACAAATTTCCATTATTTCCTTTGGTTTTCTTCACCACATCAACAAACCCATCATTTTGTTCCTTAACTTCTTTAGTGCTGGCAAGAAGCACTTGCATAAGATCCATAGTAGCTCCTTCTTTTCCTTTCTCTATTTTACTTCTCTCCTCTTCTTCTTTCATCTGAATAGCAGTAACATCAATCGAGATTAGTGGAAATTGGTTTTTATTTTTTATAGTTATACTTGAGAAAACCTTATATGTTTTTTTTTATTTTGTGAAAATTAATTCCAGGTGAAAACAGAAAATGGTATGTTGTGTTAGAAAATGACAATCATACCCTTGGTCACAGTAGTCTCATATCATTATTTCCATTCTCACCTTCACTCCAATGCCCATTATTAGAAGAAATCAATGAGCTCCTTGCCAGCTCACAAATTGATTCTGTTTTCCATCAGATCTATAGTCATATTGTAAAAATCATACCTTGAGCTATAGAACTCAAACGGACCCCAAACCAGTTCCCAAAGTTCACAAATTGAGTTGGCTAACTTTCTTAAGCAGCCCAACTTCACTGGTAAGGACTTTATCTATGTGCAAGAATGGAATCTTTGCTGTTAGGTCTGATCCGGGTCTGTTCTGATATGTCATTTTGTTTTCATCATTTATAAGGCTTGGAAAAGGATCCAGAGTGATTCCAAGTTTCTATATGTTCCTGATATTATGAATTTAAGATCTGGAGCAGATGGGGTGTTATTTCCAATTATAAATTGGTTAGAATTGATCCAGACTCCAGATCAGTGGGCAGTCACCAGCTTTTACTAGTGTTGTGATTGTCCATAATGTGAATTTTATATCCGGAGCTTGGGAAATGCTTTTCATTCAATTCCAACTCTGAGACTTTCATTTGTATGTCCTTTACTTCTCTGAATTTTGGTATGGACGAATTCTACTCACAAGTTGGGTAGAATTGGCCAACCTCACTTGACTGTCTTGTTGGAGATAGAAGTGATACACCTTTTTGTAAAATTCATATTTAATTCATCCTTTGGAGTTAGAAGGAGTTCTTTATAGTTCTGGAATCCTGAACAATCATAGTTTTCTATAAAATTTAGTTAAAGCTATGTTTCTGTTTTAGATTTTGGAGTAAATCCGTTTTGAACAGCAGGTCTGTTTTAGAGACCTTGCTGTGATTACTCTTTTCTCAACTCATAGCTTCATTACTTCTCCTTTCTAACCTTTAGTCCTTCTAAGATGGATTTTAAAAGTTTAAAATTTTTGCAAGTGTGCTATTGAAAATGAAGATAAACCCAATTGTGCTACTAAAAATGAAGAGCTTGTTCAGGTATCTCAATTTCCAGACATACCCTTTTGGGTTTTTCACTTTCCTGAAATACCCTTTTTGATCTTTTACAATTTCCAAAAATACCCTTCTTGGTGCCTAGGAGTTACAGTGTTACCAGTTGCAGTTGTAATATATATATATATATATATATATATATATATATATATATATATATATATATATATATATATATATATATTACAACTGATAATGATAAGAAAACAAGGTAAAGGTTGGAATATAGAATGAAATGGAATGGAATGAGTCATTCCATTCCATTTCTTCCCTCTCTATTTTCTCTCTCTCTTTTATTCTAATGATCAAAGTTCTTGTTTTTAATATCAGTTTCCCTGTTCTCTTTTATACTTGATGCACCTTTTATTTGCAGGCTTGGCCTGTGCGTACTCCAAGGCCTGTTGCTTTCAAGCTTGTTGCTGATACCCCTCTTCTTACTGGACAGGTAAGTTTCAAATCTTTTTGTTGTGGATTTCTTATAGTTTCTTTTTGTTGTGGATTTCTTATAGTTTACTTAGCTTCTTAAATCAAAGAGTATAAAGCTTTCCTAATGTGTTCTAATAATTAAGAAAACGGTGTTTTTTTGAAAAATGCTTCTCAATTTATCTTATTAGGAAGAATGGAGAACAGGCCTCAAATCATATGTTTTTTTTTCCAGTAACTTCCACTTCCTTCATGGGTTTGTAACAATACTGATGGACTTTGCTATTTTGTTGTATGGTGTATTACCTTGGATATAATTTGTTTTTATAGTTTTCTCTTTTTATTTAATTTAAATTTGGATATAAGTTTGTAACACATGGGATTTATGATTGCAGCAAACAATCTTTCTTTTCTTTCCAGACATGATTAAAGACATGTTTTTGGCTGTAGTTATTGGACCACCTGTTGTGGTTGCCATCATTTTGATAGTACAGGTATTATTCTATCTCTGAGAAATTTCATTTGCCATGTCATCAAAAGCTGCCAGATGGACTATTATCTTTCATGTTTGAGTTGGTTCTCAACTTGTAGAAGAATAACATAAAATATTTTGGCATCTGAGTGTAAAAAATAATATTTGAACTCATAAGTTCCTTAATAATACTTTATTGTGTTACATGTAATTTATTACTTACTCATAATATATAATTCAATCTGATTATTGATTATATATTATGAGTAAGGAGAGCATTCTAAACATTCTGGAAACTTTAAAAGAAGAGGGAAATAGGGTCTTGTTCAATGTTTTAGCTGTGTTTGCTCTAAGGGAGATCAACTTATCAAAAGTAAGTTATTGTTTCACCCTTTTATTTAATATTTTTGTGATTGAATGAAAGTCTTAATGAAAGTAATTGACAACCCTTTCTCTGTAAATGATGTTGTGATTGTGGGAGAGGTGTTGTGTTTTTCTCTGTTGCTAGGTAACCTTCTCAACAACAACATTCTACTTAAGCAGGTGAGTAATCAAGATTAAGGGAGACTTGTAATCATGTTTGACATTCCTTTCCAGTAAGAAACAGAGTTGTATGATTATTTGTTAGTTTTATAGAAATGTATAACCCATGTTAGCAATGTATTATTTTTGTTTAACATTTGAATGATTCTTTGTATGACATTACAATTTGTGTAATTTATTTTATTTTTTGAGTATGAAATTTTATTTTATATTATGCAATGGATTGTATTTTTTGTATATGGTATTTTATTTCTATTATGAGAAATTAAATGCAAATTTAATTTAAAAATTAATAAATATATAAATTTATTTTTTTAAACATTTAAATTTACGATACGCAAAAATGTGTGTCATCTTCATTTATGACATGGCCTTTCTTGACAGGGGCTTTCTTGATACGCATTGCGTGTCATTAACACGCGCGTCGTAAGGTTACGACACGCGAATGCATGTCATCTTCCTTTATGACAGGGCCTTCCTTGATACGCATTGCGTGTCGTAAATGTGCGTCGTAATTGCGCGTCGTAAATGAGCGTCGTAAATGCGCGTCGTCTATAGACGACGCGCAAAAGCGCGTCGTCTCTCTTTATGACAGGGCCTTCCTTGACACGCATTTGCGCGTCGTCTGAGCCTTTTACGACGCGCAATGAGCGTCGTAAAAGGCCTTTTTTCTAGTAGTGTTTAGACAATCTACAAGCCAATTCATGAAAGTCTTGTCTCAATACCTACTTCCAAAGTATGATCGATTGTGGATGGTTTGAATAATCTTATTATTCTGGAAGTCAAAACATGAAAAATGAAACAATAGTAAACAATTGACACAAGATAGTAACTTTACTCATAAATAAAACTCCTTTTATTTAATCATCAAATGTCAATTACATTTTATCTATTACAAGTTTCTAAATAACTATCTAATCATTAAAACTAATATCATCCTTTAGCCTGATACTCCTAGCGTGTTGCAAGTGCTTAACCCTACTCAGTCCCTTCGTAAGGGGATCTGTTGGGTTCTCCTATGACGATACCCTCTTCAATACGAGGAGCCCTTCTTCTACTCGATCTCTTATATAGTGATAATTTATGACGATGTGCATGGATCTGCCATGATCCCTTGGTTCCTCGGTTAAGGCGACCGCACCCTCGTTATCACATAAAATCTCCATAGGCTCCTTATAGTTGGTACAACCCCAAGGTCTCCGATGAAGTTCTTCAGCCATATTACCTCCTTCGACACTTCGTTGGGTGCTATGTATTCTGCTTCGCACGTTGAATCAGCTACAGTCTCCTGTTTGGAACTTTTCCATGTTACCGCTCCTCCATTTAGAGTAAATACCCAGCCCGACTGAAAGCGGAAATTATCTTTATCGGTCAGAAAGCTGGCGTCACTATACCCTGTCACTCTCAAGTAATCACTCCCACCGAGGGTAAGGACCTAGTCCTTAGTCCTTCGAAGGTACTTAACAATGTTCTTAACTGCCGTCCAGTGTGACAACCCGAAATTTTCTATCCTGTACAGTCAAGCACTTCATTGAAAGTCTAACTTACTCCAGCTAACGTTTAGCAAGGTTTAGAGCCCGTTTGAGCCTTCTGATCTTTCAAACATCAAAGTATGGAGTGTATAAGTGTGTCAGTTGAACTTAGAACCCACCAATCAAGCTTTAAACCCTCTAATGAGGATTTTACGACCATGAGACCATGATTTTACGGCCGTAAACTCCATGCCTATATAAGAAAAACTTAGCCATTTAGATTCATTCTTGCCATTTGAAGCCTAGAACTCGGGTTTGCTCTCAAGTATCATCCACATTCCATCCTTAGATCATCAAAGCTGTAAGTATTCTATCCCTTGATTAGTTGATACACCTTATTAACTAGCTTCATTCATTGATTTCATCCATGAAAATCATGTTTGTTTAGATCTTCAAGAAACACCAAGAACACACATTAGTGTTCTGGGGCTGTGAACACCCTTTCAAGCTCCTTTATTGTAAGTATTCTCACCCTAATGTGTTATAAGGCTATTTCCACTTCTTATTCAACTTGAAAACACAAAGAAACACAAGATCAAAGGCGTTTATGGCCAAGGCATGTTCTTGAGCCGTAAACCCTAATAGATGGGGCAAAGTGAGCCCTAGTCCCTTCCTTAGCCTTGGATACTAGTCTAGATCACTTCCTTGAAGTGTTTAGGACCTTAAACATCAAAAAGATCAAGAACACATAGAGTTTAGGGCCGTAAACTCATAGAGAAATGGTCCATGGGCCGTAAACTCTATAAGGTGGTGCCATTGTGCCACTAATACTTCCTAAGGCTTAGACTTGAAGTAAGAATACTTCTTATTGACTTATAAGACCTCAAAACATAAAATGGTACTTAATACCATGATTTTACGGCCGTAAACTCATGAGTTGTTACCATTTAGACCATAAAACTCCTTTGAGATGCCTTACACTCCTTAGATGCAACCCTAATGTACTCCTAGCACTTGAATCAAAGTGTTATCTATGTTTTAGAGTGTCTTTACTTGATTAATTAGTTGTTAATTGACTAATTGGATACATATATGTATTATTATATGATAACTAGGATCCTTGTGTGTGCTCAAGTCTTCCATTAACACTTAGCATCCTATACCATCCGTTCATCCAAACCACTCACTACAGGTGAGTTCATACCCCTTAACCAACCTTTTGAATGTTTTTAAATGCTTTTATGGGGGGAATACAAGTTGAATCATTATAGTTATTATATAAATCATATGCGACTAATAACTATCAAACTGTGGATTTACTACACTTTTAGTTGTTTTACCAAGCAAACACGTTTTTACATGTTAAACTCTTTATCAAACTTGTTTTATATACTAAATCTTTCCTTTCAAATTATGTTACAATTGTGTTTCAAACAAAGAGTTCCTTATACTTTAAACCGTTTATATCAAACAAACTGCTTTTAAATCGTTCCTCAAATGTCTTACAAAACTTCTTTTCAAACATTTATATTGTCAAATGCATGTGTATATATATATATATATATATATATATATATATATATATATATATATATAGTTATGTAAGTAATGTTCAAAGGATTTAGGACTGCTAACTCGCTTTAATTCCTTTTCCTTGTTTGGATGTGGCCTTAGGGTATCAGTTATTTGTCCGAATGTCGTCTAAATTTTAGTTACATATTATTTATGCATATGTAGCCATAAAAGTTCTAGTAGTCAGTTCAACACCTTTGGGTAGCAAGGGCATACTTTCATTCAGTCATATACATACATTACTAGTAACTATAATAAGTATAGTTTAGGATATACTAATTACTATTCCTAGTACAAGATATCACACAAGAGTCAGTTCATTCATGAGTCTATACATATATATTACATAATATATGAAGAGATACTATTACATACTATATAAAGAGATACTTTTACATACTATATGAAGAGATACTATTACATACTATAGGAAGAGATACTATTACATACTATATGAAGAGATACTTTTACATACTATATGAAGAGATACTATTACATACTATATGAATTGATACTAATACATAATATATGAAGAGATACTACTACATACTGTACGGGACTGAGCATCCTACACCTGGCTGCTTGCTACAGCGGGGCCTGTTCATCGGCGGATGTTCTCGGTTGTACTGTTCGGCGAGTTACCACGCCTTGTTTATCCTAAAACAAAGGGAGACGGTTTCAATGATTATATAATTTTCCCTATTACTTTTATCTTGTGACACACTCACATAAACGATGAGGTAGACTAGATTTTGATAATAATAGCTATATAGGGGAAAAACCTTCATTTTTACAAAGGTTCAAACCTTCAAAACAGCCAAGTCTTGGTAGAAGACTACATTTTATACTAGTAGGAAATATGGGATTTCTATGGTTTTCATACTTATACAAACTTATTCTTCAAACATTTACAAGTCTTTTCTTTATAGTTTTACTAGTTAATGAAACTAAAATACTTATGAATTCACCAGCTTAAATGTTGTTCTACGCTTTCAAAATAACTTGTATTCTCAGGTCACCAGTAGACAGATATGATGACTAGGTTTTGAGAAGACAGAGCAGCCAAGACTCATCTTTTATTTTTGATTATTTATTATGGTGTTTTATTCTATGAAATAACACACTTGTATTAAAATTATACTATAAATTCAATGGATTATGTTGTTGCTTGTTTCCTACTTTACACTGTTGTGATACTTTACATGACGTCCTCCACCCCAGAACGTTTCCGCCATTCTTGGTTTTGGGGTGTGACATCCAGTGAGCTTTACCAGGATTCCCTTGATATTGACTAACCATGCTCAAAGAAAAGGCTGCATCAGGGGGAGTACATGTCATAGCATACATCATCGAGCCAACTTTGGAAGCATATGGTATTCAACTCATTTATGCTATTCCGGCATCGGTACTCGGACTCTGAGTCTTACTCAGTTTGGCATTGCTCTGGATAGGCAATTCTCCTTTCTTGGAATTCTCCATGCTAAAATGTTTCAACACCTTATCCAAGTAGGTACCCTGACTAAGTCCTATTAGTCATTTACTCCTATTTCTCAATATCCTTATCCCTAGAATGTAAGTAGCTTCTCAAAGGTCCTTCATAGAGAAACACTTTACAAGTTAGGACTTAACCTTCTGCAGGGTTGGAATGTCGTTTCCTATGAGAAGTATGTCATCTACATACAACACCAGAAAGCTAACTACACTACCACTAGCCTTGACATACACACAAGACTCATCCTCGCTTCTCGAAAATCCAAACTCTTTAACTTTCTCATCAAAACAAAGATTCCATCTGCGAGATGTTTGTTTCAATCCATAAATCGATTTCTCAAGCTTACACACTCTATTAGGGTACTTTGCATCTACAAAACCCTCTGGCTGACCCTTGTAAACATCTTTAGCCAACTTTGCATTTAGGAAAGCGGTTTTGACATCAATTTGCCATATTTCATATTCAAGAAATGCAGTTATGGATAGCATAACCCTTATAGATCGACTTGATTTTGGCCACTGGGGAGAAGGTCTCGTCATAGTCAACTGCATGAGTTTGAGTAAATCCTTTTGCAACCAATAGCGCCTTATATGTGTGTACTTTCCCATCCATGTTAGTCTTCTTCTTGAAGATCCATTTGCACTCTACCGTCTTACGACCAGATACATTGTCAACCAAGTTCCAAAACCTATTTTCATACATGAACTGAATCTCGCTGTCCATCGTCTCTTTCCATTTTGTAGACTCGGGGCCTTTCATGACTTCCTTGTCGTTAGATGGCTCGTCCAAATTTATCAGTGTACTATCACTGATAAACATATCACCTTCCGTAGCAATATGAAAACCATAAAACTCCAGTGCCATTGTAACTCTACTGGAACATCTAAGAGGTAATGACTCGTCAATCAGTTCAACAGGAGTTTCATCCTCGGGTTGAGTGTCAGTGTTAGAGGTTCCTTCATTTTTTGATTCTTGAAGCTCTTCAAGGTCAATTTTCCTCCCACTGTCCTCTTGGCATATGAGTTCTCTTTCATGGAAAACACCTTTCCTCGCAACGAAGACAACATTCTCACTCAGTCTATAGAAGAGATATCCAAAATATTTTTGTGGGTAGCCGATGAAAATACAACGCTCACTATGAGGTTCGAGCTTGTCTTGAGTCTCTTATCTTACGAAAGCCTCGCAACCCCAAACCTTGATGTATGCTAATGAGGGAACCCTCCTTGTCTACATTTCGTGAGGTGTTTTGGCAACCTTCTTAGTTGGGACTAGATTAAGGATATGGGCGGCAGTCTATAAGGCATACTCCTAGAATAATATAGGTAACGAAGCTTGACTCATCATGGAACGAACCATATCCAATAAGGATCGATTGTGCCTCTCAACCACACCATTAATCTGTGGTGTCCAAGGTGGCGTCAATTGTGAAAAAATTCCACATTCCTTAATATAGTCGTGGAACTCGATACTAAGATACTCTCCACCTCGATCAGATTGGAGCATCTTTATCTTCCTGCCCAACTGATTCCCCACTTCTTTTTTAAACTCTTTGAACTTTTAAAAGGTTTCCGACTTTTGCTTGATTAAGTAGACATACCCATATCTATTGTAATCATTAGTAAAAGTCACATAGAAGCGGTTAGCATCCCTTGTGGTGGATCTAAAGGGTCCAGACACATCGGTGTGTATGAGATCCAACAAAGCCTCACCTCTTTCACAAGTACCGGTGAAAGGTGACTTGGTCATCTTTCCAAGCAAACAAGATTTGCATGTGTCATCCGACTTTATGTCAAATGAATCCAACACTCCAACCTTTTGGAGTTGGGTTATGCGCTTCTTGTTAACATGTCCAAGACGACAATGCCATAAGCATGCTTTGTCCAAACCATTGGACGAATCAATATGAAATACATTATTTCCTAAGTTATCTACAACCATCACAGTTTCATATATACCATTACAAGGCAATGCTTTAAAATAAAAGATACCATTATATAAGGCATTAATAGAACCAAATTCATTATTAAATGAAAATCTAAAACCTTGTTTCTACAAACCATGAAAGGAAATAATGTTTCTCGCCATATCGGACGAGTAGCAACAGTTATTCAAATCAAACTCTAACCCACTACTAAGAAATAAAGAATAAACTCCAATCTTGGTGACATGCGACGCTTTCCTATTCCCCATGATCAGGTTCATCTTCCCGTGCTCCACATCCCTACTTCTTTTTAGTCCCTGTAAATCAGAACAAATGTGAAAACCATATCCTGTATCAAGGACCCAAGAATTAGCTTGTTATGAGTTATTAGACACAATAGTGTAAATACCTGTGAAGGTGGGCTTTATCTTCCCATCCTTGATATCTTGCATGTATTTGTGGCAGCTTTGTTTCCAGTGTCTTTTTTCATGACAATGGAAGCACTTTGCTTCCTTTAGATTGGAAGAGGAGTTAGCAGTACCACCTTTGGTCCCACTAGAAGAGGATTTGTCATGGGACTTTCAGTTGTGACTCTTAGAAGGAGCCTTCCTCTTCTTCCCTTTCCCATGTCCAATTGCCAGGACTGGGGAAGTAGCAGTAGTAGGAGCAGGAACAATAGATTTGCCTTTCAAACTACTTTCAACATTTCTCAATAGGCCTTGAAGCTTGCTTAGAGTGGCCTCCTCCTTGTTTATATGATAATTCATTCTAAACTGATCATAAAAAGGAGGCAAAGAGTGTAGAATAATGGCAAAGGCCAACTCTTCATCAAAGTTGACATTCAACTTCAGCAAGCTGTCCACAAACCTTTGCATCTTTTGCAAGTAGGCTATGATAGACTCTCCATCCTTCATTTTTGATGTTATCATGGAGGCAATGATTTCATACCTTTCCTGTCGATCACTTTGATGATACCTTTCCATCAAGTCTTGGTGCATCTCTAAAGGATAGTAGTCCTCATAGGACTTTTGAAGTCCAGCTATCATAGTGGCAAGCATGATACACGACACCTTTGTCACGTCCTTCTCATGAGCTCTATATTCAACGACCTCTTCAAAAGCAGCAGTTGTTTCATCTACCTCCTCAAGCTCTTTATCGAGGACATATTCTAGGTCCTCGTAACGAGTGACCATCTGAATGTTTCGAATCCAGTCATTGAAATTCGATCCATCAAAAATGACCCTCCCACACAAGTTCATGAGGGAGAAAGATCCGGAGGGGTTGGAGCCAGAAGCGGTATTGGAAAACATCTAAAAAGAAAGAAAAAAATTTGATTAGATAAGAATCCCTAACATAACAGCCAAATGAAATATTAAGTCTAGGACCTAACAAAATATTTCACAATTCGGAAGAGGAATGTCGTAATCCAATGATAAAATATTTGAAGGTAGGTAAATGACGATTTACCAATTTCCACCATGAAAAACAAAAAAGAGTATTAAGTTTTAAATGAATTGAAATTCATAGATTCTTTTGAGATTCATTGAACTTTTCAATGACATGTTTAAATCTCGATTATGGCCTTTAAGTTTGTGATTGAGATACTGAGGATCACAAACAAGGTGTGAATAACCATGCAAATGTGCTTGGTACTCTTGATGTCATTTATCACCTAATGAATGTGCCGGTTAACCACACACGCTCCATTGATCTATGACAACCATCAAGCTACACTTTGCCACCCTTGCTAGTCCCATATCTTTGTGTCGGTTAACCAAACACGCTCCACTAACGACTTGGCAAGGTGCAAAGTGCAATTTCATGGAATAGCATTATTTTCACATTTTTCCTAAAGTAACATAGATATGGAATTTATAAAACATTTAGTTACTTTATAATTATCATTATACTTTTTAATGAGAATTAATGTCCTATCCTACATGTTTGGCTAACGACGCTCCACCAATCAAGGAAGCGGTGGGTGAGAGATGACACCCATTCAACCACCATTTTATAGGCAGTTTCCTTATCCCCCCCCCCCTTATAGATCGACTTTGTGAATGAGGCCTACTAACGGTAAGACTGACTTGTCTTATACATACATACATATATATATATATATATATATATATATATATATGTATAAGTATTAAACTTTTAATGTTATAATAGTATAAGGGTTGAATTTTAAACTTTTAAAATTCTAGGGTTTGGAATTTTAATGTTTCATAAATGAGACTTCTCAAATTCCAAAACTTGAGGGCAAGTTTTGAAACTCTTCAAAACCTCTTGAATTCCATAACTTAAGGAGTTAATGTTTCATTAATGAGACTTTTCATATTTCATAACTTGAGGACAAGTTGTGAAACTCTTCAAGAAACCTTTAGATCAAATTTAACTAATAAAATTATCATATAATTTATTATTTACCAAATTGATCTAATTTAACTCACATAGCAAGGCAATTCAAATCAAATAATACAAATAATCAACTTATTATTTTAAAATTTGATAATTGTATTTTAACTGAACGAGGATAATCATTACCATATCAGAAAAAACAAATTTTATGATACAAAACAGTTTGTGGTAATGATCATAATCCAATTCTGGCCAAAAAAAACTCGAAAATATGCAAACAAAAGATCCTACTTGTTGAGTGCATGAACTGGACTCTTCGAGTTGCTAGTCTGTGAGTGAACTCGTCGAGTCAGGTAGTTGGACTCGTCGAGTCCATCAGTCGGAGGCCATAAACGTGACTGTTTCAGCTTTGAAAATCAACCAATGCATCAACATAATAGAAAACATCCTACGCTTTGATACCACTGTTGGGATTTAAGTACCATAACACTCCTATGGTGCACACACAACCCTAGATGCTTTGGATCTATATTTCTCTAATTATACATACAATTTCATTTTCCAAAGCATATACCCTAACTAGCATGCAATTGGATATGTACAACATAAAAACTAGTTAGAAGAATACCTCTAGTTCCTGGCCTTTCAAAAGCTTAGCACCTCAAATGTGATGCCTCTAATGTGTCACAAACGCCAAAAACAAGAAGAGGCTTATGAGAGAGAGGTTAGAGAACACAAAATCGGCTAGTGTTTCACTATCTCATAAAGTGGCCGATTTTTGTGAAGCTAGGGGTTCAATTTATAGTGTGGAATCCTTATGGTTTCATACATAACCCCTAATGTAACCTAAGGCTTTAGGTATTCCAATGATCCATATGATAGGCCTTTTGGACTAACTTTCCATGGACTCTCACATAGAGTTAGCCCATCCCTACTCAACATGAATCCTTAGCCCAAACTATAAATATCATTGATTTACCTAATCAGTCCCTGTAAATTTAATCAGTCTCTTTTGATAATTAAATTAATTCTTGATCAATACTAATTAAATAATATGATTTCTCAATTAATATATTATTCATATAATATATTAATAAATCACAAATAACCTCCTTCTCCAATATTCACCCTGTCAAATTGCTCCGGTGAAGGCAACCCAAAAGGACCATGCTACTATCGGGTCAAGTACATACCAATTATAGTTATGAACTTAGACACCTAATCCAACACTTATGTTACTATTTTTAGTCTTTTTATATGAATTTCTCCATCCATCCATCTATCCATATGCAGATGGTTCATATAAAAAGACTAAAAAAATAGGAACACAAGAACATTATTTTTTATGTTTTCATTCTACAATAATTTTCATATGTAACTTTAAGTAATTATTTAGCAAGGATTATATGAATAATTATATACTCCCTCTGTCCCAATATTATTATCCACAAACAAAAACACACAGATTAAGAAAAACATTAATTATCACTAATTTTATATAATAAAATGACAGTTTTGTCCTTACTTTGCATTTAACGTTCCATTAAATGCTTAGTTGGTTAAGTAATAATGATGGAGGTATTTTGATAAAAATGTTATTTATTTTTAGAAGTGGACTATTATTTTGAGACAAACCAAAAAGGAAAAATGGACTATAATTGTGGGACGGAAGGAGTATTAATATTTACGTTTAAATTTATTATAGTACACCACATATAAAAGATTCATATCATAATAATAACATAAAAGTAATCATTTCAAATTCTCACTTTATTTTGTGTTTTTATTTGAATATATATATATATATATATATATATATATATATATATATATATATATATATATATATATATATATATATATATATATATATATATATATATATATATGAACTCAAAAATTATTGAAAACTACCGTGAGAATGTGCTTATGTTAGATTGAAAAAATAAAATATGGAGATTTGATTTTATTTATCGTCAATACCTCATGATATTTTATGTCGTTTTAGTAATATGTACTAAATATTGGTACTTTTCGAATAAAGTTAAAATGTTGGAGGGCTAAAATAGAAAATTAAAGGGAAAAAAAGGAAATTCATAAATTCGGACGTAGCTTCACGCCACTCTCCACCGCTCTCACCAACATGGCAGTTTCCCATTGGCTAGGCCTTTTTTTCCACCTATTTCCTTTCTCGGCCATAAAATTTTTTTGCGGTTTATAAAAATCTAGAAAAACTAAAGTTTTTAAAATTTAATTATGTACATAATGAGCATTATGAAAATTTGAAAAAACAAATATTTTTTAAGTCTATATTTTTTGTAAAAAAAATCCAGAAAAAAAACTTCTCAAAAAATCATGAAATTTTAAGATATATTTCTTCTCTATATAATAGTGACTTTGTAAAAAAGATTTTTTCAAAATTAAATTTTTAATTTTTCATATTTTAATTTAAAAAAATATGAATTTTAATAAAATGTCACGAATTGTTTTGTTAAAAATTCCAAAAAGCAAATGATAGACTTATTGGTAACACTATTTTGGTGAGTTCCTAAAAGAAAATTTTCAAAAATGTTATTGTTAACATTTTGTTTAAATGGTTCCAAATTTTTATAAATTATAAGACGTCAAAGTTTTCGTTTTCCTAATTGAAAAACATTTTTAAGGTATATCATGTATCATATATTATGAAAATTTTGAAAATAAGTTTTTTAAAATAAGGTTGTTTAAAGGGAAGTGATTCGTACGTAACAGTTTTTTGCCATACACAACAATTTATTCATTATATAGTTGTATAATACAACATTTTAAAACACCAACTGTTGTGCGTAGAAAAATCTTATTGTGTACGGATCAATCTCTATATATATTGGTCGATTATTATGGGTCTACTTGAGTAATGAGTTTTTAACCACATAATTGTAGTTGTATAAAATATTTACCAACTACTTGTAGTATTTAAATTATTTACCAAATAATTGTATTTCATATTTAAAATTAAATTAATTAAACAAATTGATCAATGACCCTCTTCTTTTCCCTCATCCCACACCTTCATTATGTTATCGTTGCTTTTGTAGTTGGCCTCCTTCCTTCTTCTGCCGCCCTTCCCTCACCTTCACGCCTTCTCCTACAGTCGTATATATTCTACTCTCTCATCGAGTTTCAATGGTATCTCCCAATCCACCCACCTGCTCATTCATCTCCTCTGTTTTGATGGTCATCAGACTTAACTCTCGGACTAATGGCTCCACCATTGTGGTGATCAACAGTGCTTCAGCTACTTCATGTGACAAGTCTAGTTTCGGTGATTAGAATAGTAGCTAAAAAGTACATAAAAAGCGTCGTAACATCAAAATCATCTATGTTGTTTTTTTACATCGGTGGCAGAGATAAAAACAATGTAAGCGAGGACAATCATCTATATGTCTGATGTTATGCTTTACATCAATCATAAGGTGAATTGGTAGTGAACCAGTCAACTTGTTTGATTTTAAATTCTAGCAAGAAATATATGTTAGTGAGAACAAGGAAGGAAAGTACCATATAAAAAATTTCCATAGAAAAGTTATTTACCAGATGAGGTTTGTAAAGGAACTTGAAAGCTATGAAAACCTTAAATTAACTTCTTTGGTTGTTGATCGAATGATCGACATCAAATCCCATATTTTAAGCTCCGAAAATTGGGTTCATGAAGAATTGTATTTATAATTTACCCTTCCATTGTTATCTATGCATTAAACCAAATTCATAGTTCATACGAATTTGACAGGAATGGTTACGGTGGGGAGAAGAAACTAGAAACACAAAGATGACGTGGATGTCTAAGTTAAAAAGATAAGACTTACCGAAGAAAATGAAATTTACTAGATTTTGGTAATTAAATTTTAAAGTACTATATATCGGTAAATACTTTTACAAAATACAATCCCTTCGGACAAAACTCCTTGAGTAATAACTATTATGTTAATAACATCTCATTTAATGCTCCTTACAAAATTACTTTTTTTTTTCTCTCACATGCCTTTTTGAGACCAAGTTTATCAATATGAATCCATTTCCATTTGAGAGATGAATCCATATTCACATGGATCCACTTCGGACCACTGAATCCATTTTTGAGATACCCATTTCCGACTCCCCATGATCCAAACCAACCCATTTGAATCCAAATTAATTTTTTTGTCGGACACATCTACGTCCCCTCGGAAACCTTCATCTTTTATTAGCATATTTTTTTTTATATTGTTCGGTCGATGCAAATTATACTTTTTGTTCGGACTCAAATTTAGATCCACTCAACCGACACTAGGAGTGAGCATTTGGACCGGCCCGGACCGAACCGGACCGGACCGGCTCTTGGACCGGACCGGTTATGGAGAATTTTGTGGACCATGGACTGGACCGGATGAGTCGTGTCCGGGTCCAGGTCCGGGTTTTCCGGTTTGTGGACCCGTTTGGACCGGTACAGCTTTAATTGCAGAGTATAATAAGTAATCTACATTGATGTATAATATTATAACTTGCAAAATTAATATGTTTCCGTTTCATGCCTAACTAATCTACATTGATGTATAATATTATAACTTGCAATTTGCAAAAATTAATTTTCCAAATAAAAGCAACTAACATATAAATCAAGTTCACCAACAAAAGTTAAATAATTTTAAGACAAACATACAAAAGTATTACCGTAACAACAAAAATCATAGTTAAAACTTTAAAATCAATCAAACTAACAAATTTCATAAACTCAGAATCTAATCTTCCATTGGCCTCTTCCCCATATCATTGTCATCCATATGTAACATATTTAAAGCTTGTGCAATCTCTACATAAACACAAATGAAAATGCTGTTAGTATTTAATAAAAAGTAATAATTGTATAAAAAAAGAATAAAAATTGTAATTTTTTTACCCAAAGCTATATCATCATCATTCAAGATGTCACCAACGTTGTCAACTATCGGATTTGTAAACTTTATCACCCAATCTTGGGTGCATAAAAAAGCTTCAACTATCAATGTCGATAAACTAGTTTGATACTCACTTACAACTGTACCACAAGTGCTAAACGCGGACTCGGAATTATAGTATAAAATAATACTAAAAAGCTGAAATATTTCAGCTTTGATAGCTCTACTTTGAAGGATTGTAACTCAATGAATATAATACCAAAATAAACAAAATTATAGTCTAAATTCATCTACAAATTGTAAACTAAATGTTGGAAAAAACCGTAGGTCAATCCGACTTAAAACGAATGAGTTATGGGTGTTTAAAAAACGTCACAGATTATAAAATCTTGCTAAAAAGCTGAATTTTTTCAACTTTGATAGCTCTACTTTAAAGGATTGTAGCTCAGTGAATATAATACCAAAATAAACAAAATTATAGTCTAAATTCATCTACAAACTGTAAACTAAATGTTGGAAAAAATCGGAGGTCAATCCGACTTAAAACAAATGAGTTATGGGTATTTAAAAAACGTCACAGCTTACAAAATGTTGTTGAAAAGCTGAATTTTTTCAGCTTTGATAGCTCTACTTTGAAGGATTGTAACACGGTGAATATAATACCAAAATAAACAAAATTATAGTCTAAATTCATCTACAAACTGTAAACTAAATGTTGGAAAAAACCGCAGGTCAATCCGACTTAAAACGAATGAGTTATGTGCATTTAAAAAACGTCACAAAAATCTTAATCATGTCCAACCGGTTCTAAACCCGGTAAAAACCGGACCGGACCGGGAAAAAAACCGGACCGGACCGGCGAGAAATCTTAGAACCGAGAACCGGCCCGGGGGTCCAAAAAAACGGTCCGGTCCGGTCCGGTCCACCGGTCCAAATGCTCACCCCTAACCGACACAATTTCTTTTTTCCCATTTGATTTTTATTTGACCCCCTTTTTTTAAAACTCATTTCTTTTTTGGATCCACTTTTATTTTGTAATCCGAGGCTATCTCCACTCCATTGTTCGGATCCCTCTTCATTATTAAATGGATTCACCTCACGGATCCACAAGAATCTGACCAACATTCATGACAATTGCTTTTGTTTTTCACGGATCAAATCCATTTGGATTTATTTTGAGACGGATCCTATTTCGGATTCACATCAATCCGATTAAACAAATTACAACTCAATGTCGGATTCACGTGTTTCTTGCTTGGACTCAACGAATTTCCGAGATCCTTCATTATCCGACCCATTTGTTCTCAAACCCATCCCCAGTTTCCAGTTTTGGATCTAATCTTGGATTCAGACAATCCAAATTCAATTTCGGTTCAAATGAATTCCGCACTTTTATTATATCCAAACAATTTTGTTCATTTGTTTAAAACCAATTTTTTTATATATCATTTTTTAAAGCAATTTCTCTTTCATTTAAAACCAATTAATTAATTCATTTTATTTTTTTCCTCAATATTATTTTTTATTTTTTTAAACTAATTATTTTTTTAACACCAATTTTAGCCTCGTGGTTCAAAACTTCATTATTCTTGCTGATTTCGAATGAAGACACCGTTATCTTAGAGATTATTACTTGTGTGTTCTTCATTCCATCGAGCAACTCGTATTTGCAGCTTCAAATTTATATGCGTCAGAGATTCAAATCCACATCTTTCTTTTGGAAACTTGTCTAATGAGCAACACTTTCAGAGGTTAGATCTTTTTCGAGGATCACATTTTTACTTCTTTTTGACTGGTTACATATTGTTTCACCATTATTCAGATCAATTAGAGGTCTAGACATGTTCATTACGACTTTGGCTGACGATTCATTGGTCACGCTTTGGGAGTTCGGGTTTGCATTTCAGTTATCAGCATTACTTCGGTTCAGCATTATGATTCTTCAGCAGCGAATTTTATCATATATATTCTACAACGTTTGTTCAGTTCGGAAATACATCACCAAGTCTACCAATGACCCGAAAAATAATATCCTCGTTTTTACGGATAGATGCTCACATCAAGGGGGAGTATGCGATGCTCCATCATATTCGACATATTCTCTATCACGGTTTAATGATTAATATTTATCTTTATTGCATGGTCGATCAAAAATAAGGGAAGAATCATGAGCATCCATTATGAGTTTATTATTAGAGTTTTGAAGTTAGATACATTTAAAGACGGAGATGGATTTAGTAATGTGATGTGGTCTCTGATTTTTTATCTTTACAAATCGAATTTTTGGCATTACTAAATGTCCTTCAGATTACGATTATTCAACTTAAGACTCTACATGTTGGGATGTCTCATTTGTGTTAGCATCCAAATCAAATTTTATGATTGTCCGCATTTGGATTAGCGATAGTTTGAAGATGAAGATTATTTTTGCAATGTGACGCGACACTTATTTTTTATCTTCCAATCAAAATTTTGTCAGTGTTAGACTATGTCTTCGGATTCACATTATTTATCATTCGGACTTTACTTTGGGATGCTTCAAATTTTAAGCAGTTTTCGGAACACAATCTACTTCTATCATTCCTAAGCCTTGTAGAATTTGATTGAAGGTTTGCTCAGTTAAGGCTTTCCTAAAGATATCAGCTAGTTGATCAGCAGATCTCACAAAGTGAATTTCGACATTGCTATCCTCTATGTGATCCTTTATGAAATGATAACTCAGTGCTATTTGTTTTTCTTGGAATGTTGCATTGGGTTACGACAAATGTGAATAACACTTTCATAATGATAATATAAAGTGATTCTCTTCATATTAATCTCGTAATCTCTAAGCTAACTTTGAATCCAAATTACTTGATAAGTACATGAGGCGGCTGTGATATACTCAGCTTCAACGGTAAATAAGGAGAGACACGTTTGTTTCATGGATTGC
The DNA here is from genome assembly GCF_051521515.1 of Lactuca serriola. Lineage (NCBI taxonomy): Eukaryota > Viridiplantae > Streptophyta > Magnoliopsida > Asterales > Asteraceae > Lactuca > Lactuca serriola. Next base: position 83,232,835 of record NC_136416.1, on the reverse strand, counting down.
CAACTTAGGAGTTTTCCATCAAGAAATTGACATCCTCCAGTTGTACTTTTATGATCAAGACCGCGTCCGTCAAGATCAGCATCATAGAATGCTTGCACAAAGAATCTTAAGTTGGTAGGGTACCAAATTCCGAGTGAGGTGGATCTTTTAAGATACCGAAGAATTTTCTTCACTATAATTGTGGTTCACGACGATTTTCTTAAAACCTGGCATAATAGCAAACATCAAGGATAATATCTGGCCGACTCGATGTTAGATACATTAAAGATCCAATCATTTGTCGATATAAAGTCATCTCAGTTGTATGCTTGTCCAAGGACGGTGCAAGATTTGTTCCGAATGCCATGAGAACCTTGACCTTTGAATATCCCACTATTCCAAATTTCGCAAGCAAGGTTTTCGTATAAGCCTCCTGGTTGATGAATATGCACTATTGACTCTGTCTAATATTTAAATAAAGGAAAAAGTTAATAGGACCCATTGAGCTCATCTTAAAATTGGTTTCCATCAATTTTCGGAATTCAGTAGTTAATCTAGGATTAGTAGACCTAAAAATGATATCATCAATATAAATTTGGACAATCATCAGATGGTTACCATCTTTCTTATGAAAGAAGGTTGGGTCGACCGAGCCTTGTTTAAATTTGGATTGTTTTAAGAACAGAGTTAGGGTTTCCTACCATGCACGGGGAGCTTGTTTTAAGCCATAAATGGCTTCATCCAAAATATAGAAATGATTTGGATATTTCTCATTTACGAAACCTGGTGTCTGTTCCACATAGACCGTTTCTTCTAATTCACCATTCAGAAACGCACATTTGACATCCATTTGATAGATGTCGAATTTTTTGTGAGCTGCATAGGTAAGGAAAATGCGAATAGTTCTAGCCTTGGAACCAATGCGAATGTTTCTTCATATTCCATGCCTTCCTCTTGGTAATATCCCTTAACAACTAGTTGTGATTTGTTTCTGATTACATTGCCTTCTTTGTCAAGCTTATTGAGAAATACCCATTTCAAACCTACAACTGATGCATCCTTCGGAGTTGGAATCAACCTCCAAACTTTATTACGCTCAAACTCAATGAGTTCTTCCCGCATTGCTTGCACCCAATCAGAATGATTGAGAGCAATCTTAATAGTTTTTGGCTCAAACATGGAAATGAATGAATTAAACAAGCAAAATTCCATTTTGGAAAACAATACATTCTGATTCGCTTTTTGTTGAGCTCTAGTGAGAACACCAAAAGAGGCTAAACCAATCACTTGTGATTTAGGATAATCTTTGGTCTACTTGGCCAACGGAGGCTAGTTCAGATCATAAGATGGATCTAATTCTGCATTTACATCTTTGAATTCCGACTGATCATTTGAGTCATTATTTTCGCTCTCATTCTCCCCTGGAATGGTGCATGTGGCTCTACATTCGGAATTAGGTTCTCCCGCTAGATTGGAATGTCTTACTTTACTTCGGAGTTTGAATTCTCCCCCTGAACAGGTGAACCGGATGTGGAGGTTGAAGTAGAACCCTGCCACTGAACAGGTGCATTAGCAAGTTATCGTGAAGGTGTAACTTTAGAGCTCCTCGTAATTTCAGAACCACCCGATGTAGGTGGCTCATTTCCAAGATCTTTTGCAGCATCATTAATGATCCTCTTTAATTCATCTTCCTTATTATCTGGGGCATTAGATTCTGAAGAGATAGTCTTTCCTGGTTTCTCAAACAGGTTCATGAACTCCTCGTAAAGATTTCATTGATTAGTCTTCATCGGATTTGTCATAGGAAAATTTTCCTCAGATTGACAATCCACCTTCTGATACGTCTTCAGATAATTGTCATCAAAAGTGACGTAATAGGTTGCTTCTATCTTTTTTGACTTTTTGTTTAGAATCCTATATGCCTTCGAAGTAAGAGAGTACCCCAAAAAGATCCCTTTGTGTAACATCCTGTTTGAAATACAGTGATTAAATAATAAAACTGGAACCCCAAAAGGTAAATTTATAATTTATATTAGTTTATGATGGCCCTAAAACCAATAATATTTAGCGAGATGTTGGTTCGGGAAGTCAAATGTCATAATTTATAATATTTGGGGTTAAAACGTAAATTCTGGATTAGTTTGTAAGGAATTATGAAGGTTGAGGGCTATTTAGTAAATTAGGGATTTGATATAAAAGAATTTATGAAGACCGGGGTTGCATGGTAATTATTAGGACTTTAATTGAATAGATTTTGGAGGATAAGGGGCCAAATGGTAAATTTTGGGCTTAGTTTGAAAAGAATGTGTAAAGGCAGAGACTATTATTGTTAAAAGATGACCAAGTTTGGTAAGACACTGGACTTGAACTCGTGTTATTTCCCTCCCGTTTTTAAGACGCAATACCCTAAACCTTAACCCTACATCCTTATACCACCAGTCGTCATCACCATGTGTGGCATCTTCAGCTGCCGCCTTGAGAAGCTCCAAGACTGCCGCATGCCACCTCACTATGGAGCACCACCACCCTAGATCTACTGCCGGAGATGTCGTGGCAGTCGGATAAACCATCGAGAACCATTGGAGTCGTTGCAAACGGCTGGAGAGGCCACCGAGACAAAGGAGAAGGCTGTGAATGATGGAGCTGAGGCCGTGAACGACTGGAAGGCTTCGGTAAGACTTAGCCATGACCTATTTATCCTGTCTTTCATCCCTTATGGTTCTACAAAGTCGTCATCGCCGTTCCTGTTTGCTCCGATGGCAACAGCCGCCGAGTTGGTGGTTGGGAACCTCGATCTCGTGTCATTTATGCATCTGTGTTGCTGCTATGAGTCGAATACGTGAGTGTGAGTGTATGCTTTGGCCAGAAAGCAACCGCCACCACCGTGAGGTGGTGGCTGCCATTTCTTTTATCGCCACCAGCCACCATGGGACGGTGGCTGTGTGCGTGATGTAGTGTGTGTGGGCCTAGTTCAAAAGATTTAAGTGAGAAACACTTAACCCTAATCGTCATTTTATATGAAACCCTAATTTCACTTGGGTTTATTATTGGGCCTTTCTATTGGGCCTTGATGATTGGTTTATTAAATGGGCCATCCAAGATCAAGCAAATGGACCAGAATAATTAATGGGCTTTGGGGTAAGCTCCATGTAAAGGGTTTGGGCCCAATTTGGAAAATTGGGCCATAGATGGGCCATAGTTTGGGACTTAATGATCATATGATGTTGGGCCTTAGAATAAGACCATGTACAGGCTTAGGCCTAATTTGGAAAATCGGGCCATATGTTGGGCTTTGATTCCCAGTTGACTTTAGGCCTATGGATTGGGCCTTGGGCTTAAATAAGCCGAGCTTGGGGGTAATATAATAATTATCCAAAGTAGGTGTTTATGGTTATGTAGTGGAGCCCAATTATAAATTGGGTATTGTTTGATGTTGACAGTTCGGGAATCTGTCATCCAGCAGCTGGGGTTGAGTCCGCGGGACTTCAGCAGTGAGGGATTGAGTCTGCGGGACTTAAGTAGTGTCAGGTGAGTCTTCTCACCATACCAATGGGTCTAAGGCACCAAGTTCGGACCATTTTATGATACGTGGTACACTAGTTGTAGTGATATGTGGTATGCTAGTTGGTTATATGCTATGCGCTATGATATTTGTTTATGTGATATTTGCATGAAAGACCATGGGGAGCCCATGGCACTTGAATGTAAGACTGTTAAGCATGTCAAACCCAACAAATAAAGGGTACAAATGACTCCTTAAGCACTACTACTATGCACTAATAATGTAGTACAAGGTAAGTAAGGTCGATCCACAGAGACACGGGACAAGTGTTTATACCTTTTTGTGTAAGGTACAAAAATGGTCACAGAATGAGGGGAATTTATAAGCAATGATTTAAACTATAGAATAAAGCAATAAGTAAATGATTGATTTAATGAAGTAGATTCAAGATTTGTAAGGACTCCAACTCCATGCAAGACAAATTAGCAATGTGATTCCAAGGATGAAATGATATTTGTTCAATTCTATCAAAATTGGTACATGGAAATGCTAACAAGATCTAGCACCTCCCATTCACCACATTGATTAACCAAAATAAGCTCTTTGATTAATCCTAACCTTACCAATATAATCTAAACAAGCTCTTAGAATTAGGTTGAAATATTGCATTAAACTTTATGTGGATGTTCCCAACAACACTCAATACTCCTCATAAGCTCGGGAGCATAAGAATGTGAGAATAAGATTTACACTAAATTCATTCAATAGAAATCAGTTTGGTGCTTGTTACCTAGTCCAATTTACAAAACAACTACGGATTTTGCAATTAGATAACTTGAATGATCTAACCCTAATTCAAATGGCCAATAAGAATCACAATTAGAATCAAACATTCGATTGAAACAAAATCAAATTCACTAGATAGAAAATTGAAAGAAAACATCAAGTCATGTGATTGAAATCACAACTAGAAGCCAAGACATAAAGTTGGAGGATCTAGCGTTCTAGCCACTCATGACTAGAACAAGATTACAAATCTAGAAAATGAAATTAAAGTTCTTACAAAATGAAATCAAATGTTCCCAAGTGTTAATCAACTTCAAAATCCTTAATAAATTCTCCTTCTCTACTCCAAAAGTCGACCCCCCTAAGTAAAAAGTCGGTTCCCCCCTTTAAGAATGGTGAAAAACTGCTTTAAAACCCACGCTTACGTTTACACGGCCCGCGTAAATTAACACTGTCATTTACACGACCTGCGTAAATGCAAAAATATACTGCGCAGAAATCTACGTTTACACGGCCCGCGTAAACGCAAGGCTTGCATTTACATGGCCGTGTAAATCTATGTAAAGCCAAAATCTTCATTTCTTTGATATCTTGCTCCTCGGTGCTCCGCAAGTCCTGAAATTTTATCCGCAACTTTTATTTACCTCCTCCAACAATATCCTACCTCCAAAAGTCCATGAAATATCACAAAAATGTGTGAATGAAATTGCCTCATGAAAAATCCCGAAAAATATGCAAAATGCATGAGTTTAAACCTAAATGCAATGCACTTTTATGGATAAAAACTACAAAATGAATGCATGAAATGCACCTAACAAAGACCATGTGGGTGAGCCCATGGCTTTTCCGGTAAAGAACATGGGGGGAGCTAATGACACCGGATGTAAGACCATGTGGATAGCCCATGGCTTTCCTATTAAAGACCATGGGGGAGCCCATGGCACTTAGGTGTGAGAGCATGGGGGGATCCCATGGCATCCTGGAGTAAGACCTTGGGGACACCCATGGCATCCGTATATGTTTATATGCATGACTATGTGATTGATATGGTTATCTGATTGATATGATTATCTGATTGATATGGTTTATGTAGCTGTTATAGCTAATGTGGATTATGTGGTTGTGAGGATTGTGTGGGGTATGCTCTAGGGAACTCACCAAGCTTCGTGCTTATGGTTTTCAGTTTTGGTTTCAGGTACTCCGTTTTCAAAGGAAAGGAGTCGGCTCGATCGCAACGCATCACACTATGTTTTCCGCGCAGGAGATCTTTGGGATTACACTTTGATATTATTTTATGATGACTTGCTTGATTATTGACACACTTGTTTTGAAATGAGATATTATTATGACTGTTTTATACTGATGGTTTTATGTAATAACTTAATTAAAACGAAATTTTTATCCCTGATTTTTGGGTCTTTGCACTTTTTCTGCTTTCACATTAAACTTGTTCCGTTGCTCTTTAGAATTGAAGATAAATCACCTGGAACCAAAGACGTGAAAGAACTTGACATTCGGTTTTCATTTATGTAGAATTTCATAAGGAGTGATTGAAAATCTTTTATTGATGATAAATCGATTCTAAGTGAAACAAGCAGTTCCGATAGCCTCAGCCAGAAGTAAGGTGGAAGGTTCTCAAACGATAGGATAGTCCTTGCAGCGAAGTTATGAGCAACTCCTCAGTGACTCCATTTCGCTGAGGAGTGTAAGGAGCAGAGAAGTTATGAGCAACTCCTTTCTCAACCAAGGATTCTTCAAACACCTGGTTTTTGAATTCCAAACCGTTATCACTGCGAACATCTCGAACTAGCTTTCTCAATTAAAGCTCGATTTGCTTGATGAAATGCTTAAGCTTGGAAGTTGTATATGATTTATGTTTAAAAAAATAAATGCAAGTTAATCTGGAAAAGTCATCAACAATAACTAGAATGTATTTGTTACCACCAATACTCTCAATGGCAGAAGGACCACAAAGATCTATATGTAATAGTTCAAGTGGCTCGATCACTTTCGTGTTGATGATAGTCAAATGACTCTTCCGACTTTGCTTTTCCAGTTCGCATGCTGCACACAGATGTTCCTTCTCGAACTTCAGAATAGGATGTCTTCACACAAGATCACCAAGTCCGAGTTTGTTGATATCCTCGAACTTTAGATGTGAGAGCCTTTCGTGCCATAACCAACTGTCATCCTAAGATGCTTTCGTAATGTGACATCCCCGATTTCACGGCCAGAAAAGACAGATTTTGTTTATGCTTTATAAAAATCAGAGTACTTCTTTTAATAAAAATGTTGCGGAATTTGTTCCCAGAAAAACATGATAAATACGTTATTAAAACATTTTCGAAGAAACATATTTATTTCATTTTAAAACGTTTGGGATGTCATCGTTAATACAGAAACATAAGCATAAACAGAACTTACAATTATTTACACTAGTGATCTACATCTCTTTAAATCTCTCAGTCTAATGTCACTTCATATCGTCACCTGTGATATAAATAAACTGAGTGGGTCAGGTTGGGAAACCTGGTGAGTACATAGGGTTTTCAACCCACAATAATATAATTATTATGTTTAATCATCAAACAGTTAACCCAATTACCCATCCCCATTATCTTCTTAATTCTTAAGGATCTACCCTAAGAATCAGCTATTTCTTGTTCATTCATTCCTAAGGAGTATCCTAAGGAATAGGTATGAATTCCATTGTTGTAAATGACACATCTGTCAAGCACAATCTGCTAGTTCTGTCACTAGGGTGCAACTACCAAAATTGTGACATTCTCTATGGAGCGCATCTGCCGAAATAGTCCTTTAGGCGCATCTGCCGGGGTTATGAGGTTCTCTATTAGGCGCTTCTGCCGGTAGAGTCCTTTAGGCGCTTCTGTCGGGTTTTATTGACAGTATCGTTTTTGAGAGTCCACTCGCAATACATATCAATGGGTTTTTAGAGTACACCAGTGAACACGTCATTCACAACACCTACAGGTTGCGAGCCTGCTAGTGTTCCACTGAACTGTCTAGAATAGTCCATGGTTGTCATCCATACTCTGCTCAATGACGGGGCCATCATTTAGGAAAAAGGCTTCTCACATCGTCCACCTCTCACCCTCACCTTACGGTTTATTTCACCTCTCAACTCATCATCCAACTCATATTTCATCTATTACATCTACCCATGTATTACCCCAACATTTTCGTAGATATAAAATACATATACAGTTTAAATCATTTAAAACATGTATAAAACCGTTCACCGAACATAGACAGCAAGTAAACAGACAATGTTCACACATAACACGTAGTAAATACTTCATATCTATGTGTAAGTTGAAGGGGACCATGCACTCACCTGAAAAGTGATGGCTCAGCACTCGGACAGCGCTTCGATACTCTCAAAACGATTTTCCTTCGATAAAACCTAGTACCAATACCACTAGGGTTTAGACTAACGATAACCGCAACAAATTAATTAGTGTGACTATTATTAAGCGTTAATAACACTCAATATAACTCATAATAATAGCCCAAATAATTATTTTAAGGACCTAATAACATTCCTATAATTATTTGAAAGCTATATTAAAAATTGCATAAGCGTAGCACACTTACAGCGAATTTTATCGAAAACCGGAACTTAATTGGAGCAGCGTTTCGAAACTGAAAGGCTCTTTTTCTCGGGACTCCGGGAGCCTCAGGGCTTCCCTCAGGAGCTAGGGGTTTTATCTAGGGCTTAGGGGGGTTTAGAGGAGCTAGAGAGAGAAAGTTTAGAGAGAGATATGAGAAATGTGTGTGAAATCCGGAGCACTTTGCACCTCTATTTATAGTGTGACAACCCGAAATTTCCATTCTGAACAAACCATTTGAAGCCAATAGAAGTAGAACAGTTACAGTGAAAACTCAGATTTCGAGTATAAGTTTGACAGTTTTCAGGATCTTACACTTAAGGAGATATTAGGAGAGTGGATGCACTAGGGTTTTGTGCAACACTGTTATTCCAATACTCTAGGATATTAGAGTTCATTCCGAGAATAGAAATATTTTCTGCCAAAAATCCCAGGACTATATATAGAAAACTGAACCAAATAGTTCATTAGTTGAATTCCAATTAGAGAAAAGCCAAAATTCTCTCTCACGGATCTTCGGGTTTTTATACCAAATCGTGAGTAACTCTTTCTAGTAGTGTTAGAAAGCTTTAAATGTGTTCATAATATAGATTACATAGCTAAATCATCCGATTTAGGAGGTTACTCCCCAAGGTGTTCTTAGGCGGTAAACTCCCGAAACCAAGCCTAGATTGTCCCCCATGATTTGTAACTACCTTGGACTTGTATAAGAGTGTGTTAGGGACATGAAATCAACCAAGAATCACCCAAGTTTGGGAGTTCACGGCCCAAGAATATCTTAGGCCGTAAAGTCCAAAAAGAATGCTCAAATGGTGCTTTTAAGGCACCTAAGGCTTAGAATTGATTTTAGACATGTACCCTAAAGTGTTTAAAGCCTAGAAAACATAAGGAATCACAAGTATAAAGGAGTTTACGGCCAAGACAAGTTCTTGGGCCGTAAACACCTATAAAGGGGTCAAATGACACCCTAACTCCTTCCTTATGCCTAGAACCCAAGATAGATCATAACCTTGAAATGTTTGAGACTTGAAAACACCATAAACACCCTCCCAAGGGAGTTTACGGCCGTAAACTCCAAGGGAATATGGTCCCAGGGCCATAAACTCCTCAAAGGAGTTAATGGGAAGCCCAAACACTTGTTTAAGACTAGAAGCACTTCACCACTAGAGTTGTATTAAATCTAAGCTTCATTTAGAGACTTTGTTGAGAGTTTACGGCCAGGAGTTTACTCCCCTGGGCCGTAAACTCCAAAATATATGGCCATTAGACCATAAACTCCCATTAGGGGCATTGCATTCCTTTGTTGCAAACCATTAGCCTCCTAGCACTTGACCAAAAGTGTTTTCCTCGCGTTTAAATGTTTATACTTGTATAATTAGTGTTTTAATCACTAATTATTTATATACATATGTCTTCATATGTAATTAGCATCATTGTGTGTGTCTAAAGTCTTCACTTGACACCAAGCACTTGTCCGATCCTTCCTTATGATAACAGTCCGTTCAATTCCAGTCACTTACTGCAGGTGAGTTCATACCCCTTAAATAATGTTTTAAACTATTTTTAAATGTTTTATGTGGGGGGGGGGATACAAGTAGAATTACGCTAGTTATTATATCAATCACATGTGATTAATAAGTAGAATTACGCTAGTTATTATATCAATCACATGTGATTAATATGCAGCATTCAAATGATTTATTACACATTAGCCGTTTTACCAAACAGTTTCCTTCAAATGATTTTTATAAACATTTTATATGTTTTAAACTCCTTATTACACTGTACATTTTACTCTGTATATCACATTTCAAACTTATTTACAATTGTGTTCCAAACAAATGTTTCCTTATACTTAAACTGTTTTATCAAACCTATGCCTTCAAACTGTTTTATTGGTTGACATCAAGTCGATCTTTTCTGAAAATAATAATTATGTTCAAATGTTTTACAAAACTTATTTATGCTTTTATATTATAAATTGCATTCCTCTATATGTATAGTTATATAAGAAATGTTTAAAAGACTTAGGAAGGCTATCCACCCTATTTCCTTTTCGCGCTTGAGATGTGGTCTGGTGGGATATCGGGTACTCGTCCGAAGGTCGTTTAAATATTAGCTATATAACATATGTACATATATAGTCATAAAAGGTCCTTCCAGTTCATCCCATGCCCTTGGGTAGCAAGGGTATACATCCATGTCCATACGTACAAGTTAGATTACTAGTAAACTACCATATGGGTAGTTTAGGAAGATACTAGAACTATTACTAGAACACAATATCATACAATGAGTGAGTTCATTCATGAGTCAATACTTTCTAGAACATTACAGTACATTACTATACATGCTAGATAGAGGGAGAACACACATTACAGCTAGCACACGTAGAACATTATAGTACACTACTATACTAATACATGATCACACTTACATAAGTACAATTACACGATCACACTTAAATGAGTACGCTTACATATACTTAGAACAGACGCCACTAGGTGCTATAGCACGGAGCCAGTTCAGGATCTAACTATACTGATGAATCACAATGCAATTGTGATAGTTATATCAAGTATACATGATCATAGTAATGTGGATGCTCACGGCTTGCATACATGCAGTGGTCGTGGGTAGGTCCCAAAATCCCTTTGATAGGGGAGCATATAGTCTGGGATCTAGACATCACAATATACCTTATCCCTCAAATAAGGCAGTTGAGTACCGATGTAGTTATTTATATCAAATACTACAGTACTTGGAAGTATTACCCTAGATTTAAGGTAATAGGTACGGTTGTAGTTTGACACTACACCATAGTACTATTTCTTTTCCCATTACATTCACTTCGTGAATTTTCACACGACGCACGGTAATGTAGAAACTATATTTTGATTAATGATAGTCAGATTTGGGAAAATACACTCTCTTACGTGAGCCATACACGCAGACACTAGATGCCTTGGTAGAAGGATACGATTAGTAGGAAACATAGGGCTTCTTAGGATCATACAAAACATTTTTATACCTACAGTTCATATACATTTTTATACTTACAGTTCATATACATTCTCAATACTTACAATTCATATACATACAAATACTTACATACAAATTAAGACACTAAAATACTTATGATCTCACCAGCTTCAAAGCTGATACTCGCTTTCAAAATTACTTGTATCCTCAGGTCAACATAGACAGGTACCGATGCAAGGATTAGGGAAGATGGAGCTTGTTGAAGACTCATCTTTCATTTTGATTTATGCTTTAGTGTTTATCAAAATTTGACAGAATACACTTGTATAATAATTATATTATTAATGCAATGGATGATGTTGTTGCTTGTTTACTACTTTTCATTGTTGTGATACTGTACATGACGTCCTCCGCCCTAGAACTTTTCCGTCGTTCTTGGTTTTGGGGTATGACATATAGTGCAAGACTTCGGTCATTACGCTGGGCGTAGGGAGGCTACGTGGGGCGTAGTCCTTGGATAAGAATGCCAGCTTCGCACCAGCTGGCTCGCACCTATTCTCGGACCCGGACAAGATCAAGTACGCTGGGCGTACCCAACTTCGGACGCGGGGCGTAAGCGAGACTTCGTGGCGATCATCGGATGCGAGGCGTGATCAGCAAGCAACGGTCCAGATTGTGCCACGTCATCGATTTAGCAACAAACTTCGAAAATTTCACTCTCAACTTCTAAAAATCATAACTTTCGTATACGAGCTCCGTTTTTGACTTTCTTTATATCCACGCGAATGTGGGAAAGTACTCTACGATTTTCGTTTAGACTCTGTTGGCTAATTTTGACCCGATTTTAAATTTTATATTATTAACGGGCCGGGACAGGATTGGTCCGTTAAATCCTCATAACTTCTTCATCCGACGTCTGTTTTCGCCCATCTTTTTCTTGTTACACTAATCTTAACGAGATATTCGATTCTCGTTCAGGTCGTGTCGGCTAAAAACCGCTCAATCTAATATTCGAATTTCGGGCTATACACTACTAGTCCGAAACTTCGAAAAATCATAACTTCTTCATACGAAGTCTAATTTGGGCGTTCTTTTTATCGATGTTCTTAGTTTAACTTATTCTACGACTTTTGTTTAGATCGCTAAGGCTAAATCTTTCTCTATCGTAAATTCACTATTTACGCTTCCCGGCGTCGTGCCGGTTCCGTCATGAAACTTCGACGGGTCATAACTTCTTCGTTATAACTCGGATTTCGGCATTCTTTATATGTACAGAAACCTTGTGACATATCCTACAACTTGGTTAAGATTATTTATTCTAAATAATCTTTTGTCGAAAAGTCATTTTCGACCCCTATTGCCTCTAAATTGTCTAGCCCGGATCTACGGGCGTTACGATTATCTCCCCCTTAGGATGATTATGTCCCGGAATCATCAACGAAGCAGGGCTCGTATAATGACTCCATACGTCATCTCTTCATCGTAGGTAATAATTATAACTTCTATATTCCTTCAAGTCCATCTCTCAGACTTATTGACTATAAGCAGTACTCGATCGTGCACCTGCTCTTTACCTCTGGTTAGACTCCAAATTATGACCTACCATCATGCAATTCACGTTTAGACTCAGGTCTGTTAGAGTCAAATTCCAGAATGGAATATTCCTTCCTTCATGGTCTAATGTGATATTATCACTTTTTAACATGTAACATTTCTAGCTACCAACTTCTTTAAAAACGAGCGCGATACTTCTATTGATCACTTTGATTTCAATCGTTTGGTTTAAGTCGGACGCTACATCAAACTTGGTTCTCTGAACCACATAACCTACTCATCGTTGTTGGACTCAATGTGATATGACCACTAGGTTTGGGATAACAACAATCTTCTTAGTCATTACCGAAACAATGGTAACGACATACTTGAATAAAACGAAATCAATTACTAGCTTCTTGGTAACCTTGTGACTTTCCCTGATCCAAGTGTGAGTCCTGTGCTTCCGGTAGTATAGGCCTCTACTACCATTAACACCTACTCATACTCGTCCCAAGTATTGTCCCACAGTTTCCCAAGTCACCATCACATAACAACTTAACACATCAAATATCAAAACGAAGGTTTTATTTTATTACTTGAAACGATTACATGGGTGTTCAAGTTCACCTTAGATTATGCCTCTAATAGGTTACATCATATGACATTATCTATATGGCTTCTTCATAACTCGATCTCTATATATCCATCCTTACTCCTGATTCCTTGCATCGTCAGCTGCTTCGTCAAGGATCATTTGAAATGCTCTTGCCTTTGGTTTTGGCGGCACATTTGGCTTTGTAGCCCCTTCTCTCTTTGGGCAATCTTGCTTGAAGTGCCCTTCCTCGTTACATTCGTAACACACCCTTTTGTTGAATTTACACTCATTGGAATAATGCCCATGCTTCCCACACTTGAAACAAGTCACCTCCTCACCACATTTTCCAGAGTGTTTCTTTTTGCACTTCTCGCACCATCTTTCTTCACTCCCTCCTCCTCTATAATTCCTTGTACTGGATTTTCTTCTCTCATCGGGCTTCGCAGACCCCTCAAACTTCCTATTTTCGCCAACCTCGGTCTTGTTGGCGGCTCTTCCTTTGATCATCTCCTCAACCGACTTGGCAGCCCAGATAGCTGCCTCCAAAGTAGGTGCCTGACGCAGTGGCACCGCGTACTCCCATGGAAGTCCTTTTGCATACTTGTCAACTTTCGTCAGCTCATCCGGAACAAGACGTAAGGCAAAATCCATCTTCTCTGTGAAGTTGTTGTTGTATTCATCGACAGACATGCTTCCTTTCTTCAAGGTAAGGAATTGGTTTTCTAGCTCGAGTAGATTTTGGGCTGATCAGTACCTACGTTAGAATTGCACCATAAATTCTACCCATGTCAGTTGCAGGGGCTCATTGGGGCTCAGAGTCTTCCCCAAGGTATTCCACCAACGTACAACGCCCCCTCGAAACTGACGCACTGGAAATGTGGTTTGTTGTTTTCCCTTGCAACCGCACGTCATGAAAGCTAATTCCATCTCCGAGATCCAATCCATGACCTCGATCGGATCCTTCTTTCCAGTGAAAGTCGATGGCTTGCAAGTCAGAAAATCCTTATACTTGCATCCATTCCTCTCGACTTCGTCATCTTGGTTGTTTTGTCGAACTATTGGTGGGTTGACTTGACCGATAGTCCCACTGTAGTTTCCTTCCTCAGTCTGCCCTTCGTTCAACTCGGGCTGCTCGACCTGAATGGTCACTTCCTCTCGATTTTGCTGGAGCAAACGTCTGGTTTCCTCCATTTGACGATCCAACATCGCTTGGATCATTGCTTGCACTCCGGCCATCGTTATTGGCTCAGCAGTGACTACCACAACCGGTATTTGCTCAATCACTGGGGGTTGGTTTCAGTTCCCATTTGCATTCACGTTTCCGCTACGTGTTCTTGCCATCTTGATCTATACACCGAATAAGGTGAATCTAGACCTTTACTTAGGATTGACGGTTAAATCATCCTTATCACTCCGAAACGTTTATATGCTAGTTCTAATATCGTAGTTAAACGCTTAGAATCCTAAACACATAAGGTTTCCAGATCCGGTCGGCAACAGACCATAGATCCGAACAAATAACAGCATATCAGGCACAAGTATTTAGCACATAAAAGCATTTTAGGCAAAATTCCTAAAATAATCTAGTGCTCACACCTCGCAATCATCGCATAGCATTCTAAGTTTAAGTCTAGAAATAAATCCATATTCCTAGTTCGCTTAAACTAATGCTCTGATACCAACTGTGACATCCCCATTTTCACGGCCAGAAAAGACCGATTTTGTTTATGCTTTATAAAAATCAGAGTACTTCTTTTAATAAAAATGTTGCGGAATTTGTTCCCAGAAAAACATGATAAATAAGTTATTAGAACATTTTCGAAGAAACGTATTTATTTCATTTTAAAACATTTGGGATGTCATCGTTAATACATAAACATAAGCATAAACAGAACTTACAATTATTTACACTAGTGATCTACATCTCTTTAAATCTCTCAGTGTAATGTCACTTCATATCGTCATCTGTGATATAAATAAACTGAGTGGGTCAGGTTGGGAAACCTAGTGAGTACATAGGGTTTTCAACCCACAATAATATAATTATTATGTTTAATCATCAAACAGTTAACCTAATTACCCATCCCCATTATCTTCTTTATTCTTAAGGATCTACCCTAAGAATCAGCTATTTCTTGTTCATTCATTCCTAAGGAGTATCCTAAGGAATAGGTATGAATTCCATTGTTGTAAATGACACATCTGTCAAGCACAATCTGCTAGTTCTGTCACTAGGGCGCAACTACCAAAATTGTGACATTCTCTATGGAGCGCATCTGCCAAAATAGTCCTTTAGGCGCATCTGCCGGGGTTATGAGGTTCTCTATTAGGCGCTTCTGCTGGTAGAGTCCTTTAGGTGCTTCTGCCGGGTTTTATTGACAGTATCATTTTCGAGAGTCCACTCGCAATACATATCAATGGGTTTTTAGAGTACACCAGTGAACACGTCGTTCACAACACCTACAGGTTGCGAGCCTGCTAGTGTTCCACTGGACTGTCTAGAATAGTCCGTGGTTGTCATCCATACTCTGCTGAATGATGGGGCCATCGTTTGGGAAAAAGGCTTCTCACATCGTCCACCTCTCACCCTCACCTTACGGTTTATTTCACCTCTCAACTCATCATCCAACTCATATTTCATCTATTACATCTACCCATGTATTACCCCAACATTTTCATAGATATAAAATACATATACAGTTTAAATCATTTAAAACATGTATAAAATCGTTCACCGAACATAGACAGCAAGTAAACAGACAATATGCACACATAGCACGTAGTAAATACTTCATATCTATGTGTAAGTTGAAGGGGACCATGCACTCACCTGAAAGGTGATGACTCAGCACTCGGACAGTGCTTCGATACTCTCAAAATGATTTTCCTTCGATAAAACCTAGTACCAATACCACTAGGGTTTAGTCTAACGATAACCGCGACAAATTAATTAGTCTGACTATTATTAAGTGTTAATAACACTCAATATAACTCATAATAATAGCCCAAATAATTATTTTAAGGACCTAATAACATTCCTATAATTATTTGAAAACTATATTAAAAATTGCATGAGCGTAGCACACTTACAGCGAATTTTATCGAAAACCGGAACTTAATTGGAGCAACGTTTCGAAACCGAAGGCTCTTTTTCTCGGGACTCCGGGAGCCTCGGGGCTTCCCTCGGGAGTTAGGGGTTTTATCTAGGGCTTAGGGGGGTTTAGAGGAGCTAGAGAGAGAAAGTTTAGAGAGAGAGATATGAGAAATGTGTGTGAAATCTGGAGCACTTCGCACCTCTATTTATAGTGCCAGACTTCGGTCATTACACTGGGCGTAGGGAGGCTACGCGAGGCGTAGTCCTCGGATAAGAATGCCAGCTTCGCACCAGCTGGCTCGCACCCATTCTCGGACCCGGACAAGATCAAGTACGCTGAGCGTACCCAACCTCAGACGCAGGGCGTAAGCGAGGCGTGATCAGCAAGCAATGGTCCAGATCGTGCCACGTCATCGATTTAGCAACAAACTTCGCAAATTTCACTCTCGGCTTCTAAAAATCATAACTTTCGTATACGAGCTCCGTTTTTGACGTTATTTATATCCACGCGAAGGTGGGAACGTACTCTACAACTTTCGTTTAGACTCTGTTGGCTAATTTTACTCAATTTTAAATTTTATATTATTAACGGGCCGGGACAAGATTGGTCCGTTAAATCCTCATAACTTCTTCATTCGACGTCCGTTTTCGCCCATATTTTTCTCGTTACGCTACTCTTAACGAGATCTTCGATTCTCGTTCAGGTCGTGTCGGCTAAAAACCGCTAAATCTAATAGTCGAATTTCGGGCTGTACACTGCTAGTCCAAAACTTCGAAAAATCATAACTTATTCATACGAAGTCAGATTTGGGCGTTCTTTTTATCGATGTTCTTAGTTTAACATATTCTACTACTTTTGTTTAGATCGCTAAGGCTAAATCTCGCTCTATCGTAAATTCACTATTTACGCTTCCCGGTGCCGTGTCGGTTCCGTCGCGAAACTTCGATGAGTCATAACTTCTTCGTTATAGCTCGGATTTCGGCGTTCTTTATGTGTACGGAAACCTTGTGACATATCCTACAACTTGGTTAAGATTATTTATTCTAAATAATCTTTTATGGAAAATTCGTTTTTGACCCCTATTGCCTCTAAATTGACTAGCCCGGATCTACGGGCGTTACACGTAACAACGCGAATGTCTGGCTTTCCTTTAATAGGATTCAAATTCAATGGGGACATCTCGCCTTTTCTTTTGGATTTTAGAAGCATTGTCTTGGACTTTTTCTCTATTATTTTGGATCCCTCATCATTGAATGATACGTTCATACATGTAGTTATAACCAATTGAGAAACGCTTATCATTTTATGTTGTAGGCCTTCCACATATGATACCTTCCAAATGGAGAATTCTCCATTCGTGATCATGCCATATCCTTTGATTTCTACCATAGTATTATTCCCGTATTCTACGTTGCCTCCGTCCTTCAACAATCAGAATTCCCTCAGCTCTTCTCTCCTCCCAGTCATGTGACGCGAACAACCACTGTCATTATACCATTCCGAGTCATACTGTTTGACACGAATCACCTATAAAATTCAGAGAGATTCAGGAGCCCAAAGTTGTTTGGGACCTCGTGAGGTTTTCTTAGGAACAGGAAAAGTTATAGCTTCTTCAACCAAGTAAGATCTCTTTATCAAAGTGGAATTCTCTTCTTTCGTAATATTGACACAATAATCCTCTTATCTTTGGGATTCTTTTCATTAAAAAGATTTTGTCTTTTTTTAGATTCTATATGTTGCCTAGCAACCTTTTTCATAAACCTCTTTTCCTCCTTTTTCAAATTTGTTTCAGATTCATTGAAGGAAATTTCAGGTTCCGAAACAACTTTTCCTTTGCCCTTAACATCTTTCGATGTGTAGATAGATTTTGAAAAATTCGGTTTTGGCTTTTCCAATGATTTTGATTGTTTTGAAAATGATGGTTTTGGAAAAAAAATTGGTTTTGAAACCAGTGGAGTTGAAGACTGTGGCTCTGAAAACGATTTGGGTTACTGATTTGAAGAAGAATTCACATTTCGATTCGTAGATGTTTTTGGGTTAACAGAATTAGAATTTTTAAATTTCCAGAATCGCTTTCTTTCTTTTCAATTTTTCTGATATCCAACATTTAGTTGACACTTCTTAGCAATGAATTCCTCAGCTGACTTATGAATGTTAGCCCTAGGTTTCTCTTTTCTAGCAGGAATTTCAGTATGTTCGGAAGATGTTTCACTTGGGGCATTTTTGGTGCCGCTCGGACCAACTTTATCATTGTATGGGTTAACGCAATTTAATGGTTTTGCGACATATCTCCCTTTGATTTTCCATGAGGTCATTTTGGAAAGACCTTTGGTTTCATCAGAGTTATCGATTGGTCCAGACCAAAAGAATTCATCGCAGCCATCTGCAATATCATCATCTACTAAGGACATCAATTCGGCTGTTTGATTTTTGTCTAGTCCAGTTTTTACAAAAACTTGATTAGGGATCGTTTGCACTTTTGGAAATATTGTAGCTTTTGCTTTTAAAACATCTGAACCCTTATTATCAACAACACGAACATATTCAACTGAGTTTTCAAAAATCAACTTTTTCTTTGGTACAGACTCATTTTGCACAAATGTTGAACAATCAATCTAATCCTCTACATAAATCTCACTCATGTCATTTTCATCAAATTCAGAAACATTTTCAGCATTGAAAGTGTTTTCCGAACTCAATTTTGTGCATAAAGAGTCAAATTTTTGCACGGTATCATATTTAATATGTTCTTTATCATTTTCATCCAACATTTTCTTTAACATGCTTTTATGTTCTTTGGATTGAATATATGCTTCAATTTTGTCAAGTTTAATTTTGTAAGATTCAGATATATCATCCGAGGACACGATGGATTCGCACTTATAGCACTCTGTATCGATTTCCTCCTCTCAGTTCGAGAAAGTGTAAATTCATTTTGTGTATCTTTTTACCTATTTCACAATCAAGATGCAGTTGAGTAATGTTAAAATACAACCGCTTCGCAATCAAACAAATAATATTTTGTTGTTTTAAAAGAGCTAAAACTTCTCTTTTTAAATAAATAACATCATTTTTGATCTACTAAGCTCTAACTCCAGCTTCTCTATCCGTATTCTCCTCTCTTCATTCTTATTTGTTATCCAGCTAATTTGATCACTTAGGTTAGAATTGCTTAGACGATTTCTTTTCAAACTATCTCTAAAATTTGAGAAAGTATAATTTAAATCATCTAAGTCAGATTCGTAATGTGAGACGGGAATATTAAGAGATTGGAGTATGGATTGTACCTTACTGATGACTTTTTCTCGCATTCACTGACCTGTTCAGAAACAGGTCTTGCAACAAAATAGTTGTTAAAGGCCTGACCGCTATCAATGACATATCCTCTCTGCTCCGAGACATCACTGTGAACCATCAAACATCTTCCCTCGTGCTCAGGGACTCCAGACTTTACTATGAAACACCCACCATGCGTAGGTTTCCGAACTTCCTCGTCTTCCTAATCAGTTGACCCGACTTCCACACGTCCAAACTCATCATCATCTTCCTTCACAATCAAAGTAGGCTTAGCATTATCAACACTCTTCTTCTTTCTAAGCTCTTCTATCTTTTGAAGATAGTAAGCTTCATCTTTCCCTTCTTCCTTCTTTTCACTTATCCTTCTTGTAATGCACTCTTTGGCAAAATGGTTCTTGCCATGGCAGTAGTTACATTCGTACCCAGAGTCTCCTAGTAGCTTTTTCTCTTGTTTATCTTCATCCGTTTGGGAGATTTTGAAGCTTTCATCTCTCGGCTTTTCAGAATTGTAGTTTCTTGCTCTGTTTTTGCTTTTGAAATGACCAAAGTTCTTTTTGGTGAATCTTATCAGATTATAAACCATCATAGAATATTATTCCTTGGTAAATTCCAAATACGAGATGTCAGATTCTGAATCTTCTTGCAACCTTTTTACCCTTCGCAACAAGGGTCAACGATCCCAAGCTAGAGACAAGATTAACATCTTTTGTTACTTCATCTTCGTAGGACCTCAAAATTCCCACCATCTAGTATGGTTGTATGTTTTAGAAGAACCCTTGAAGGAGAGTCTAGAAAGATTAATGATGTGTGCTCATGTGAGCACGTGTATATTTGATTAGAAAGTTAAGTAATGGTAATGAGTAGTGACTTGGGAACTTTGAGATAATTCCTGGGATGAGTACATGCTAGTTCGGAAGGTGGTGTGTACTCATACTATTTAAAGCACAATATATATATGGGGATCAATAAAAGTCAAAGAGGTAAGTAAGGTGTTGGTAGATGGTAAATATTATGTTATGGCACTATAGTTCATTTGTAACATATTTATGTCTTTATCGATCTTATGGTTATAGTTTGTCTAGATGAGAATGATTTTGACATGTTCAGGCCCAACTAGCCATGATGGTTGGGTCTGGTTTGTGAAAACCTACATGACATAGTTGATTCTAGGATCTCGAGGACTTTATTCGAGGAAGTACCAGTTCTAGTCATGGGACTCTACAATGAAGCGATTACGATGGCCATCATGAGGATTGCAACTTTGTCGGGACAGTCAGCCAATGATTATTGTGGTCATTTTGTCCGATAAGGTTATATTTTATGTCAATGCATATGTGTTCAAAGGAGAAAAGATATAATTCTTTGTAAATCATTTTCATCTTACAACAAATGGATGTTGGAAAAATGGATTGTTCTGTCTATTTGGTGGCCGAGGTAAAGACTAGGTCGCCAATCAATTCGTCGCCCAGTTTTGAGAAGAGTGTGTGTCCTCATGGTAGATTGAGTATATAATTCCATGGTCTAGACTGGAGGTCTGATAGAGGAAAAAGGATTTTGTGCATGGTCAAGCACCACTAGCAGCTAAGAGACTCAAGACTATTATTGCTCATTCGTAAATCAGTGTGGTTATAGTTATTACATCTTGTGTGAAACTATGTGTAAAGGGATTTATTGTGCTTTTGTATAAAGGTGTTTTGAATGTGTTTAGGAGGATACTTACAAGCAATATCGTAAGTAAGGTGAGAAGGAAGTATAATCTTCTTCACAATCAACTGAATCAGCACAAGGGTGGTGTAGGACTCAACACCCGTCATGGTGGCTAGTATGTTTTGGTATGATTGTGGTCTGTTATAATCTTGTTGATCCTTGGATTAGTTGATGTAATTCGACGGACTCTTATCCTCTCATAGTTTTTCAACTCGTGAGCAGGTTGTGCGACAAGATTCCTTATTGTTTGGGAAAAAAATCGTGTTTCTGTGGGAGCATTGAATCATTGGAAACATTCCTTAGTTCTTTCAATTGCAGAACACCATGAGAGGTTAATTTACAAAGGATTAGATTTTTAGCTTAGTCCTACTACATGTTCTTGTTTAATAGGGTTCTAGAGTGGAACCATATAATCGATGGACTATGAGATTCTATATTAGCTATAGTCTTTGAGAATCAAGGATGGGAATTGTGCGTTGGGAAAATTCGGGGATTCGATGTTGTGGTCGCTAGTCGGCGGTAGCTCGAAACCTAAGGGGAGAACTGAGTATTCAGTTTAGTAATCAAACGACAGTTCGACTTTCGGTTTCAACTAATGGGTTTTCTAGGTAATAAAATTTAACATGTGCCGGAAAAACACTTAAACCCTTACGTTTACATGCAACCTAGAAATGATCTATGTTTTCTCTATTGATAGCAACTAACAATGGATATCAACAAACCCTAGGAGAGAGGCTATGAAATTCAAATTCATATAAAATTCAGGTTCCATACCTTTTGATTATTATTGCAAATAATCAAAGCATAAAATTCATTTGTCTATGTGGTGGAAGAAAATATTTGCCAAAGGACCCTATTTATAGCTAATACGAAACCCTAGAAACATTAATCTACCCTAATAAATGAAAATTATTTTGCCACATGTTCTTCTCTCATAAAATTAGCCACATGTCATTTTGTTATAATTTGAGATATATTTATTTTCCATTTGTTATTACTTTAATTTTTATTTTCAATATATCATTAATTTAGTTTCCATAAATTAAACCTATCATAATGACTATTAATTTCAAATTTCAAATTTTAAATTTTAAATTTTAAATTTCAAATTCAATTTCAAATAAATTTACAGTTTAAACCTTTATGTTTAACATTTTGTTATAATTAACCCGTTTAGTACACACTAAACACATAATTTTAATTTATTTATTTTTTGCATGTTTTTTTCTCATAATTTTTATTTATTTCAATTTCAAATTCAAATAAAATTTCTATTTAATCGTTCGTACTTAATATTTTGTTTTAATCAATCCGTATAATATACGGGTCTCACAACTAGTTTGAAATAAAAGAATATTATTTCAAATATGGAATTAACTAGTTTCCTAATTATCCATAAGGAATACTCCAAAAGCCATAAAAACCCTCCTTACTTTTGTTCAAGGGGTTGGAAGGTTCTAGAATACCTTCTTGTACAACTATTGAACAATTAAAGCTTCAGTCCTTGCATCTTTAATTAATCCAATTAATCCTCAAATTAATTTCAATTAATGTTTAATTAATTATTAACCAAATAAGACTATTTCAGTTAATATATTAATCATATAATATCTTAATAAATCATTTATTTAATTTTCTAATTACTCTATTGATTCTATAACAAATTAAGAAACCAGCACCTTCCTCCGAAAGTCATCCTATCCAAATACTAATTTTAGGAGGAACCTAAAAAGGACTTTGCTTCTAATAATTCAAGAATATACCAATTTATTTATTGGGTTAGATACCTTAATCCAACATTCTCCGACTTGGATAAGTCTATAACTACAATTGCAAGTATAGACTTGAAATAAACAGCAAGGAGTACATTCCAATGTCATAGCCACACTCTGATTCAAATTAGCTATTTGGCCATAATATAAGTGATCAACTATTCCTTCGTTCTTCAAGATATCGTGTGGACACGAGACATAGATCATAATTAATCTCATTTTCCAAAATTCTACTGCCCATTTTCCTGATTTGTGAAAACTTGATTGGACTTCAAATTGAACATATCAATTAGTCCTTGTTGGGCCCAACACTATATAGTCAACCACAAATCATCGAAAGGTCAAAAGATATTGCTTTTCTTGTTAAGGAAAAAGGAATGACCTACATTGATTACAAGGTCATACTATTCACACATCAAATCACAAATGGAATTATCCTTTATAACATCTAGTTTCGAAATGCGTTTGAGTAAACCAATGCATATATGATCCATAAACTATGAACTATTCATAATTCACACATCAAGTCACACATGGAATTACCCTTTAGAATTATTTGTGACAAGATCCATGAAGTGATCTCTAAGCGTGGGTTTATCCAATACTTCAAATCCCAGTTTTCAAAGTACTCATGAATATTGTAGAAACTCAAATTGCAATGTCTTAACCGTAATCGAAAATATACAATAAATTCATGACAGTCTTAACTCACTACTTACTTCAAAAAGTCTGAACGAATGTGGAAGTTTGAATAACTGATATTACTCAGGAAGTGTAAACATGAAAAAAGAGACACAAGAATAATAATTGAATAAGGTAGTACATACTCATAAATAATTCTCAATTATTTATTACCAAATGAATTACATTTATTTTTCTACACGTTTCAAACATATCACCTAACTTCTAAAACTAATATCGTCTCTTAGGCCTATTCTCCTAGCATGTTGGTAGTGTTTGAATATGCTCATAGCCTTTGTGAAAAGATCTAAAACATTATCTTCTAATGATACTCTCTTCACCAGAAGGTGTCTTTGTTGTACCCGATGTCTAACTTAATGGTACTTTCTGTCGTTAGTCTTGATCCGACCATGATTCTTTGGTTCTTTCGTCAAAGCAACCACGCCTTGATTATCACATAACAGTTCCATGGGTTCCTGAATAGTTGGAACGACTCTGAGATCTCTGATAAAGTTCTTCACCCAAGCCTTTTCCTTAGATGCTTCACTCCCTGCAATGTACTCAGACTCACATGTGGAATAATCCATTCTGTATTTTTTGGAACATTTCCATGTAATCCTCCTCCATTCAGTAAGAATACTGTGACATCCCCAAAATCTCGGCCAGAAAAGACCGATTTCATTTATGCTTTTTAAAACATTTTCAGAGTAAATCCGTTTGATTTTAAAAGAGATGCGGAATTTGTTCCCAAAAACAAAACATGATAAAATAGATATTTATCAAAATATTTCATATAGAAATATGATTTCATTTCATAATCAAAAGTCGGGATGTCATGTTCCGATAAAGGTCATAAAGCATAAACGATATCATTACAAGTCGTTCATCAAATATATACATATACAGACTTGTAAACAAAACAACTTGATGATTCGCCCATCTTAAGCTCTTGCGCCACTTCCTGTAATACAAATCAACTGAGTGGGTCAGGCTTGGGAGCCTGGTGAGCATATATGGTTTTCAACCCACAATAATTATATTTAATTTCAACAATCCACAATAAACCCGATTACCCATTCCCGTTATCCTCACTTTACGTTCCTAAAAATAACGTCTATTATAAGGAACTTATTTCAGGATTTTCATCGGGACGGACATTACTGCAGAGGGGCTTCCTCAACGATAAGTGTCCTAAAGGCAACCATGTGGGGGATAGAGTACACCGGTGAACACGTCGTTCACAACACCTACAGGTAATGAGCCTGCTAGTGTTCCACAGGACAATCTAGAATAGTCCGTGGTCGTCATCCATACTCTGCTGAATGACTAGAATAACACCAATAACACCGAGGCCTCTCATCTGTTTATTACACACCAATTATCTACCCATGTTCTACCCAACATATTAGTAGATAAAAATATACATTTTTATACATTGTAAAAAAAAACTGTATAACATGATTTAATCAATACATATTCCACATAACAGATGAGGCATACACACAAATCACGTATTTCGTAGAGAATATACATTCACACATATAACCACAAAATATATACACGTAGTACGTATTTTATATCAAATACTTCATAATATTGCGTATTGAAAAGGGACTATACACTCACTTGATCAGAAGATGATCCGACAGTACTACGGCTTATAGAAGTAGCGTCTCTTCGTAGATCTGGAAGATCTTCACAAAAACCAGCTCCTCGCGGGCAGGGCTTCGGCTCGGGAATAACGCTCTTCGGGATCCTCGGGGATTCGGATCTTGCTTCGGGGCTCGTGAATAATACCGGGGCTTCAGGGTATAATCGGCACGCAAATCGAGGCAAAAAGGCTAGAGAGAATGAGGAATTTGCAAAAGAAAAGAAGCTGCTTCGGACCTCCTTTTATAGCCTGATCCTCGGGGTTACACGGGGCGTAACTTCGGGGGTACGCGGGGCGTAGTGCTTCGCAGATCGTCAGCGCTTACGTCACCGGTCCATCTTCGTCATTGCATACGACTCACTACTCCGTAGAACTCGAGTGCCCTACGCTATACGCGGGGCGTACAGCAGTACACGCTGCGTACTTCGGATAGACCGCCTCGCTTCTCTTCGGATAATATCGGGGTTAAATTAAAATAAATATTAAATATTTATTAAAACTTCAAAAATTCCTATCTCCTTCAAACGAACTCCGTTTTCGACGTTCTTTATATCCACGCGAATGTGAGACTACGCTCTACAACTTTCGTTTAGACTCCGTCGGCTAATTTTGACTTTTATTTTTATTAATTATTTTTAGAAGGCTCGGACAGGAAAACTTCGTTATTAAATCATAACTTCTTCGTCCGACGTCCGTTCTCGCCTATCTTTTCATCGTTTCGCTACTAACAACGAGATCTTCGATTCTCATTTAGATTGTTTCGGCTAGAAATCGCTCGATCTCAAATCGAGTATTTGGGCTGCATACTGCTACGTCAAAACTTAGAAAAATCATAACTTCCTCATACGAAGTCAGATTTGGGCGTTCCTTTTATGCACGCTCTCGGTTTAACGAAATCTACGACTTTCGTTTAGATCACTAAGGCTAAATATCGCTCTATCTTAAATTCATGATTTACGTCACTCGGCGTCGTGTCGGTTCCGTCGCGAAACTTCGACAGGTCATAACTTCTTCGTTATAACTCGGATTTTGGCATTCCTTATATTTCCAGAATCCTTGTTTCAACCACTACAACTTTATACAAAGATATCGGGCTTATCTCACACTTAAATTTTGACGCTTATTTTATTCTTAATTCATTAAATTATAATAATTAAGAAAATAAACACATAAATCACATAATTCACAAATAATACATTTTTATTATTTCAAATTGGGGTTACAATGGTTAACCTAGACTATTACATTGCTAAAATGGCAAGCCTAGAAACACGGGCGTTACAAATACCAAACCAGACTCCGAACAAAGGTTATTCCGGTCTGTTTGAAAACCGACATCACTATAACCGCTCACTCTTAACGTATCACTGCTGCTAAGAACTAGGAACATGTCTTTCGTTCTTCACAGATACTTAAGACTATTCTTTACTGCAATCCAATGGGCTCTGTCTGACTTTCCCGAAAATTGACTAACCATGCTAAAAGCATAAGACACATCAGGGCGAGTATAGGTCATTATATACATGATCGATCCTACAGCCAAAGCATATGGGACTCGACTCATGTCCGAAATCTCTTCATTAGTACTTGGACTTTGAGTCTTACTCAACTTGATGGTACTATAAATGATCAATTCCCCTTTCTTTAAATTCTCCATACAAAAACGCTGAAGTATTTTATCCAAATATATACTGTGGCTGAGACCAATAAGACGATTATTTCTATCTGGATGAATTCTTATTCCTAGAATATAGGATTCTTCCCCTAGATCCTTCATAGTGAAACACTTCTCAATCCAATACTTAACTTCTTGTAGATTTGGAATGTGGTTTCCTATAAGGAGTATGTCATCAACATACAAGACTAGGAAAGTCACTATACTCCCACTAGGTTTGACATATACACAAGACTCATCTTCACTTCTAGAGAATCCAAAATCTTTGACATTCTCATGGAAGCAAAGATTCCAACTACGAGATTCTTGTTTCAATCCATAAATGGATTTCTCAAGATTACGCATCGTATCAGGAAACTTGACATGTACAAAACCCTCTAGCTAACTCATGTAGACATCTTCATATAGTTTCCTATTAAGGGAAGCGGTTATAAGATCTATCTGCCAAATTTCATAAACATGAAATCCAGCTATAGCAAGTATAATCCTGATAGACGTTATCTTAGCTACTGGTGAATAGGTGTCATCATAGTCAATCCTTTGGGTTTCACTAAAGCCCTTTGCATCTAGCCTAGCTTTATAAGTGTATACTCCCCATACATTTTGGTCTTCTTCTTGAAGATCCATTTGCATCGGATTGTCTTTCGACCAACCACATGATCAACCAAGCTCCATACCTAATTATCATACGTGGACTGAATTTCACTGCCTATTGCCTACTTCCGTTTGTATAGCATCCACGCCTGCCATTACTTCCTTGTAGTTAGTAGGTTCATCCAAATTTACCAATCTACGATCATTGACAAACGTCTCCCCATCTGTAGTAATATGGAAACCATAGAACTCTGGTGGCATGCTAAACCTACTGCAACGACGAAGGGGAATGACATTTCTACTGGCGGAGTCTTTCTTGTTGCTTGTATGTTTACATGCTTTGTTTGGTTGAAATAGACATGTTGGGTTGAAACATATCCGTTCGGTTCAAATATAACATACCTGTTGAGACATACTCGTTGGGTTAAATAGATCTATTTTCTTGGAACATAAATGTTTGTTTGAAATAGAGATGTTGGGTTGCAACATACCTGTTTGGTTGAAATAGAGTTTTTGTGTTGAAAAATACACGTTCGGTTAAAACAGATATGTTGCGTTACAATAGACTCATTACTATTATGACTAGTTATGCGTGCTGTATTTGATATTCTAGGGAGCTCACTATGTTTTGATTTACATTTATGGATTAAATGATTTTCAGGTACTTCACTGGATCGTGGGAAGGTGAAGATGTGACTACACACACATCAAAAGCTTTCATATCTTCTGATTTCCATGATTATTTTATTATACTATGATTTTGGGGTTATAACGTTATTAAAAAAATTGGGTTTATTTCGAGTATGATATATGAAAGTGGCCTTTTATCTTTCTTTAATATTGAAAGTTTTATTTTGAAAATCATGACGTAAAAACAATAGATCAATTATATGTATTAAGTTACATAAATTGTATGTGTCTCTTTTTATAGTTAGAATACTTTTAATATGACTGGATGATCAATTGAATATAATGATCAGATGGTTGTTATTCGGTTCGTCGGTTCACTCCTGATATATAGATATATGAGTTTGTTCTAAAACTAACTGACAAATGACATGAAGAGATAAGGAGCAGAGTAGCCTCTCCTCACTCCGATCCTACACACCCTAAACTGCATGACCGATATTGTGTTTTGGTTATGGTTCCAAGCCCCACACCAGCTTCCCCACAACACTGCGCTTAGCCTAATTAGCTCATAGCAGAGTATTAAATAATTGGTTGTGTATTGCAATTGTAGAATATATATAATTTTAAAACATAATTATATATAGTTTGATCTGTTCCTAGTAAACAAATATTTTAACTCGAACAATAACTGTAACAATATGTTCAACAAAAAATGTATTATACATGGGGCTGGTATATGAATTTTTGTAATACCCACTCGATATCTTACTTGATAATGTAGTTGACCAACCCTGCCTATGATCCAAAAAAAGTATAGAACCGTAACCTCTGATAGACCGTTTCTTTTTTCATAATTATACAACAAGTAGTGATGTGACATATACGTGATGTCCCCCAACAAGCCCAAAACATACCATCATCATGTTTGGAGAGAACATGTTGGAGCATTGGTTTAGCTCGAGCATATGTTCCCCTAGATGGGGACATAGAGGGTGAAGAGGATCTGTTTGGGCAATAACACATATGGTGGTCGAAAATAGTTGGTAGCATTGATGGTGGACATTAATGGTCATAAGAAGTAAAGGGACGGGGAGGGAGGGGGGGGGGAGGGGTGGGATCCTACCATTTAATACTTGGATTGTCACTCATTTGCTTAAATCTTGCATGTTTTGTACCTAATGTGCATTTTTGTTGTGAATGTAGTCTATGCCAGATCTAAAATTACCATAATGTCCTTTGTTTATTTCTTTTCCACTTAATTTAATGTTATTCTTTTTTAATCTAAAAAGAGGGTAAACCTATCATCCCAACCAACCCTACCCCATTTGTTTATTCACCAACTCTTTATTTGCCTCCTATGAACTCACTCCCCTTAAAGTAAAAATATGGCCATCGAACCACCACCCAACACCACTACCAGAAAAACATTTAACTAATACCACCATCAAAAAATGGAGTAGCACCACCATAAATCTACACCACTCCCTCTGTCTCGTACACCTAGATCTATACGACCACCACCAATTTGTTTTTGAATCAGAATTGGAGTTGTAGGCAATGAATATTGTTAGAACCAGACACCGATTCTACCTTCTCTCTTATCCGAATCTTCTTCATTTTCTATCTTCTTCAAAGTCGTCGTCGTCAAACTATCTAGGGTTCAACATCACCTAAATCATCGTCGGCTACATAACTTAGTACTTCAAATCTAAGATGGCCACCGCCTAGGGTTTTGAACCTCCACCGGTTTCATGTCAATTTTCAATTTTAGGGTTTCTGATCGAGCACTACCACCACCGGTAATCTCTGCTTCCATCATGTGTCTTCGTCACAATTGGAGTTCGACCGATGTTTGAGGTTGTACATTGTGGGCAAGAGCTATACATCGTGTGTATGTGTATGAGATCAGTGCGTGTGAGACCGGTTTTTAGTTGACTCAACACGAGGAGAATAGATGGTGAATCAGAGGCGGTGAGACGAGTTTGGAACCATAATGAGGTGGAGGTAGAAAGGTTGTCATGATTCACCTGAGGATATTTATCGAAGGCAGGATCTTTCTATTGATGATCGAGAGGAAAGGACATTGGGAAAATGGAAGGTGAAGGGTGGGTAGGTGGAGATATTTATTTGATTTTTTTCTTTTTTTTTTAATTAAAAAATGATAGTCAGAGCAGTCCAAACTACTTTTAAAAAATAAGGACTAAACATACGTTTTGACATATGCACAAGTAAAGAATAATGTAATTAACCAAAGAATGTAATTACAATCCCTTAAACATAAAATGAAAAAGATGTTTTATATTGGTAATAAGGTCATTTTACAGGGTCAATGACAAAAACCTAAAGAAATCAATTGCAGGGACTTATATGCAATAATATTAAAATTTGGATTCAAATAGTAATTTTTGATCAAGTATAAGGACTATTTCATAGTTTACTATAAAGTTATTGATACGTGCTCTGGGTTGATATATGCCTTTGTTTATGTATAGGTATGATTCTCTGCATGATTAAAAAGTCACGTGAGTTGCTCTTCTGGGAAAGTACATTCACATGTGTCATTCCAAACAAATTTACACAAAGCATAAAGTTATGAAGTAAGACAATTTAGTGTCTGTGTCGACGTAATTGATATGTAAAGACTGAAGTGTCATTTAGATTGTGGGTAACTTATTTCGTAGACCGCTTCTTGATTTTAGATGCAAAAAACCTACAAACTTTACGACTGCCGCGTGCAATCAAGGTAACTTGTACCGTTCTATTTTAGAAAACAATAAGTAAATTTCTGAATCACAATCTTTCAGATTTATCTACTAAAAACACTCATCCACTTGTAAGGGTTTTTTTGGAAAAAAATGTTTTTTTTTTTTTTTTGGTGTGGTTTTTCGGAACTAAAATGACTTTATAATGACTTATTGAAATAATAGATGCAACAGAATAAGATAATATTGACTATCTCTGTGTCATAATCAATAAAATACATGAATATTATTTTACTAAGAAATAATGAATAAATATTGGGACATTCATCTTAAATATTATTAAAAGAGAAACCTTATGACATCATCTTAAATAATCTGGACCATTGATTGCATTTCAATCTTATTTTTTCACCCTTAGATCAAATTGTTGACATCATCTTCTTTATATGGAATGTATTTAATTCCAATAAATGATTTCCAATCATCAATCAATAACTTACATTCATTGAAATGAAATGTATTTAATTCCAATAAAAGTTTTCCATATTTTACATCTTGAATTTTCAGTTATGAAGATTTTAATATGGTCAATTTTAAAAACATATTACTAACAAATCATTTCAATCAAGCCTTAATATCAACCATTAATATAAATCCGTTTATATTAGTTAACCATTAATATAAATCTTTTTTTATTAGGAAATCATTAATACCGAAAAATCATATTCAAATTATCAAATACATATACGATTCATCAGTGAATTTGCGACTCACATTTATTTTCAATCGTTTCTTTTCTTCAAACCTTCTCCTGCAACATCGTTAATATTGCTTATAACTTACATCATCATTCTCTGCTATAAACATTCGCTCTTGTGCGCTAGAAGGTCAGTACCTTCTTTCGCTTTTTATATTTTTTTCGATTATTTTTTGTTCCCATATCAAATGTATGTATTCATATATTTCGGTTTTCTTTGTCACAAATTACATGAAATCAGTTAACTACTTTTCTAAAACTTTTCAAATAAACATGAAAAGATATTTGGTACCTATAACAAAACAAAAATTAACTATATTGGGAACTGACATTAATTACGAAAATGTTACTTTTATATATTAGAGATAATTATGATTTTTTTTTAGTTTTTATGTCATAAGAATCCGGTTAATTTTGACATGATTGTAAAATATCATTGAAATTATTATGTTTTTGTATATCATATCAACCCACTTTTTTTTATCTTTATATAATAACAATAAAATTTATTAATTTACACAACAAACATAAATATTTCAAATTTTGTAATATTATTATACCTTACAAAATACAACTCCCTCCAAAATAAATGTTCGCCAGTAATTTCATCCATAATTTCAACAAATTTAAATTTGTATTTTCTTTATATAATTTTTTTTAATGATCTTGATTTTTTTTCTCCAAAAGTATATCAAACATTTACGTCTTAGATAATCCTGCCCTATTATAATTGTTATTTTCCAAAAATATATCCGTTTAATGAGGAATTTGATATAATAAAGGAAGTGAATGTTAATTAAAATGAGATATATATTCCATAATTATTACATGAGTTTATTAAAAAAAATTAATATCAAGGTGTAAACATTAAGCATTTTTAAAGTGAAATTTTAGAATACATACAAACGATGATGTTGTATAATGAAATATAAAATTGAATAGACTGAAAAAACAAACACTATTAAAGCAGTCAATCTTGAAAATAACATAGTTATGAAAAATTATAAAGTAAGATAAAAATTATAAGATATTAGGAGATTTGTAAAAAGTACATTTAGTAAAAGCGTTACTGTTATTAGAAAAAATAAGACCGTTAAGATTAGTGAAAATACAATATATAAACTAAATTATCACAATAGTAATGAAATGTCATTATTTGATATTTCATGTAATTGAAAGATATATCAAATTACATTGATTATATACTAAAATTATTCAAAGTTGCGCCACAACTAATACAAAGTTATTGCGAACACCAAATAAATAAGAACAAACATAAAAGCTAGCATTTATATTCATAATCAATTTAAAATAAATCAATCATGATTTAGAAAAGAATCTCCATTGATGATATACTAAAATTAAATCTATATAACATTTAACATTTTATAAATTATATTACATAACTTTATTTGAATAAATGAAATAGTTGTCAATATTTAATGCAATAGAAAAAACGGTATATTGGTTATTAATATATGTTTAAATTAGGTAACATTATTATGCAAGGAGCGTCTAATTAAAATGCTTATAAATATATAAATATCATAACTATATGAGACGAGGAAACTCGTTCAACTAATAAAACAAAAAATAATGTCTACAAAGAGATCTTTCAATGATTATATATATTTATCGTTTTCAATGTATTTTCTACACATTTCAATAATACCAATAACCATATTTTTTTTATAATAATTATATAATATCTATAAACGATTATATATTTTTTTATACGTTTCCCACGTTTAACACGGGCTATGTATTAAATGAATTATGGGTTGAATTTCCAAAAAAAATAGTTTATATTTAAAAACATCTTTTATAAAAATTATATTAACCAAAAAATAATATAAGTGATATTAACAATAAAAATAATTTACAAACGCGGTGGGTTTATAAAATCGATCAATGAGTATTTAACAAAACATTATTCTTATTTATCTCTTATTTGATCAACTGTTTTTCGTATGTAAGTTTAATACATAGCAAGTACATAATATTATTGTTAATTCTTGTACTTCATATAAAGCAGGCTAATCGTGCTGATGCGAGAGCTGGGGGCCAGAAGGGCCGCACTTGTGGTAAGTGCGGCAAGAGTCACGAGGGATCATGTCGGGCAGGGATTTGCTACAAATGTGGCATGGAGGGGCACATGGCGAAGGATTTCCCCAAGGGGTTTGTAGTTTGCTTTCACTGCAACCAGACCGGCCATTGGAAGGCCGTGTGCCCTTAGTTCATTCAGGGATCAGCTCAAGGTTCTGCTCCTACTGCTTTGCGTACTACTGATGGTCGGCCGGTGAAGGTCGACGCTCTGAGGGCTCGTGGGAGAGCTTTTCAGCTGACAACGGAGGAGGTCCACGCAACACCTGATGTCGTGGCTGGTACGTATTTCCTTATTTATTTTATTTTGAGATTTATTGTGCTTATTCTGTGTTGTATTTAGGTACTCTTCTTGTGAGTTCTATACCTGCCTTGGTGTTATTTGACTCGGGTGTGAGTCGATCCTTCATGTCCTTAGCTTTTAATCGTCACATCAGTATTCAACGTGAGGCGTTGAGTTGACCTCTGAGGGTTTCTATAGCTGACGAGCATGTGGTTTTTTCTACTAATGTATTCTGAGGATGTGTGCTAGAGATTTTTGGTGTTGAGTTTTCGATAGAACTAGTACCTATGGCGATGGGTGATGTTTATGTCATAGTGGGCATGGACTGGTTGAGTTGGTTTGGAGCTATGATCGACTTTCAGTGTTAGATGCTTACCATACGAGACCCTAGTGGGGGAGTGCTTATAGTGTATGGCGAGGGTACCAGATCTGGACCAGCTTTCTATTCTGCTGCCAGAGCGAGACAGAGTCAGCAACAGGGTTGTATGGGCTTTTTGGTGTTTGTGATGGATATGCGGGTTGCTACAGGGAGGCCGACTTCTATCTCCGAGGTTCAGATAGTGTGCAAGTTTCAAGATGTTTTTCCAGAGGAGTTGCCAGCAGTGCCTCCTGAGAGGCAAGTGGAGTTCCGGACCGATTTGGTTCTGGGTGCGGCACCTATTACTAAGGCACCTTATCGCCTTGCACCTCCAGAGATGCAGGAGAGATATACTCACAGCTCCAGGAGCTGCTGGGGAAGGGGTTCATCAGACCGAGTAGCTCAGCGTGGGGAGCTCCGATCCTTTTTGTCAAGCAAAGGATGGTTCACACTGGATGTACATTGATTACCGAGAGTTGAATAAGTTGACGGTCAAGAACCGTTATCAACTTCCGAGGATCGACGATTTATTCAATCAGTTGCAGGGGGCATCTTGGTTCTCCAATATTGATTTGAGATCTGGATATTATCAGATGAGAGTTTGCAAGGAGGATATTCAGAAGACGACCTTTAGGACTCGTTTAGGCACTATGAGTTTGTGGTGATGCCTTTCAAGCTCACCAATGCACCGGCGACATTCAGGGACCTCTTAAGCCGAGTGTGTAGGCCTATGTTGGACCGATCGACGATCGTGTTCATTGATGATATTTTGGTGTACTCGATAACCAGAGAGTAGCACGGGGAGCATCTTAGAGAGATTCTTGGAGTATTGAGGTCGGAAAGGCTTTATGCCAAATTATCCAATTGCGATTTATGGTTACGAGAGGTCCAGTTCCTGGGGCATCTTGTTAATCAGAATGGGATATTGGTCGACCCGGCCAAGATTAAGGCAGTTATGAGATGGGTGGTGCTGAGATCCCCGTCCAAGATCATGAGTTTTTTGGGTTTGGTCGGCTACCCGATTGACCCGGAATGGTGTTACTTTTGTCTAGGGGCCCGAGCAGCAGGCCTCATTTGAGACTCCTCACAAGATATTATCTGAAGCCCCAGTGTTAGCCTTCCCAAGGGAGTGGAGGACTTGTAGTCTACTGTGATACATCTATATGAGGATTGGGTGCAGTGTTGATGTAGAAGGGGCATGTTGTGACATGCCCATTTTCACGGCCAGAAAAGACCGATTTTGTTTATGCTTTATAAAAATCAGAGTACTTCTTTTCATAAAAATGTTGCGGAATTTGTTCCCAGAAAAACATGATAAATACGTTATCAAAACATTTTTGAAGAATTGTATTTTATTTATTTTAAAACGTTTGGGATGTCATCGTTAATACAGAAACATAAGCATAAACAGAACTTACTAGTGATCTACATCTCTTTAATCTCTGAGTGTAATGTGACCTCATGACAACACCTGTGACATAAATAAACTGAGTGGGTCAGGTTGGGAAACCTGGTGAGTACATAGGGATTTCAATCCCACAATGTTATACCATATATATAGTTTAAAACTCACAAAATATACCATTTCACCATATATATAAACAACTCTTATCCCACCCCGTCGATCCTCACAACGAGACTATCCATATTCTCGGACCTAAGATTAGCCGTTTTACCTAATCCATACTCCCGGATCAGAAATGAACGACTTTACCTAATCCATACTCTCGGACTAGGGACAAATGACTAATCCATACTCTCGGATTAATGATGAATGATTATGCCTAATCCATACTCTCGGACTAGGGACAATGACTATGTCTAATCCATGCTCTCGGATCAATGACATATACTAAAGTTCTATTCTCAGGGTATAAGTCACTCGTACACGTAAGAAAATACTACCCAATATTCCTCATAATTAATTTAGGTTTACTCTTTATCCTAAATCATCATATATAATCAGGTATGTTCTTTAACATGTATTTCAGGCAACATCAATTAACTCGCACATAAACATATAATTAATACTTCAATCAATACTTGTATTAAAATCATGTTCATGAAAGGGACTATGCACTCACCTGGGAAGGTGGTGACTCGACACTCGGACAGCACTTCGTTACTCTTAAAACAACTTCCTCGACAAAACCTAGTATCATTACCACTAGAGTTTAGTCTGACGTTAACCGCGACAAATTAATAGTCTAGCTATTATTATTATTATATAGGCATTAAATAACACTCAATATAACTCATAATAATAGCCCAAATATTTATTATAAGGTCCTAATAACATTACTATATTGAAACATAAGCTATACTAAAGATAGCATAGGCATAGCTTACTTACATCGGGTTTTCTCGAAAAACCGGGCTTCGCTGGAGCAGCGTTCCCGATCCGAAAGGCTCTTTTCTCAGGACTCTGGGAGCCTTGGGGCTTCCTTCGGGTGCTAGGGGGTTTACCTAGGCTTTAGGGGGGGGGGGGTTAGGGAGGCTAGAGAGAGAAACTAGAGAGAGAAAGTGAGTTTGGGAGGTGTGAAGAGAAGGCTAGACCCGACACCTCTATTTATAGTGAAAATATCTGATGGACTCGCCGAGTAGGTCCATGTGGTGGCCTTCTGGTGGTGCCACGTCACCCCCTATCGCGTATCAGCCTTCGAACTTAGAAAAATCATAACTCTCGCATATGAGTTCCGTTTTTGACGTTCTTCATATCCACGCGTAGGTAAAATCCAGATATACAACTTTCATTTAGACTCTGTCGGCTAATTCTCGACCGATCTCAAATTTAACAGTAGGAGGCGTTTAGACTGTTAAATGACCGCGAAGAATTCGTAACTCCTTCATACGGACACCGTTTTCGTCCATCTTTTTACTGTTGAGTTCCTATTAATGAGATCTTCAATTCTCATTTAGGTCGTGTAAGCTAAAAACCGCTCGAACTAAAATTCGAGTTTCGGGTCGTGCACTGCTAAGCCGAATCTTAGAAAAATCATAACTTCCTCATATGAAGTCAAATTTGGGCGTTCTTTTTATCGACGCTCTTAGTTTAACATATTCTACGACTTTCGTTTAGATTGCTAAGGCTAAATCTCGCTCTATCGTAAATTCACTATTTACGCTTCCTGGTGTCGTGCCGATTTTGCCGTAAAACTTTGACGGGCTATAACTTCTTCGTTATAACTCGGATTTCGGCGTTCTTTATATGTACGGAAACCTTGAGAACTATTCTACAATTTGGTTAAGACTATTTATTATAAATAATCTTTTGCCAAAAAGTCATTTTCGACACTTATTGTCTCTAAATTGACTAGCCCGGATCTGCGGGCATTACACATGTGATAGCTTATGCATCGGGGCAGTTGAAGAATTTGATACAAGGTATCCTACACATGATTTACAGCTAGGGATGGTGGTGTTTTTCCTCAAGATCTTGCACCATTATTTGTATGGAGTCCAGTGTACCATATATAAGGACCGTAAGAGTCTGAAGTACCTCATGGATCAGCCCAACCTGAATATGAGACAGAGGAGATGGTTGGATGTAGTGAGAGACTACGACTGCGAGATCTTATATCACCCAGGTAAGGCTAATGTGGTAGCCGATGCCTTAAGCCGTAGAGTAGAGAGTGCACTGATCCCTGACATGTGTATGAGGATGACAGTGATGACTCCAGTCCTAGATACCATCCGAGAGGCTCAGGTGGAGGCTGTGAGGCCCGAGAACCTCAAGAGGGAGCGAGTGATCGTATAGGTTTCTGATTTTGAGATGAATAGTCGGGGGCTTATTACTTTTCGTGGGTGGATTTGGGTGGCCTATACAAGTGAAGCTCGATGTATACTGATGGAGGAGGCACATAGATCGAGATTCTCGATCCATCCAGGAGCCATTAAGATGTTTTTGGATCTGAAGAGAGATTACTGGTGGCCATGTATGAAGAAGGATGTGACATGGGTAGTTGAGAGGTGCTTGACCTGTCACCGGGTTAAGGCGGAGCACCAGCGTCCACATGGCCCGTTACAGCCTTTAGAGATTCCCCAGTGGAAGTAGGAGCAAATTTCCATGGATTTTATCACCAAATTACTGAGGACCACACGAGGTGTCGACACGATATGGGTGATTGTGGAACAGTTGATGAAGAGTGCTCACTTACTTGCTATCAGTGAGAGCTCTTCCGTAGAGAAGTTGGTCGAGATTTATGTGAGAGAGGCGGTGGCTAGGCATGGAGTGCTGACATTGATAGTGTCAGATCGGGATGTGCGTTTTACTTCCAGGTTCTGGAAGAAGTTCCATGAGGAGTTGGGAACCCGATTGCACTTCAGCGCCACATACCACCCACAGACAGACGAACAGAGTGAGCGGATGATTCAGACGCTGGAGGACACGCTGCGTGCATGTGTTATGGACTTCGGAGGAAGTTGGGACACTTATTTACCCTTGGCTGAGTTTTCATATAACAACATCCATCATTCCAGTATTGACATGCTTCCCTTTGAGCTGTTATATGGGAGGAGGTTTCGTACTCCCATCTGTTGGGGGGAGGTAGGGCAGAGGGTTATGGGTGGCACTGAGATAGTGCTCCGGACGACTTAGCAGATTCAGTAGGTCAGACGGAGGTTACTGACAGCACAAAGTCGCCAGAATACTTACTCAGACCGGCGACGATCCGAGCATGAGTTCCAGGTTGGAGATTTTGTCATCCTGAAGGTATCCTTGTGGAAAGGGGTGATCCGATTCAGGAAGCGGGGAAAGTTGGGTCCCAAATTTATCGGTCCTTTAAGAGTGTCTGCCAGAGTGGGGAGGGTAGCTTACCAGTTGGAGCTACCTGCAGAGTTGAGCCAGATTCATAACACCTTCCATGTGTCTCAGTTGAGGAAGTGTGTGGCCAATGAGACAACAATGCTACCCTTAGAGGACATTTAGGTTAACGCTAGCCTGAATTACATTGAGAAACCGATAGCAATTTTGGACCAGAAGGTTAATACCTTGAGGGACAAAGAGGTGCGACTGGTTAAGGTGCAGTGGGAGCACCGCAGGGGATCCGAATAGACTTGGGAGCAGGAGTTCAAGATGCGCAAGCAGTATACAGAGTTGTTTCCGAAGCATGACTTCGAGGGCGAAGTCTGATTCTAGTGGGGGAGAATTGTAACATCCCGACTCCTAGGTATAATATTTATATATTTATTTTTGGGATTGAATGAGTGATTCAACGAGTTGTATGCCCCGACTCATCGAGTAGAATCGGATTAGTCACGTGGGTTTAATCACCAACTCGATGAGTCCGAGAGCCGACTTGCCGACTTGGTGCTATGCAAGGAAACCCTAAATCTTTGGGTTTATGTCCTATTTAAAGGGCCTTAAGCCTTCTTTTCCGCCTCCCTTATCACCCTTGAGCACTATGAAGAACCCTAATCGAGTCTTAGCTTGTTGTTTGAGAAAGAGATGCTATATTGAGCATTTTGGTGCACCTTGAGAGAAGAAGAGGAAAGTATCAAGGCTTGGAGCAAGGAGGGATGTTTGGATCTAGAGGTTCTTTGAGGATAGCTTCTATTTGTGGTAAAAAGATGCTATCTTGATCATTTTTCTTGTGAGATCTTAGTTTGGGGAGTTCTAAGGCTTTTCCCCATCCATCTTGTGTTATTGAGTCCCTTGAGCATATCTTGAGGTTGAAACCTCAGACCTGGATTGTAGGAGGTTTTGTGAGTACAAAGACCCAAGCTTTATGGGGCTAGAGGCAAGCCTTTGAGCATCAAACCCTTGTGGGAGCTTGTATTGGCATTATGGAGCAAATATGCCATGCATGAACGTAAAGATAGAAGCTTTACATGACATTCAAGCCTTGAGAGACTAGATCTAGGGTTTGGAGTGGTAGATTTACCTTAAAACTTCTAAATGAGAATACATACTGAATGGACTCGACGAGTCGGCTGGGGCTTTCCCGATGAGACTGAACACGCAGTAACTCGAAGAGTTAACGGGTCAACTCGGCGAGTTAAGTTGGACTTTCATGAGGGTCCTGAGGAACTAAAGCGACTCAATGAGTCGCATAGATGTACTCGACGAGTTGGGTCAACATGGATTGTTGACTCGAGTGTTAACTTATGTTAAGTTTAGGGTTTGGTCAAACTTGAGGGATAGAGGTCATGGAGGGGTAAAATGGTCTTTTACCCATCCGAAGAGTTAAAGAGGGACTGTCATGAGTTTATTTAGAGTTGTAAACTTTAAGTGTTAATTAGAGATGCTTATTACATATAGGCGAGGGTTAGATTGTTCGAGGAGTATTCAGTTTCCTTGCTTGCTTACGAGGTGAGTCTTCTCACTATACTTACCTAGAGTGGTAACCTTTGTTTGACCGGAGGGTCTTGTATCCTTATATTGAGTATTGTGATATTAAGCATTATGTCTTTGTGATTTATGTTGTGTATTATTCTGAACTTGTTGAGTTAGGACCGGAGGGTCCACCCGTGTGGTGGGACCAGAGGGTTTCACTAAGACACATTGACCGGAGGGTCTTATTCAAGTATAGCCATGAGATGTGTGTGGTATTTTGGGGAACTCACTAAGCTTTGTGCTTACCGTGTTACGTGTTTCAAGTACTTCTCAGGATCATGGGAATGTGTCAACTTAATTTTACACACACGAGTGGAGATAAGATTTGGAGGATCCTGGATTGTGTTTTGAAAAATTTATGAACA
The DNA here is from genome assembly GCF_051521515.1 of Lactuca serriola. Taxonomy (NCBI): domain Eukaryota; kingdom Viridiplantae; phylum Streptophyta; class Magnoliopsida; order Asterales; family Asteraceae; genus Lactuca; species Lactuca serriola. The sequence continues at coordinate 83,191,822 of NC_136416.1, read as the reverse complement.
TGTGTTACAATAACTAAATAGTTTGGGGTTTTTGTGATTGTGATAGTGAAATTAATGTGATTTTTAAATGAAAATTTTGTTTGGAAATTTACGGTGTTACAGAAAAGGGTGGAAAACATAGATTTTCTAAGAAGGGTAAGAGGATATCATGTAGTTTGTGCAAAGTGGAAGGACATAATAAGAAGACATGTCCAAATGTTGATAGGTCAAGACCAAACAAGTTACCAACTAGGGTTAAGAGGACTAAGGCACCAAAGGTAAATAAAAATTCTTATTTATTATTTTTTTATTTGTTATTAATTATGTTTCACTTAAAAGGGTGAAAATGTGAAGAAAGGGACTACACAAGTGGCAAGTAGTAGTAGGACAGGAATGGATGGTTGGGATACACATGGTAGTAGGGTTAAGAGGACTAAGACAAAAAAGGTATATACGAACTCTTATTTTTTTATTTGTTATTAATTATGTTTCATTTAATAGGGTGAAAATGTGAAGAAAATGATTGTAGAAGTGGTAAGTGGAAGTAGGACATGAATGAAATGTGGGGATACACGAGATACTAGGGAGAGTGGGACTATAAAAGTGACAAGGGAGAGGGGCAATGTTGTAATTCCCTAGCTTAAGAGGAGGAAAAAGAGTGAAAGGATCGTCAAGAAAAAATTGGCAACCCATGTATAGGAAGGAACGAAGAGGGTAACACTTCAGAAAAACCTGTCAACTTAATGTAGTTTTTGCATGGGAACTGCATGGGATGTTTCTTTTATTATGTTGTAAAAACATGTTAGGATGTTTGTTTTTGAATATTCTATGTCGGAATTGTTATGTAATGTGTTACACTCACTTTGGTTATTAATATATTATCTTCTGGGATCCAGTGTCCTTTGTCTCCTTTTTATGTATTAGATGGTCCCTTGTTTCTTGTCTCTCCTGGAATTGTTATGTGGACCATGCTACTTAAAAATTTGCTTGTGGACCATATAACAACTCATGCATGATATTATATAATTATTGGACTATATAACTTGCATTCTATTGGGACCATATAACAGTTCATGTAGTATATTAGCAAGGAAAAAATGTTAAAATACAATAGGAACCATGCTTTCTATTATAAAATTAGTCCATACAAAAGGTGTCACACGACCATACCTAATGGGGCTAAAATACATTGCATATACTAAATTGTCTAAAGGATCATCATTTCATATACCACCATTACACCATCAAACAACACTATACACTGTGCATCACTTACAAGAGCTTTAACTTGATTTCAAAATACCTAATCACCCAAAAGAGCATCCCCATATCCACCCTGTTCCAAAAAGCACTTATACACCATGACCCAACATCTTACATCATCGTGACCAGCTTAAAGTACTTGACCACAAACAACAAGCAGACCAGAGCAATCAAAACAACCTTTTTTTTAACATCTTCTTCAACCTTTCAATCTCAATGAGTAGTTCTTGGATCCTAGCTTCAACAAGTTCCTTCTAAGCTTTCCTAAGAAGCTTGTGCTTCTCCACCTTCTTCTACAACTCAACAAATTGACCATTCAGACAGAGATAGTAGATTCAACTCACGGTTCTGGCAGTCACTACAAAAATCTCTAGGGACGAGACTAGACATGAGTACCGCTTACCATCCACAAACCGATAGTTAGAGTGAGAGGACCATTCAGACTTTGGAAGATATGCTAAGAGCTTGTGTGATCAATTTTGGTAAGGCATGGGATACCCATTTACCACTAATCGAGTTCTCATACAATAATAGCTATCACACTAGCATCAAAGTTGCTCCATTCGAAGCCCTCTACGGTCATAAGTGCATATCACCTCTGTGCTAGGCTGAAGTGGGTGACACGCAACTAGCTAGAGGACAAATACCCGACAACACTCTCACGGGCCCAGAAATCAAAAGAGAAACGACCGAGAGGATTGTCCAAATCCGGGAACAACTAAAATCTTCAAGAGACAGACAAAAGAGTTATGCGGACAAAAGACAGAAGCCCTTGGAATTTTAGGTTGGGGACCGAGTACTATTGAAGGTCTCTCCCTGGAAGGGATTAATACGTTTTGGAAAACATGGGAAACTAAATCCAAGGTATACATCCTAACTTTCATGTGTCAAACTTAAAGAAGTGCTTGTCTGATGAGACCCTCGTTGTTCCTCTGGACGAAATCGAAACCAACGAGAGTCTCCACTTTGTAGAAGAACCAGTAGAAATCATGGATAAGGAAATAAAAAGAACAAAACAAAGGCGCGTACCCATTGTGAAGGTCTTCTGGAATGCAAAGCGGTGACTTGAATACACCTAGGAGCACAAAGATCAGATGAAACAAAAGTACCCGCATCTTTTCCCTAGTCCATAAATACTTATCTTAGAATAAATTTCGGGACGAAATTCTCTCTAATGGGGGATGATATGACAACCTGATAATTCAAATCAATGTAATGACCTAAGTCGAGTATTGTAATCTATTTTGAATTAACAAATAAATAAAAATAGCATCAGAAATGAAAATGCTCAAAAGTCTCAATTGGGATACATAAAGTAGTAGATATCATAACAAGGTTTTCAGAAATATAAAGAACAGAAAAAACCGAGTTATAACGAAGAAGTTATGACCAATCGAAAATTCGCAGCAAAACCGGTAAAACACTATTAAGCGTAAAACGCGAAATTTCAATAAAATACTTTTTAGCCTTAATTATCTAAACGAATGTTGTAGATATCATTAAACCATGAGCATACATAAAAAGAATGTCCAAATCTGACTTCGTATGAAGAAGTTATGATTTTTCTAAGTTCCAGAGTAGCGGTAGACAGCTAAAAACTCGAAATAGAGATTGAGAGATATTTAGCCGAAACGACCTAAACGAGAATTCAAGATCTCGACAGTAGTAGTACGATGGTAAAAAGACAGACGAAAACGGACATCGGATGAAGAAGTTATGAATTTTTAACGGCCTTTTCCTGTCCCGACCTATTAAAAATATATAATTAAAAATAAATTCTAAATTTGCCAATGAAGTCTAAATGAAAGTTGTAGATTATATTTTCACCTACGCGTGGATATAAAGAACATAAAAAATGGAGCTCGTATGCGAAAGTTACGAATTTTACAAAATCGGGGCACAAAATTCGAGGCTGGTCCAAGAGGGAACGCCCTGCGTTCTTCGACCAGAGCCATCCCATCGTCCATCAGGTCCAAAATATGTAAGCCATGACCTCACAGAGGAACACCCTGCGTTCCCTAAAGGAACGCCTTGCGTTGGTGGGGCCTCCCAACACTATAAAAGGTAGGCTAGGGTTCCGGGTTTAGTTGTTTTTCTCTCAACTCTTTCACTATCAAACACCTCTTTAGTCCCTCTAAGCTACCTAGAATCCCCAGTATCACCACTAGCATACGATGCAAGTCCCGATGCCCCCGAGATTTTCTAGAAAACGACTTCCTCTAGTCGAAGTGATGCCCGAGTTTAGTTTCGTCTTCATCAAACCGCCACTTCTACCAAGTGAGTTCATACCCCTATATTTTCACGTCTTTTCTATGTTTTAGGGGGGGGGGGGGGGGGGATACAAGTGAAACACAAGAAAAACTTATGTTATAATGTAAATCGTTACATACAGTTTCAAATACTTTATCGACATTTTGTGTATAAATGTTAAATACCCAAAATAACATTATTATAAATGTTATAATTTACATGCAAAGTTAGTAACACACTAAGGTTTATTATGCAAATGAAATACATTTTTGGAAAACTATAATAGGTATAGTTTACGAGATATTAATGATATTTTACACTCTATAAACACTATAGAAAGGAAATACTTATACTTACAAGAACAATGGACTTTTCATACAAAAATCTACTTGATACAAACTTGGTGAGACATTTGACTTCACATAGAAAACGTACGCATTTTAAGTCTTGTATTATATACCATAATATCTTATAGGGAGAGCGTGATACTTGTGTATAGATCTATACGAGACTGACAATCCCGCACCTAAACTGTTAGCTACAGTTGGACCGGAAGGTCTGGGGTGATAAACGTCAAATCATTCCAACGCATGAAGAACGTTGTGACATGTAGTCTGCGTCAATAGTACGGTTATAAAACTCACATGAAGTATTAAAGCATTTGATTTATGAGGCTATCAAACGCCTTAGTGATTATATATATAGACACACACACACACATATATAAATCTACTTACACTAATTTCGGTATGGAAAATACTTATACATTCCGATTTTTGGAACTTTTAAAAACTACTATTCATTTATGGAAGATATTGGATTTTCTAGAAACAAACTCAGTTACTTTATACAAAAAGGCATACAATTCTTATACAAAAATACTTATGAATTCACCAACTTAATTGTTAACACTTTTTCAAAATTACTTGTATTTTTCAGGGATTCAGTAATACAGGTATAACAACAGCTTTTGGGGAAGGAACGCTAAGGCGTCAAATTTCAAACTTATTATATCATCATAACGTAATTTCTTTTGAAACATGTATTACAGTCAACAATGTAACTTTTTAAATTATATTTATGATGGTTTGTGTTTTGCTTTCTTTACTATTTACTCAACCTTTATGATACTAAATGAAGTCATCTGCCCTCGAACGATTCCGTCGTGCTGGTTTGGGGGTGTGACACTGCGACACGAATGGAGAAGTCTCATTCCACATTGATTGAGCTTCACAATCTATTACAAACAACTAAGGTAGGAATTAAGAAGTCTCATCCCAATAGTTTTGCAAGGGCCCCTGTGATGGTTGTCACACCCCGCTAAAGTGGAAACATGACGCGTGGCAGTATAAAGGGTTTCATAGCAAAAGTTAAAAGACAACACCAACCATAGTATTAAAAATCATTACAAATTTACAATGAGTTTGAACAACTTTTAAAAGAAATTACAATGAAAATTGGAATACAACACATGCGAATACTCCTAATAGTGTAGTGTCCCTAAGTGCCATTTACTCGATGATTCCTGAAAAAACATATAAAACGAGCGTCAACTATAAAAATAGTTAGTGAGTACTCACAGATAAAAAATAATAATAATAGTATTGGTTTCATGAATCGAAATCAAAGTTTTGATAATCGTTTCCATAAATAGAAATATATTGCAAAAATGGGTATTAAGTTTGCATAAACAAAGTTCGTTGTTTTAATGAGAAACAAAGTTCATTGCTATAATTAATAAACAAGTTTATTGCCAAAATAAATAACAAGTTTGTATGCGTATGAGCAAACAATGAGTTCCCAACCAAGCCTATGACCGATGCCCTATCAAGATCTATGCTTATCGTTCCATAGATTATATGGTATCATGCAATCCAACAATCGGGCGAGTGAGGAGTTGTCAATTCCTAATAGCACTATCCATAATGACCATTGGCTCAAAGAGTTAATGGTTGAAGTAAAGTGTAAGGGAAGGGACTTAAGACGATAAGTTCTCATGTTTCATGTTGCATAGACATACATAGAGAAATATAACAATAAAATAGCAATCAAGTTTGATACAAATCAATTTAAATACAACGAACAAATAATAGTTTTTCGGACATGCTTTTCCACCCCAAAACATAAAAACCGAAAATAGGGAGTGCGTGAATACTCACAATATGCATTGAGATGATGCAAATGGTGCCTTCAACTACGAGCCACTTGTACCACTATCGATTCCTACATGATGTTACACACTAATGAGTCTCTAATAGAAAGCTAACACTAGTATATTTGCTACTACAATAGAATTATGTCAATATTGTGTCAAAATTTAATATGGATAAGTTACAAACATTTTTCTGAAATGGTGAAGTTTTATAACTCATGTAATTAAGACAATTTTGGATATTAATTTTTCAGATTTTTGTAATATCAATTGAGGGTATTTCAAAATATTTAAATGTGTTTTAAGCTCTTAAAAAGCCAAAATATTATCAAATAGTTTTTGAAAATTCTCAAACTTTTCATTTTGATTCTAAACACAGTAGAGGTCTTCCATAAATTTTCCTTAAAATTTTTGATATGATTAACTATGTTTCCAAAATTTTAAGCCTTCATAACAATATAATATTTTGAAAAATAGCATCAAAATGATCAAAATTCCGTAACTTTTAATGATACTGACATTAGACATACTTAAGCTGGGAAAAATATAAAAATAGATATCTAAACTGTTTAACCCAACTTTATGATTTTTATGCATTTATTCTAATAAAACCTGAATTAAATAGAAAAAAGTTTCCAAAATTCCCCAAACTTTTTTTGATTATTGTTACTAAACATTTTTAAGTCGGGAAAAATATAAAAACAGATTTCTAAACTGTTTAACCTGATTTTATAATTTTTGTTCATTTATTTTAATAAAACATGAAATAAATAGAAAAAGCTTTTCAAAATTGCCCAAACGTTTTGAATTATTGTTATTAAACATTATTAAGCTGGGAAAAATATAAAAATTGATTTATAAACTGTTTAACCTGATTTTATGATTTTTGTTCATTTATTCTAAAAAAAATTGAAATAAATAGAAAACTGTTTCTAAAATTGCCCAAAATTTTTGTGACACTTTTAATATACGTTTAGAAGCTGTGAAAAATATAAAAGATATTTTTCAATTAGTCTTTGTATTTTTCTTTGTTTTATCCTCTTAAATAATCATTAATTGGAGAATAATTATTAAACAGTTAAAGTAAATTACCAAAATTTTTGTAAACTTTATTTACAGTGTAAATAATCTGCAAAAAATCCCAATGGTGATTGTTATATAGTGTAATCCGATTTTGTGGATTTAAGTGTATTTAATCTTATAAAATAGATGAAAAATAGCATACTGAATAGAAAAATAATCCAAATTTTAATTTAGAGTTCTAATATATTATAAGATTGTGTGGTAAATTGTCATGAATTTTGGATGAGTAGAAATACTTTTCCCATTATTAGTCCATTATAAATACAAAAATAGGGGAAAAATAGGAATTCATGATGAAAATGTCTGGAAATATTGTTTTGAGTACTCCACATTAGGTAGGAGCTGCGAAAAACCTTATATAGCCTTTTCACATTCCTTAAAGTGGGTTTATGATTTATTTGAAATAAAAAAAATAAAAATTTGCAACCATAGCAACCAGTAACAAAAATTGATGAAACTCACTGGGATGTCATCATTTACCTTAGGGGTCATCCATGAATTTACCTAGGATTTATAGACCTCAGAAAGTATTTTATATGAGTTATTGCCTTAATTTATTGCAATAAATATAAAAATTCGAGAAAAATGATATATTTTCTAAAAATTTGTAGAACATCTCATTTTGTTGATGAAATTCTGGGAAAAATCGGATTTAATCAGAAAAGTTGTTTTATATACTTTTTGGGTATAAATCCTTTTTGAACATATTTGAAAGCTTTTAACAACAAACTTTGATCATCAAGCATCTAAGCTTGAAGATCATCACATGCATGTTGTTTTGAAGACCATTAATGATTTTGAAATCTTCAAAAATCATTTTTGAAAGAAAACTTAGAGTGCATGTGGTGATTTTCCACAAAAACATGTAGAAAAGTGCATTTTCATGATCTTGACTTAAGTTTTGGTAATTGGATTTCACCATTTACAACATGCATGTTGTTTTTGAATGAAATCCTACCACCATCATTATAAAAACCGTGAGTGTATGTGTGTATGTTTATGTGTTCATGATCGTTCATTAGAATGGAGTAGAAGATGGAGAAAGTGCAAGAAATCACAAAGTTATGAAGGAAAAAAGTGAAGGGATAATGAAAATTTTGTGATTACCTCAAGAACAACAATTGATGATGAAGGTTTTGATTGTTATGAGATTATGTTTTCTGGAAATTTTCTTGGTTGATGGAGAGAGGAAGAGAAAATAGTGGTGGTGGAGTGTGAGAGAGAGGAGAGTGAAAGACAAATGAAGAGGTGGAGTGAAGAATGAGTGAAAATGAGTAGTATATGCCTTTTGAGTGTGAGAGAGAGATATGGGGAGAGAGGGATCCGAATTTTTGAGGTATAAAACCCTCTTTCTCTTTTACTTTTATAAAAATTTCAATTCTTTTATAAAAATATTAAACTTTTTATAAAATATACCCCCTAAACTACTTTTTGTTCATGAAACCTTGATTTTTGACTTATAAATTAAGAGTGAATGTTAATGACTTCAATTTTATTTTACTTGATTATATTTCCTTGAATTTAATTATTTTAAGATAATATTATAAGTTTCATAACTATTTTTATAGAATTGTTGATGTTAAATTTTATAAAATTTAGGTTTTAGGGCTTTTAGGGTTTTGAGATTTAATAAATCTTTGGATATCAAAATCCATAGAATCTTTGAGACTTCAATTTATCTTATGGTATTATAACTCTTTTTATAGTTATAAATAATGATTGTAACTTATTTTATCGGTTTATTGGCATTCTATGTAGTGATTCCGATATTCAAGCGAAATTGAGGAATCAAGTATACTAGTCCTAGTTTTCAACTCTGACTTAAGTTCCAACGAGACTAAGACCTAATTTCTACCACTAGGTCAAGTGCATGATGTTTGTATATGATTCATGAAAAGGTGTTTGAGTCAAAGAGTTACCTAAATATGGATATTCACTACAGTTAAGTAGTTGTAGAATTCACATATCAATGTGAAATTTCATTTGAGCTGATTAGCCTGATGAAGTCATCAAAAAAGAGAAGGCTGGCTAGAAGATCAGATCAATCAAGCTATCGAAGAAAGCCTAAGATTGAAAACTCAAAATGGTTCTCTTAACCCTTTCTTCAAATTTTCCCCTCTCTGCCCTGAGGGAATCGTGCATGAGCATCATATGGTGCCTTATATGAGCGATGACCTTCCAATGTCGAATGTCTATCAACTTGATATATCAAGATTTCCATATGCATGATTCTACACCAAGTTCTCTCTGCTCCATCCGAATAACGATGCTAAAACCATTGTCCGAACAGAAAGATAAAGGTTGGACACACTTTATGTCACTAATACACTTCCTGAAAAGCAAGTGCTGTCAAAACGAAGGATTAGTCAAGTCAGTGGCTGTGGAATGAAAGTGTTAAGCAAATTCAGATTGGATTGTCACCTGTATAACTACTATATCTATCAGAACTTTAAAAAATTCAGATTGGATTGTCAAATCGATATTGATTTCCCAACCAACAATTCCAATGATGTACTCATGGTCTTAGATCGTCTCAATGATAAACATGATTGTGAAACAAGCATTGGAGCCTACAATGCAACATTGTGTTTTCTAAAAGAGTACACCACTAAATTCGGATGATTTGACATTGAACTTTCTCCTTTATTTAAAACCGAAAAACTCCATGATCCAGTTGACACGTTGCCGAAAGAGATCAATGATATTGAGATACCTATAAAAATATTTAGGCATTATTTTAATACATTTTAAGTTATATTTTGGTTAATTGAAAAGATATTTAATACTTATTGAGTTAAATTACATTTTTCCGCTAAATAGGACAATCTTGTAGAAAAAGGACCAAAAGTGACGAATATTGGAACCTTGAAGGACTGGAGCTGAACTGGGAGCTTAATGCAGCTTAAAAGCAAGAAGAATCAAGCAAATACACCACCAACGATGTGGAAAATGAGCACCACGACGTGTTTATAAGGAAATCCTCGATAATTTATGAAAGATGGCTTCATGACTTGAGAATCAAAGCCTCACGAAGTGAGAAGCAAAGGTTCCAAAAGATAACTATGCGGAAGCAAAAATTCCTTGTCAAACATGAATTAAACATTACTCACAATGCAAGATCTCAATATTCATGACGTGAGGGACGTTTTTAAGGAAACTATAATTAGCCTCTGCCACGTGAGGGGGTTGGATCTGATTTTTTGGAGAGATATGTTGGAAATATTTTTATGTGATTGTCACTTGAAATAAGTTGAGTATTGACTTACATTATCTAACAAACATTATCAAAATGTTTCAGGTTGGAAAGATCCTAACGATTCAACACGTGTTTGAAGAATCAGATTTTGGAGTACTTGAATTTAACACAGAGCACTAGCTGAACATGGATCTGCTGTTGTTGACATGGAGCACTTTTTGAACATGGAGCACTTGAAGTTTACATAGAGCACATGTTGAAAGCAAGTTGGACCATCATGATGGCACATCTAGATTATATGGGGAGCCTCAAAATATTGAGGGCTCATCAGAAACATTGTTGGCTCATCCACAACTCTACGGCTCAACAAGAGGTTGATGGATCAAAATGAAGACTTGGTGGCTCGTCTTAAGTCAATGGATCAACATGATCACGTTTATGGCTCAAGAAGATTACACATGATACATCATGTACAATGATGGAACGTTCAACTACTCAATGGAACATGCATTCATTGGTGGTCAATCATGAGCACCTGGTTGCTCACCACAAGCTCAAAACACATTCCAACACTCAAGAAACAACTCAACTTGATCAATAGCACTTTTGGAAGTTAATGACATCTTAGAAGACCATGGAGAAACATGATGCTCATGATGCTCATCACACTTTCAATATTGATCAAGAAGGCTCAAGAGTATGAAGACTCAAAATATGGATGGAACCCTAATGGAATACTAATGGAATTAGAATATTCCATCCATTCTCCGTTATGCAGGGTAAAGGTGTCAACTGATGACTAATTCATGATGACATGTCAACACCTGATTGGTCAAGCCATGCCATGGGCATTTCCAAAGCTTATAAATAGGCCCTTTGAGATCTATTATAAAGCCGCTCATTCCCTGCTCTTCCTGCTCGTTCTGCTCAATTGCTGTTTAGACTAGTTTTTAGAGAGCCACTTAAGAGTTTTAGTGTGTTTTACATCGAAACACTTGTAATTGAATTTTGATGAATATGAGACACATTTGAATCATTGATCTTAAGGATAAAAACATTTTGCTATTAACTTGGTTGATTCATGTGACAATTGTGAAATTTAAGTCATTCGTCGGCTTAAACACCTTTGCATAAATCATAAACACACCTCATACGTTTGACCTAGCAGTAGAAATCACATCGAAATCATGTTGAAACTTGGATCCAACTAAAATCTAAGACGAATATACTTGATTTTTATAATTCAAGTGAATTGTTCAACTACGGTAGAGAATGCCAATACCCGAATTACAGCGAAATACAAACATTGCTATAATTAAAAAAGGGTATGAAACCCTAAAATAAATTAAAATCTTCTGATTTCACTTCATTATGTAGTTAAATAGTTAACAATATTCCAAAACCCTAAAATAATTATGAAATTTTTAAAAATCAATTCAAGTTAATTAAAACTAGGTAAAATAATAATTATTATTTCTTTTCAAGACATTGTCATTAATTCACTACAAGAAAAAGAGCGTTTTATGACACGCAAACCACGAAACTCATTGATTTATGTTACGCAAAAGAGAGTGATATTAAAAAAGTGTCATCTCTTCAAAAAATTTAAGGATTTAGGTCACACATTATCGCGTGCCCTTAAATTAGTGTCTCATGTAAAAAAGTAAAAAACATGGAGGGCACTTTATGTAAAATGTGCGTCCTCTGTCAGTGTCGTTTTATATATTTTTTTAAGAAATGCACGTCTCCTTAGAGGGAAACTGAAATCCCCAAAGTTTTTAAACCCCAGCCTTCTTTTCCTTCGTCTCCACCCCGCCCCTCACCCACATCCACCGCCTCCAATCATTGCTGCCTCCTTTAGCCTTAGACTGCGCGTACTGTTCATCTTCTAACAAAATTGTAAGGGATCTAAAGATTTTTCAAAAGGATGCTCTCTACAAAGCTCATTAAATCTGCTCACTTCCGCTCACCTCTTACCTCCGGAGACCTCCGCTCAACTCTTCCCACTGGCGACCTCGAGCTTATCTCACCTCACCGAGACTACGACGACTGATTAATTTTACAAGCCTTCGTTTAAGTGCCAACCATTTACGACTCCTCACGCTTACAAGAATATCATTTAGGGATCGTTACATTATGCCTATGCCAAACTTACAAGGAGATTAAGGGATTTGCGACTTATCCATGTCGCCATCTATGAACTAGTGAAGCCATATATAGATCTGATTCAAGCATCATTTAAGGTATAGATAACCTTTCCTCCTCCATAAATCAACGTGCAAGTTGTCTTCATTGTTCCTCCCATCAGGTAAGTTGATGGCCGCTCATTCTCGATGATCTGTATTCTCTCTCTCTCTCTTTCTCGATATTTCTTCCCCATTCTCCTTTTTCTGTTGAATGATGTTTCTCTGTTTAGAAAACTTCAATTGATTCCATAAATTAGAGGTCCACTGGAAGTCAATCTTATTTCCAAGAGATATGATGACAGGTTTCAAGAAGAAAGATGGGACGAAACAACCAACATCTGATGTTGAAAGGTTGTATTCATTTTATGATGTTGCATTAGAGAATAATCTGCCATCACTAATATGCAATTGTATCATTTTACTCCCACGAAATAGAAAACATTTCTCTATTAAAAACTAGTATAACCTCTTAATTTCAAGTTTTGTTCTTCTTAATAGTCTCCCAACAGATATTACAAATGTTAGTATGGGAACATCAAGGAAAGATGCTACAATAATTCTTCTTAATAGTCTCCCAATAGATATTACTGGTTGATCAACTGAAAAAAGGAACTGGCATAGTAATCCTTCTTCCCCCACAGCTATCAAAACTAAACACAAGAGGCCAGCTTCACCTCACCTCACCTACTAACTTTTTTATTTGTTTTACTATGTAAGAAAACCTTATATTTTTTTTATTTTGTGAAAATTAATTCCAGGTGAAAACAGAAAATGGTATGTTGTGTTAGAAAATGACAATCATATCCCTGGTCACAGCAGTCTTATATCATTATTTCCATTTTCACCTTCACTCCAATGCCCATTATTAGAAGAAATCAATGAGCTGCTTGCCAGCTGCTGCAGCTGGAAGTTGGTCTGATAATGAGCTCAAATTGTAGAATTTTTCATTTTTTCTTAGCTACCTGTGATTTCTGAGACTCAAAAACTTTTTTCAGATGATGAAGTGGGGAATAAAGCAGCTGGGGGAGTAATAAGTTCGAAATTCGATTGTGTTTTTATAAATCCTTCTAATAATAAGCCAATCATATTATGAGGTAATTCAAATATTTCTTCTGTTATATACGTGCTCATATTTGATCTTTCTACTACAAGACTTCTTAGTTCATGCATTGTCATTTTCTCAAAGATGTGAGGAACTAAAAGCTTTAATAATATGATTGAGCTTTCCTGTGATCATAATTATCAATATAATGAAACAAAAAAAGTTAAATGCAAGAAATAGAAATTGAGATTATTTTGAAAATTACCTGCCATAAAAAATCTTCAACTGCATGATTAGTTCCAAGAACAAAAAGTATTTTTTCAGCTTCAATGAAGAAACCCATAATTACTTAATCAGTAATAATGTCACATATATAAGGCATTCCAATTAACACCTCATATAACCCCAAAGTACTTCCATGTGCAAATGTGGATGCAATGAATACTTGTTTCTTATGTTCTTAATAAAAATCAGTTCATTCATATCATAAAAATCAGTTCATTCATATCATGCGCAAATGTTCTTAATAAAAATCAGTTCATTCATATCGTAAATCATAAATGACAATGCTCAAATCTAATGTTCTTTCTGCCCTCAGACTTTCTCTCCTTCACCAAGGTACGCCATTTTCTTTCTTTTATTCTATTTACTTTTTTTCTTTTTAGAATTTTTTTCTCAACTATGAAATCTGTGTTGCTGTTATTGCAGGGGAGCATTGTGCAGGATTTTGATTAGGAAATGGAGAACACCATAAATTCCAAAATATCAAAGCTTTTAGATATGTCGGTAGCAGGCATGACTCTGATTTTTATCATTATGTTTTGCTGATTCACATTGACTTGTTAACTAAATCATGGGAATGGATGTGTGCAGTTTCACTGTGGGAGTGGAAGAGTGTTAACTAAACCTTTTTTTTGGGGGGGGGGGGTCCATCGAGATCGGTGGGTTTAGGAAGAGTCCAATGATGATGAGACACCTGGCAGCTGTTGGCCTTGAAGATGCTGCTTGGAACCTACTGTTTCATAAGGGCTGGAGCTAAACAGTCTGATCAAGTTGAGAAAAAAAAATTATATTTCTAAAAGGCAATTTACAGAAAAAAAACATTATATTTCTAAATGCAACTTATATCTTTAATTGTTTTTTTCTTGTACGATTTTGTACTTCCTAGCTTCTATTCTTTACTTCTTATGATTATACTTGCCATATTGGCGTTTGTTGCTGAGGTGGAATTTTGATTAAATTATGTCTTTTCATTGATTTTATTTTTGCTTAAAAATTTTATATCTTAAAATATGAATTTAACAAATTGCAGTTGTTTCTAGCACGCACGCTTCAACTTGAGAAAACTAGCAAAGTTGCAAATATTCAATACCTTGAGGTACATAAATGTTTCAGAGTTTTTTATTTTATTATTTTTGTTTACTTTACTTCTGGTTGAATATTATCAGAATGTCACAAATTATGTTACATGAATTATGATATGATGGATGGTTTGTTTGTGCACAATAGGACAACAAGGATCTATATGTAGAAGAAGTAGCTGCTAAAAAAGAAAGAGAGAGACAGCGAATGCTTAGACACAATGAGATTTAAGATGAAATGGTTGACTCATAGAAGACAAGACTAATTAATATAAATGAATGTAGCTAATTTTCCTTCAATTGTTTTCATTTTGTTACTACTTGTGATGTGGCAGGGTGTGATTCCGCCTGCTACCTAGGATCCTTAAAATCCCCAGAAAAACTAGTAAAGTAGATGGCTCAAATTTTTCTCTAATTGTGAGGTAAGCTGAGTGGAGGTTACACACACACACACACACAGAGAGAGAGAGAGAGAGAGAGAGAGAGCTTATTTTTCTCTAATTATGATTTGACAGTGATATCCCTGCTTTGGATAAAGACAAAGCATATGCCCAGATTCACCTTACTGAACTCAGCATTCATTAGGTACGTTTTATATTCATGTCATTTCATCTGTCTGATTCCTAATTTGTAGTTTTTTGTAAGTTGTAAGCATCGACTTAAGGAAATGTTGCCATTTTCATGTGACATCTCAAGGTTCAACTTGATGAACCTTGAGACATGGATGGGCATATCATCATACTTCCATATGCAAAAAGTGAGGCATATCAAGTATTTACCTATGGATATTAAAGTTATCATAGATGGGCTTAATGCTACCCTAAAAATATAGTTACTTGATGAACCTTGAGACATGGTCACCTGTGAAACACATATTGTCCTTGGACCCACTGGATGTATGTGACATATTTAGAAAACTAGCATCATTTCTTTGTTTTCTGAACAATTTCTTTTGCCATGCATTATGTTCAAGTTATCAAGTCTTTATTTGTGAAGGTGAACACATTCAGAGGACTCACCTTAAAAGGAGCTTCAAAATCTGCTAAAGTGTATGGAGGGCAGTTTATGGGACAGGTATGAATATCTCTAAGTTTTAATTTGGATTTGCTAGCATTACACATAGTTTTTGGTGATTATGATAAAATACATGAATACAACTTGTTCAATATTGGATTTGCTAGCATTATACATAGCATTACACATACTTTGCTTCAAATGTTGGATGATGGAAGGTTGACCGATGGTGATAAAGGAAATGGAAGAAGCCGCATGAAATAGATTTTTTGTATGAAATACAAAGTAGATTAGATAAATGCAAATTTATATATTGTAAGAAATAGAATTGTATGACATTAAATTTTATGTTATGGATTGTATTTTTTGTATATGATATTTTATTTTCTATTATGATACATTAAATGCAAATTTAATTTAAAAATTAATAAATATATAAATAAAATTTTTTAAACATTTAAATTTACGATACACAAAAATGTGTGTCATCTCCATTTATGACATGGCTTTTCTTGACAGGGGTTTTAATGATACGCATTGCGTGTCATAAATGCGTGTCGTCTATAGATGACACGGAAAAGCGCGTCGTCTCTCGTTATGACATGGCCTTTCTTGACGCACATTTGCGCGTCGTCTGAGCGTTTTACGACACGCATTGCGCGTTGTAAAAGGCTGTTTTTCTAGTAGTGATTCTAAAATATGGATAAAACCAAACATTTTACCTAATAAAATGATTTTATAAAATTGGAAGTATAATTCTATAAAATTTTATAAATTTATAAAAACAAAAGAGTGAGAGAGGGAATTATGCCTCACAAAATTTAGCCACCCCACACTCTCAAATATCTCTTCACATTCCCTCAATCATTTTACTCACTTCTACCCTCCATCTTTCTCTTTCACTCTATCCTACACTCCAACACAACCATCACTCATTTTCTCTTAAAACCCTCTCTATACTCACAAAAATCATTAGAAAAGTACACTTCTCAAGCACCAAATCGTCATCATTTTAAGTTCCTCTTAAGGTAATCATGAATTTTACTTCATTCTCCTTCAATTTCTTTCGAAATTTTACGATTTATGTACATTTTTCTACTCCTACACCATTCTATAAATATATTATGAATCATATATTCATACCAGCAATTTTGATGATTATGGTGGTTGAATTTAACACAAAAACAACATGCATGTTGCAAATGGTGGAATCTCCATGATCCAAACCTATGTTAAAATCAAAATAAACCACTTTTATACAAGTTTTGGTGGAAAATTCATAATATTAACCAATGTCGTCTTTCAAAAAACGATTTTTAACCTTTTCAAACTCATGCATGATCTTAAACCCACATGCATGTGTTGATCTTCAAGCCTAAGATGATTGATGATCAAAGTATGTTGTTAAAATGTTCAAGTTGATGCATGAAGTGATTTAAATCAACCAAACTATCTAAAACTCACGAATTAATTCTTATATAAGTGAATAAAACAAAAAAAAAATAGTTAAACTATTTGAAAACAAACTTTGATATTTTTCCTAGCTTATATATGTTAAATAACAGTGTCACAAAATATTTGGATAATTTTATAAAAAGTTTCCTATTTATTTCGATTATTGCTATATTAAATACACAAAAATCATAAAATTACGTTAATCTATTTAAAAATCAAGTTTTATATTTTTCCTAGATTATATATGATGAATAGTAGTGTTACACAAATTTTGGATAATTTTATTAACTGGTTGCTATTTTTCATGAATTTGTGTTGGTTTGAGATATTAAATATAGGTAAAATACCTAAGCGTATAAAAAATTCAACAAAAATTTTATGGAAGTCCTTGTCTATAATTAGAATGAAAATGTAAATTTTAGAAAATTTTAAAAACATCGTGTAGTATTTTTGGATTTTTAGATTTTAAAACACCTTTAAAAGTGTTAAAGTACCCCATGATTAATATTACAAAAATCTAAAAAATAACACCTAAAATTCTCTTAATCACAAAAGTCATAAAATACCAACATTTCAGAAAATTAGTTTGCAAATACGAAAAACGAAACTCTTAGAATAAAGTTTTGGCATGTCTCTATATGTAGAAATTAGTATATTAGTATTATATTATTTTACACATGGAAACTTACTAGAGTGTATTGCTATCATAGGATCCTGGTTGTAAGACGTGTTGGTGTATCCCAAGGAATCACTTGTACCTTTTGAAGAATCGTGAGTATTCACATCCCCTATTTTTAGTTTTACGTTTTGGGGTGGAAAATCATGTTATAATTATTTATGTTCGTTGTATTTATTTTGACTTGCATAAACTTTGTTGCTATATTTTGCATGTATGTGTATGTTACTTTAATTCTTGACGAATGTATCGCGGTTAAGTCCCTAGAATCATTTGACAGAACTTATTAACTCTTTTGAGCCCGTGGTCATTATGGATAGCACTATTAAGAGGTAGACAACTCTACACTCGCACGATTCGCTTGAGTGCATTTTACCATATTTTATACACTATGCTTGCGATACACATAGTAGTCAATATGGCATGATTTGGTCATAAGGCTTGGGTTTTGAACTCATGAATGGAATCCTTATGCACATGCAAAACTTGTTTACTCGTTTTAGCAACAAACTTTACTACCCATGATAATATGAACTTGGCTTCTTATTTTGGCAATGTACTCCGTTTCTCATGACGATAGCGAACTTTGTTTATGCAAACTCACTTACTCATATTATCAATGTACTTTTATTTATGGAAACTTCCATCAAAACTTTGATTATGATTTATGAAACCATTATTTTTGTAAACCTGTGAACTCACCAAATATTTCTATAGTTGACGCTCGTTTTACATGCTTTTTCAGGAAATAATTAGTAAGTGGTCGAAAGATTCATCATCATAAGTATGCTGCATCAAGTAGAAAAATGCTTTTGTGTTTTTAGTTTTTGAACAATGATTTTTATTTTGAGACTTGTCTTGGATGTGTTTTTTTTATGATTATAAACTATAAATGTTTTTATGATGGTAATGTATCTTTAACTTTTGCTATGAAACCATTATCATTGTCATGTTTCGTGTTTCTGCTATAGCGGGGTGTAGCAATTCACAACTCTTTATTTTCCACATTACTTGCCACTTGACAATTTTGAAACTCTGTTTTATAATTTTCAACAACTGGACTCTTCTAGTCTAAGGTTCAATGAATTTTCTCAGTTCTTCAGTTAGTATCAGAGAAACTAAATTTCGCATCCCTTCAGTTGGTATTAGATCTCATGTGATCGACTATAAGACTTAGAAAACTTTTCACAAATATATCATTTTTTCAAGTTTCAAATAGTATCACTTGTTCTCAATGAAAAGTGTGAATCAAAACCAAAATATTCTCTATTCAGTTTCAGTTGCAAACAGTCTTGGCGCAGGAAATCATGCACCTATCCGTGTGCCAAGTGAATACTCTTCAAGGGCAGATCGCATCAAGTACTACCTGGAAGGTCGTGAATCTGACATATGGATTTTCATTTCCACTAGGAAACATACTCCAAAATTTATAAGAGATACCAAAGTTTCTGAAGCTGATGTTTCTCCAAAAACCTCTGAAGTCATTTTTGGATCTGTTTCTCCTGCTGCTCAACTCTGTGAAAGAAAAATCAAGAAATTTAAGGCTAAGGCAATGCAAGAACTCTTATATGGAATTCCTCATGACATCTATGAGCAAATTCCTAATGAAGATAATGGAACACCATTAAATTTCTGGAATGCACTCAAGAAACAGTTCAAGGGAACTGACAAGATTCATGCGAACAGGAAGAAAGTCGCTTTGTTAGATATGGACAACTGAAAAATGTTATCTAATGAAACTCTCTTTGATTCATATTCTAGGTACAACATTGTTGTTAACATGGTGAAGAAGCTCAAAGGCGTAAGATTGCAAGAGGATTTCAATCTGAAATGCTTAAATAGTTTATCTCCTAAATGGGACACAGTGAACGTGATCATGCTACAAGCTGCAATAAACCTGAATACTATGTCTTTGTTTGATCTGTACACTGGACTTCAACAACACGAGCCTAAAGTCAGCAAGCTGACTCAAGGATCTCCCTGTGATAATCAAGGAATTGTCATAGGATATTCAACAACCATGGCAAATGATTCTCAAAACTTGATTGCACATCATAAACCTATCCCAAACCACTTTGCTGACTAGTTTTCCAACCAAGGATATGTAGTGTATCCTTATCAAAGTTCATGTATGGCTCAAAAGTACAATTAGAATCCCTACATGCCAACTCAATAACCTCTACAGATAGCAAATGGGTATATGGAAAATCACCAGCTTTCATTGGAACCCCAATGCAATCTCCTCAAATCAATGACAAAAAGGAGTATGAAGAATGCTTGGCACTCCTAACCATGTTCAATCCAAACTTCAAGAAGTATGTGAACAAGCCAAATGGGAACTTGAGAGTACAAAGTTATCAACAACCCCAACACTATCATCTAAACTCTGGAACTTCCAAGTAGGGAACAACAATCAACATCGATATAAGTCTCAAAACACCTCCATCCAACAGAAGTAAAATTCTGAGAATTTAAATTCTGATTCTCAGAGGTCAAGCATAAGAGTTCATGATACCAACTCAAAGTCTTATGATGATGATGAAGTGATTAGGTGCCACAACCAAGGTGAAAATCATTTTGTTAAAGATTGCAAAATGAAGAGCAAGAAGGTCGAAGATGAAGCATACTACCTTCAGAAATTTGAAGAACTCAAAAAATAAAAGGAAAAAGCTTTCATGGTCAAGGAAACACGATGTGTGGAAGTCTGGGAAACTGATGATGATGCAAATTAAGTAGAAGAAATAGAAGCTTACAAGAACTACTTCTGTTTCATGGCTGATGATGAAAAAGGGCCTTCTCCTCTCCATCAAAAAGTGGTTGAGAAGGTACTCTTCATGCTTCGTGATAATTATTTAAAAATTGAGCCTTTTTTAGATAAAATTTCCTGCATTTCTGAAATAATCAAAGAATTTGTCGCCAATGCCGAATATTGTGTCAGTTACTACAAAGATGAACAGACCGCCACTCAGTTCAAAACTCCATAATTGAAATGTAAACTGGCTAAGTTTGAAAATGACATTGAAATCAAAACTGAGGCACATCTTATGTCAGTTGAACAATATGAAATTGTATTGAATCAATGTTACATCATTGAAAAAGACAGTTGTGAGATGTACACCCAACTCAACACAAAAATAATAGTTATAAGGCATCCAAAACCCTTCTTGAAGAAAACTCACATGTAGTTCTCTCTAGACCAAAACCATTACGGGTCAAATATGGTCTTGGTTATGATGAAATGAACAAACAAATCATGAGTCCCAGTACTCAACCAGAGTTGTTGCCATGTGATCTAAGTCTCTTCACTGGAGGCAATAAGGATCAAGAAGAGGTGGTAACTTACAGTCTTGATGTAATCACCACTTCAATCTCAAGTATCCCATTCGAAGTGACATCATCCCATGATCTTCCAGACCTGAATGCTATGTCTAACTCTCCAGTTGAATATTCTCTTAAATGTCCCACAATGGAAAGTTTCAATTCATAAGATGCCACTTTTGAAAATTTTGATATCTTTGGCTCCAAATCTAATGGAAAACTACCCAAATCATATGAGTCAGTAGGATAATCCAATACTGGACCAATTGGATTCTATAGTAAAGAAACATTTCCATCTCTTAATGCTTCAGTCTCTGGAACAGACGAATTAGGCTATAAATATTCAAAGAAACAAGGATAAACTTTGTAAAAGATCTTGTGAAAGGAATACGATTGTTAAAACCTGATAATGATATACATTGCGTTGCCTGTGAATAAGGAAAAATTTCCAAATCACCACACAAAATTATAACAAAACATAGTGTATCTGAACCTCTTCAGCTTATACATATCAATCTGCGTGTTCCCACTATAATTCCTAGCTTAAGTGGTAAGAAATACATTCTTGTGATTGTTGATGACCACACCAAATTCACGTGGGTGTACTTTCTGTGAAACAAATCTGAAACCACCAATGAGCTAATTAACTTCATTCGCTATATAGAAGTCAGGATAGGTAAGCCACATAGAAGGCTGAGAAGTGACAATGATGGTGAATTGAAGAACAAGACCTTAGATAGCTTTCTTGTATCCAAAGGTATAGATCACAAATTTTTTTGCACCCTACACTCCACAGCAAAATGGTGTAGTTGAAAGGAAAAACCGGACCATATGTGAAGCTGCTCGGTCTATGTTGATCTTCGCAAACCTACTACAATACTTATGAGAAAAAGCCACTGCAGCCTCCTATTTCACTCAAAGTAGATCCCTAATCAACAACAGGCATGAAGTCACTCCTTATGAAGCAATGAACAATAGGAAGCCCAACATCAAATTATTTCACATCTTTGGTTGTCGTTGCTACATCAAGAACAATGAGGATAAACTAGGAAAATTCGCACCCAAGGCTGATGATGATATCTTTCTTGGATATTGCTTTCATGTTGCATCCTATAGAGTTTTGAATAAGCGAACTAGAGTGATAGAGGAAAGAAGTGATGTCACATTTGACGAAAGCTATGTGAGGGTTTTGGATCCAAACCATTTTGGTCCTCAAATGGTAGGACCTTTTTATATATTGCACCAATCATCACTTGCTAATGCTTCTACTCCAGTCCATGCTATTAAAGTAGATTTCGAATTCCTCTTTCCAACTCAACCCTTGGCCCTAGAATCAGAAAAGCTCACAAAGACACCTTCTCCCAATCTCTCTCAAACTCATCAACCATCAAAGGACTCCAGTTACACCAAAGGTCAAGTTTAGGGGGATCCATCTTCGAATGATTCTATTCCTAAAGGTCTTTTAGAATCTTTTGAACCATCTACCCCAACCTCCCATCATCAATATGGACCATTCGTAACACCAGTCATTGCATCTGTTGAAGGGGAACCACCTTTGGTTGGTTCCATTCTTAAAGGTACCTTACAATCCTCCCAAAAATCCACTCCATGGTTTCAGGGGGAACCACCTTTAAGAATGGAACCAACCAAAGGTGATGATTGGTGTTATGAATGGAACCAACCAAAGGTGATTCCCCCTCAAAAGATGTAAGGTACCTTTAAGAATGGAACCAACTAATTTATCAAAAGGAACCTTTAAGAATGGAACCAACCAAAGGTGATAATTGGTGTTATGAATGGAACCAACCAAAGGTGGTTCCCCTTCAAGTTCTTTCACGTATACTCCATCTATTGAATTCAAGCATGCAACGGTTAAGGGGGAACCACCTATTTCAGGTAGTTCTAGACACTTTCAAGATTGTCTTTTTGAGGAAACATTCACTTCTGACCACCTCCCTCGTCTAAAAGAACCATACGAGACAGTTTTCTCTCCTCCAATACTAAAGGAAACTTGTCTTACAAAATGGAAAAAGGATCATATAGCTGAAAAAATCATAGGTGATCTAGATTCTGGAGTAGTGACTTGTTCAACAACCAAGAATGAATATCTATACACAAGCTTTCTATGATGATAGAGCCCAAAGGAATCAAATAGGCTCTAAAATATGCAGAATTGGGCAAAATCAATACAAGAAAAGTTAGCTGAATTTGAACGCAACAATGTGTGGGACTTATTGCCAACATCAAAAGGAGTGTCAGTTGTTGGTTCAAGATGGGTCTATAGAAACAAGAGTGATGAAGATGGATTTATCGTCAAGAACAAAGTTAGACTGGTTGTCAAAGGCTACTCGCAACAATAAGGCATAGACTATGATGATACCTTTGCAACAGTTGCAAGAATAGAAGCCATTAGGATTTTCTTGACAATTGATGCACATAAGAACTTTAAGGTTTACCAAATGGATGTACGGTGTGCATTCTTGAACGGCGAATTCGACAGGGATGTCTATGTTTAACAAACTCCTGGATTCGAAGACCAAAATTGTTGGATTAGATGTCTATGCCCATAACTATTATTGGTATGTACTTGACCCGAGAGTAGCATGGTTCATTCGGGTTGCATAACACTAGGACAATTTGTGAAGATGGACTCTAGAGAAAAGGTTATATATGATTTATTAATATATTATAAGCTCTAATATATTAATATGAAATCATATTTTTTAATTAGCATTGATCAAAAATTAACTAGGAATTAATTCAGTGATCAAAAGAGACTAATTAAATCTATAGGGACTAAATACGGTAATTAGTTATATTTATATGTGTTGGGCTTATGATCCATGTTGGACCAAGTTTATGTATGAACACATAAAGAGTTGGGCCACATGAACCATGGATCATAGAACCCATGGGTATGGATTTGGGTAATACCCATGACCCTTGAAATCCTACATATAAATACATACTCCATAGCCTAAAAATGCCCACTTGTAGTCCTTGGAGGTGTTTTTGGTCCATGGAGATTCTCTCTCAAGAGCCACCTTTGTCCTAGGTGAGTTGTGAGCCATTTATGGTATTCATACTTTTGGTGCTAAGCTCTTAATGCCAAATACAACAAGGTTTCAAGCTACATAAGAGGTATGTCATCCTAACTAGTATTTCATAGTATTTATGTCATTTGTATGCTAGTTATAGGCTTAATGTTTTGAAACACTATTGCATGTATAATTAGAGAAAACATAGATCCAAAGCTTTTAGGGTTGTATGTGCACCATAGGATGTTGTAGTATACAAAACCCAACAGTGGTATCAAAGTCATGAGTTGTTTTCTATTATATTTGATGTTACTATTGGCTTTTGAAGCAACAAAAACTAATTTTCTGCATTCTGTCAGCAGGACTCGCCGAGTCCACTGGGTGACTCGACGAGTTGCTTGAAGATTGTCTTGGACTCGTCGAGTGCATCAAGGGGCTTGATGAGTTGGCAGTCTTGCACGCAAATTTTCGAGTTTTTGGCCTATTTTGGATTAGGATTATTACCACAAAATCTTTTTGTTCATAAAATTTAATTTTGATGTTGTGGTAATGATTATCCTCATCCAAATAAAGGATAATTGTCAAAGTTTCAAGATTTGTATTACTTTATGTGATTAGCTAATTTCTTGAAAATTGTTGATGTGAATTATTTTTACTTCTGAGTTTAATATAGATCATAGAAAAATTGCTTGATTATTGTGTTAATATGTATATTTGATCTTAATGGTTTTTATGAACTCCATAAGTTGTCCTCAAGTTATGGAAAATGAAGAATTTTTTCCATTTAAAAGTTTATTAAGATTCATAGGTTATGAAAAAAATGAAAGGTCTTACTTTTAATGTCATCATAAAATAGTTTTATGTCTTCCATAAAAACCATATTAAACTCATAATTTATGGAAACCAAAAGTTTTTGAATTGTTCAAATCTTTCCCTCATGTTTTGGAATTTGTAAAGTTACCCCCCCCCCCCCCCCAATGTATACTTTAATTCCAACCCTTAGAATTTTAAAGGTTTAAAATTCAACCCTTATACTATTATAATATTATAGGATATATATATATAGATGTATGTATGTATAAGAGTAAGTCAATCTTACCGTTAGTAGGCCTCATTCATGAAGCCGGTGTATAAGGGGAGTATAAGGTTACTGCCTATAAAATGGCAGTTTAATGGGTTTCCACACTCACCCACCGCTTCCTTGACTGGTGGAGGGTCATTAGCTGAACAGGTAGGAAAAGAAATTAATTCTCCTTTCATTAAAATTATAATGATAAATATAAAGTAACTAAACTTTATTAAATTTTCAATCTTAGTTATTTTAGGAAAATGTGAATTTGGTGCTAACCCATGAAATTGCACTTTGCACCTTGTTAAGTCATTAGTGGAGCATGTGTGGTTAACCGGCACATTGATTAGGTGGTTGTAACATTAAGTGTGCCAAGTTAATTTGCATGGTTATTCAGTCATTGTTTGTGATCCTTGGCATCCTAGTCACAAACTTGAAGGGCACAATCGAGATTTAAACATGCCATTGAATATTTCAATGAATCTCAAAAGATCTAGGAGTTTCAATTCATTGAAAACCTAGTTAAATTTCATTTTTCATGGTGGAAATTGGTAAATCATCATTTACCTACCTTCAAATATTTTGTAGCTTGGATTACGGCATCCCTCTTCCAAGTTATAAAATATTGTGGTGGATCCTAACCTTAATATTTCACATTAGGTGTTATATTAAGGACTTAAATCAACTAAACTTGAATTTCTCTCTCATAGATGTCTAGTTATGACAACTATGGATAAAGCTATCCTAATGAAGATGATATCCCAAATGGAGATCAAGGTGAAAGATTAATCCCTTTGTTGTGCATTAATTGGACTGGAAATCATACTTCACCTCCTCCACCTCCTCCAATTGTTCTCCCCAACCCACAAGTTCTTGAATAGTTCAATGTCACTCAATCCCTATTGGCAAGCAGTGTCTATATGTACTCACATCATGGAGATGAAGTCTCATATTGACAAGATGGGAGAGTTGGGTGTCGAAGTCTCAAGGAAGCTGACTGTTGACTGGCTTCTTCAATCGGTATCCGAGTCATATAGTGAGTTCATTAAGGACTACTATGTGACAGACCACGACATGAACCTTAATAATCGTACCTATTTGGTTGTTGCTGCTGAATCAGAAATGATTTGGAGCACTGGTAAAGCAAATTTGATTGGAACATCTACTTCCCAAACTTTCATGGACATTGACAATGGAAACACTGGAAGTCCATAAAAGTCTTCTCTTCCCAATGGAAAGGGAATGGCCCATAGTCAACCCGGTTGACCAAATGGTAAAGAGAAAGGATAAGTATGAGATAGTCATATGTACCATTACTTTAGAGTCCATATGTTTCTATTGCCAAAGGAAGGGGCATTAGTTGCGAAGCTGCCTATTTAACTGAAAGTTCACTAGGATGGTAAAAGTCAATAAATTTGACTATGCTTCAGGTGAAGTCCACTATCTAACTCTATTAAGTTCCTATTTGGATATTCTTATTATATGATGTGACTAGGTCGCATTTTGATGTTTTGTAGAATCAAAAGAAGGAGTGGAAGCTTAGAAGAAGAGTATGTTGAATCTGATCGCGAAGATGGATTTCGATCGCATGATTCGAAGATCAGAATATTGAGCTGCTGCTTAAAAGTTATAATATATTGCTTAGGAATAGATAACAACATAGTTTTCATATTTATTTGCATCGTAAGGATAAGTTTTTCCGCATTTTAAAATAAAAAGAAAATTTTTGATTTAATTTATTTTATGTATCCTCACAATGCGATTTGTGAAAATGGTTGCTCATATGATTCCATTGATAGCAATACTGGAAAATGGATCTGATTCTTTCTTCTATGGTAGTGTCATAATTTAGCAAATAATGAAAGATTCTTATCACCCAAGTTTCAGTTGGATTGAAACTTGGAATCATGCAACTTGTATTGTGTGATGAATGAGAATTTTCATCTTTGGGAAATTAAGACTAACTCCTTGTTCATATGTATATATGAGTCAAGTGAAGGATTAAGGGATCGGGTACACTTGGTTGTGCACTGGTCAAATCCACCACAAAGATCAATAAGACATTTCATCATGATTTACTAAAGTTTAGTAAATATGGTTATGCTTACAAGTTTAAGTGTAATTCTGAAACATTGAAAAAGTTTCAATGTATGGCAGAATGAATAAGAAGAATCAAATTAGGCATAAAGATAAAAGTTTCTCCAATCTGAAAAGATGGGAGAGTACTTCAGTATCATGCTTTATGATCATATTAAAGATTATGCAATGTCATATCATAATTGATTCTCTAAGGACATCTTAGTGCATTTGTATGGATAAGAAGAGGAATCGTGAATTTTTGAAATTGTTAAATCAAAAGATGAATCATGCTTCGTTCCAACATCAAGTCTTAGAGTTATACTCCAAGATTGTAACTTGAGTGACATAATCTTAAGAAAGGTTTATTAAACTTGTCAAATGTAGAGTAAAATATTTTCTACTCTTGTACATTTGAAATTAGTTAGTTGTGATGTCTTGGATAAGACAAAACCAACTAAGACCAATTATGTGAAGTGTTTATCTTGATAAGAATCCGCACTAACTCCTGAATATTTTTTTTGTCAAGGAATGGTTCTTGACAAAGAGAATCTTATATATCAAAAGGTAAGTGGGAGTCTTAAAGATCTTGGAATAGTTTCAAGAACTAATCAAGAGTAAACTTATTATCAATTACTAGCACACGACTTGAGGTTTGTAACCTATTGTGTTGACATATCCTTATTTTTGTGCCATTCGAATTGGTTGACTATGTATGTGAGCTCTATGAGTTCTCAATGGTTTGCATAACTTGGAAGAAATGGTAGGCCCTTGTGCTGCCAGGTGGCAAGAAATTAAGAATTGAACAAGTTCAGTCCATATGAGCTTGGATTTGTCACTAACCTTGTCTTGTGTTTATGATTTTCACAAGTTCATATGGATAGGAACACATACACTATAAAAATTTAAGTGTCATAAGGTTTCTCTCCGAATCATGAAAATGATGGTGAGGAAACGCTTTCACTAAGTAGATTTTAAAGGATTAGAGTTGGCAGTTGTATAGTTGCATTCTCAAATTCGATTATGATCATGGAATACCTTTTCATAGTTCGAATTGTGAGAAATGGCAAATAATTTGAACATTCGGGACTTATTAGTTTAAGTTCTGAAAGGTTCATACACACATGTGCTATTTAATGTGAAAAGTATATGGGCTTGAGACGTCTTGTAAAGACTTATCGGAGCATCAAGTATTAGAAATCTAAACTTTGGAAAGAAAGTTAACAAGTATTGATTTCTAGAAGTCCAGCTGATTTCTGGATACATGTCAAAGCTAGTGGGAGCATAAGTGTTATGCTAATAAGGATATAATCATCATGCTAGTGGGAGCATGATTATTATGTTAAGTAATGCAAGTTAGCAATGTTAATTATAGAAAAAAAATTCAATTTGCAAAGTTACAGGGTTTGAAAAGTTGTTTGGCTATAATTAAGGGAGAGGAAATTATACTTCATCCCAATTCTAAAAGCTTAGATTGAGATTTTAATCGAATTTAGTCAAGTATATATATATATATATATATGAATGCTATGTTGGAATGGTTCAACATAAGGAAATTCTATATATGGAAATGTTAATTGCGTTCTCAAAATTCGATTATGATTACGGCATCCCTCTTGATAGTCCGAATTGTGAGAACATTGCAAATAGAAATAGAAATATTATAGCAAAAGACTAGTCTAGTATCATGTCTTTATGTGAGACATCATAAATCGTGTCCAATATGCTTTAGATATAGGATCGATTATATATGTTGTAATATTCATCCGTTCTAAATTTTCCAAATGCCTAGAGCATTAAGAGGGAAAAGGACTAGAACTAGATGTGACTAAAATGATTAAGCAATTGTCGAGGACAATCTGATGCTTACCAAATATTGGTTGCTCATGGAAAGTTGGAAGTATAGTGTTAATTTTGGAAGGACCATATTGACATATTCTGGAAAGAGGAAACTCTTGTTCAGAAGTGATAGTAAAAATGGGAATATGGAAATGTTTCCATAGGTGGAAGTTATTCATTAAATCTGCATAAGATTAGAAAACTTAATGCAAGAGGGATGTTCAAAGGAATGTACTTTGAATGTGAGATTTCGTTTCCATGGAATTGCTCTCCATTGGAATACTTTGTAATGTCTGTAGCCAAGTCTTGGTGACTTTTGTGCATGTTCATTACAAGAGGATCATTGCGTATAAGTTTCGAATCTAACAGATTTCAGTAAATGGCAAAGAATCTTGTATTCTTACATTTATCAAAAGGATTTGGAACTGTGAAATGAGCATCATTGAAATGTTTTCAATTGATATATTCCACAAAGAAAGGACCATAGGTAAACAGAGTGTGCATGTTTGGAACATGGCATAACTATCGTTTTAATTCAAGTATAAAGTTGATTATTCGATACATTATACAATGAATAATGAGTAATCAATATGACTAAAAAGTTTTGGGGTCATATAGGATTAGTATTATTCTTGTGTTTCACTTTGCATGTTTTGCTTTCCCGAATAACTAGGTTATTCAAACCGTCCACAGTCGATCATACTTTGGAAGTAGGTATTGAGGAAAGACTGTCATGAATGGGTATGTAGTTTGTCTATGTGTTTTAGATATAGCTGCAGTATTCATGAGTACTCTTGGAATAAGATTCGAGTATTTTGATTAATCCCACACTCATTTGAATCACTTCATGGATTTTATCACGAGTGGTCATGAGACGATAATATCTTATATTCTTAAAATGGAGAGATATGAGTTGCATTCTACAAGTCACATAGATCCAAAGCTTTTAGGGTTGTATGTGAACCATAAGATGTTGTAGTATACAAAAGCCACCAAAAAGTTCCCTTAACATTACTATAAGCTTCAAAAGGATGTGTATGAATTGAAGAAAGCTCTAAGAGCATGGTATGGAATATTGTCCAAGTTCTTGGAAGATTCCAAATTTCAAAGAGGTTCTATCGATCCCACTCTCTTTAGGAAATCCACAACAACCATCTGATTGTTGTGCAAATCTATGTCGACGAAATCATATTCGGTTCAACCAGCAAGGACCTTAGTGATGACTTTGCTGAGTTTATGAAAAGCAAATTTAGAATGAGTATGATGGGTGAGCTCAACTACTTCCTAGGTATACAAGTTCGTCAATCTCCTAAAGGAATCTTCATTGGTCAAGACAAGTATATCACAAACATGTTGAAGACATACTCCATGGAGAACGCATCAACTGCAAAGACACCAATGTCTACTTCCTACAAGATTAATTTAGACCTTGATGGGAAATATGTAGATCAGAAGCACTACAGAGGAATGATTGGCTCATTACTGTGCCTTACAGCAAGTCGACCAGACATCATGTTTTCTACATGTCTGTGTATACGCTTTCAAGCCAATCCAAAGGAATCACACCTCATGGCAGTCAAAAGAATTTTCAAATATTTTAAAGAAAAGGCTTATCTGGGTTTATTCTATCCTTCTAAAGGCAACTTATATCTCCAAGACTTTACTCACTCAGATTATGGAGGAGGCAAGCTCGACAGAAAGAGCACTTTTGGTAGCTGTCAATTCTTAGGAGACAGATTGATTAGCTAGGCTTCAAAGAAGCAAACATGTGTTTCAACCTTTACTGTTGAAGCTTAATAAGTTGTTGCCACCAGTTGTTGTTCTCAAGTGCTTTGGATGCAAACACAATTGAGAGATTATGGATTCAAAATGTAACAGATACCTATATATTATGACTCTAAGAGTGAAATTACAATCACTCACAATCCAGTCAACCACTCAATGACCAAGGACATTGATATCTGGTGTGAGTTTCTAAAAGATAATATTCAGAAAGGTCATATTGAGCTTCATTTTGATCCTACAAATGAAGAGACTGCAGATGTGTTCACAAAAGCTCTGGATGAATCCAAGTTCTTACACTTTCTAGGATGACTTGGCATGCTTAATCCAGATTCTCTAGGCATTTGAAGTTGTTTGTTCAAAAAGTTTTTTTTAAAGAAAACTCCAAAAACATTTTACTTTTTCTTTATTTTACACAAAAGAAAACTCCAAAAAGATTTTCTTTCCTTTTTATTTTACACAAAAAAACTCCAAAAAGATTTTCCTTTCATCTTTACTTTACACAAGAGAAAACTACAAAATGATTATATTTTCTGTCTTTTGTTTTTACTTTAAACAAAAGAAAACACCAAAAAGATTTTATCTTTCATTTTTTCTAGGATAATACAACTTGTTATCACAACTATGCAAATGAAGAAGGCTAGTTGCTCCACACTGTAATGAATTTTCAAAAAACTAAATTTGGTGGTTCTTTAGTTTGCTTTAGTACACAACTAATATTGGTACTTTAGTAACCATTAGCAAGCTTCATTGTTATAATCTACTTAGAGTTATAACATACATCAGGTACTAATATTATGGGGGATAGTGTGAAGCGATCTCTAAAGTTTAGTTAAGCAAATATGTTATAGTATATTTGTGGCTTCCCTATCCTAATGACCTCATGAGACAAAAACGCGAACTTGTGTAGTTTGAGGGACATAAAAAGTTTTGCTTTGTGAATATCTATACCTAATAAAAAGCCTCCCCGTTAAAACAAAGCGAGTCAAGTTCCGAGTTTACCTGTTTAATTTCTACACTTTGAGTCTAGTTATATATTCAATAAGTTATAGTTCAGAAGTGGAGTCAATCTGTGACCTTTGACACTCGATGAGTATTCCCTCCGGGGATATTTATATCGATCCACCTAATTATAAAAGCTTATATGGATGGGAAGAACTAGCATTTAAAAGTGTTTCGTAGAAAGTCATGGACTTCATTAGTGACCTAAGCAATTCAGAGCACTCCAATAAATTTATTAGAAAGTCACGAACTAAAGTACAAATAGAAATAATACTAGAAAGCATTTGCTTGTTTACTTTGTCAAAGTTGGAGTAATGAAAAAAAAAACTCAAAAATTAAAAAATAAATAAATAAATAAGTTCTACAAAAATATAAAGAAGTGTAGTTATATTCTTGGGTTAATTATTATATATGGTATTTTTCTTTTAAAGTCGTGTCACATGGAATTTGGTGATACCTTTTTAAACAAAATGGGTAAATAAAAGGGTATAGGTGGTAGGAATGTAAAAATGAATGTTGTTCAAAATAAGTTGGGAACATGTATGAGGATTGTCAGTATTTAGCATTTAGGAGTTAACTAGGCCTTAGACACAAATATATGCATTGCGGTGAGACATAATTGGTGAGTTTAAAATTAGGTTATTATGTGTTATATTAATGAGTTCAGAACAATTAATAATCAACAAAGGAAATTCTATACAATGCAAAGTGAAAGATTATACACAGAATTTAGTTGCTTGATACATCTGTAAGTGATTGTAAAATAATCCACAATGCTTCTAAATTTTTCATCCTTCTAAGTTTTAATGTTTTCTTAAGATTATTTCTTCCACATACACACACTTCACCACATTTTACTATTTCCTTCCCAGATTCTCTATCTACATACACACACATCACAATAGAAGTTATATTATTTACACCCCGCTCCCGAGTTGAAGCAAAGAAAAGAAAAAAAGAGAAAAAAAAGTAAGGAGGGAAAAAGAAAGGAAAACAAATTTGTCTTTTTTTGCTACCGAGTTGGAGAGAAATGGAAGGAAAGTTAAACATTTTATTCTTTTTTTTTCAAATCCTCCCAAATCAGTAGGAAAGTTAGGAGGGAAAGTGATCCTTCCATTTCCTTCCACTCCCTTCCTTTAATGAAACTCGGGAGCATCAATCTCTCTTACATTCCTCTCATTTCCGCCCATTTCCTTTCTTTTTTCTCCTTAAGTCGAACTCGGGAGCGGCATGTTAGTGTTTGATTTTCATACTTTCTGTTTAACTTGTGCCTTAGAATCTAGGTAAAGTAGCTATGTTAGATAGAGAGTATCACTTACTTGATCATGGAACATCCTTAGCTAAGTGGAAAGTCTTATGACAAGTGAACCATCATCTTCAAGAAAACCCTATGTGCTTGTCTTGGTTCATGGAGCATTCTCATATATAACGAAGAAGGAAAGGATCAGAAGCTTTACAGGACATTTGTGAACCATCTTGGACCAACTGGAAGCATCTTGGAGCAACTTCATACACTTGGACCAACAAGGAACAACTTCAGGTATATGGATCAAATTCGGAGAAACTACATTCAACTTGGAGCATCTTAGAATCTCTTGGAGCAACTTCACTAACTTGGACCAACTAGAAGTACCTTGGATCAACTTCACCAACTTGAAGGATCTTGGACCATCTTCATTCAATTTGGACCAACTTGGAGCAATTGCATGCACTTGGATTATCTTGGACTATCTCCACTTCCTTGGACCAACAGGACGCATGATTGAAGCATTTGCATTCTTCTTGTACCATCTTGGACCGTCTCCACCAACTTGGACCATCTTCACCAATTTGATCACTAGAACCATCATCGACCATCTCCACTAACTTGGATCAACTAGATGTCGCTTGGACTATCTTGGAACATCTTCACTAACTTGGAGCATGTTCAAGAACTTGGAACATGTTCAAGAAATTGGAGCATCTTCAGCCACGTGATACATCACGTCCATATGGATCAGCATGTCCACATAGAACATCACAAATGTGTCATGCACTTTTTTAATATGTCATGCACGTTTTTAATGGAATCTATACGTCTCACTTAGGCCATGAAAATTTCAAATCTGTCATCACATTTTTAATAGGTCATGTACGTTTCAAATATGCCATACACATCTTTAAGATACTATCCATGCATGTGCCACCTTTTCTTTCTTGGTTCTCAAGTCATGATTTTCTCGCTCGCGACTTAAGTTGACATTCTCCTATTTATACTTGAGTGTCACCCAAGTCTTCTGGGCCCACAAGTGGGCCCATGCAAGCCCTACTTTGGCCTGTTAAGAAACCCTGGAAACCTTCACCTATAAATACCTCACTCCTATTTCTCAGTCTTGTTTGCACTAGGAATGACAACGGGGCGGGTTCGGGGCGGGGCGACATATCCCATACCCGAACCCGATATTTATATTTGTCCCCGAACCCGACCCGAAACCCGACGGGTTTCTTATCGGGGCGCCCCGTCGGGGCTAAAAATATCCCCGAACCCGACCCGAAACCCGAAACCCGATATAGACCCGAAACCCGACCCGGAAATGGTGGCAGAAAAAATTAGGAAAACTACAATGAAACAATTGATAAATTAAAACCTTATAAATGCTTAAAATACAAATAAGTTCTTAACATAAGTGAACCAAATAGAAATTACTAAAGTCTAATATCGTAACTAAATTCATCACAATAGTGAGAAATTGGGAATACGTGATGGGATTGAAGGTTAGATTCTTCGGGTGGCTGAAATGGGTTAGAGGGATGAAATCTCATTTTATATATATATATATATATATATATATATATATATATATATATATATATATATATATATATATATATATATAATTTTTCGGGTCGGGACATGCATACCCCACTTCCTGACCCGAACCCGAACTAAAAACCCGATAATGACCCGAAACCCGACCCGAAACCCGATAAGAGTGACCCGACCCGCCCCAAAATCTTCGGGATTCGGGTTTTCTCGTCGGGTTTGGGTTTTTTTGCCATCCCTAGTTTGCACACTCTCACAAATTCTTGTTCTCACACCCATTTGGAGCAACTTGGGTTTAACTTCTCACTTGGAGCAATATCGAGATTTTTTGGAGCAAAATCAAACATCTCATTGAGTTTGGCGCAACTTTGCATCTACAAGAAGTCCTTGGCACAACTCCTCTCACTCGTAAGGAGCCTTGGCGCAACTTTGGTCTTGCCTAAACTCTTCTCGGCACATCTTCTTCATGTGCCACACACTTCTCCTCTTGCGTCAAACCACTATCTTCTTGTGCCAACCTCTCTAAAGCCAACATCCTCTCTTGGGTATTATCAACACCTTCGCACGACACGTGGATCAACTTCCCCCTCGCAAGAACCGTGGCACAACCTCCTCACTCGCACACAACCTTTTGGTGCACCATACATCTTCATCATCGATCATCAAGCCATCTTGCACATCTTCATAACCAAGATCACACTTGCACCAACCTTTCTTCCTTCGTGATCATCAATCAAAAAAACTTAGGATACCATCTTCTTGCGCCGTCACATCTTTGGAGCAACATCACTTGATATCAAATACTCTAAGTGCGCCACATCCTCGTTACATGCGCCACTTCCATTTTTTTTGGCTCAATTGCACTCACAAGTGTGCCATCATGTTTCTAGGTGTGTCACCTTGCCCAGCAAGTGCCCCATCACACCCTTGATGCGCCATCTCATAAACCCATAGAGCACCTTATTCCCTTTGTCACATCTTCTCCTTAAAGCTGTTGAAATTTTGTTCCTTGGCGTAACATCAGCCAATGGCGCAAGATCCTCTAGTCGATCGTATCTTTGGCGTATCTCCACTCCTCTATCTTGGCGCAACTTCCTATCTTGGATAAGTCGATCGTATCTTTGGCGTATCTCCACTCCTCTATCTTGGCGCAACTTCCTATCTTGGATAATATATTGGCGCAACTTCAATACTGTCATCATCTTGCGCCATCAAGAACTTGCGCCAACCCTAGTGCCGCCTCTTTCCTTTGGCACAACGAGTCCTTGCAACATCATCTAGCGTCGACTCGTGATCAACAGGTCTTGCCCACATTTTTTTAATCAAGTCTGATAACCACGAGATCATCTTGGGCAATATCGAAATCACATTGTTAAACCTACGTGCGCCATCTGCTACGATTTCCTGATGCAACCTCGACTAACTCATGATTTCTTGGCGTAACTTGCAATACCTTTGTCCATCTCGCATCATCGACACAAAACTCTTGCGCCATCACCCAACCCTAATCAGCCATCTCCCACTCAGGTACGCCATCTTCTTCATGAGAGCATCAATGATTAATATAGAAGCAATGTTAATTTTTTTTTGTTCCTCGCGTATCATCCTCAAGTGCCTTTCTTCATTATCTCAAGAGACACACACATCGGTGCAGGCTTTTCTTTTCTTTGGTTGATTCATTATCACTAATCACTAAACATATCTAAACCTCACTACATGTTCGCTCAAGCCAACTTGTTGAAAATAGTTGGTAGACCTTTGAGACTTCGCTGCTTCCCGTCGAACATCTCCAAGAGTACACTCTATTTTTATTTTATTTTTTTATTTTTTTTGCTTCGATCTCAACTCCCAACGCACAATGCCGTACGATCACCTACTGCCAACGCATCTACTGGAAATTGACCTAAGCTCGACTCAGTCATCAGCTGACTTGATTCCTTATAGCGTCTTTTTGGCAGCCTCCTCCTCTTGCTCCCTTGCTTAGTCGATACACAAACACACACATGCACACAACTGATTATCCATCGAGTTTTTGTTTTTTTAAGGCTTTTCATGTACGATTGATCACTCTAGCAAACACATTGCAGATTAAGCCACAACTGGAGCACATCTCCAACCGTCTCACCATCATTCTTTGGAGAACGATTCAAGCCGGAAGCAGTAAAACTCATTTCGAGCCAAGTGATCACAACCCCAGGGAATTCTCGGCTTATGCATGACTACTTAGCACATCCAAAACCACAGTAGTCATCATTCTTTTCTTTTTTTTAATATTGTTTATTTATTTTTATCTTTTTGACCTTCGATCCATACATATGATCTTATGATCGTTTCTTTTTTCTCTGTGAATCCGATACATCATACCTAAGCATCACGTTTATTTTGTGATTGATTTTTTTTGGGACATGCGATCAACATCGCTGTGGTTATCCTATCTCTCATGGTGCACCATCACAAATCCCGTACACATCAAATTGATACCCAAGTGTGGAATCATCTCACCCATAGCACATCATCTGTTGCTTTGTTCCATTCCGTAACACAGTTGACCATTGGAACACTATGACTTCCTTGAGCATGCAAGTTCATTGGTATCAGCCTCATGAGCACTCCTTGGTCTTTAGCTCAAGTAAGAAATCAAAGCATGTACCTTTGAAGAACCAAGGATCAAGATGTTTTTTTGGGGCAGCACTCGTTTTTAGTTCGTTTTACAAAGGGCTTCATGTTGATATTCTCGACAACGCCCTTTTGTTAATGTGTAGAATCAAGAATTCACAAACTTTTTTGTGACACTTGCGTGGTACATCTTTTTGATCTTTTGTGACGGTCCTGCTGTCACAAAAGGATACTACCCATAAGTATCAGAATTGGGCTCCACAAACCTTTTGTGACAATTTGTTTTCTTTTTGCGACACTTGCATGAAGCATCAAGCCAACATGCCACCTTGGGTGTCGCAAAAGGTACACTCAAATGGTGGTAATAAGAAATCATACAATTTTTTTTTCTTCACGTTCACACACATGCACATACATGCTGCATTAAATTTGTTTTTTCCTCTCATACCGTTCTTTTTTATTTTGGTTTTCTTTAAATTTATGGATATCATTGCGTGTTTGGCAAAACTAGCTAGTGGCGGGTAGCGGGTAGTTTGTAGTTTGTAGCTTTTTGTTAAAAGCTAAATGAAGTAGCATTTGGATTTGGAGCGTTTTGATTAAACTAAACGCTAGAAGCTTCTAGTGTCAAACGAGAATCTCTGTTTAAAACGGAGCATTTTGTCAAACGCTAGAAGCTAGAAGCTCTCAAAACTCCAAAATGCTTCATGCCGAACACGTTGTTGTAGTTGGCTTTTGGATCAAGAACCATTAAATCTTATCTTATTTAAATTTCAAAGTTTTTTTAAGGTGCCTAATCTTTATTATATCTTTAAAAAGATATCTATAAAAATTTTTTTTTTTTTCAAACATATTTCGAAAATATCATTTATGATAATAATAAAAATTATTCTTGATATGCTATAGTCATTTAAGGACAAGACTCAGCAATTTTGTTTTATCATAACACTTGTTGATACAAAAAGTGACCCTCTTAAACTTAATGATTCGCAATCGTATTTTGTCTACCGTAATTGGAGTTGCTACCGCAGCTGAAGTTTATCTACCAAAGTTGAAGAAGTTATTTTGTGAACCGTAGTGAACCGCAACCACTACCGTAGTGAAGAATGATGAAGACTTTTAGTTATGTTAACTAACTTAGCGTATTAGCATAGCTTTATCCAGTGAACCTTGTATGGTCACATGATTCAGTAGAATATTAGTTGTTTATTTCAGATGTAACTTTTTGGGACTCTACAAATAGAGACTCCCTTCATCATGTAATTGTATCTCTTCACGATCTTTTGAGCTAATATTGAAATACGAAGATCATTCTCTCATATCTCTATGTTATCTATTATCCGAGATCCTCTTCATCTTAAACTGTTGACATTTACTAACTCGTGTTTGAATACAAACCTTGTTACGAATCAGTTTGATGTTTACTTGATATAACTTGTTGTCATTTATATTTCCTTTACATTTCCACAACTAACTATCTAACACTTCTAACTTATTATTGTTGAGCTAACTTGATCCTTCGAGATTAACTTATTCCGCAACTATTACATCGTACTAACGTTTGTTCAAGTGTTTCTCAAAAGTTTTCTCTCAACAATTGGTATCAGAGCTAAAGTGATTGTTGTTTAAACAAAACTCTAATTTTGAAAAGCTTTATATACCACTAAAGCTCATTCTTGAAAAAAAAAATGAAAGAAAAAAAAAAGACAAAGGAATATGGCACAAGCTTTATCATTGAACGTTTCCAGCAGTGTCGGAGGCTCGAACAGAGCACCGATACTTGTTGAAAATGAATACCACCATTGGTCCTAAAGAATGGAAAAGGTATCTAAAGAGGCTCGGTAGAGACGTGTGGAGATCTGTGGAAGGACCCCATGTCCCTGTTCTTACTCCTGTTCAAGCAGATGATGCTCAAGCACGACTATGTGGAGGTACAACCGCAATGAATCGACCAACCAAAGATGATCTTGACAAAATGGAAAATGATGCTATAGCCTTCCATGATATCTCTTGTGGTGTTGCTCCAGATAACTTTAACATCATCATCAACTACAAGTTTGTTAAGGAGATCTGGGATGTGCTCAAGAAGCTCTATCAAGGTCAGAACAAGCTCACGATAAGAAACTCACCACAGTCCTCAATGAGTTTAACAACTTTAAGGCTCTTACCGGTGAAAGTATTGACAATTCGTTCAAACGGTTCAATCTCATCATCACAAGGTTATCAAATGTTTGTACAGTTCGAAGCAACCATGAAACAAACCTACAATTTCTCAACGGTTTGGGAAGACATTGGTCTGCCGCAAAGATGATTGTGTAAGGGAATAGAAAGATTCATACGTTGTTCTTGTTCAAGTTATATGGGGAACTTCAGGCACATGAATCAACTGTGTTGAAAGATTGTGCAGATCACGTGGATGGACCACTTTCCCTGATAGCTCAAACCCCACAGAACATTCCCACAGAATCACCCTACCCACTATAATATGACAACCCACCACAGTCATATGAGGCTGATGTTGAAATTGATGACGAAGAAGAATTCCAGAATGCCATCGCCTTGGTTAGGCCGCAATTTAACAAGTTACCACCACCATCATTTCGTAAAAATCTGTAGTTTACCAAACCACATTTTAACCACAACTTCAATCTGCAGAATAACCACACACAGTATTCTCGAAACCCTCACCATCCACCGCAACCACATAATGCACAACATTGCAAAGAGGCACCTAGTCCAACAAACCATCTGACTCTGGTACCTCAACTGAAGAGAAACATGAAATCATTATCTGTCACAAGTGTCATAAAGAGAATCACTTTGCCAAAGATTGCAAAGCAAATATGGTTAAGGAAAAGGCATTCTACCTTAGAATGGCCTAATAGATGGAAGAAAAAGAAAAGGCAAGAGCATATGTTGCTCAGGTGAGGGATCATCAAGTGTGGTCATCCAGAGATGAAGACGAAGAGTTTGACAACAACTAGAGGAAAAGAAAAATCTACATGGTTGCAACTGCTAAAGAAGATGGATCGACGAATTGGTAGAGGAATTACTGTTATATGGACAAAGACGTCACCCTCAGCATCGTCGAACAGGTAAAAATTATGATCCACTCTAATAATTTCAGCATGCATGATTGTAACCATACTTAGAAAGACTTAATAACACATGTGTTTCCGTCCTTTTAGATTACAACAAGGCCATTGACAAAAAGAATATAGCATCCCAACAGCTATATCATGTGAGTGGAATACTTAAGGATAAGAGACTGAAGGTTTCCATGTTAGAAAAGGATCTGTTATTAGAAAAGGATGTTAGGATATTGAATTAAACCTAGTTAGATATTGCTTTAAATCAACGGGATCTTGCCCGGAGAGAAAATGTACGTTTGAATCAATTAATAGAAAAGTTTT
Source organism: Lactuca serriola (assembly GCF_051521515.1). Lineage (NCBI taxonomy): Eukaryota > Viridiplantae > Streptophyta > Magnoliopsida > Asterales > Asteraceae > Lactuca > Lactuca serriola. The sequence continues at coordinate 83,151,212 of NC_136416.1, read as the reverse complement.
TTAATGAAACTGAGGCAATTGAAAATTTGGTTAACAATGGGACCGTAGATAAAACGTCTAATTAGGGATGGTCCAATGGGTACTCTACCGAAGAGAACTTTACTCCCCGGTTCAATGTTCATCGTCCATATGTCCCACCGGATCGTGAGTTTCATTACCCAGTCAATGACAAAACATACCCCAAAGACATAAGATGTTATTTTGGTAGACTTCACGAACTGAGTAACAACTGTGTCATCGAGGAAATTCTTCATGAATCCTCGGGTAATCCAAGTGATCAATTACCCATCATTGGCACAATTTTCCCCGATTATCAGTCATCTTCGGATATAGATGAAGAAATCATTGCTAATGAACCAAAATTCGTTGTAAGTTGCCTATCCTTACCTTCCATAAAGTGTCCCAACAAAAAACCATCCTTGACATACTCTACAATAGTCCAGTCATCCATATTGTAGACCGCAACTAAAAGCATAGTGACTATTCAACCCACTCTTCATGAATTACCAATTGAAAATTTTGAATTTGGAAAATGTTCTCAGAGTCCTGAACTCTCTAGTTCGAATGATTCAAGTCCTCTTTTTTCAAATTATTCAAAGGTTTTCAAGAAACCGCAGTTAAATATTTATGATTGCGTTTCTCCAAAAACTCAAGCAAAATTGGCTTTCTAAAAAGAAGTTAGGTCCCGAGGTAAAAAGCGGGAGACTGATTTCAAAAACAAAACTTTCAAACAAGCCAAGTTTTCAAATCAAAAGAACTATGAAAAACCCACTACTGCCAAAAATCTTTCAAAAAATTACGACAGTCAAATGATCAAACAAAGAGGAATGTACAATGACAAAAACCTTTTCAAACACTCCTGCAAAATTCGAAAAGAAGGCCACGTCTTTTCAACAATATACCTTAAACAATCCAAAGTAGAAAGGTATTTTAAAATTCCAAAAGAATGTCACGTCTTTTCAAAATTATTCCTTAAACGATCCAAATTGGAAAGGTATTTTACCAACTCCTAAACTTTCAAAATCACATCAATATGTCATCAGGTCAAAACCTAGGAGTTCACGTGCCAAAACTATTCCGAGTCCCAAAGGCTCTGCAGCCAAATTCCACCCACGTCCCATTCACAAATCTCTAACCACACTCTCTAGACCATTGACCAAGTATGGTGTCTGGATAAATGAGAAAAATCTCTCCTTTGGATTTTATCTGCTAAAAATGTCTCGTCCAACCCAACCTCGTAACATTCCAAAAGTTGTGAAACACTCAAGACTAGGTTTGAAAAATGACATGCAACGTGTTCCTAAAATCCACGTGGATGCATTCAGTAAGAAAGTTTCTCATGTGTCCCCAGGATCCGAATTTGTCTGGGTGCCCAAACTAACCCTTTAATTTTCAAGCAATGTGCAAGGAGGAAAAACAAGAGGAGTGGTTAATTGATAGTGCCTACTCCTTGCACATGACCGGAAGGTTAGAATACCTTCGCGACTTCAGGCCTATCTATAATGGTGGACACGTCACCTTTGGAAACAATGCAAATGAAATCACCAGAGTTTACGGTGTACTAACCATAGGAAGTTTTTCAATTCAAAACGTCGCTTGCGTAGAAGGCATCAAGAATAATTTCATCACCGTAAACCAACTATGCAAAGCTGGTCATCAGGTTGAGTTAGATAGTGAATATTCCTACATAATGAAAAGTGATAGAAACACATGCTTGATAAAATCCAACGAAGAAGGGACAATGTAACTTTCGGATGTCTCATTGATCATTTGCAAACCGCAAATGTGTTTCCTGTCAAAAGCAGTATCTTAAATCAGTTGGTTGTGGCACCGTATGCTAGCTCATCTCAACTTCAGATACATCAACAACTTGGTCACTGAAGAACTGGTCCGTGGTATCCCGATCTTAAAGTATAGTAACGATAAGTTGTGCTCAGCTTGTGAGTGTGGAAAGCAAACCAAGGAAAGTCATCCTCTGATTATTGATTCTTCAATTGTTGAACCTTTATAGCTACTTCATATTGATCTATACGGTCCATCTACCATAACCAGTCTTCATCACAAGAAATACATTTTGGTTATAGTTGATGACTTTACTCGATTCACTTGGGTCTTCTTCTTGAGACTCAAATTTGACACACCGCAGATCATGATCAACTTCATAAAAGAAATAGAGCTCCAAATCAAGCAATCAGTCAAAAGGATAAGAAGTGAAAATAGAACCGAATTCACTAATCAACTCTTGAATAGTTTCTTGGTTCCCAAGGGCATCACTTAGAACTTTTCAGCTCCCTACACACCTCAACAAAACAGAGTAGTAGAGCGAAGAAATCGCACATTGGTCGAAGCAGCTAGATCAATGTTAAACTTTGTCAACCTTCCTCTGCACTTCTGGGCCAAAGTAGTGGCAATTGCATGCTTTGTTCAAAACCGAAGCATCATTTGCAAACATCTTAACAAGAATCTGTATGAGGGTCTCAACAACCGCAAACCCAATGTCCGATTCTTCCATATTTTTGGATGCAGATGTTTTGTGATCAACAACAAGGATCACCTTAACAAATTTGCACCAAAATCAGATGAAGGCATTTTTTTTGGCTACTCAACTAATAAGGTGGCCTATAGCGTTCTCATTAGACGTACAAGACTGATAGTCGAAAGCTTCGATGTCAAGTTTGACGACTATTATGTCCGCAACACTGCTTCATCGACTGAAACAAAAGCTATCCTAGAAAGTGATATCCCAGCCTCTTCAAGTCCTTTGAACATAGTGGAAATCAACTATGATGATCTTTTTTATCCTCTAGAGACAGCTCATCTCTCCGAAATCCTAGTGTCTTCGGTAGCCCAACAACAACATATTGAGGTATCTAGTCCAACCTTGATTGAAGATTTGTCACTCAATACTTCCACCTCGCCGGTTGAGGGGGAAAGTTCAACTTCAGATCAAGTGACAACCATCGAGGTTCCATTACTAGAAGATACAGCTCCGGTTTTTACTCGCAGAGTCACTATCCAATCAAATGCTTGTTCAGACTCTGAGGATGAAGAAGTTGAGAACATCGACACAATATCATATTCAAGGATTATCACTCATTCATCAATCCAGGGGGAACTGATGTCTTTGGTTCAAGGGGAACCATATTTGTTTCAAGGGGAACTCCCATCCTCAATTCAGGGGGAACCTCCTTCAACAACTGCAGTTCAAATTTCTATAGGCCAAGATACATTTACAGGCTGCTCCAAAGTCGAGGGGGGAACTAGCTTCTCCAACCACAGAATCCTCTGATGTTGAAGATATTCCCTCAAACGCACCCGCAAATCACCAACAACCTCGTCTTCACATTTGGACAAAGGATCATTCACCGGTTCAAATCATTGGAAACCCATCTGCAGGTATCCAAACTCAATCCTTTAGTGATTTAACTAACCTCTGCCATTTATGCAGCTTTCATGTCCTCAGTAGAGCCTCGAACCATAAAAGAATCACTTATGGAGCCCGACTGGATCACCGCAATGCAAGAGGAGTTAGCTGAGTTTGAGATGAATACAGTGTGGAAATCGGTACCGAAGCCATGAGGCCACATAATTGTCGGTACAAGATGTGTATATAAAAACAAGCTTGATGAGTCTGGTGCAGTGGTGAGAAAAAAAGCTCAACTATTTGCTAAGGGGTATAGTCAACTTGAAGCTGTTAACTGCGATGAAACATATGCCCCCGTAGCCATAATGGAAGCAATACACATCTTCTTAGCGTATGCGACACACGAACATAAAAGTGCATCAAATAGATATAAAAAGTGCCTTTATGAATGGAGAACTGAAGGAAGAAGTTTACCTACAACAACCTCCAGGCTTTGAGAGTTTAGAATTTCCAAATCATTGCTACAAGCTGGAGAAAGCAATATACAGTTTGAAGCAAGCATCAAGGGCATGGTATGAGACTCTCTCTGAGGTGTGATTGATCCCACTTTATTTAAAAGGGAAAATGGTAATCACTTGATGCTCGTCCAAATATATGTGGATGATATAATTTTTGGATCAACGGATCAGAGTATGGTGAATGATTTTGCTAAGGTCATGACAAGTAAATTTCAAATGAGCATGAATAGAGAGATCAACTTCTTTATAGGACTTCAAGTGAAATAAGTCCCTCAAGGGATATTCATTCATCAAGAAAAATATACCACTGAGCTGCTGAAGAAATTCTCAATGGACAATTATTCCTAAGCCAAGCTCCTGATGGCCTTTGGATACAAGATTTCAGCTGACCCTACTAGAGAGTCAGTTGACCACAAAACCTATCGAGGAATGATTAGGTCGTTGATGTACCTTGCCGCAAGTCGATAGGATATTGTCTTTGCAATAGGCTTATGTGCTTAGTACCAAGCTGACCCTAAAGTATCTCTCTTGACCACAGTCAAGAAAATCCTCAGACATATAAAGGGAAGTAAAACGTTAGGCCTCTGGTACCCTGCGGGAAATGACTTCAGCCTTCAAGCATTCACAGATGCGGATCACGCAGGATGCATATTTGATCGTAAAAATACTTCGGATGGATGCCAATTCTTAGGAGGAAGACTAGTCAGTTGGTCCACAAGAAAGCAGAAGTGTATTTCTTTGTCTACCGCAAAGGCAGAATATGTGGCCGCAGCCAGCTGCTGTTCCCAAGTTCTTTGGATGAAGACTCAACTCATGGACTACTGTTACAGAATGTTGCGGGTGCTAATTTATTGAGATTCAGAGAGTATTATAGCGATTTCTCATAATCCTGTTCATCACTCTAAGACGAAACACATTGAATTACGGTACCACTTCATCAAGGGGTCACATCCTCAAAGGTAACATCGAACTCTTTTTTGTACCCACTCACGAAGAAATAGCTATTATTTTTACTAAGGCACTTAATGCTACAAAATTAAATGGTTTTCTGGAAATGCTAGGAATGGTGAATCCAGACCCGCAATTCTACTTGAATTGATAGATACCACAGACTTCCTCTAGTCTCCAAGTGTTAAGGAATTGCTTCTTTTCTTTTCAAATTAAATCTTGAAGTACTCTCTTCATTGTGGTTCTAGAATAATATATTCCTCATATTTATTTTCAGTATACCTAGTATACCGCAATCACATATGATCAATATATTTTTATGGGTCTTTTATTTCCTTTATTTCTAACCTTCATGATCAAGTGTTCTTTCAGCTGATACTACCACAGTCTTACTACTTTCTACCGCTGTCATCTGAATCCTATCGTAGTTGCAATGAATGATCCCGCAGTCATAACTTCATAAATGTTGTGAAACGTTGTGTGATATTTAATGGACTTATATAAAAACACTCTTTCAAACATGTATTTTTTCGCACATGACAGTGTCAGTCCTGTCTCAAATTACTTTCCTTTAATGGGTTCCTTTTTTGTATAAAAAAAATGAACAATTTTTCCCATAAATGAAATCTTATAATAAATCTTTTCCTCAACCAGTCATATCACCCGTCTGTTGGATGTTAAATCCGTTTCCGCTTCCCCATTCTTCACAACGGATAAAACGACTCTCAACCCCACATTCAGGTGGCGTGTGATAATGGTACTATTAATGCAATAAGTGTTCCTCTTTTCCCGGAAACATTTTATTTTTGATTTATTTTAATTGTGGCTGGTAATGGTAAAAACTCAAGGTTTTTTTTAACTTTAACAGCTATAATTAAATTATTCACAATGATTTTAGAAATCCGGAGGTATAAAACCCTTAATTTTGCAAGTTCTCTAAAAAAAACCTTTTTAGCAACAATGGTGAAGTCTGGAGCTACAAGGAAGCAATCAACAGCTTCAGGCTCTGCTCGCCCAACTGGTTCTGAATCCACCATCAAGGATCAAACCCCATCCATCGCATCAAGCAACTTCACGACCATTTTCGAAGATCATCCTTCATATAATGAGGCAAAAAGGATGATGATCAATTTTCTCCCAAAAAACCCACTGTATGGCGTGTTTAATGCTTTCGTTAATGTTTTTCCAATGGCGTTTTAGTCAAGTGTGGTTTCTCTTCTTTTCGACCAAGCCACAATTTACAAGAAGTTCATCTCAATCTGGTGGATGAATCACTGGTGGTGCTCACAAAAGAGAAGTTTTTGCGTTCAATCAATCTTAGGGTTCTTCCTTCGATGAAATTTTACTCCCCAAGCTCAAATGATGTGGTATCTACTCTGTACCAAATGGGTTACCAGAAAAGGCTCAAAGGAATTGGCGAATTCAAGAAGAATCAGCTTCCTACAATTTTGCATTTTGTATGCCATTTCATAATCAGAAGTCTTTCAGGAAGAACGGGTGGACATAATAACATGGGAATCAAGCTCCTGGAACTCGTCTAGAGAATCTACACTCGGAACGCCGTGAACTATGGTCAAATCTTGTGGGACGACCTTTTGCATTACATTCCCAAGGAAGCTCGAATATAAAATGCAACCAAGCTTACTTTTGCTTGTTTCTAGTCACTTTGCATCTTGGATTTGCACAAGGAGGCCAAGCTGGATATGGGCAACGACACAAACTTGTTTTCCACTCGCGATATGAAAAGGTACACAGTCTCTAAAGATCAAACTATTTTCTGGCCCTTAGACAATTACCAATGTATATCTTGGAGTCCTTTGGACTCTCGAACGATGAGGTTGCCGATCATATTGTGGCTACGAGTGGTATTGCCCCATACCACTCTTCCCCTCCCAGACCGAGTCAGTCTACTGCAACACCGATTCCTTCTTCTACAACAGCTCCTACCACAACACAGGTCCCCCCTTACCGCACACCAATTTGTTCAACCCAAACATAAAAGAGTTAAGTCTCTTGTTACTTCCAGGAAGACCCCAATGAAAATTATGAAAAAGGGAGCTACTCCCTCTAAGAAACACAAGTCCAAAACTGCAGAATCCTCTGTTGTGGTTCATCACTCCCCCTTTAAGACTTAAGATCCCCCAATTAATGTTACAGATGATTCTCTACACGAATATTTGAATTCAAGCAATGTTTTTAGAAGGAAGAAACTCAAACTTACTCCCATTCAAATCCAGATGCGTACCACGACTAATATCGCGTTCTCTCAAAAAACTCTAGTAGTAATTGGAGCCACCGGAGGCTCACCAGTTCACACCCAATCTTACCACTCAGATATAGTAAGTGCTTTTATTTCATCTCATCATGGAGGCCCACCTCCAATCGGATCCCAAGTGGATCCTATTGGTTCGAGTCGCTCTAAGGTCTCCAAGGCATCGCACTTGCACTATTTTGAGCCTGAGGAGTTGAAATCCATTCTTATTCGTGTGACATAAACATTGAAAACACCTGTTGCACCACTGGGCACTTCTTCAGCCCTAGCCAGAACTGAGTCTAGGCTAGACTTGACTTTACGTCAAGGAGACCAAGGAAGCTTAGGAACTCCTATTCCACCACCATTACTTATAAGTGGTCTAGGTGTGGGGAGCACAATTATAAAAGGAACCACGAACCCGAGGGACACCTCACCGCGACAAGGATTTGACGGATACAACACGAATGATTCTTGGACTCAATACCATCCATGTACAGTGTTCGGACTCAAGAAATTTGAAGCGTTTAAAAGGGAAGATCAAGCAAGGAAAGCACAACAATTCCAACAACAACAAAAAAATAGAAGTATATTTACAAAGTTGCAAAATACTGGGTGGACTCAATCAACAATGCCAAAACCATCCATGATATCCTTTCAGTTCAACAAAGGATATCAACCATGGAGGCAACGATTCAAAAGGCTCAACGAATGGAGAATCTTGTTGGAACTTCCAAACCTCCCCTAACTGCGGAAATTCATGAGTCCGACGACGACGGCACCGTAACAGAGATAAGCTCAGGTCCTATGTTCGGATTCGATGACATTGATCTGGATGATGTTCAACAACCTCCACAATCAGAAGAATTCATGATGGTTTTTGAAGATGAAGAGTCGAGTGCATCCCAACATTCCACTTCCAAACCAAAAGCAAAGAAGAAGAAAAAGATTGCAGTATCAAGAAAGGAATTTCTCTGTCTCCAGGCCAAAGTCGATTAGATCCTGGCCGCAGTCACAACTAAAGAACCACTGAATACCAAAGTTCCTACACCGCAATTTTTAATGGAATGTGTGGAAACTCTCGAGACAGGGGAAAGGATGCATGCTCAAAGGGTTAGCCTCAAAACTGAAATGGGAATCAGAGACTTGGATAATCGCCACACTTCTAATCACAAGGAGTTCCTCTCCACTGCGGAAAAGCTCATCAAGGAGATCACGACACTGAAGGATGAATTTAAACTTTCTCTTGAAAAACAAGCCATTCACTCCAACAAGTTGGTCGAAGAAACTCACAATTCTTACGAATCCAGTCTTGCGGTCCTACAAACCACCATCAACGACTTACAGAGGTCCTTAACTGCTAACTCAAGTGTTGATGCGATCTTGCGGCTTACCAAGGAGATCTATCAATTACTTTTCAACAAATAAATTCCCAACAACCAGAAGCTCTGTGAAGAAATGAAGTCTCAATTTAATGAAACTTTTTCTAAAATTGATGGACTTAAACAGTGGCTTGAGGAGCAACAAATTGCTACTTCCTCAAAAGGGGAAAGTGAGACTCCTCTGCATCTCCATCATGAACAAGGCCCCTCTCATTCAAAAACTCCTTCAATTAATCAAAATCCTCCAAGAATCCAACAGACTCCTTCCAAAGAACAAGAAAAACCTCCAACTCCACAACCATCTCCACAAAAAACTCCACCGCAACAGGATCCTCATCAATCTCCACATCAGACTCCCCCGCAATTCAAAAATTTGGAGCCCACAATATCCTCAGATCACACAACACTACTAGAAAAAAGGCCTTTTACGACGCTCATTGAGCGTCGTAAAGCGCTCAGACGATGCGCAAATGCGCGTCAAGGAAGGCCCTGTCATAAAGAGAGATGACGCGCTTTTGCGCTACGCCTATAGACGACGCGCATTTACGACGCGCATTTATGACGCGCATTTACGACGCGCGGTTATGACACACATTGCGTATCAAGGAAGGCCCTATCATAAAGGAAGACGACACGCATTTGCGTGTCGTAACCTTACGACGCGCGTGTTTATGACACGCAATGCGTATCAAGGAAGCACCAGTCAAGAATGGCCATGTCATAAATGAAGACGACACACATTTTTGCATATCGTAATTTTAATTTTTTTTTTAAAAAAATTTATTTATATATTTATTAATTTATAAATTAAATTTGCATTTAATCTCTCATAATAGAAATAAAATACCATATACAAAAAATACAATCCATTGCATAATATAAAATAAAATACCATATACAAAAAATACAATCCATTGCATTTAATTTGTATGTATAACAAAGACACATGTGTTAAACTTGTTACCATTAACATCTAATCGTATGGACTCGAGTGTTAAACTTGTTACCATTAATATCTGATTCATAAGTCCTTTCAACAAGATTGTTACCTGCATAAATGAAAACAAACATGAACATTAACAGCCCAGCATGCTTAAGCCTCATCAATACAACAAAGGAGACAAAAGTAATGTAATAAGCCAAACATTAAAACCAAACATTAATATAAGAGATGGGAAATCTTTTACCTGAATATAACTAGCACCAAACAAACCACCATTTCCAAGCTGGAATTGAGTCCGATGCAATGTGACTAAAAAACACAAATCACTCTCAAATTTCACTTACCCCTTTCACTTTCACATAACACCAATCAACCTACTTATAAGTTGCTAATTATCTGTAAATAAATGTGAGTACTGAGTACATTGCTATAACGGGTAAAGAAATGCAAAAAATTAAATAAATTTCATTGCCCATGTTTATAAACTTGAAACAGTTTTTTACCTTGAGAACATGGGAGAAACCTGATTGGTAAATGGAATAGCATGCTATCTCACAAAGATCACATGAACTCAACTTCCAGACCTGTATTCCTCCACCAAGGGTTCCTTTGTGAGATGGATTTGTAAGGGGTCATAAGTAGATGTATCCAAAAGATTGCCTTAAGATATTATTGGAATCACTTCCACAATATTTTTAACTACATCTAATTTTTACTTAGAAAAACAATCCATACTCAAATTCCTCAAGATAGAAAGTATGCATATACAAACAAACATCAAGGCAAAGAGTGAGTAACTTGGAGTTGATTGTATAACAGATGCAATATTGCAATTCTAAGGCAAAGCCCAAACTAGAAATCCTTTAACAAGGAACAAAAACAACATTCTTAAGTTGCTGGTGGCTTAAGCTTATTATTAGAAACAAGAAACGACAACATGATACCTGTGGTAAAAATTCAACACCCTTGGCTTATGTATTTTCTACATAAAAGAGTACGACAGTGAAATCTACAACAATATTATATGAATCTAAAACTTCACACTACCAACACTTTGCTCCAAAATTGTGATCTAACAACATTCTAACTACAACAATACTTCACAATAACAAGACACAAAGAAACCAAAAAAGAAGGTGGTGTATATGCATTACATCAAAACAATGATACCTTTATAAAAAAAATGGCCTCATTTCCTCTTCTTCTTGCTTTTAGTAGCTCTCACCATCCTTCTTCCATATTTATCACCACCACCAGACCCTAACGAAAAGCTTCCTCCACCAGCATTGAACTCTACACTAGATGACTGGAAAGGATTCTGAGGTAGCACTTGGTTTGGCTGGCCACCAAACGGGAAAGGAGCCGCCGCTTGTGGTGGGGCCGGGGTGACTGAACCGAAGATGAACTTTTTTTTGGCTTAACCCATCAAATCATTTTGTGTAGAATAAATCAAGATTAAGTTCTTAACCCATTAAGCCCATTAAGTAAAAAAAAACCCCTTAATCTAATAATATATATAGTATGTAAATGGATGTTTCTTTTTCATTTCTTGTATCTAATAATATATTAATATATACCTATGTATTAATAATTTGGATATAATGAACAATTTAGAATTAAATTCGATTTTGAGCAAGAAAATGACCTTCCTTGGGGACGTGTAGTTTTTTCACTATTGTCCTTTGGTAAGCCTGTTTCTTCATCATCATCCTTTGAGATAAGAAAACAAGGATCATGAGTTAACAAATACTAAAGCTTCATCACGATTACAAATTAGTTACTTAAGCATATATACGTTCATCATGTTTTGTTTGTGTTGCTTGCTGTCAAAATATACATGAAATTTTGATTAATAAGATAATTTATGTTAATAAACTTAAAAAAAGAGAGAGAGAACAGGCTCAGGTGAAGAAAATTGAAGAACTTACCAATTTCAACTTTTTGAGAATATTATCAACATGTGTAGTATCAAATCGCCATTCGTTTGGCTTATCTAAACCAACACTTGTTTTGCATTCAAGTTAGTGGCAAAAAAAACAAAAAAAAACTTCATTTATACTTTCATACTGTGAGAGTGTGAGGCAAAATCACAAAGCAGAGACTGAAAAAAAATGTTGGCCAGCATGTCTAACATTGTGCTTATTAAAAGAAATCACTTCAGTCGAAACCATGGAAGATAGACAAAGATCTTGTAAATGATGTAATGCATCGTCTTTATACAGATTTACCTGAACATAAATGATGACCACTTGAAGCATATCTTTTGGAAGATAACCAGTCACCCAATAGATAGTTGTTTTCACATTTCCTAGATCTTTTTTGTGAACCCAACAAAATAATAAATATACAGCAAATAAAAATAATAATCAGTTGTAGCTTGGTATACCTTTTTACATGCAGTTATCGGATCATCTGAATAAAATGGAGGTTATCCAACAAGCATCTCATACATTATTGCACCTAGTGACCACCTGCAACAATAGTAATAGTTAAAAACAATCATGAAATAAAAGAAAATGAAAAAAATATCCTCAGCAAATAGTAATACAACACTAACAGCAAATAGTAATACAACACTAAAAAAATCAAACCAACAATCGTGAAGTCCATGTCATGTATAAAAAAGAAATTGTATTACAGGGGCTAAAAAAACCAGACCAACAAATAATATTAGAAGATTTCAGCAAACGTGGGTCTGGGATCCTAATCAGACCATACCTATAAGTTTATTTCTTCTAACTCATCAAACATGGAACAAAAGGAAAGGCATCACGTTCTCGTTTTTATTAATAAGGCGTACCAACAAAGAAATTTTCCCAGAAAATCATTTGTCCCATGTTCTACTTCCGTTCTCCCCTGTTAATCTGTATTTTTTTCATCTTCTGTACCTTGGTAATTTCCAGATTATATTCTTACAGGAGCTAGTCGCACTCTAGGGCTTGTATTATTGAAACTCAAAGGCCTAGAAGATAAATTGTAAATTATCGAATTGATCCTCACAGGCATCAATATTTGGTAATCCTTATCAAATTAGAAGTCATGATATAAAGAAAAAGGAGAAATTAAAGGGATAAATATTGAAAACATAAAGATACATGTGAATATAATCAAATGAAGCGTTTCTCACTTCATAAAACATATGTAAGAGGTGCTAAAGACTTAATAATATCTGGGGAATTTCATCGAACACTTGGTGTTCATCTAAAAACCATTGAAAGACAAAGGTAAATTGCAGAAATCAAACACATAAATAAAAAAAATGGAGTATAGGAGTTGATAATTCGTTGAAATATGAACAAAAACAGAAACAATAGAGATGCACAATGGATTAACATAATAAATCGAGAAGTAAAAAAAACAGATGAACATAAATCGATTTAGGGATGGAAGTTACCACTATGAAGGCCTGATCATGTTTACTCCTTTCTCTCTCTCTCTCTCTCTCTCTCTCTCTCTCTCTCTCTCTCTCTCTCTCTCTTCTCGTTAAGCTACTGGCGAGACTTGGTTGGCGACCCCTTTGGCAGAAGATAGCGGGAGGTGTTTAGCGCCCTTAGCGACCCATGACGACCTTCCTAACGACGCCCACTCCTTTGAGCCTGATAATCATATCGAGAGTGCTAGATTCAGATTCGCTTTCTATTCAAAATGTCCAATTTTTTTGCTGGATACGGTCCAAATTTTTACATAGGAGCCACCAAATCATTCAAAACTAGAAAAATATATGTGAAGAAACAAAAAAAATAAAAGCATTACCTAGGTCTCTAATGCAGAAGTTTCAAAGGTGATGACGAGATGTAATCGGGAAGTTAATGGAGCAAAGTTACAGTTCTTTGTCTGTGTGTTTTTCGATTAATCTTTGGGGAATCTGAAACAAATGAGAATCAAGATTTGCATTCCTAGTATTTAGACTTGAGAGTATAATTAGGGCTTTTTCTAACAATTTCAACATCGAGTGGGAGATATGGTGGTTCCAGTAGGTAGAAGTAAGTGAGGGAAGAACTAGGCAGCAGTCAATGTCGGGAGGGGGAAGGAAGGAGTGTCCATAATTTGGGCAAGAGAGAAAGGAGAAAAAAAGGAAGGCGGGGTTTTTAATTTTTTCAGAATTTCATTTCCCCCCACTGTTAAAGGATGGAACGCGCGTTCCATTAAAAATTATAAAGCGACATCCTTAGACGACGCGCGTTTTATTATAGGTGCCCTCCGTTTTTTTTTTGTTTTTTTGTTTAGACACTAATTTAAGGGCACGCAATAATGTGTGTCCTCTATTGTTAAATTTTTTGAAGAGATGACACTTTTTTAATGTCACTCTCTTTTGCGTAACATAAATCAATGAGTGTCGTGGTTTGCGCGTCGTAAAAGGGCCTTTTTCTTGTAGTGCAAATGACTCACCGACCACACTTCAAAGACAACGCGACTGGAGGGTCGCAAATTTTGCAGAACAAATATGGAGGGCACATGGATTTGATACAAGCATGGATGAGTCTTTAATCAATTCTTGGGTAAACCCTACCCGAAGGCTTCTAGATGATGATTATTCACCAATCCTAACTTACGTTGATCCTCCATCTGATGGTTATTAGGACATATACCAATCTCACCAAACTCCAAGTTTTTCCCTATTTTTTATCCTTTTAATCTCACTTTTCTGGATGATCAAAGACTTCCCCTTGAGTTCAAATGCTTAAATCAGTTTCATGCCAAGCATGGTATTGACTTTGAAAAGATCTGGTCCAATGACAGACCAGAAGGGGTTAAGAATTACAAAGTGAGGAAGTTTATGAAGACTGATTTTGTTTGGTATACCCTCAACAGGAGAGGAGATGATTACATCATAACCCAGGCTAATTTCCCCTACATAAACCCAAAAGATATTTTCTTGATTGCATGAGTTTTTTAGATCAAAGCTGGAAGACATCTGAAGATGAAGATTGCTTGCGAAAAAGCTTGTGAATTTCTCAAAGCATTAGTATGCGATTTTGGGAAAATTGATTCCGAAGTTCATCCTGTTCTGGCCAAGAAGTTCAACTTTCAAGACTTCTAGCTTGCACCAAGATTTACTGAAGGTTATCAAGACATTTCACTCGGAGTAACAAATTATCCGGAGTTAGGAGTTGTATACATGAAATCCAACAAGGATCTTAAGTACTTTATTCTTGTAACTACAATGCACTGGTTGACCAAGAAGCAACTGGATACCACTTTAGCTTCGGTTCAGAGATCCAAGAATACAACTAAAGAGGTAAAGTTTGAAATCACCCAAAGAATCCAGTGGATATGTGAAGTAAGGAAGTTCTGGTGGATCATTATCAAATTCCTTGAACTCAACAAGTGAAGAAGAAAGTTTAACAGGTTACTTTTGGGGGAAATTGTTAATACAAAAAGTGACCCTCTTAAACTTAATGACCTACAATCATGTTTTGTCTACCGCAATTGGAGTTGCTACCGCAACTGATGTTTGTCTACCGAAGTTGAAGAAGTTGTTTTGTTAACCGTAGTGAACTGCAACCACTACCGCAGTGAAGAATGATGAAGAATTTTAGTTACGTTAACTTACGTACTGTGTTAGCATAGCTTTATCCAGTGAGCTTTGCATGGTCACTTAAGTTAGTAGAATATTAGTTGTTTATTTCAGATGTAACTTTTTGGGAGTCTATAAATAGAGACTCCCTTTTTCATGTAATCATACTTCTTCAAGATCTTTTGAGCTAATATTGAAATACAAAGATCATTCTCTCGTATCTCTATCTTATCTATTATCTGAGATCCTCTTCATCTTAAACAATTCACATTTACTAACTCGTGTTTGACTGCAAATCTTGTTACGAATCAGTTTGATGTTTTCTTGATATAACTTGTTGTCATTTATATTTCCTTTACATTTCTGCAACTAACTATCTAAAACTTCTAACTTATTATTGTTTAGCTACCTTGATCCTTTGAGATTAACTTATTCTGCAACTATTACCTTGTACTAACGTTTGTTCAAGTATGTCTCAAAAGTTTTTTTCTCAACAACACTCGTTGATACAATTTATGTAACGCCCGTAGATCCGGACTAGTCAATTTAGAGATAATAGGGGTTGAAAACGAATTTTTGACAAAATATTATTTAGAATAAATAATCTTAACCAAGTTGTAGAATATGTATCAAGGGTTCCGTGGAAATAAAGAACGCCGAAATCCAAGTTATAACGAAGAAGTTATGACCCGTCGAAGTTTTGCGACGGAACCGGCACGACACCGGGAAGCGTAAATAGTGAATTTACGATAGAGCGACTTTTAGCCTTAGAGATCTAAAAAAAGTCATAGAAAATGTTAAACCGTGAGTGTCCATAAAAAGAACGCCCAAATTTGACTTCGTATGAGGAAGTTATGATTTTTCTAAGATTTGGCATAGCAGTGCACGGCCCGAAACTCGAATTTTAGTTCGAGCGGTTTTTGGCTTACCTGACCTAAATGAGAGTTGAATATCTCATTAATAGGAACTCAACGGTAAAAAGACAGACGAAAACGGAGTCCGTATGAAGGAGTTACGAATTCTTCGCGGTCATTTAACAGTTTAATCTCTTCCTACTGTTAAATTTAAGATCGGTCGAGAATTAGCCGACGAAGTAAAAAGGAAAGTTGTAGATTTTATTTTTACCTATGCGTGGATATAAATAACGTCAAAAACGAAGCTCGTATGCGAAAGTTATGGACGAAGCTTAGTCTCTACTTTTTGAGCGCGACAAATTCGATACAGTTTCGTAAATCTGAGATAGATTGAGAATTAGCCAACAAGGTCTAAATGAAAGTTGTAGTACTCGTAAATACCAACGCGTGGATATAAATATCAACAAAAACGGAGACCGTATGCGAAAGTTATGAACAAAGCTTAGTCTCTACTTTTCGAGCGCGGCGAGTTCGATACAGTTTTTGTAAATATGAGATAGAAGGAGAATTAGCCGACGGGGTCTAAATGAAAGTTGTAGTACTCGTAAATACCAATGCGTGTATATAAAAAACGTAGAAAACGGAACTCGTATGCGGAAGATACGGACGAAGCTTAGAGACTACTTTACTATAAAACTCCTATAAATAAAGGGTGAACTCATCATATTTTCTTCACACCATAAGCCTTTCTTTCTCTCTCTAACTTCTCTCTAGCCTCCCTAAACCCCTCCCAAGTCTAGGGAACCTCCCTAGCATGAGAAAGAAGCCTCGGAGCTAGAGCCCGACGGCTCCGAGAAGAAAAGTTTTCGGCTCGGAAACGCTGCTCCAGCGAAGCCCAGTTTTTAATAATAACCCGTTGTAAGTGAGCTACGCCTATACTATATTTAATATACCTTTTATTTAATTATAGTAACATTATTAGGACCTTAAAATAATCATTTGGGCTATCATTACGAGTTATATTGAGTGTTATTTAACGCTTATATAATAGTAATAATAGCTAGACCGTTAATTAGTCGCGGTTAATGTTAAAACTAAACCCTAGTGGTATTGATACTAGGTTTTGTCGAGGAAAATTGTTTTGAGATAACGAAGCGCTGTCTGAGTTTGGAATCATCACTATAACAAGTGAGTGCATGGTCCCTTTCATCTTACACATAGATATGAAGTATTTTATATAAACCACATGCTATGTGTGCATATTATCTTCATACTTGCTATCTATGTTGGATGAACGATTTTATACAAGTTTTAAATGATTTAAACTGTATACGCATTTTATATCTACAAATATGGTGGGGATGACATGGGTATATGAATGATGAGAAAGAAAAGATGATGTAAGTAAACATAAGCAGCTATAGACTTAGTGCCTAATAAATAACACTGGCAGCTATGGACTTAGTGCCTATTGGACAAACACTGGTAGCTATGGACTTAGTACCTGTTAGGAATTGGTAGCTATGGACTTAGTACCTACTAGATAAGCACTAGTAGCTATGGACTTAGTACCTGTTAGGAATTGGTAGCTATGAACTTAGTACCTACTAGATAAACACTGGTAGCTATGGACTTAGTACATGTTAGGAATTGGTAGCTATGGACTTAGTACCTACTAGATAAACACTGGTAGCTATGGATTTACTACCCGATGAATAAACTATAGCAACTATGGAATTAGTTCTTTACGAACGAGCATTGGCAGCTATGGATTTAGTGCCAGTCCTATAACCCCTAAAGCAAAGGACTTCGGAATAAACGAATGCAGGATAGATGACTCTTAGGATAGATCCTTAAGAGTAAGAAGATAATGGGGATGGGTAATTGGGTTGATTGTTTGATTGTTTAAACATAATAATTATATTATTGTGGGTTGAAAACCCTACATACTCACCAGGTTTCCCAACCTGACCCACTCAGTTTATTTATATCACAGGTGTTGATATGAAGTCACATTACACTGAGAGATTAACGAGATATAAATCACTAGTGATAATAAATGTAAGTTCTGTTTATGCTTATGTTTCTGTATTGACGATGACATCCCAAATGTTTTAAAATGAATAAAAATACTTTTCTTCGGAAATGCTTTGATAACGTATTTATCATGTTTTACTGGGAACAAATTCCGCAACATTTTTATTAAAAGAGGTACTCTGATTTTTATAAAGCATAAACAAAAATCGGTATTTTCTGACCGTGAAAATGGGGATGTCACAATTTAGCAAAATATCAAAGTTTTTATTTATATTTTTAGTTTGTAGAAAAAGATCAAGTCCTGAACTAGTACACAAGTCATTTAATAGTGCGAGTGGTTTTTATTTTTTGATGTGGACCTTTCTAAAACTATCTTATTAAATATCTACAACATCATAAAATAAGAGAACCACCCCATAAAATAGTTTTGTTAGTGCGGTTTCCCAAAATCGCACCATTAAAGCATTTTCTAACGTAATTTCCCAAAACCGCACCAAAAAATAATGTGGAAACCGCACCAAAAAGCAATTACAACCACCTCAAAAAATTGCTTTGCTAGTGCGATTTCCCAAAATCGCATTGTTAAAGAATTTCCTGATGAGGTTTCCCAAAACGGCACCAAATAAATAACGTAGAAACCGCACCAAAAAACAATGACAACCGCCTCAAAAAATAATTCCCACTATAAAACATTGAACCGCACCAAAAAACAATTTGCACTAAAAAACATTAAACCGCAACATTAATCTTTCCACTATAAATTTCATTTGGATTTTTCATTTTCGCGAGGTCCTTCCAAATTTCATTCAAAATTTTCATTTTCAAGCAAGCTACAAGTTGGTCGATCCCTCGAATTTTTCATTTCCCTCCTATATTTTCCTTTTCCACCTATATTTTCAATGTGCTTCGTCCGCTCGTGAAAAACAAAATTCCTCGCAATTTGTATCGCACTTTTGTTATCACGATGCAAGGGAGTTGATGAAAAAATGTGAACTCTCATATCCACAAGTAGCAACCGTAACCATATAATCTCATATGTAGTTACAGCCATAGCACGATATTCAACCTCCATGGAAGATCTAGAAACAACTTCATGTTTCTTACTCTTCCATGAAATAAGAGACTCTCCAAGAAATACACAAAATTTGGTGGTGGATTTACGATCACGACGATCGCCATCCCAATCACCATCACTATAGGCACGTAACTCAAGAGAAGGGAAACAAGAGGGTCTGAAACTGAGTACCACGAAGATATCTCAGAATACGGAGAACAGCTCTGCAATGAACAGATGTAGGAGCAGTAACAAACTGACTGAAAACATGAACAACATGAGCAATATTTAGACGAGTAACTGTGAGATAGACCAAACTTCCCACAACAGTGCGATAAAGATTCATATCAGACAAAGGAACACCATTAGTAGGAGAGTATGTAAGGTCCCAATTTGAGTGAATCAAACCAGTGATCAAAACAAACAATAACAAGAATGAGTAAAAGAATAAGATGATCAAGCAATGCACACGTTCATTCACAAAAATTTCTAGTACACCTTGAGTTACACACAATTGACCGTAAACACTAATGATACGTCAATTTTTTTAACAGACTTTGACACATACTATATATATGGAATGACTGGCCTTGCTTTCTTTCTCATTCAGCCTTCTGCCAACTCCTTTCTGGGTCAGACATTTCTTACCGAGTTAGATGACTAAAGTTGGATTATCAAACACATTTTGCTGACCGAGTCAGCTAAAAACATCTGACTTGACTCGGTCAGACGCATATCAAACGGAGTCTAACTATTTACCCTAAGTCACTAAATAAGTAAACCTAATTGCTAATTTTTTTTAACAAAATGAAAAATAATAGAATTTTGGAATAACTTAACAAGGCTATTTGTTATACCCACCATATACCACATATGTGGTGGGTGCCACATCAGCACCACATTCCCCTACCACTAACATAGGATACCTACCACTAACACACCACTCCACATCATTATTTTTATTATTTTTAATTCAAAAAATACAATAAAATTATATGTTTTTATAATTAAAAAGCATTCATTTTTTTAAACTAGTTTTTCATTAATTACAAAAATAAAATTACAACCTCAAACTATGTTACTTAGTTACTCTAGAAAAAAAAAACATTACATTAATTAAAAAAACAAACAAACATACAAATAAAAAACGTAATCGTCGTTCATGCTACGTTGGTACAAATGTTCCGCGACATCTTCTCGAAGATTCAAACACATTTCACTGTTATGAATTTCAACAACTCGCTCTAAAAACGCGTTCGTTCCGGGTACGAACTCCTCAATTGGAACGACAACGTCGTTCAGATAGTACGTGCAAATTGTTCGACTTTCATCTTCAATAATCATATTATGCATTATAATACATGCTAGGACCATTCGTTTAATTCTTTCTTTATCCCAGAGTCGTGTACCATATTTCACTACATGCCATGTCTGCTTAAGGACTCCAAATGCTCTCTTGATAGCCTTTCTCGCTGATTTATGTTTATTTGTAAACAACTTTGCTTTTTCAGGTGCTTTTCCGGTCCAAATATCGTTGAAAAGTAGAGACTGACCAAGAACATTAAGGTTGTTGCTAGACCCCACTACTCCAAGAAAGGCATGTCATATCCACAAATCTTAAGATGCAACAGTTTCTAGGATGATAGTTGGTTCACCTATATCTCCTCGAATGAACTGACCACGCCATGCATTTGGACATTTTTCCCAAGCGACATGCATACAATCTAGACTGTCAAGCATACTCGGAAATCCATGCCTCTCTTCATGAGCCGAATATAATCTCTCAATATCACGTTGAGTAGGTTTGCGCAAATATTCTTCGTGAAAAACCTCATAAACACATGCAGAAAACCAATATACACATTCAACTGCGGTCTTCTTGGATCCTTTCAAGTATTCGTAAGATTCATCGAATGTTATACCGTATCCCAAATACCTAAGAGCAGCCGTATATTTTTGTATACTACTAAAACTCATTCTTCCTCTAGCATCGGGTTTTTGTTTGAAAAAATCATAACGAGATTCTAAAACATTACTAATACATAAGAGTATAGCCTTATTCAGACGGAAACGACGTTCGAACGAGTCGCCATTTTAAAGATAATTATCGGCAAAGTAATCACTTACCAATAAGTTGTGTGCGGCTTGGTGATCACGATTGATGACCGTCCTTGTACGAGCTGCATTTGAACTTTCTTCGTCGTGAATGTGTTGCACAACGTTGAAGAATGTCTCGACGAATTCTACGTCGTCATCCGAGTCAAAAGTTTTTAAAAATTTCATATGTTTTGTGGAATCCATGTATATGTGTTTTGTGGTTTTAGAGAATAGAATGAAGTGTAAGTTTTGGTGAAAATAAAAGGTTTATTTATATTGAGTTTGAAAAAAAAAACGGGCAAAATAACCGTTCAACGGCCAAAAAAACCAAACACCAATCACTATCTTCGTTTGATTACGTCATCGGGAGCACGACCACACCCAACCACGGAACGTCGGTGTGGTTTGCATGACGCTTTCTCGTGGCCAACTAGACCACGAGTCCATTCGTGGTATCTATACCACGAGGCCTAATAATTAATATGATCGAGTATTTTGTGTGATTGAGTTGGTTAATTTTTTTATTATAACAGGGGGCTTCGCCAGGGGGACAGCAGGTCTGCACCAGCAACAAATCTGCGGTAAAAAGGCAACAACAACGTCATCAACAGTGGGCAAGGGGAGCAGGGATTTCCCGACTTCTCTTTCCTTATATGATCCCGTTTCTAATTGGATGCCTAATTTGGTGTTAGAATTTTTGGACTATTTAATCGTTTTGGACGCTATTTTGTATTTTGATTAATAACTTAGAAGTAGCCCAATTTTTTAAGTGTAGCTCCATACTTTTTTTTCAAAACTGTCATAAAAAAATTGCGAAAATAAGAAATAGCACAAACTACCCTGAACTCTTACAAAGGTCCGTCACTCACATCAAATGTTGATATTTAAAATAAAATTATATATATATATATATATATATATATATATATATATATATATATATATATATATATATATATATATATATATATATATATATATATATATATATATATATATATATATGTGGATATTTATCACATAAGCTATGTATGTATACGTAAATATCCCAATTATTGTAGTGTTACTAGTGTAATTTATTGGTTCGAACTTCTATAAAGAATTGTAACAATATAACTTTTGTTTTTCAAATTCGCTTAGAATTTATTGGTTCAAAATGAAGGTTTGATGCATTTTATTTGCAAATTCGCTTAGAATTTATTTGTTCAAAATGAAGGTTCAAAAATCAAAATGAAGGTTTGATTTGGAGAACCACTACTAGTCCACTGTTACATTTTATTTTGCTCCCACTGCTGGACGCCGTCGGCATCGCGTCCTCTAGTGGTCAAAATCCAATAATTGCATGAACAACAATCAATTACATATTGTTGTGTTGTACGTCGTACTTTCATTCAATTATGTAGTTGGAAAATAGTAAGTTTGAAGCTTCAATTATTTCACAATTAGCTCACTACGTTTGTTGGGCACTCCTTAAAATGCCCCAGTTTTGTTAAAAATCTGTTTCTTTCGGTTTAAAAACCGGTTCAGTTGACCTTTTTTCAGAAAAACGGATTAAAAAATCGGCTTTCAATTTTAACTTCCTAACTAGTGGTTCGGTATTTCTCAAAACTGGTTTTCAAAAAAATTGAACCGGTTGTTTCTTATAGATCATTAAAAAACTCGGTTCACAATGTGCACCTCTAGTCTAGGATAATATTCAAGGTATAAATGATAGGATAATCAAGGTATGCAATGACAACTAAGGGGTAAAAAAAAGACCAAAACTACTTCAATAATAAAAGATGTTTTCAATACCTTCCGTATATTTTCATATGATAGTTTAGAATTTTTTTTTTTTAAGTTTATTATTATTTTTATTTGTAAAATTGTCTTGCTAGAAGAAACTACCTCAGATTCTTTGTGTTCCTAGTGTCGTGTAATGTACATGCATGTTGGGTGTTCTCTCTGAAATTGTAGACCCGTCACTTTCATGATTTACATATTGCCAAACCCTCAAAACGTGCCAAGAAGAGATGCACCAAGTCTTCACCTGAAACTGCCATGTAAGAGCTGGATAAACCGGGGACCCTTGTGTCATTGATCTCCAGTTACTTTATATTTACCTGTGGATTTTCTGTTTCTAGTTCATGTGAATAAGGTACGAGGACGCTCCCATATAACAACACAATATCAATATCCTGAGAAGATTTTCATATCAAGGATAATTGCAAAAAGATATATATTTGACCTCACTATAAATAAGAAAAAAAAAAAAAAAAAAGAAGAAAAAAAAAGGATCTTCTAACATGTGTGAACATGTGTATGATGTTGCGAGCGACGTCTCCCACAATAATTACTTCCAGCTTTCTAAACATTTTTGATGGATAGTGACGGGTTATGATGTGTTTGAAACTACATGTTTTACTAGATTACACAAAAATTAGTTACATAATTTGATATTATCTAAAATTTGTCACTCTCCATTACTAAAACTAACTAAAAGATGATACTTTTTGAGATTGAATGGCCCGTTCTACTCCGAAGTTAAAATTACCGTGTTTGTTTTTAAGGTGTAAGTTGTCTACAATCTGTTTTCACTTCATGTATGCAAAAGAAAATTTGGACTAGAAGCATGCAGTATGCATAAAAACAATTGTTTGTTTTTTTAGATATTAACGTTAAATGAAATTGTCATCTATCAGCTTCAACCATAGTAAAGTTAACACTACACTTATTAGAGTTTAATGGATTCATACATCAGTATTTTACTTATTATACAATTCTATATTAATTTTCCTACAATGTATTGAACTCAATAGAGTTCAATCGAATATATATTTAATAGTTAAAAGGTTTCATTTTTCCAGTTAAAGAGTTAAATAGTCATTAAACTTCATATCCATTGAATGCCAACATGACATCTCACAGTAGTAGAGTTTAATTCATTGAATGTGAATTAGGCATGCCACCTCATTCAACATTATCATTAAATTATGCATTGTGGATGCTCTCAATAACTATTATGTTCATAAAATCTACAATAACCATGTTTAACTTCAAAATAAAATCAACTAGAAATAAGAAACAATCCAAAACATAGCAAATTGAAAACAAAAAACCAAATAGAAAAAAATAATAATAATAAATTAAAAGATATGACACCGTAAAAGAAAAAGAAAAAAAAAAGACAATCTTTAAATGCTAAAGGTTAGAAATATCATAATTTCACATTTATACAAGAAAAAAAAAAGGCGAAGTTTTAATATATTTCGGGAAAAATTTTGATAAAATTTTAAATCTTTTTTTAATATGAAAGTCCCGATTATTTAACAATTTGCCAAAATTAACGATTTTTATTTTATTTTAATAGGAGATGACGGATTATATACTTTTCTTAAAATAATAGGATTTTTCTTTTAAAAAATTAACAATTTATAAAAAAAATTCTAAAAAATAATGAGACTTTTATACATAAAACCATCTAAAGAACAAATAATATTTTTTCATAAATTGTTGCCCACCTGCAAAAATAAACAGTGGAAAATAAAGCTTTTTCAAAAAAAAAATACAAAGAAAACATCTAAATCCAGAAGGGATTTTTTAGAAAAACACACTTAGGTCTTAAAAAACACTCCCTAAAATCACTTCACCGTCACCCATCTCATCGTTACCATATTTAAAATTTTCCTTTTAATTTTATATATTTAATATAAATTAGGTATAAATTATTTTTACTTATAAATCAATTATCTTATATTATCTATGCAACATACCGATTTTTACCACAAGATTTTTCATTTTTTTCTAGAAAAACCACAAGTGCCATAAAAATCATGTCACGAAAAGTCACAGGTACATCAATAGAGTTATCCAAATCACAATATAAAAATGTGAAAGATCATAACATTTGTGAGCTGGAGTATACAATCAAGCCTTCACCTTCTCGCAATCATCTGAACTACTCGAAACACATTTAATCCACAACTATAAGCATAAAGTTTAATGAGTCCTTCCAGAAATATCTATACAACATAACATAATAAGCAACTATGGGTTATCCGCAACCCTAGACATTAACAACAATCTAAGTAGGCTAACTGCACGGATTGTAGATTAACATCATGTTCCAGGGGTTATCAGCAACCCTAGGGATTCTTAAAAATCCGGAAGTTATCAGCAATTCAATTTGGTTCACGCATAAAAATAATCAACGATTAAGACCCATCTAGTCGCATACGTAAATACCACACATGTAAATGTAGCGAGAAGACTCACTTCACAAGTAGCAACTAAATACAACAACTCACATAGGGGAGATAGGTACAAATAAGCACCAAAATCATCAATAAGAAAGTACCCTTTTAAAACTATGCTCAACACCTAATTTTCAACAAAAGTCAACAATTGTCAAAGCCAACGGTCTATGCCCAAGGTACAAGCTTACCTATGCATGGCGTACAACTTAGGTGATTACGGGCTGAAACAATGCTAAGCCCAGTGTAGCATAAGTTACACCTTGCGTACTTATCAAAATGCCAAATATCCCGTTAAGCTCTTAATACAGAAAGTTAGATCCTTAAACTTTTAGATATGAATCAAAGGGACTACTTAATTGATAAAGCCTCTGACTTTATCCATTTGCATCCCATAAATGAGCAATAAACCAAGCCCTAAGTCCAAGAATGCATTAATGTTCAAGATCTCATGTATAGGGGTGAATGGGAGTGATCAAGCTCTCAACTTTATGATACTGTAACATCCCAAGATTTTGTAGGTATTTCCAAACCCTCTTCTATCACTACTTTGTCATTTGTAGTCCTTAGGGTTGGAAGTGTAGAGACAAGACAAGTATAAGGGCCAAGGTTGCAACCTTAGGTAAAGGAGGAGTACGTTGAGCGTACATAAGAGTACGTTAAGCATACTAAGGTCCACCTTAGTATGTTAGGCGTACTTATGTCAGGATGAAACCCTAATATTTAGGGTTTGGGGGCTATATAAGCAACATTATGAGCACAAAACCCTCCCTTACCCCAGCCTCCACTACTTAGAGTCGTTTTCCCCAAACCCTAGCCATTTCCTTAAGTGGGTGAGTATATTGAGTGTTTCTTGAGTGTTTTAAGAAGAAGGTGTTGCATCAAGGAGTTGGAGAAGAAGATCAAGCTTGTAGATCTGAAGTTGGTTTGTGCCCTAGAAGCTCCAGAAGGTAAAAAGCTTCAAACTTTATACATATATGTATAGATCTTGCCATTTTTGCTTTAAAGAACCATTTCTTGTCCCAAAAAGTCCCAAGATGGTGCATGATGTGATTTCGACGAAATGAACTGTACATGTAGAATGTTGAAGGGGGTTTAAGTGATAAAAATGAGGTCCCAATGACTTAAGATGTCCCATGCATGGAGTAGGAAGGTCTTAATGGATTAAGTTCAAGTATTAAGAGCTTTATGGACGTCCAAAGTGATAAAGTTCGTGACTTTATGGGTCCTAGGCACATTTGGTCACTGGATCTAAAGTTTGGGCTTAAGTGCTTAAGATATTAAGCACTTATTCAGATTTTGGCAAACCACTACGTACGCCCAGTGTAAATCCGGTACGCCCAACATACTGAGTCAACCACCCCGATGGTGGTCAACATTAGGATGAGTACGCCCAACGTACCAGAGGAGTACACCCTGCGTACGTCCTCTGTTGGGCCTTTGACAATTGGGCTTCGGGTTTCGGGTTGTTTATGGACTAGTTGGATTTGGGCTTTTGCTGGAATTTATGAATATAAAGTTTTAGGCCAAGTTTTGATAAAGGATCTTGGAACTAGGCCTAATTAGGAGTTGGGCCCAATCTGGTAAATTGGGCAAAAATGGGCTTTGTATACAGAATTTCAAGGTTATGGACTTGGCATTGGGCCTTGGCCCAATAAAGAGAATGGACATGATGGATTGTGTAGGCACTTAGTCAAGATCGTTATGTTGTGTAATCACTTGGTATTTATTATGTGATAGTTCTGGATTTCCGGTGAGACAGCGATCAGAGGTTTTCAGTACTTCGGTACTACTTGCGACGTGAGTTACCTCACTATACTTAGGGGTCTACGGCACCAAGGCCGGTCCATTGTATATGACATCCTAGCGGTTGATAGTATGTTGAGTTTGAGTTAGTGTTGCATGTTAGTTGCTATGCCATTTAGGTAGATCTGTTGGACTACCTGTAGTATTATGTGATTATCTATATGTGCATTAGTTGTGTTATATGTAGACATATTATGTGGGATGGGTTGAGGTGATACTGCTCCATGCGGTAACCAACAAACCCAGGAGCATTCCAGATACGAGCTAAGGGCCAGGTAGGGCATGCCAGACTCGTACTGTGGGCTTGGGAGCATTCCAGATACGAGCTGAGGGAGACTCGTACTATGGGATCGGTAGCAATCCAGATGTGAGTTGTGGGCCCGGAAGGAAATCCAGACTCATATTGTGGGCCCAGGGGTAATCCAGTCTGTAAAGTTGTGGACCCAGTACATGCTTTATTTGTATATGTGTTATGTGCAGTGTATCGGTATTTTGGGGGGAACTCACTAAGCCTCGGGCTTACAGTTTTAGTTTATTGTTTCATGTATATATTAGTTGGTCGCGGGAGGCCAAAGGCGTGATCGTACAGCTCCTCATATTTATGTTTATGTTTCTGGGATACTCTGATATTATACATTTTGAAAACAAGTTTTGTAATGATTAATGGTTTTGAAATGTTTTAAAAGTTTAAATTTGGCATGATTTTTATGGGTGTTATAGATACATAACCTAAAACTACAAGAAATGGTCACCAATAGGTCTAGAGTAGATCATACTCACATGATCCAAGGTTATATGACAAAAATATACAAACAACATAACTAACTAGATCAAGCATGAGAGATTGCCAATATGGAAACTTTATACCTCCAATAGGTGGACAACAGTATGATTGATCTGGATCTAAAAGGACTGGAACTGTTAGATGCTTCTCCAAGATCTTCTTCTTCAAAAGAGCACACTCAAACACTTTAAAACCTCAAGGATCTCACATAAATGGCTAGGGCTTAGAAGAGACAAGATGGGGAGATGGAGGTTAGTTATGAAGAGGCTGTCAAGAGGTTTATATTCTTTTAATAGGCTCACAACCTTGAAATTAAAGTTGATTTTGCGCATTACATGTTGCGTACATAGGCTTATGCCCAGCGTAGGTCTTTAATTTCCTACAAGGAATCTTTCTCCTACGCTGAGTGTATGTAACACCCGATTTCTGTTCATTTGTTAATTCAGGGTTGTGAACTAAAGGTCAATTATGTAAAGGCTTTAGGCCTTAAGGAAATAACTTTTAGAACTTTTATGAAGTTATAATGTTGGTTGTGATATCTAACCCTTGAATTGTGTGTTGGATTGAACGGTAGAAAGGGGAAAAGTTATGAACCAAGTTTCTTGCATGAATTAAGGATTTTAGTTCAAGACGTTTTTAGTACAAAGTAATTAGATATGATTGTGGGGCTCTTTAAAATCTTTTCTTGCATATAATGAATGCCGGAAACGGAGTTGAAACGAAGAAGTTATGGTCGTTAATGAATTACAAGGGGTGTAATTAAGAGGTATATAGGGCATACTTGACCAGAGTTCAAACCCTAAATTCAGAATTTTGAGCCTTATTTAAAAACCTGAACCTCCATAAACATCTTCCATTCTCAGCCTCCATCTCTCCAAACGACTACCTTTGAACCCTAACCCCATATTTGAGCATTATAAGATAAAAAGTGTATTTTTGGGTGCCTTTGAAGGAATAAAAAATTGGTGGTGTTTCTTGGAAAGCTTCAAGCTTTGTGGATCAATGATTTGCACCTCTCAAGAATTCTCTAAGAGGTATAAAGTTCAGAACTTGGTGAATGATTTTTTAGTGCTTAGATTTATGTCCTTTTTATCCCATATTCTTGGTCTAGTTGAGTATGAGCTACTCCATGACTCTTGAGTAGCATTTTCAGACGTTTTTGTTGGTATGAAATCATAAAAATGCATGACTTATGGAACTTAAGATCTTGTGAAAAGTTAGGGTTTTGGTTTTGGGCAATTTCAAGCATGCAAAATCCTAAAGATGGAAACTTTATGATTTAGGATGTTGTTTGGGAATAGATCTCAGTTTTGGATGAAAGGTATTTAGGGAATAAGTGCTTAATCAATAGTGTAAATCTGGCTTGAGTATGTAGGGCGTACCAAAGCAGTACGTAGTACATACAATGTCTAAGTCTCGTACATCATGTGTAAAAATGGATTACACAAGGCGTACTGAGCCTGACGTGGACCTTTACTATCTTTGTCCTTTGATCGTTGGCATTTTGACCAAGTTTGACTTTAGGTCAAACTTGAGGGTTTTGGGTTGTTGATTAAGATTCTACATGGTTTTGTTGTTAGTGGATTTTCAGGAACAAATAATGCAGAATGGGGAGCTCATCGAAATGTTTATGGGTTCTTTGATTAAGGTGAGTTTTCCTCACTGTACCCATGGGTCAAAGGCATCAATGTCGACCCACGGGTTTTGGTTATCATTTATTAGAGGGATGCCTTAGGGACTGTATGTAGTCACATAGGATAGATTAAGAACTCTTGATCTAGGCTTTCTTGCA
The DNA here is from genome assembly GCF_051521515.1 of Lactuca serriola. Classification (NCBI taxonomy): domain Eukaryota; kingdom Viridiplantae; phylum Streptophyta; class Magnoliopsida; order Asterales; family Asteraceae; genus Lactuca; species Lactuca serriola. The sequence continues at coordinate 83,121,632 of NC_136416.1, read as the reverse complement.
TGTTCCTTATTTCGTTGTGGCTCTAGAGTATGATCATCTGTCAGGGTGTCTATCTCACCTGTGGGTACATATGGTTACGCATTCTTTGTAGATTTGGTTATGTATTCTTGGTATATGATGTTATTATGTTGTAGTGATCTACTAGATTGTATATATATCATGGTATAATAGGATGTAGTAGTAGGGGTATGCTGGTTAGAGTACCAGTAGGTTGGTTATTATCAAGTAGAGTGCCCTAGGAACAGTCATGTAGGATAGCCTAGGAACTCTTGATCTAGGATTTCTTTCATGTTCCTTGTTTGGTTTTGAATCTAGAGTAGGATCTTTTGTTCCGATGGTTATCTCGCCTCTATTTACTTATGGTTATGAATTCCATGGAGGATAGCTGGTAGCGGATCAGTGTGTTATTAGAGGTTTAGTAGGCGGTAGTGAGGTGTATGATTGATAATTGCTTGTATTATATACCTACTTGATCCTTGATTGTTTATAAGTGGACATATGCTTGCGGATGAGGTTCAGGCGATCTTTTTGTGTGTTGTAGTCCAAGATACTAGGTGCGGGCCGATTTTGTGCCGTAGGCAAGAAGGCTCTGGAAGAGCGGTTGGGTTGAGGCGATAGGCCAACATATCGGGGGTAATTGAATCCAATGATTGTGGACCCGATATAAATGCTAGTGTGTTTTTTGTATGACGTATCTTGGGGGAAAATCACTAAGCTTTATGCTTACCCAGTTGCTTATGCTTTCAAGTTATGTCGGTGATCATAGGAAGGCGAAGGCGAAGGCGGGACTGTACACACTCACCAACAATATTGAGGATTCTGCGTTTATTATATTGCTCTTATTTTTTATAAATATAAGTTGGAATTAACGGTCTTGTTAAAAATGGATTTATAATTGGGAAGTTTTACCTTATTAAAAATGAAAATGTCTGGTTGTGAAAAGGGTACGCTAGGCAGTTATAGCAGTCTAAAGTCAAATATCGTTCAAGGGCCGCTATTTGAGATTTTGCTTCTCACGGTGGCATATCGGTGGGATATATGTATTTTTATATCTTGCATAATATATATATATATATATATATATATATATATATATATATATATATATATATATATATATTTATATATATAGATATATATATATATATATATACATACATACATACATACATACATACATACATACATACATACATATATAATAGTAATATCACAAGTCAAAACTCAAAAGTGTGAATGTTTGAAACATAATCTAATAGTAAGCCATGAAATCATGCTCTAAGTCCACATCAACCAAGGCATCGAATTATTCATCAAGATCTTCCATATCAATTTTATTATCATGATCGTCGTCGGTTAAGAATTAAGTACTTAACACAACAACATGATCAAACCTGTAGCAATTAGAAAATTAAAACATAAGTAGTTAACATTTAACAGAAAAATACGATCAATTAAGATTTAAAACAATGAGTCTATGACTTAAAACTAACAATTAAGTATTTAACGTAATAGGAGGCTAAGTTAAGTTAAGAAAATGAGGCTTAATACCATGACTTAACACTAACAAGACAAGTAAAATTACTTAACTGATATCCCACCTGGAAATAACCTGGAAATATCGGTAAATATCACCGACTTTTGCAATTCTGGTATTTTGGACCGATATTTGACACCACTATTTTGAAAGGTATCGAGACCCGATATCCCATTTGGAAATCACCGATATTAACTGCCTATAGATAGTATGTTACAGAGGCGGCCATCCTAAGTCATGTGTAGGACTCAAAATACTAATAAATCTTTAAAACAATTCAAGGAAAAATCATATATGTAGGGTTAAATGTTACCAATCTCCTCACTAGCTAGAATCAGACTTCGCTGAAGTCTTTGATCTCAGATAAAGCAGGGTAGCGGGTATGCATCTCCTCATTGAGCTCAGAAGTCCACTTTGAGCCCTTCCGGTGTTGCTACTGCACCTTCACCAAGTCCAACACCTTGTTCTGTCGATTCTTCGTCTTTCTTTCGATAATCGTCACTAGCTGCTCGACATTATTTAGGCAGTTACCAAGCTAAATATCGTCCAATGGTACTATAGTTATCTCGTCTGCCACACACTTCCATAACCGGGACACATTGAATGTGATATGAATCTGACTAAGCTCATCCGACAAATCTAAGTGGTAGGCCACCCTGCCCACCCTAGCTACTACCAAGAAAGGACCGAAAAAATGGGGCCTAATTTGCCCGACTTTTTGAATCACGTGACGCCTTTCAAAGGCGACACCTTTAGAAGTATCATATCGCTGAGCTAAAATTCCAATTCAGATTGGCGTCGGTCGGTGTAGCTCTTCTGGCGACTCTATGATGTATGAAGTCTCTACCTATTCTACTGTATAAGTTCCATGGTCTTTAGCACTATCTTCATGCTCCCCATGACCCTACGACACTTCCATATAGGAGCTCAAATGGAGGCATACCAATGTTGGTGTGATAGTTGTTGTTATACGAAAGCTCAACCAATGGGAGGTAAGAGTCCTAACTCCCATCGAAATCCAAGATGCATCCCCTCAGCATATCCTTCAGCGTCTGAATGGTCCAATCACTTTGTACGTTCGTATATGGATGGTAGACGATGCTAAAGTGCAACCGGGTACCCAACTCCTCATGTAAACTCTTACAAAAATCCGAAAGTGAAGTGAACATCCCGATCTGAAACAACCGAAGTAGGAACCCTCATGTTGGGCACCCACCTCGTAAACAAAAATGTCGGCTAACTTTCAGTCAATGAACTTTCCCAAATGGCCAAAAAGTGAGCCCTCTTAGTCAATTGATAAATAATCACCTAGATAGCGTCCAAACACTTAGTAACTTCATTATGAAATTTGTGGTGATCTGCTCTCAATTTAATAACGCGGCCTCCAAAGGTTGCAACTTGCCGTGAGGGTGCTGATGCTCGGCCTTGACTTTCCGGCAGGTCAATCACTGCTCCACGAACCCGACTATATCCGTTTTCAAACAAATCCATCAATAACTGTGTCTCAGATCATGATACATCTTTTGTCGCACCTGGATGAATAGAAGATCATGACTTGTGTGCCTCATCCATCAAAATTTGTCGGGTCCCACCCGAATAAGACACCCAAATCCTATCATGTATTGTCAGCAATCTCGACTATCATAAACAAAAGTGACATCAGACCAATCATCCACTCACTCTTCCAATTTTCCTCCTTGATGGCCTCCATATGAGAAACTCTAATCATCTTCAAGACTGAAGTCACAATTTTCATCCTCAAATATACATCATGAATCGGAATCCTAACTACCTTGCGAATCAGTGCGTCAGCCACCACGTTCGCCTTACCCGGATGGTAAAAAATCTTACAATCGTAATCCTTTACTACATCAATCCATCTCCACTGCCTCACGCAACCAGAACTCACACTTGGAGAACTTGGCATACAACTTTTAGCCCTAACAACTCCAAGAAGCTCTCACAGATGCTCCTTGGTATTGGAATAGACCAATATATCATTGATGAAAACAATCATTGATGGGTGTTGTTGGGTTTTGAGCACACTAACACTCCTATGGTGTACATGCAACCCTAGAAACCTTGGATCTATGTTTTCTCTAAAATACATGCAAATTTTGATTTCCAAGATTCACAACCTAACTAGCATGTTATGGGGTACTTGTAATAAAAAACTTTAAGTGGAATAACATACCTTTCTTTTGTGGTTGATTGCTTGGAGTTTATGAGCCTAGCACCAATAGTGTGGATGCCTCAAGTGGTGTCACAAATCACCAAAACAAATTGGAAACCCTTGAGAGAATAAGGGCACTTGTAGAAATTGGCTCACTCTTATGTTCACACACACTAGTGCCAATTCTAGAACCAAGGACTCCTTTATATAGTATGGAGGATTAGGGTTAAACGCTAATACCCATGACTCTTCATTTACATAGGATCCATGGGTTAAAATCTCCATGGACTATCAATGGACTCCATATACTCTTAGCCAATCCTAAATAAATCTTAGCCCAATCCATATATATATATATATATATATATATATATATATATATATAAGAGTCCATATTTAATTAGCTCCTTTTTTATCACTAAATTATTTCTAAATTAATTCTTGATTAATATTAATTAAATAATTATGATATCATATTAATATATTATAACCAATAATATATTAATATATCATATACATCTTATTCTCAAAAGTATATCCAAACAAGTTTTTAGGTGAAGTGCAACCCAAATGGACCATGCCGGGTTGGTTCAAGTTGATACCAAATATAGTTACGGATTTAGACACATTATCCAACAGTCTCCCACTTGGATAAGTCTGATAACTATAGTTGTAAGTATAACTTAAGGAACCAACCAGCAATCGTAGCTCTTTAAAACTCTGTCGAACTATGAAGCGCCATTTTAGATAAGTGATCATATATTCCTCTATTCTCAAGATATCAGTCGGACAAACACATGGAACATGGTCTAACTTATTGTCCAACATTTGTTTCTCGATCTCTGATTTGTCTGAATGAGAACCAAATTGAACACATCAATAGGTTCTGACCGGGCCCGACACATAAGTCAAAACCAAATCATCAAGGGGATGATTTATAGAGGAGATGTTCTTGACCATTAAGGAAACATAGGAATCCATAAGGAGCAAGAAAGGGGATAAGAGATATCCAAGGAAACCGGTCTTATCCTAGCTTCCCCAGTCACCTATATAAAGGCCATATGGGAGTCACAGTTTTTGGCCATCCCTTCTCTAATAGCTAGAGCCGAAAATATTCTTCCATCTCCTCTCTGCTCTTAAGCCTCCTACTTCCTAGGGTTTAGGTATGAGCCATTAGAGGCACGAGACTTTTGGTGCTTGCTTTATGAAGAACAATCGAGGAGGATTTTTTTATTTGTTATAATAAGCAAAATGTATGTATTTTCTAATAATCCTTTTGTTAATTTCGAAAATAGCAACAAACTTCAAGGGTTCTTGATATTTAATAGTTATTTGCAATTCATAGTGAGAACATAAATCCTTTAGGATGCAAGTGAACTTAGCATTTATGTTTTTTTGTAAAATATAAAACCCATCACGTACCACTACCCATATGTCCATATAAACAAGTATGGCTAATCAGCAACCCTCAGATAATCAGCAGCCTTGGGTACTAACAACAGTCCTTCAATTAAAAACAACTTGGTAAATACTCATAACAACCATCAGATACTAAGACTCGACAAGTCTAGCACGTACCTTACTATGACATAGGTAATATAGTGAGAAAACTCACATGGATTGAAGACCCAAGGAAACACAGTAAGATGCTCACTCCTTTCACTAATCGCTCTCGTGAACCAACTAGCACCAAATGAATGAAACAAAACAACATGCTCACTCATTTTACTGATCGTTCTCGTAAACCAACTAGAACCAAACCAAGGTGGAACCATAAATAATACCGCAAATCCTTCACGTTTGACCCAAGTTCAAACTGGTTGACAATTCAATGGTCAACGGTCAACCCTCATCACAACATGGGAGACTCTTGGTCACGTCATGGGAACATCCATACAAAATCGACGCGGGGACTTCAATAGTCACGATGTGACAGGCACATCATAACGTCGTGAGAATTGGTTATGGACAACTTAATGGATTAAGCCCTTAATCAAGTAAGCCACAAACTTATCTTATCCAGAAGGCTTCCTTACACCCCCAACAAGTCATAAAAATTGTTTCTTTTGAGACATGCATTCCCTATGAAAGTCTTGAGCTCAAATTAAGTCACAAATGATGAAAAGGAGGTCAAAACATCATGCAAGAGTTTAAAACTCCACTAATCTTCAGATCTGGTACATCTAACCACGAAGGGGCTCTAAGGACCGATAATGTTGCCAGCTTTATGGCATCTCAACACTCCAACTAGCCTAAACATAGAGAACAATGCACAAAAGTCTAAATCTAGCAACAAGGAATCATGACTTAGAGCTTCAATACAGACAGCTATCTAAAGATATTGCCAGAATATGATAACGAGGCTTGAAAGATGGATTTAAGAACTATGGATGATCCCTTCTCCTTTAAATCACCAAAACACTACCAAAAGTTAACGAACTCATCAATGAAGGCTAGGGTTCATTGAAAGGGGTTGGAGGCCGAAGAGGATGCCCTAAACCTTGAGTTTAGAGACTTAAATATGGAGGAAACCCTAAAATATCATAGGCTTAGGTTGTAGTTGAAGTCATATCAAGATAAACCTTTCCTCTAGTCGTGACATCCATCCTGAAAATACGATCATCTAATTGGTACGTTACGTCATGTTGATCCATTAATCATGTTGTGAAACAAGAATTTCCCAAAAACCTTACCTTTAATCCTTCTAAACCGTCAACCAATCTATTTTGGAAAATGGGTGTTACAATTCCCCCCCCCCCCACTAAATTTAGATTTCGTCCTCGAAATTTGTTCTCACATTTACTCACATAACACCCTTTGAACTCGTGCGGGTTCTCCAAACCCAATTCCTTCAACACAAGTTGAGATCGCTTCGAATGCCAAAATCTAAACTCCCTAACAAAAATGTTCCCAAACTAGGCTCTTGAACAAATCCGAGCAATACTCCAAATATCAAAATCACATATACATCATAATCTCTTAAGTATTCAACCACTTTCTAAAATTCATGCCAACACTTTTCTTAGCAGTAAACTTATAACCTAACGAAGAAAGAATTCCAACATATCCTACTATCCCATAATGAGCAGAACTAACTCCAATGTATATCGCTTGTGGACCTCGGAATCATGCTTTAAATCTAGGTAGACGGAACCACCCTATACACCACCCATGATAACCAAAAGCCCACATACCTAATTCGAACAAGACCCCGTGACCTTGCGCCGCCTATCGAAATCCAAGAAGGAATCTACAACCAACACCATATCCGACAATATCAAACACTGATGTACTAAAGAAAACCCTAAGCAATGCTCCATAGACAAAGACTACACTAGTGTATACATCCACCCTATCAGCCGAAATCCACAAATTTGATCAGTCTAAGATCTTCCCGACCACTCGACATCCCAATAGTAATCTGAAAATAGAATCTGCAACCGGTTGCTATCTTTGATAATCTCATATACTAGGCTATATCATATCCCCACTCGGCTCTAACAGTCGTGCTTTGGTATCCACCTGTAACACTCGGGCTTACCCCCAAACTGCCAACCACTAACAAATCTCGGGCTCACCTGCGATCCGCTACCCACTAACACCTCTCGGGCTCACCCCCCCCCCCAATCTACTAACTACTAACTGCTCTAGGGTTTACCCTCGGTTTGCTAACAACTAACGGCTCTCGGGCTCATAACACCCTATGACCCTAAAGTAAAATGATGCCCTAAGGAATACTAACACAACCAAAACTAAGGCAATTTAAAAGGAATTCAACCAGTGACGACGAACCCGACATGAAAATCAGGAGATTAAGTAATTACATGAAAATCTTAAACTTTGAGCAATCTGGCTGGAAACTACATTCTGGCACAAAATCTTTCTAATACAAAATCTCCACTCTCCCCACATGGAATATACGAGTACTTTAATCGCAACAAAAACCAAAACAAAAATTCTAACTAGAACTAACTAGGTCTCTATTTATTCTTCCCTTTAATGTATACTCGAAATGGAATAAGATAGCCCTAAGTCTAAGATACCCCACCAATGCAATCTATTGAGGACCTCAAATTACTTCCAACTCAAATGCATAAACAAGACAACTTTCACCCGAAAGGAAAATTCCAAAAGAAAAACCCAATTCATAAATGCAAGATTGTAACGACCCAAATTTCAAGCCCGAAAATTTCATTTTTAAATTAACAATTCCATAAACATTTTTACCAAATATTGTCGAATAAACAACACGTCACAAAATCATATTGATGTGTCCCAAACCATAATGTCAAAAGTAATAAAAATCAGAGTACAGTCCCAAAAACTCCTTGCGGAAAACCATGTGTGTGTGTGATGCGCTGCTACACCGTCGGCTCCTTCCCCTTCGACGAAGAGGTACCTGAAACCAAAACCAAAAATGTAAGCACAAAGCTTAGTGAGTTCCCCCATCATACCACATACCATACAGTACCGTCGGTATTTTTCAACCGATAACCTACATCGGTATCTTTCAATCGTTAACCAACATCGGTATCTTTCAACCGGTAACAAACATCGGTATCTTTCAACCGGTAACCAACATCGGTATCTTTTAACCGGTAATCAACATCGGTATCTTACAACCGGTATCCGACACCGGTATCTTTCAACCGGCAACTAGGGACTATTTCACCCCTACCACTAGCATACAATCTACAAATTTACAGATATAAACATACAGTCAGGCATATCCGGGTACTGACCTACCCTTGGGTCCTACGAACCACTGTTAGGGAAACTAATCCCTACTATACACATAACATATCATCCAAATAAATCTCATAACCAACACATAACTAGACCAAGATAATTATCACAAAGACCATTATCTTCTAAATACCCCTTTTTGGTGGGCCGACATTGTGGCGTTAGACCCACCCCTACTGGAAGGTAACTCACCTCAATATCGTGCAGTGTTTGAATTCTCCTTGGCGCACAAATCAACTCCCTTCGACTCCTCGATCCTTACACGACGACCTTTAGGTCAACACATAACAAGTACAACCCTAAACAGGGTCAGTCCAAGTCCAGACAAAGTCAAATTCAAGTTGACCCGACTCGCCGAGTTGGGCCGTCAACTCGTCGAGTCCCTCACCCTTTACTCGTCTTCATCCATGACCCCACTCATCGAGTTGGGCCGTCAACTCGACGAGTTCTTCTCTTATATGAACATCACATGAAAACTCATCCGACTCGCCGAGTTGATGAACAACTCGTCGAGTTCACCTTCATCTGATGAATAAGTTCTATCCTCGACTCGCCGAGTTGATGAACAACTCGTCAAGCTCATCTTCATCCTTAAGAAGATTGCCTTGGACTCGCCGAGTCTGTTCTAGCACTCGCTGATTCCCATGAACTCCAGGTCTAAAATCACGTCCAATGTTGTGGGTAACTCTTTTTGTCCGGTTACAAACCTTCTAATATTCAACTGGGTTCCTTTGACTCTCAACGGATATGGGTCTGAAAGCCTCGGACTCGTCGAGTCCAAGAACGGACTCGCCAAGTTGGTCACGTCCACACTCTAAATCTTTGATTTCTGATGTACAACCTTTGATCAAAACATAGATCCAAGCTTCTATAATCGATCTAGCACGTAAAGTTACAAACTTTACATGTTTGCATGGGACATTGAGCTCAAAAAGACATAAAACAAGCTCTTAAGATGCGTGGGGCCTTTCATGGGTACAAAAGCCACTCAAATCTACCTATAACCCCTTAAATGATGTGATTCGGAAGCTTTAACCCCCAACCATGCTTGCAAACACAGTTGGCCACCAAAAATGGCTTATAAAAGCCCTAAATCTCCCCAAAGAGGGATCTAACAAATGAATGAGCAAGGTTACAGCTTTTTACCTTCAATGAGCTGTAGAAAGTGCACAATTTCAGGTTTCCTTGGTCTCTACTTGCTACCTCAATCTTTTCTCCTTCCTTCTTAAGACTACAAGCACCAAAATCCACCAATAAGGCTTAGATTGCTTCAATGATGGCTAGGGTTGCAATGAGAGTTGTTTAAGGAGCATAAGGGATGTTTTGGACGATATAACATTGTTTAAATAGGATGCAAACCCTTGGATTAGGGTTTTTGTCCAGACAGCGTCTACTCGTCGAGTCCGGGACCTGACTCGTCGAGTAGACGACTTAAACCCCGCGTCCCATCTCACTTATACTCGGCGAGTTGGTCCTTCAACTCGACGAGTCCACGGCCAAAAATGCAAAATACATAGATAAAAATAAAAGAAGAGCGTACCAAGGACTAGGTGCTACAAAGCTATAATTAAAATAAATTCAAAACATAACCGTAGTCGATGAAGACACCACAACTGGATCCTTTGAAACAAACTGGTAGGCTCCTTCTCCAGCCATGGGCACCTCGGCCCTCCCTTGACCTCCATCTGACATCTGCCATGTTTAAGGTGTGTGATTCTACGCATCACGGAAAACCAGAGAAGGACAATGGGCTCTGATGTGACCCTCACGGTCACAATAGAAACATATTTGCACACTCTGCCTACAATCTCTGCTAAAATGCCCCTCGTTGCCACATCTAAAACAAGTAAAAGATCAACACCTTATATCATGAATTTTCCCATACTTAACACACTTGGAACTCCTCTTCCTTATGGGTCTTAATCTCAAATCAGCAGACTTCAACCGCTTGGGCGTCAACTGTAACGACACTAAAACTAACATATTCTCCTTTCTCTAGGTCTCTAACGCAATCTCTATCTTTCAGGTATTTGACTGCAACTTAGCCAAGGTATGATATTGGGTGTTCACAACAAACTCTTTAATCTCAATACTGAGCATACTCAGGTATCATGACATTTGCCCCTACTATGAAACAACATACTCTATGCAAAAAGGGATTTTTCTATAAACATCTTGGTGATCTCCGTCACTGACTCAGTCGTGTGCTTGAGCGACAGGTACTCATATGCTAGTTGCTCTCTCTCAACAATTGGAACATACTCTGTACGAAACATCTCTAGAAACTGCTCCCAAGTCACTGTGACTCGTGCTGCATGTGAAAAGCTCTAGGTCACAAACTCCTACCAATCCTTCGCACCCCAGAGAAGAAGATTAATTGTAAATTTCACTTTCTAGTCCTCAGGACACAAAGAATGGAAACATCCTTCCACTTCAGATATCTATCTTAAAGAAATAATTAGATCCTTGTCACCTCTGAAATCTAGAGGCTTTGTCTTACTGAACTCTCAGTACTGCCTTGTCCACCCTCTTGGAAGTCCTACAGCGGTGACAGTTGTAGTGGTCGTGGCATTGGCAACCTGAATAACGGCGACATATCACCCATCAAATTCCTTATTTAGTTAAGTCTTAAACATCCCAAACAACTCTAGTATTTCCTCCCTGATTTCCACAACCACCTTCACATAAATGACCATGCAGGTCTACTAATCACTCAGACATGTCCTCTCGGTGCATCCCATACCTGATATTGAGCCTCTGATTGCCTCCATACTGAAACACACAACAAAATGGTCACAGATCAAGGAACATGCTCAACACACGATGCTTTCACCTATTAGTTCCTTAGTAGCCTCGAGATTCCTTCTTACTCTCATAAGAATCATGTGCTTTCAGAAGTACGGCCCATATGACCTTCCACACATATCCGTAGTTGACCCATAATTCATCTCAAGATCCTAAGTCACTACACTAGACCATACCTAGGTGAACTAGCACCCACCTGCTCCTAACAGCCACAACTAACTCCCTAGGCACTCCTCATTATCCTCCTCAATCATGCTTTGACACTGCCGGTTTCCTTGTGCATGCTAGTTGTAAACACCACAAGCTTAGATAGACTGTCGAATAAATGACTCTACCCTAAGCCCACAACCAAACAACGATCTAGAAATAAGGCGTATTCAATCATTCTAAGGAAATGTAATCCTAAATGTATAAAACCATACAACATACACATAGCAATTCACATGATCAAATAGCCTGTAACAAGAAATTTCTAGGCAATAAGGCATCATAAAATCAGGCAACACTGTGATGCAATTGCTGTAGGGATTCGTAGCTTATCAACTAGCATGTATCTCTAACAGCTCATATAATAGAAAGTCCATTCTAGCATATAAAACAAGTATGGATATTTTGGGAAATCACCTTTCTCAAGCTCCGGGTGACAGTACACATTGTATTGTCCCCTTACTTCTTTTAGAATTAATCTTTTCCAAAATGTTTTTTATGAAAAATTCTCAAATCCATATTTTGAGTCTTGAGTCATATGAGTGTTCATCTAGATCCCTCAAACCATGGTTCTGATACCAACTTGCAACGTGTAACACTCTAAAAATTAAAACAATTTTTCACATTTTCTAAACACGTTTTTCATTTACAATTATTAATAAAGTCTCATTGTATCATATCTCTGTTCCACAAAACATTTTCCAAGATCAAAATACATAAAACTCCATGTGTGTGTGTACGAATCATGCCGGCACCTTCCCGTGCTCCTCACTATTACCTAAGACACCTAACACAAACACTGTAAGCACGAAGCTTAGTGAGTTCCACAAAATACCACTCTAACACATATTAGCCACTCAAGGCTATAACTCTGCTGACCCTCTGGTCAGTGTGTCTTAGTGGGACCCTCCAGTCCTAACTATCTGTGGGCCCTCTAGCCCTAACTCTATGGACCCACTGGTCCTATCTCTGGAAACTCTGAATCATGCAAATCACATATCACAATAACACATAAATGGCATACAAATACACTGGCACATAACTCAACAGTACACTAGCACATAACTCTATTACCACTCTAGGTAAAGTATAATGAGAAGACTCACCTCAGATGTCTCGGTAAATCTCTGACTCGGTAGAAATATGGTCTAGCCTCCGCCTAATCACATAAAGTAAATACTCTCATAAATATAACTCTCGAGACTAGACTCAACCCTCTCTTGGCACCCTCAGAAGGGTAAAAGACCATTTTACCCCTCTCTTGACACAAAGACCCCATTGTTGACCAAACCCTCAAAGTCAACAAAGTCAATGGTCAAACTTTGACCCGACTCGCCGAGTGCACTTGGGTGACTCGGCGAGTCTACACGTGTCCACTATCCCTCTAGTCTCGCATGACGCGTCGAGTCCTTCCCCTTCTCGATGGGTTACACCTGGCATGAATCGTGGGGCCACCCCGACTTAACTCGCCGAGTCCCATTATGAACTCGGTGAGTTCTGCCTTGAACTCCAGTCCTCTATTTCCCTCTGACTCACCTAGTCATTCCCCCAACTCGACAAGTTACTCACTGAGTGAACTATGGGAAACCCTAGCCCTACTCGTCGAGTCTGTTCTTGGGACGCGGCGAGTTCATGCCATGCTCAAGCTCAAATGACCTCTTGAGGTCAGATCCGTTCCTCTAACCCATAGATGTGGCCTCCTTAAGCAATATAAACACGTAAAGTCTGGATCTTGATGCCCATGCAAAGACCCAATGGCTCTATTGGAATAAATGGCCTCAATATGTCACCCTAAGCTCATATTACCCAATGTCACCCCATAAAGATCAGGAAGTTAAGGTCTCTGGACCTCTTTGGATCCAGATCTGAAGCCTCAACACAAGAAGGGACCATATGCACCATCATTCATACTCTAAATGGGCTAGAAACCTTACCTCTCAAGGATTAAAACCCAAAACTGAAGAAGGATCGAGTATATACCTCAATATGAAGTTCTTAGGCTCTGAAATCCACAGAATAGAACCCTCTTCAGCTCCTTCTTGCCTTGGTCACCATCTGCTTGCAAAAACACCCACACAAGGATAAAAAAATGGCCTCTCCTTCCTCACAAACGCTCTAGATCGCTTAGGGTTTCACTCAGGGGTCTGGTAGCCGCAATTGGTGGCTATAAGCCCCTTTAAATAAGTCTCAAACCCTGGGGATTAGGGTTTCATTAAACAGCACGGACTCGCCGAGTCCGGTCATTAAACCGGATAGAGTTCGCGATCCTACTCGGCGAGTCTAAGAGTCAACTCGCCGAGTCCTTCCAAAATCTCCAAAATAAATGAATAAATAATGTACCTGGAAATCCGGCTCCCAGGTCAGCTCGGAACCCTTCCGATGTCTCCACGGGACCTGAACCAAAGGTACCTCCTTGTTTCTCAAAACCTTAATCCTTCTATCCCGAATCGCGATCGGCCTCTCAACATAGTTCAGGCTCGTATCCACCTGAATGTCCTCTAATGGAACCACTGCCGACTCATCGGCGATACACTTCCTCAACTGAGACACGTGGAAGGTATCATGAATCTAACTCAACTCCGCAGGTAGCTCAAAACGGTATGCTACCCTGCCCACCCTGGCGGTCACTCTGAATGGACCAATATACCGAGGCCCCAACTTGCCTCTCTTCCTGAATCAGATCAGTCCTTACCAAGGAGATACCTTCAGGAGTACCAAGTCACCAACTTGGAACTCGAGCTCCGAGCGACGCCTGTCTACGTAGCTCTTCTGAAAACTCTGAGCCGTCAGTAACCTCTGCCTGACTTGTTGTATCTACTCAGTCGCCTGAAGTACTATCTTTGTACTACCCATCACACGCTGTCCGACCTCACCCTCCCATACAACAGCTTAAAGGGTGGCATACCGATGCTCGAATGATGGCTGTTGTTATAGGAAAACTCAGCCAAAGGAAAATATGTGTCCCAACTCCCTCCGAAGTCCAGTACACATGCCCGAAGCATGTCCTCGAGCGTCTGAATCGTCCGTTCGCTCTGCCTATCAGTCTATAGGTGGTATGCGGTGCTAAAATGCAGCCTCGTACCCAACTCCTCATGAAATTTCTTCCAGAACCTGGAAGTGAAACGCACATCTCGATCTGAGACGATCGAGATCGGCACTCCATGCCATGATACCACCTCCTTCACGTACAACTCTGCCAATCTCTCAGCGGAAGAGCTCTCACTGATAGCAAGGAAGTGAGCGCTCTTCGTCAACCTGTCCACAATCACCCAAATTGCATCGACGCCCCTTGCAGTCCTTGGCAATTTGGTGATAAAATCCATGGTCATCTGTTCCCACTTCCACTCGGGAACCTCCAACGGCTGCAACTTACCATGCGGTCTCTGGTGCTCTGCCTTAACCCTGCGACAGGTCAAACACCTCTCAACGAACCATGCAACATCCCTCTTCATACAGGGCCACCAATACTCTCTATTCAGGTCCAAATACATCTTAGTGGCCCCGGGATGGATCAAAAACCTCGATCTATGCGCCTCCTCCATCAAGATGGTACGCGTTCCGCCAACAAACGGTACCCAAATCCGACCCTGAAAGGTCATAAGCCCTCGGCTATTGGTGATGAACTCCGACACCTGCCTGATAACTCGCTCCCTCTTACGGTTCTCCGGTCTCACGGCCTCAGCCTGGGCCCCTCAAATGTTGTCAAACATTGGAGTCATCGTTGTCAGTCTCATACAAATGTCTCGTACCGGGGTGCCCTCTGCCATACGACTCAGGGCATCGGCTACAACGTTAGCCTTGCCCGAGTGGTGTAGGATCTCACAATCGTAATCCTTCACCACATCCAACCATCTCCTCTAGGGCATGTTCAGGTTGGGCTGATCCATCAAATACTTCAAGCTCTTGTGGTCCATGTATATGGTACACCGAACCCCATACAGATCGTGGGTGGGATACCTCGACTCATGAGGTTTCAGCTGCCTCGATGCATATGTTATAACATGCCCCCTCTGCATAAGCACTGCTCCCAACCCCGATATTGACGCATCCCCTCCGGAAGGGCTAACATCGAGGCTTCGCATAGTCTCTGGCGAAGTGTCTCGAAGGAGGCCTGCTGCTCTGGGCCCCATGAAAAAGCAACACCCTTCCAGGTCAACTTGGTGAGTGGCATGGCGATCTTGGAAAAATCCCTGATAAATCTCCGGTAATAGCCTGCCAATCCTAAGAAACTCCTGATCTCGGTGGATGACCTCGGCACCTCCCAACTCATCACTGCCTCGATCTTGGCCGGATCGACCAATATCCCTTTCTGGTTAACGAGGTGCCCTAGGAACTGAACCTCTCGTAACCATAAATCACACTTGGAGAATTTGGCATAAAGCCTCTCTGATCTCAACACTCCGAGAATCTCTCTCAAATGCTCCTCATGCTGCTCTCTGGATCTCGAATAAACCAATATGTCGTCAATGAACACGATCACTGAGCGATCCAACATTGGTCTACACACTCTGTTCATGAGATCCATGAATGCCGCCGGTGCATTGGTGAGCCCGAAAGGCGTCACCACGAACTCGTAATGCCCGTAACGAGTCCTGAACGTTGTCTTCTAGATATCCTCATCTCGCACCCTCACCTGATGATATCTAGAACTCAAATCGATCTTGGAGAACCAAGACGCTCCCTGCAACTGATCGAACAAATCGTCGATCCTCGGCAATGGGTAATGATTCTTGACCGTCAACTTGTTCAAGTCCCGGTAATCAATGCACATCCGGTGTGAACCATCCTTTTTCTTGACAAAAAGGATAGGCGCTCCTCACGGCGAGCTGCTCGGCCGAATAAACCCCTTCCCCAGCAGCTCTTGAAGCTGCGAGGATAACTCCTGCATCTCTGAAGGCGCAAGGCGATAGGGCACCTTGGCGATAGGCACATCCCCCGGAGCCAAATCAATACGGAACTCAACCTGCCTCTCGGGAGGCACACCCGACAACTCCTCCGGAAATACATCCGGGAATTCACACACTATCGGAACCTCATCAACTGACCTCGGTATCTCTGCATCAACTCTCGTATCCATCACATACGCCACAAACCCCTTACAGCCCTCCTGTAGACTATGTCTCGCTCTAGCGGCCGATCAAAATGTCGACCCAGAACGTGTACCCTCGTTGTATACTGTAAGAACTCCCCCACTAGGGTCTCGTATGGTCACCAGCTGTCGCTCGCAGTCGATAACCGCCCCAAATCTGCTCAACCAGTCCATGCCTACGATGACACAGACATCTGCCATCGCGATAGGAACTAAGTCAATTGGAAACTCCACTCCGAAAATATTGAGTACACAACCTCGAATCACCTCTGTGGCATACACCGCCCTCTCATCAGCTATGGAAACTATCAGAGGTCGACTCAACGCCTCTCGACTAATACTGATGTGCTGACTAAAAGCCAAAGATACAAAAGACGGACTCGCACCCGAGTCAAATAACACCAAGGCAGGTATAGAACTCACAAGAAAAGTACCTACGCATAACATAATATAAACACAATATCTCAACTATCAAAATAAATACATGAACGAATACATACCAGCCATGACATCGGGCGCGGCGTGGACCTCCTCCGCGGTCAACTGGAAGGCTCTCCCTCGTGCCTTCGGTGCCTCGACCTTCACTGGTCGGCTCTCGATAGCTTTGATAGTAGCAGGGGCAGATCCCTGAGGTGCTCCTTGTGCTGATCCCCGCAGCTGTGGACACTCTGCCTTCTGGTGTTCGGTCTGGTTGCAGTGAAAACATATTGCAAACCCCTTGGGGCAGTCCTTGGCCATATGCCCCTCTTTGCCACATTTTTAGTAAGACCCTGCTCTGCACACCCCATCGTGGCTCTTGCCGCACTTGCCACAAGTGCGGCCCCTTGGACTCCCAGATCTCGAATCAGCAGGCTTGGCCTGCTTGGCTGTCGGCTGAGACTGCGTCGGTCGCCGATCTCTCCCCTGAGACTCAGCCTCCTCCCTAGCCTGGGTCTCCAGCTCTATCTCCCTCTTCCGGGCATTTGCCTGAAGCTTAGAAAATGTCCGCTACGTCGAGTTCGCCACAAACTCTCGTATATCCCTCCTGAACACACTCATATATCGGCTCATACATGCCTGCTCGGAGGACATGTGCTCTGGGCAGAACATCGCCCACTCATGAAACATCCTCGTAATCACTGTAACAGACTCAGTACCCTGCTTGAGGGTCAGAAACTCCTGGGCCAAACGCTCCCTCTCCACCTGGGGAACGTACTCATCTCGGAACATAGTAGTGAACCTCTCCCAGGTCACTGCAGCAAGCTCAGCAGGCGAATAGTGCGCTGTCACAAACTTCCACCAATCCTTCGCTCCCAAGCGAAGCTGGTTCAGCGTGAACCGGACTCTCAAATGCTCTGGACAAGAGCACGTAAAGAAACACCCCTCGATGTCTGAAATCCACATCATTGCCGCAATCGGATCCTTCGTCCCATCAAATTCAAGTGGTTTTGTGTTGCTAAACTCCCGGAACAGCAACACATCACCACCCTGTGGTCTAGCCGCAGCTACAGCTGTAGTGGCCGCAGCAACCGCAGCCTCAGAATGAGCAGCGTATCTCTCGTCAAATGTCTCTATTAGTGTGGTCTTGATAGACCCGAACTTCTCTGGTATCTCCGCCCTGATGGCCGCAGCCACCTCCTCATGAATGATCCTACGGATCTCCTCGTCACTAGTACCGCGACTCCCTAGTGTGTGGCATGTCCCAACCATTATTTCCCTCTGAAATACAACATAAGAATATTAGTGACTCGCTCGAGTATACCCACACTCGATGACTCCATCCTACTTGTTCCTTAGTACTCTAAGGATTCTTACTTGGATTGCGCACTGACACAGTGTCTTCAGTAGTACGGGCCCAATACTACCATCCACAACGCATCAGCATTCATCCTAAGTCCTCATCCCAGAGTCCCAAATCCCAAGTACTCTACTCTCTTTAATCATATGCTACTCACTAGCAGATCTCTCATAAGCTCCTCGCTGCTATCTAAACACTCTCAAGCATCCCTAGCAGCAAAACTCCTAGACTAAGGCATCACATATCAGACCACTCTAGTCCTAATAAGAATACCTAGTCTACTCTAGCATGCATAATATAACTCATCATATAACATAACATAATATATCTCATTAAACTTATTGCAAGGGTATTTTGGGAAATCACCGTTCGGGCGCTGGCTGATCGTACACACGGCTCTGCTCTGTTTGTCCCAAAACTCTTATTTTTTACTCTTTTAAAATTGTTTTTTTATCAAAAATTTTCTCAAATCCTCAGTTTGAGTTCAAATACGCCCGAAGATGCATCCAAATCCGTCAAACCAAGGCTCTGATACCAACTTGTAACACTATAAAAATTAAAACAATTTTTCACATTTTCAAAACATAATTTTCATTTACAATAATTAATAAAGTCTCATTGTATCATATCTCTGTTCCACAAAACATTTTCCAAGATCGAAATACATAAAAATCTATGTGTGTGTGTGTGTACGAATCATGTCGGTGCCTTCTCGTGCTCCTCACTAGTACCTGAGACACATAACACAAACACTGTAAGCACGGAGCTTAGTGAGTTCCCCAAAATACCACTCTAACACATATTAGCCACTCAAGGCTATAACTCTGTTGACCCTCTGGTCAGTGTGTCTCAATGGGACCCTCCAGTCCCAACTCTCTGTGGGCCCTCTAGCCCTAACTCTATGGACCCACTGGTCCTATCTCTGGAAACTCTGAATCATGCAAATCACATATCACAATAACACATAAATAACATACAAATACACTGGCACATAACTCAACAGTACACTAGCACATAACTCTGTTACCACTCTAGGTAAAGTATAATGAGAAGACTCACCTCAGATGTCTCGGTAAATCTCTGACTCGGTAGAAATATGGTTTAGCCTCCGCCTAATCACATAAAGTAAATACTCTCATAAATATAACTCTCGAGACTAGACTCAACCCTCTCTTGGCATCCTCAAAAGGGTAAAAGACCATTTTACCCCTCTGTTGACACAAAGACCCCATTGTTGACCACACCCTCAAAGTCAACAAATTCAATGGTCAAACTTTAACCCAACTCGCGGAGTGCACTTGGGCGACTCGGCGAGTCAACACGTGTCCACTATCCCTCTAGTCTCGCATGACATGTCGAGTCTTTCCCCTGCTCAACGGGTTACACCTGGCATGAATCGCGGGGCCGCCCACACTCAATTCGCCGAGTCCCATTATGAACTCGGCGAGTTCCTCCTTGAACTCCAGTCCTCTATTTCCCTCTGACTCACCCAGTCATTCCCCCAACTCGACACGTTACTCACTGAGTGAACTATGGGAAACCCTAACCCTATTTGTCGAGTCTATTCTTGGGACTTGGCGAGTTCATGCCATGCTCAAGCTCAAATGACCTCCTGAGGTCAGATCTGTTCCTCTAACCCATAGATTTGGCCTCCTTAAGCAATATAAACACGTAAAGTCTGGATCTTGATTCCCATGCAAAGACCCAATGGCTCTATTTGATGAAATGCCCTCAATATGTCACCCTAAGCTCATATTACCCAATGTCACCCCATAAAGATCAGGGAGTTAAGGTTTCTGGACCTCTTTGGATCCAAATCCGAAGCCTCAACACAAGAAGGGACCGATTGCACCATCATTTATACTCTAAATGGGCTAGAAACCCTAACTCTCAAGGATTAACACCCAAAACTGAAGAAGGATCGAATATATACCTCAATATGAACTTCTTAGGCTTTGAAATCCAAAGAATAACACCCTCTTCAGCTCCTTCTTGCCTTGGTCACCTTCTTCCTACAAAAACACCCACACAAGGATCAAAAATGGCCTCTCCTTCCTCACAAATGCTCTAGATCGCTTAGGTTTTCACTCAAGGGTCTGGTAGCCACAATTGGTGGCTATAAGCCCCTTTAAATAGGTCTCAAACCCCAGGGATTAGGGTTTCATTAAACAGCGTAGACTCGCCGAGTCCACTAGTCGACTCGCCGAGTCCGGTCATTAAACCGGATAGAATTCGTGATCCTACTTGACGAGTCTAAGCGTCAACTCGCCGAGTCCTTCCGAAATCTCCAAAATAAATGAATAAATAATGTACCTGGAAATCCGGATGTTACACAACGTCTCATTTTCATGAGAAAATTTTTCATTTTTTAAATAAGGAAAAATCATCCTTTATATAGAATCCAAGTGATAAAGACCCATTTGCTCCAAAATATAGTTGTTTGAAAATCATAGTAATTATAATTATGTGGAGTCTCCATTGCTGCTGATGTGTGTGTACAGTCACACCTTCATTTTTACATGATCACCAAAGGTACCTGAAAAAAATTTAATCCACAACTATAAGCCAAAGCTTGGTGATTTCTCTAAAAATGTCACATATAGCACAACATAATAAACAACTACGGGTTATCAGCAAACTTGGTGAGTATCAGCAATCCTAATGTGCTAAAAGCACACCCTGTAGGCTAACAGCATGCCCTGTAGGTTATCAGCGACCAATGAGACTATCAGCATTCCTAATGGGCTAATAGCACGCATGAGACTTTTGGTCACGTCGTGGGAACATCCGGATAAAACAGTCACGAGGACTTCAATCATCAGGACGTGAGAGGCATATCGCCACGTCGTGAGTACTGGTTCTGGACATATTAATGGATTAAGCACTAAATCCATTAAGCCACACACTCATCTTCTCGAGGATACTTCTTTAGACCCCTTATGAATCATAAAAATTGTTGACTTAGAGGCATGCATTCCCTATGCAAGTTTGAGCTCAAATTAGGTCATAAATGATGAAAAAGATGTAAAACCTCATGAGAGTTTAAAAAATCCACCAATTTTCAGATCTAGCACATCTAACCATGAAGGGACTCTAAAGACCCATAAAGTTGCCAACTTTATGGAATCCCAACACTCTAACAAGCCTAGACATGGAGAATAATGCATAAAAGTATAGATCTAGCTATAAGGAATCATAAAGCTTGGAGCTTGAATACTTACAAAGGTCTAGAGAAATTTCTAGAAGATAATCATGAGGTTTGCAAGCTGGATCTAAGCACCAAGGTTGATCCCTTCACCTTCATGTTACTAAAACATCACCAAAAGCTCAATAACTCATCAATAGAGGCTATTGTTTCATTGAAAGAGGTTGGAGTCTAAAGAGGATGCCTTAAACCTTGAGTTTAGAGGCTTAAATATGGAGGAAACCCTAAAAGATCATGGGCTTGGGTTGTAGTTGCTGTCACATCGTGAAAAACCTTTTTTAATGACATAACAGCCATCCATAAAACATGACCATTCTATTGGCATGTCACGTCGTGATGCTTCATTCATCACGTTGGGACACAAGGTTTTTCCCAAAAACCTTACCTTTAATACTTCTATACCCTCAATCGATCTATTTTGGATATGGGTGTTAAACAACTAAAGGCGGTGGCAGGTGTTAATCCACATACTTAGTCGATTTACATCCCTTTGTTGGTACAAAAAGTGACCATCTTTAGCTAAGGAACCACAGTATGGATTGTTGGTGATGTCGTAAAAGAAGTTGACTACCAAAGTTGGAGAAGATCTTTTGTGAACCGTAATGGCAACAACTACCGCAGAGATGAATGATGAATGTAAATGTTCATGTTACTTTACTGAATTAGCGTGTTTGCTTAGTTTTGTCCAATGAACCTTGCATGGTCACTAAAGTCAGTAGGATAGTATTAGTTTATTTCCAATGTAACTTTTCGGGGCTCTATAAATAGATATTCCCTCTTCAGGAATCCTTATGACTCTTATAACTTCTAGAACTATTATCAAAGTACAAAGATCATTTATCTCTTTTTTATCTTAACTGATATCCCGAGTTCCTCTTCACTTTAAGTTGATCACATTTACAAACTTGTGTTTGCATGAAATCGTGGTTATGAATCAACTTGGTGTCTACTTGATATAACTTGCTATCATTTATATTTCCGCAATCTAACACTTCTAACTTATTATAGTTGAGCTAACAAGATCCCTTGAGATTAAGTTATTATTCTGTAATATTATCTTGTACTAACGTTTGTTCAAGTTTTTCTCTCAACAATTGGTATCAGAGCCATAGTGGTTTCTTTCTAAACAAAACTCTTATTTTGGAAAGCCTTCTATACCACTGAAGCTCATTCTTAAAAAAACAAAAAAAAAAAACAAGGAAATATGGCACAAGCTTTATCATTGAACGTTTCCAACAGTGTTGGAGGCTCGAACAGAGCTCCAATATTTGTTGCAAGTGAATACCACCATTGGTCTCAAAGAATGGAAAGCTACCTTAAGAGGCTCGAAAGAGATCTATGGAGACCTATGGAAGAAGGACCTCATGCCCCTTTTCTCACTCCTGTTCATGAAGATGTTGGTTAGTCTCGACTAGGAGCAGGTCAAGCAGCCATGAATCGACCAACAAATAATGATCTTGAGAAAATGCAGAAAGATGCCATAGCCTTCTATGAAATCTCGCGTGGTGTTTCTCCAGACAACTTCGACATCTTTATCAAATGTAAATCTACAAAGGGGATCTGAGATATACTAAAAAATCTTTACCAGGGGTATGAACAAGCTCAAGACAAGAAACTCACCACTACTCTCAATGATTTCAACAACATTAAATCCTTTCTTGGTGAAAGTCTTGAAGATTCATTCAAAAGGTTCAATATCATCATCACAAAGCTGTCAAATGATGGTACAGTTCGAAGTAATCACAAGACAAACCTACAATTCCTGAATGGTTTGGGAAGACATTGGACTACGACTAAGATGATAGTCCAAGGAGACAGAAAAATACACACTCTTTCACTATTCAAACTCTACGGTGAATTACAAGCACATAAATCGACAGTGTTAAAATATTATCCAAACTTGGGAGGACCACTTGCTTTGATGGATCAAACCCCACAGTTCAAAGCTACTCGGTACCCATATACCGCAAAGTCATCATAACAACACTCATATGACAACACACCGCAGTCGTATGAAGTTGATGCAGAACTAGATGATGAAGAAGAGCTTCAAAATGTCATTGCCTTGGTCAGTCAAAAGTTCAATAGACTCTCGCCACCATCCTTTCGTAAAAACCAATAGTTTACCAAACCACCTTTCAGTCGCAACTTCAACCCGCAGAATAACCATCCACAATATCCCAGAAACCCTCATCATCCTTCACAACCGCATAACACTTCTCAAAAGGAGCCACCACGGAAAAAAAAAACCTTCAGACTCTGGTACCACTACTGAAGACAAAGATCGAGTTGTTATTTTCCATAAGTGTCACATGGAAAATCACTTTGCCAAAGACTGCAAAGCAAATGTGGTGAAAGACAACGCATTTTATTTCCGATTGGCTCAAGAAATGGAGGAAAAAGAAAAAGCAAGAGCATATGTTGCTCAAGTCAAAAGGGATCATCAAGTTTAGTCCTCAGGTGATGAAGATAAGGAAATAGACAACAACAACAAGAAAGGGGAATTTTTCATGGTGGCAACTAGTGAAGAAGATGGATCAACAAGACTAAAGAAGAACTATTGCTACATGGAAAAAGATGGAACTCTTAGCATCGTTAAATAGGTAAAAATTATGATTCACTCTAATAAGTACAACATGCTTGATTGTGAACCCTACTTGGAAAGACTTAATGCCACTTTTGGTGATGTTCTTTCAGACTACAACAAAGCCTTAGATGAAAAGAACATAGCTTCCCAAGAAAAAGATTTCCATGCTAGAAAAGGAATTATTGTTAGAAAAAGATGTTTGGATGTTAAGTGAAACTCAGTTAGATATTGCTTTAAATCAACGGGATCTAGCCCGAAAAGAGATTGTATATTTAAATCTTTTAATTGAAAAACTCTTTAACGAAAGCGAAGCTATTGAGAATCTTGTTAACAACAATACTATAGAAAACACTTATAATTGGGGATGGTCGAATGGGTACTCAACCAATGAGCCATCCTCTCCCCGATTCAATGTTGATCGTCCATATGTCCCACCCGATAGACCTTTTCAATTTTCAGTCAACAGTAAGACATATCCCGAAGACATCCAATGTTACTTCGGTAGACTCCATGAACTTATTAACAATTGTGCCATAGAGGAAATTCTTCCTGAATACTCGGGTATTTCAAATGAAGCCATACCCATTGTTGGCACAATTTGTTTTGGCTCTTAATAAAGTTCAAATGTGGGTGAAGAAATTATTTTAGAAGGACCTGAAGTAGTTGAAAATAGTCCATCCATGCCTTTCAACACATGTCCCAATCAAAATTCATTTTTGACTTAATCTGTGGTAGTTTAATCTTCTCTACCGCAGATCCCAGTCCAAAGTACAACCACTCTTCAACCCATCTTGCTTGAATTGCCAATTAACAACTTTGAATTTGGCTAATGTTCACAAAATCATGAACTCCCTAGTTCTAATGAATCAAGTCCTCGATTTTCATCTCAGTCAAAGAATCTTAAAAAACCACAACTAATGTTTCTGATGTGGTCTCACCAAAAGTTCAAGGAAAACTGGCTTTACAAAAGGAGATCAGATCCCGACATGAAAAGCGGGAGACTGATTCCAAGAATAAAACTTTCAAAAAACAAGCTAGGATTTATAAAAAGAATTTCGAAAAACCCATCACTGCAACAAATTTTCAAAATCACACTGCAGTCGAGGGATCAAACAAAAGGGAAACCACTCGGGTATTTCAGATGAAGCCATACCCATTGTTGGCACAATTTGTTTTGGCTCTTAATAAAGTTCAAATGTGGGTGAAGAAATTATTTTAGAAGGACCTGAAGTAGTTGAAAATAGTCCATCCATGCCTTTCAACACATGTCCCAATCAAAATTCATTTTTGACTTAATCTGTGGTAGTTTAATCTTCTCTACCGCAGATCCCAGTCCAAAGTACAACCACTCTTCAACCCATCTTGCTTGAATTGCCAATTAACAACTTTGAATTTGGCTAATGTTCACAAAATCATGAACTCCCTAGTTCTAATGAATCAAGTCCTCGATTTTCATCTCAGTCAAAGAATCTTAAAAAACCACAACTAAATGTTTCTGATGTGGTCTCACCAAAAGTTCAAGGAAAACTGGCTTTACAAAAGGAGATCAGAACCCGACATGAAAAGCGGGAGACTGATTCCAAGAATAAAACTTTCAAAAAACAAGCTAGGATTTATAAAAAGAATTTCGAAAAACCCATCACTGCAACAAATTTTCAAAATCACACTGCAGTCGAGGGATCAAACAAAAGGGAAACCACTGTGACAAAATTTTTTTCAAACAATCTTGAAAAAAGTCAAAAACAAATCAGGTCACTTTCACAAAATACCTTAACAAATCCGAATTACAAGGGTATTTTTCCAACTCCAAATTTTTCAAACTCACCTCCGTCTGTCACAAAAACAAAACCTAAGACTAGACCAAGGGACAAGATTGTTTCAAGTCCCAAGGACAGTCCCATAAAAAACACTGCAAGGACCGGGCATAAAGAAAAACTTACATCCTTCAAATGATTGACCAAATATGGTTTCTGGTTAAACGAGAAAAACCTTGCCTTTGGTTTCTACCCACTCGAAAAGTCACATCCAACCCCAACTCGTGACACTCCAAAAATGGTAAAAACATTCTTGACACTGACTAAAATCAGTAACGAAAAACTGTCCACAAGTCTCATGATCATGCATTTGTTAAGAAAGTGTCACATGTTACCCAGGGCTACAAACTTGTTTGCATGCCCAAACTAATCCATTACGATTTTCCCTCCTACTTTATGATTTCTCAACCATATATCGTGGGCGTCTGACAAATAATGGAGATGGTGTTATGGTATGCGATGGAGATAAGAAGAAGATAACATTAGGGTAACCTGGAGGTTATCTCAAAATGGTGTTTAAATTTTAAGGGTTTAGGAGTAATCCGATTGTATTTAGTTACGAGGGAAACTCAAATTTCTTAAAATTGCCATGGATGAATTTCTTGAGTGAGAGAGAGTCTCCGAGGGAAACTCAACTAATTGGGTCAATTCTTAAAAAATGAATTTTTGATACAGCTCGACCTCAGCCAGGGGCTCTGCCCCTTGGACCCCGCCAGGGGCAGCCGCCCCTTGGACCCCGCTCCCAGGGGCGCTGCCCCCGGACCCCGTTCGTTCAGGGGCTTCACCCCTAAATGACAGTGTACTTTGATACTTAATCAAACTTAAACAAGTGTGTACTCCACACCTTCCTTACTTGTTTAATATTTATCAAGATCCTTTTTTGTCAACAAAGTAATCCAATTACACTTAAATAACATTAATGATAACAAATCACCAACAATATATAAGCCCTAAGCCATAAGACATACACCTAAGCCTTACAAATTAAATCATAATCCATAAGCCATATGTCATACGCCCATTTGACTTAATACTATAAACCTTAAACCCTAACGCATATGACTTAATGACATAACCCTTAAACCATGACCCATATGACTTAGTGTTATAAACCTTAAACCCTAACCCATCCGACTTGATTGCATAACACTTAAACCCTAACCCATATGACTTAATGTCATAACCCTTACACCATAATGTATATGACTTAATGACATAACCCTTAAACCCTAACCCATATGACTTGGTGTTATAAACCTTAAACCCTAACCCATACGACTTGATGTCATAACACTTAAACCCTAAGCCATATAACATAATGTCATCAACCTTAAACCCTAACCCATATGACTTAATGCCATAACCCTAATATGCGAACCCATATGGCTTAATGCCATAACCCTTCAACCCTAACCCATATGATTAATGTCATAATCATTAAACCCTAACTCATATGACTTAATTCCATAAACCCTAAACCCTAACCCATATGAATTAATGACATAAACCTTAAACCCTAACATATGTGACTTAATGCGATAACACTCAAAACCCTAACCCAAATGACTTAATGGCATAAACCTTAAATCCTAACCCATATGACTTAATGTCATTACCCTTAAACCCTAACTTATATGACTTAATTCCATTACCCTTAAACCCTAACCCATATGACTTAATGTCATCACCCTTAAACCCTAACCCCAAATTGACATGTAGCATTACTATAACCCTTGCAATAATGTTCGTACTTCTCATAGTCATCTCAACTGCTACCCAATACATGAAATGAAAACATGTACATTGACTTTAATTATTTTGATTATTAAACAAGTTTATATATATACCTTTAAAATATATTTATACCTTAAAAATATATTGAAAAACGTATTTATAAGTAATAGTAATAATAATAATAATAATAATAATAATAATAATAATAATAATAATAATAATAGTAATAAATGTATTTATAAGTATATAAAAATATATGTATTTTATATATTCAAAAACGTATTTATGAGTAGTAATAGTAATAATAATAATAATAATAATAATAATAATAATAATAATAATATATGTATTTATATGTATTTAAAAATGTACGTATTTTATATACTGAAAAACGTATTTATGAGTAATAATAATAATAATAATAATAATATTCTTTCAGTTTCATACAATATATAATAGTTATCTGGGTTTAAAGCATAGGAGTTGTTCTAGCTTAATTGTAAATCGTTGGGTTTGTGTGTCAAAGATCTCGTGTTCGAAATCCAACATTTGCGTCTGTTTAACCATATGTTGATTTTAGTTTAGTGAGGGTATAACTTGTTCCACGTCAGACCCAATATGCCTAGTCAGCGCCTTCTTGTGCCCCCACAGATAAATGACCAACAAAATCGGGTATAAGGCAAAAATCAAATTTAAAGCATTATTGAACCTAAAACTTTTGAAAGGGTAAATCCGAATATTTTCTGAAAACTTAAGGATTTTTATATCATTTAACCCAAGTGTTATAGGGACATAGTAGAAAAGTATCACTAAAGCACAATTGAACTACAGTGTTACTAAAGCCCAATAACAATGGACATTTACTCCATAGTAAATCATCTACGAAATTGGTTTTCGTAGCTAATATATGTTGCTAAATAGCTACAAAAAACTAATTCATAACAAAATCCATAACAAAAGTTGCAACGGATATTGGCTCCGTAGTCAAACTTTCACAAGTTTTATTGCCGTTGCAATTTTCCATAGGTAAATAGTTATAAATTTGAACTCCTTAGCAAAATTGCTTTGGAATTTAATTTGGTAACAAAATTCGTAACAACATAGTTAGGCTTTTTATTCATAGAAAAACAAACAACGGAAATAAAATTCCGTAGCATAATTTCATAGGTAAATAGCTATGAATGTTACTTTCATAGCAAAGCAACTACGTAATTTTATTCCGTTGAAAAATTTTGTTGCAGATTAACCATGATATTTAATTCCGTAGAAAAATTACAATGGAAAGTATTTTCGTAAAAAGTTTTGTTTCAAAATTGATACGAATGGCTTTTCCATAGAGATATCGGTAACAATATACCAACAGTTTCGAGTCGGTAACAATTTTCGTAGCAATCTTTGTTATGAATCAACTTGGTCTCTACTTGATATAACTTGCTGTCATTTATATTTCCTTTATATTTCTGCAATCTAACAGTTCTAACTTATTATAGTTGAGCTAACAAGATCCCTAGAGATTAACTTATTATTCCACAACATTATCTTATACTAATGTTTGTTCAAGTTTTTCTCTCAACACCCTTTCCTTCAGAGATCTATGCAATGCTAAATTTTGGTAAGTTTCTATCTCTTTTATTGGTTGCATCAAATTCACAAATCACATACACGCATTTATTTTTCTTTATTTCAAATAATTTGTTATTAATCGTTAAAATCTCCATTTTATCGATATGGACATCATGATTCATGAATGTAAAATCTCTAGTTTTAAATTTTTTGTTATCAATGTTAAGAAAATGCATTTAGAAACATTATCTTAAACATTAGACAAATATTCTTCTATCTGCTTCTTTCACTTGAGTTATTGGAACTTGTTATCTGATTTTCTACTTAAGGGATTTGTGGATAATTTGTATTGATTTGTATTAATCTTATTATCGATGAATGATCAATATCCCTTTTTATTAATTTATTCATTCATTCAACGTTCATTCTCAAAAGAAATTATATGTTTCCTACTAAGATATGTTATGAACTTATGACGAAAATTCTCATATTATGAATGGTGTTTCAAGTCACACTTATAGCAAAGAAGAGTTCAATATGAAATCATATGTGGCCTTATATCTTATAGATTTAGAACCCCAATATATGGTAGATATCAAAGTGCAACCTCTATTCATGACTTACCAAGACCTACTTTAACAGTTGGCAATCTGATTAGACAAGTATAATAAGAATATGAATGGATAGGTTGGCTTGTTTTCATATGTTTAAATTCAAAATAAGTCCTGATGTTTTTCACCATATCTAACTTTAAGGCTAAGTTTGCTCACAGGTCTTTTGTAATGTCATGTATGCACGAATGAAGTAAAAGGATACCCATTTGGTTCACTGATAGATTTTGCATCAGATACAATGGGATAGATTTTGCATCAGATGCAATGGAACATAAGTACTTTATAATTACTTTTCCTCAGTTCCCTATTAAACTATTAGATCTAATACTTTCTTTCTCATAATTTGGGTATATATACAGATTAGCCAATCCAAGGTGTATATTTTTGGTTCATGTTAATATTTTATTTCTTGCAGAGATTAATAAAATTTAATAATCTTTTATTTATTGTGAAAATATACCGTTCACTTTGTAGATACATATGTGGATGTATTAGATTGTCAAATGCAAGCGTTAAAACATTGTGTGATGTTTTACCTCTTCAAGAAGATGAACAAGTGATTATCCTTATACTTTGTAAAAGTTATCAACTTTTTTACAGTTACTTATGAATTTTTGTTATCTTTTATTCTATGGCAGTAATAGGCACATAAGCAATATATAACAAAACACCAACAAACATATTTACTACAGTGAGGAAACTTCTACTACAATGAGGTGGTGGGTTGTAGATGAATATTGCAAATGGAGATGGCAATGGTGATCAAATATATGGCTTTAAATATGAGCCCACATGAAGTTAGATTCATTTATGAACTTATGTTCATATATGAACATTTCATCATGCATGAACATTTATTCATAAATGAGCATGTGTAACATATTTTTGTCTTCTCCATCTTCTCTCGTTTTAACTGGTTTTTACACATGTGACATTTTTTAACATTGTTCATATATGATCATATGTTCATTAATAAACATATGTTAATTTATGAACATTTGTTCATTTATAAACATATGTTCATTTATGAAATAATGAACATACGTTCATATGAACATATACTCATAGATGAGCATATGTTCATAAGTGAACATATGCTCATTAATGAACATTGGTTCTAAAGTGGATTTATCAAATTGTTTTCTTATGTTCTATAAATTTTTGGATTCGTTGTGTTTTGTTTCTCTATGTTTGATGAAAATATTCATATATTTGATGTCGAATTGTTGTAAATTTCTGTAATATTCAATCCTTCTATATTTTTGAGTTTTGATTTTGTTGTTAAGATATTCATATATGAACACATGTTGATACATGAATATATGTTCATAAATGAACAAAAAAATGGACCATCATACCCTTTTACCTTTAGTTTAATCTAACGGAGTTGGAATTAGTTATGTGGTTAGACGATGTTTTTTGGTTATGTGTTGAACCCATCCATTTCGTCATATATATATATATATATATATATATATATATATATATATATATATATATATATATATACACACACACACACAGTAGGTGTGAGACCCATGTATTACATGGGTTAAATAAAAAATTAAATATCAAAATGTACACATTAAGTATTTTTTAAAATTAAATTTTAAAATAAGGAAGGAAAAAACATATTTATTGCAATTTATGGTCATATTTATTATATTTAATAATTTACTTATATAACTATATGTATTATGTGACTTTTTAATTTTAAATATTAAAAATCCTATAAATTGACATGTGGATATTATTTAGTTTTAAAATGTAACATCCAAAAATTGAAGCCCAAAAAATTTCATTTTTGATTAAATAATTCATAAAACATTCATTAGAAAATATTGTATAAACACGTCATCTCAAAACCAAGTATCATATTTGAAAATCCACAACCATGAACAAATGTCATATCAGAGTACAATCTCAGAAAACACCGTGCAGAAATCATATATGAGTGTGTGTGATGTCATGCTATGCCGCCGACTCCTTCCCCTTGGATGAAGAGTTACCTGAAACCAAAAACTGAAACCGTAAGCACAAAGCTTAGTGAGTTCCCCCATCATACCACATACCATACAATACCATCGGTATCTTTCAACCGGTAATCATCATCGGTATCTTTCAACCGGTAATCGTCATCGATATCTTTCAACCGATAACTAGGGACGATTCCACCCCTACCACTAGCATAGAATAGCAAGATATAAGCACACATTCAGACATATCCGGGTCCTGACCTACCCCTTGGTCTTAAGGACCACTATCAGGGAAACTATACCAATCATGTAACATATCATACAGACATAACTCATAAACAAACGCAAACCAGACCAAGATAAATTGTCACAAAGACAATTATCTTCTAAATACTTCTCAATGGTGGGCCGGCATTGTGGCCTTAGACCCACCCCTACTGGAAGGTAACTCACCTCGTAGCTGCTAAACTGTGCGGGAATCCTCTGACTGTTGCCGCTGCTACTCCGGTAATCCTCCGACGATAATTCCTACAAAACATTTAGTCAGAAACCGACATCTACCCTTAGGGTAAAATGACCATTTTACCCCTTGACCTAGTCAAGTCAAAGTCAACTTCCAGTTGACCTGACTCGCCGAGTTGGGTTGCCAACTCGCCTAGTCCCTATCCTTCCATCAGACCTCATACCCGTCTCTACTCGTCGAGTTAGGCGATGAATCGACGAGTTTTCCTTCTAATTGAACACTGACTGAATCCACATCTGACTCGCCGAGTTGTATGAACAACTCGTCGAGTTCATCATCAACTGATACTCATGTCCTGTCTTGACTCGCCGAGTTGTATGAACAACTCGTCGAGTTACTCTTCATCCTATGAACACGTTCTGTCCTCGACTCGCCGAGTTGTATGAACAACTCACCGAGTACCATGAAGATTGTCTTGGACTCGCCGAGCCCGTTCATGCACTCGCCGAGTACCATGAATTCCCAGAACACTTTGCTTAGTCCAGAACATTGGGTCACTCCCCGGGACTCCTAAAACCCTTCCACACCCAACTGGTCCTTATGACCCTCACTGATATGGGACCAAAACCCTTGGACTCGCCGAGTCCAGGAATGGACTCGCCGAATCGATCACATCCCTTACTAAGAACTTCGATTTCTGATGTACAACACTTAACCAAATGATAGACCCAGGCCCCTAAACTCGATCTAGCACGTAAAGTTACAAACTTTACGTGCATGCATGGGACATTAGAGCTTAAAAGGCTCTAAAATGGTTCTTTTGTTGCATGGGGACTTCCTTGGTGCAAAAAGCATCCTAGATCTGACTTGTGGCTCATATAATGACATGATACAGAAGCCCAAACCCCCAACCATGCTTGCAAACATGGTTGGCCACCAAAAATGGCTTATAAAAGCCCTAAATCACCCCAAAGAGGGATCTAACAAAAGAATAAGCAAGGTTCAGACTTTATACCTTCCAAAGACTGCAAATGATGAACCAAACTCGAATCCTTCAGTTCCCTCTTGATCCTTCTGTGCTCTTCCTTCTTCCTTGAGATCAAAACTCACAAGAGTCATTCAAAAGGCCTTAGATCCTCTCAAAAACGGCTAGGGTTTGCTATGAGGAGTTTTTGGGAGCATAAAGGGAAGAGGAGGCTGCATAAGGTCGTTTTAAATAGGATGAAAACCCCTGGATTAGGGTTTTTGTCCAAACAGCGGCTACTTGCCGAGTCCGGGACTTGACTTGCCGAGTCCGCAGCTTAAACTCCGTGCCTCATCCCGCTTCTACTCGGCGAGTCCGTCCTTCGACTCGCTGAGTCCAAGGCCAAAAATGCAAAATAAATGAAGATTTAATAACAGAATACATACCAAGAACCAGGTGCTACAAATCTCCCCCACGCATTTTAGACTTCGTCCTTGAAGTGTGCTGCTCGATCCTGAAATAGCTCGGGGTAGTGCTCCATCATCTCACTCACCGGCTCCCAAGTCCACTCCGACCCCTTTCGGTGCTGCCATTGCACCTTCACGAGTTCCACTCTTTTGTTCCTCGAATCCTTCGACTTCCGGTCAAGAATCGCCACAGGCCGCTCGATGTAATTCAGGCTACCATCAACCTGAATGTCCTCCAAGGGTACCACCGCCGTATCGTCCACTAGGCACTTCCGTAGGTGAGAAACGTGGAAAGTGTTATGGATCTGACTGAGTAGGCTGGCAAATCCAGCCGGTATGCCACCTTGCCTACCCAGGCTACAACCCTGAACGGTCCGATATACCTTAGGCCCAACTTGTCCCGCTTCCTGAATCGGATGACGCCCTTCTATGGCAACACCTTCAGGAGAACCATATCCCCGACCTGGAATTCCAGGTCTGATCGACGCTTATCAGCGTAACTTTTCTGTCGACTCTGAGCAGTCTGGAGCCTGCTCCGGACCTGCTGAATCTTCTCTGTCGTCTTGAGCACTATTTCGGTGCTCCCCATGACTCTCTGGCCAACCTCGCCCCAACATATCGGGGTCCTGCACCTCCTCCCATATAACATCTCGAAGGGAGGACGGTCAATACTCGCATGATAGTTGTTATTATACGAGAACTCTGCCAACGGGAGGTAGGTATCCCAACTACCTCCGAAATCTAAAATGCATGCCCGCAGCATATCCTCCAGATTTTGGATGGTTCGTTTGCTCTGGCCATTCGTCTGTGGGTGAAAAGCGGTGCTAAAATGCAGACGAGTACCCAGCTCGTCATGAAACCTCTTCCAAAACCTGGAAGTAAACCGCACGTCTCTGTCTGAAATCATCGAAACTGGCACTCCGTGCCGCGCCACCACCTCTCTGATATAGATATCGACAAATTTCTCGGCCGAGATGCTCTCCTGAATCAGAATAAAGTGGGCTCTCTTGGTCAATCGATCCACGATGACCCATATCAAATCCATCCCCCGCGCGGTCCTAGGAGGCTTCATGATAAAATCCATCGTAATACATAGCGGGATATCCAACGGTTGCATCTTGTCGTGAGGTCTTTGATGCTCGGCCTTGACCTTCCTGCAGGTCAAGCACCGTTCCACGTACCATGCCACATCCCGCTTCATGCAGGGCCACCAATAGTCCAGACGATGATCCCGATACATCTTCGTCGCCCCGGGATGAATGGAGAATCGGGATTTGTGTGCCTCCTCCATCAGGACCTGGC
Organism: Lactuca serriola; assembly: GCF_051521515.1. Lineage (NCBI taxonomy): Eukaryota > Viridiplantae > Streptophyta > Magnoliopsida > Asterales > Asteraceae > Lactuca > Lactuca serriola. The sequence continues at coordinate 83,086,609 of NC_136416.1, read as the reverse complement.
GCACTCCTTCATGATAAGGGACCCACACCCTACGGTGAAGAGTCAATAACCCTCGGCTAACATAGTCGAAAGAGGAAACCTGCCCCACAATCCGCTCACTCTTCCGATGTTCCTCCTTCATAGCCTCCTGCTGAGCCTCCCGGATCCGCTCCAGAAGCAGAGTCACCACTGTCATCCTTAGACAGATATCCCTGATCGGCGCTGCCTTGCAGCTAAGTGCATCGGCCACGACATTGGCCTTCCCTGGATGGTAGAGGATCTCACAATCATAATCTTTCACCACATCAAGCCACCGACGCTGCCTCATATTCAGATTTGGTTGGTCCATGAGATACCCCAAACTCTTTTGGTCCGTGTAAATCGTACAACGAACCCCATAGAGGTAATGATGCCAAATCTTAAGGGTGAACACAACAGCCCCCAACTCCAAATCATGCGTCGGGTAGTTCGCCTCGTGAGGCTTCAGCTGCCTCGACGCGTAGGCGATGACATGCCCTCTCTATATCAATACCGCCCAATCCTGCGATGGATGCATCGCAGTATGCAAGAAAATCATCCATGCCCTCTGGCAGGGCTAAAATTGACGCCTCGCACAATCTCTGTCTCAGTGTCTCAAATGTGGCCTGCTGCTCAGGCCCCCAGCGATACACCACCAACTTCTTAGTTAGTCGGGTGAGCGGAACTGCTATCTTGGAGAAGTCCTGAATGAATCTCCGATAGTAGCCTGCCAAACCTAGAAAGCTCCGAATCTCAGATGGAGACCTCGGAACCTCCCAATTCATCACGGCCTCTACCTTGGCCGGATCTACCGAAATCCCTTTCTCGTTGACAAGGTGCCCAAGAAACTGCACCTCGCGCAACCAGAACTCACACTCGAGAACTTAGCATACAAGTTCTCCCTCCTCAAAGTCTCCAGAACCTCACGCAGATGCTCCTCATGCTGCTCCTACGTCTTGGAATAAACCAAGATGTCATCAATAAATACTATCACAGACTGATCCAACATCGGTCTACACACGCGGTTCATGAGGTCCATGAATGTAGCAGGAGCATTGGTGAGCCCGAAAGGCATCACCACAAACTCATAATGGCCATAACGCGTCTGAAACGCAGTCTTCTGCACATCCTCCTCTCTGACCCTCATCTGATGATACCCTGAACGCAAATCAATCTTGGAGAACCAAGATGCCTCCTGTAGCTGGTCAAAGAGGTCATCAATCCTCGGGAGTGGGTAGCGGTTCTTCACTGTTACCTTGTTCAGCTCCCGATAATCTATACACATCCGATGCGACCCGTCCTTCTTCCTCAAAACAGAATCGGGGCTCCCCAGGGTGAACTGCTCGGTCAAATGAAACCCTTGTCTAACAGCTCCTGCAGCTGTGTAGACAACTCCTGCATCTCAGGAAGAGCCAACCGATACGGTGCCTTAGCTATCGGAGCCGCACCAGGAACTAGGTCGATCCTGAATTCCACCAGTCGTTCAGGAGGTATCCCAGGCAACTCCTCGGGGAATACGTCCGCAAACTCCCATACCACAGGTACATCGTCCACCGTCGCCCTACCCGTTTCCTGGGTATCCATAACATACGCGACATAACCTGCGCAACCCTGCTGAAGGTAACACCTAGCTCTCGCTGCTGAACATAAAGCCGGTCCTCGCTGTGGCCTCTGGCCCTGAATCACCAGCTCTCCCTCACTTGGGGTCCTGACCCGCAGCAACTACTGCGCGCAGTCGATCACTGCCCCCTCAGGGCTGAGCCAATCCATGCCTATAATCGCCTTGTTCCCACGCAATGGAATGGGAACCAAGTCTACCAAGTAGTGTTCCTCAAATAACCATAGCACACAATCTCGAAATACCATCGATGCCCGCACCGAACGGTCTTCTGCAATCTCTACCTCTAGAGGGAAATCCAACATTCCCGAAGACTCGGAAAATCTCTTGCTAAGCGCAAGAGACACAAATGATCGGGTAGCGCCCGAGTCAAACAACACCAGAACTGGGATGACGTTCACATGGAACGATCCGAAACAGAGCACATATCAGTAACACAATCATAACAAAAGAAGATCAGAGGGAAAGAATCATACCCGTCACCACATCAGGTGCAGCGCGTGCCTCCTCGGCTGTTAGCTGAAATGCTCGGCTCCGCACCACTGGAACCTCTGTCTTGACCTTTCGGCCATCTGTAACCCGCGCCGTCGTTGAGACCGATGTTGGCAATAGCACTGCTGCAGAAGCTGTTGTCAATCTCGGGCATTTGGCCCTTTTGCGGCCCCTCTGATTGCAATGGAAGCAAATCAGGTATGTCATTTGTACCGCAGGGGCGGGGGCAGTACAATCCATGCCAAAATGCCTCACCTTGCCACACTTATAGCAGCCCGAACCCGGCCCAGTGCGACAAGCTCCCTCGTGTGACTGACCGTATTTCCCACAGGGGTCCCGTCCTGCCTGGCCTTTCGGCCTTCCATCAGATCCCTTGGGCTTCTTCCCCGAAGCCCCGATCGTCAGCCCCTCCACTGCCTTCCTCTTCTGGACATGCTCCAGATCAATCTCCCTCTCCCTAGCCCTGGAAATCATGGAATCCAAGGTAGGGCAAGCCGAAAAACTAACATGCTCCTGAATGTTAGCTCGTAGCATGTCGTGGTAGCGGGTCCTCCTCATATCCTCATCACCCGCATACTAGGGCACCAACAATGCCCTCTCCTGGAACTTGGCGGTGATCTCCGCCACAGTCTCCGTAATCTGCCTCATATCCAAAAACTCCCTGGCCAGCCGCTGAAGCTCCACAGCTGGCGAAAACTCCGCCCTGAATCTGGTCACAAAGTCTGACCAAGTCATAGCCTCAACAGTTGAGGCTCCCAATGAGTCACCAATAGACTCCCACCAATCCCTAGCCCTGTCTCGCAAGCATCCTGCTGCATATCGCACCTTCGAACCCTCTGGGCAGATGCTCGTCAGCTGCGCAGACTCAATGTCTGCGATCCATCTCCTAGTAGCAATGGGGTCTTTCACCCCCATGGAAATCCGACACACCACTTCCCCGAAAGTCCTTAAAGGAAAGTGTGCGCGCACCCATCTGTCTAGACACCATATCACTCCTGAATGATCAGAGACGATCCTCCATCAGCTCGACAATCCCCTCCTCGATCGACCTGAAGATGATAGGGGTCGACTCAAGGACACCTCTCGTGATCTCAGAAGCGATGAACTCGCGTAGCCCGTTATCAACCTGCTCGAATCCCGAACCTGTGCCTGATCCTGATCCGAATCCGGAACCTCCTGCTCCAAGTAGTGTGGTCTCCATACTGAAAACACACACATAAAATTCAGGATCATACATATACTCGAGAGATATAACACACTCTCCAAGATTCCCGATTTCATCTAGGCCCTCCTTGATTCGAGTACGGGTCCTCTATTTTCAGTAGTATGGGCCCATACTACCTTCCACATCTACCCGTGCTTTCCTCAAGGATTGCTTCGACTTGACCATGTCCCTTTACCGATACCCCTTCCCACTAACTTCATCCTAGGCTTCCCTAGGGCACTCTCCGACCTACTCTCCGCCATCAGCTGCACAGGAGCCCCTACCATTTCCCCTTAAATAACTTGCAGGTACTGTTACATATCCGCTCCTTAGTTAGTTGGAAATAGCCAGAACCCCCATCGCACAAACTAGGCAGCATTCGTGCATCGAGTAACCAAATCAGGCATAACCTATACAGGCCATCCTACTGCTGACTAAACAGCCCTAACATACAGCTCATACAATAGGCTTATAAGGCATCCTCCTAGATCCTTAGCCCTAACTAGCATGCGATTATCAGAATCATATATCAGGCACACAAGGCATCTTCCTAGATCCTTAGTCCTATTCTAGCATGCAATTCTGAATCAAGCCATATAGCATAACATAACATGTATGGGTATCTTGGGGAAAACTTACTTGAGCCCGGCCGGTCGCATGCATCACACACCTTGTCTTTCGTAAAATCCTTTCGCTTAGATTTTTAGAAAACCATTTTATTGTAAAAATCTTTTAGACCCTTAGTTTGAGTCCAGACACCCCCGAGGGCGTGTCCGAATCCCTCAAACCAGGGCTCTGATACCAACTTGTAACATCCCAAAATTCAAGCCCAAAAATTTCATTTTTGATTTATTAATTCATAAAACATTCATTAGAAAATATTGTATAAACACGTCATCTCAAAACCAAGTATCATATTTGAAAACCCACAACCATGAACAAATGTCATATCATAGTACAATCCCAGAAAACACCGTGCGGAAATCATATGTGAGTGTGTGTGATGCCATGGTACGCCGCCGGCTCCTTCCCCTTGGATAAAGAGTTACCTGAAACCAAAAACTGAAACCGTAAGCATAAAGCTTAGTGAGTTCCCCCATCATACCACATACCATATAATACCATCAGTATCTTTCAACCGGTAATCATCATTGGTATCTTTCAACGGGTAATCGTCATCGGTATCTTTCAACGGGTAATCGTCATCGGTATCTTTCAACCGGTAACTGGGGACTATTCCACCCCCTATCACTAGCATACAATAGCAAGATATAAGCACACATTCAGACATATCCGGGTACTGACCTACCCCTTGGTCCTTAGGACCACTATCAGGGAAACTATCCCTATCATGTAACATATCATACAGATATAACTCATAACCAAACTCAAACCAGACCAAGATAAATTGTCACAAAGACAATTATCTTTTAAATACTCCTCAATGGTGGGCCGACATTGTGGCCTTAGACACACCCCTACTGGAAGGTAACTCACCTCGTAACTGCTAAACTGTGTGGGAATCCTCTAACTGCTGTCGTTGCTGCTCCGGTAATCCTTCGGCGATAATTCCCACAAAACACTTAGTCAGAAACTGACATCTACCCTTAGGGTAAAATGACCATTTTACCC